>NC_141061.1:22816549-23553463 GCF_041138505.1 Cibotium barometz
TTGAAATAAAAGAAAGATTCTGTTTTACCTTGTTTTGGCCTAGAGAGAGAAAATGTCTAGAGAGAGATAATCTAAAATTGAGATATTTTTGGATATAAAAATCCTCCTAGTGTCTAAAATGGAATAAAATTCAAAATTAGGTGAAAACTTGAAGTTTTTTGAAGATATGTAAGCCTCCTAACCTTAAATTGGTAGTTGTAGCTACCACCATTGGCATACGGGCATAGTTGGCACCATATTCACATTTTTAAATGCATCAATAAAGGCTTTAAAAATCTACTATAGGGTTTTAAAGCTATCTCATAATTCATTGATGATTCTAATTTCTAAACTCCTATGCTAGTAGGCCTAAGGCTATAACTATTGATTTTTTTTAAAACAAGTGTTTGAAATTTAATTTTTGAAGGACTTGACTAGAATCCACATTTTATTAGGAGGTGAATTTATTGTCTAGCATTATATGGGCTAGTTTTCATGCAGGCCTAAATCGCCAGCTTTACAGATATTCAAATACAATAAGACAAAGTTGTTTGAGCTCATTTGTTGTTGTAAAGTGGACATATAGAATTTTGAAAGGTTGAACTCACAAATAGTTGCCAGTTTCTGTTATACAGGACCATGGTACATGGAGATTAGATTATTCCACAAATTAAATAATAAAAGAAATAAACCATAACATCATATCATAAATCAAGATTATGAAAATCAAAGAACACAAGATCGGGTGCAATCTCCCCCCTAACGTGTGTCGCTCCACTCCCATAAATCGTATTAATAAATTTAGCCCTTGGAGCCTAGATAGCATAGCTTTTCCAAAATTGTGCTTTTTACAAAATTGAACCTTAGTCCAATGCTTTTAAAGCATCTCATCAAAAATAAACCTTGCCCAACATATGTACAATGGGCCAAACCATACAAAATTAAATATTTAGCACACATGTGCTTGGCTAGATAATCTCGTCCAATGTCCACCTTGGTTGTCCCAAACTCATGATCTATACTCAACATAGTCCACAATGTTAGATCACAATTACTTTGGAATCACTCACAAAAATTAATTCTAACAAATGGAAATCATTCACTCTACCATGCTTCACACATGAACCATGCATCACACATAATTAATTGGATTCATTCCCATGATAAAATATTCTAAAAAAACTCACTTCCATGATAGTCCTCCCATTTGAGGAGACAACTATCCACGGTTGTAACTATCAGCACACACGAGTGATCAAACACATTAATTGTTCCCACATTGGATTCACTCACAATGTCATTATTTAAGTAGATTCACTCCCACATATCCTCACACGCATCACATGTGTCTTAAAGTTGATCAGATTCACTCACGATTAAACTCACAGAACCTTTACATGCATCACACGTGTCTTACGGTTGATCGGATTCACTCACAACAATCAAACTTCTACATTGGATTCACTCACAATGTTTTCATAAGCGTCACACATATTCACAAAGTATACCACACGTTTCACATGTGTCACAGTTGGTTGGACTCACTCACAACCAACTAGGGTCACCCTCATTAATTCAAAAGAGTTGATTGGATTCACTCACAAATCAAACTCACACATTTCTTACATACGTCACACATGTCACAGTTGGTTGAATTCACTCACAACCAAATTAATCACACTTGGGTCACCCAAGATATTCTTTTTACTTATTGGATCACCCAATAATAAATTAATTACCGTAACATTTCCTCTTGTTTGGGTTGCAATTGACCTCAGTTGCATATTTAATAAGCAAGTGAAGAGAGTCAGAAAATATAATATCCGTCACGGATAGAATCCCTCTTGTTTGGGTTGCAAATGACCTCAGTTACATAATAGCAAGTGAAGAGAGTCAGAATATAATATCCGTCATGGATAGAATCCCTCTTAACACAAGATTGTGATAAATTATCCGTCTCTCGAACATCAAAAGAGTCTCTCACAGATACCTAGTTAACCTTATTTGAAATAGAAAAGAGAATAATTTGAAGAAAGTGTATTAAATGAGGTGTTAAAGTTTAAAGGTTTAATGTGAAATAACAATAAGTTACATACATTCTTCGGTGATCAATCGAAAAACATATGTGTATCATTGTTAGTTCACTCAAATCTTGATTGAGTGAATGGTCTAATGTGTATTTTCTTTTGCATATAGAAAGTACATAATCATTGCACTATCTTGACTATTATATTTCAATTTAACTATAGTTTTTATAATAATAATAATAATAATAATAATAAAATCAAACAATGCACAAGTATAAGTTTTAGGCTTACCTCTCTAGTGGTAGAAATCACGGTTGGGAGTACCCTCTTGTTTAGGTTGGTCACCTTTGTGTTCGTCTTCAATCACGTTCATGACCTCAACTTGATTCTTTTTCTTTTATGGACACTCTTGTGCATAATGCCCTTCTTTGTCACATCTGTAGCATGTAATCACACATGATTTTTGATCTCCATTATTGGTCTTCTTTGCAGCTTCAATATTCTTTCCATTCACTTGTGGACTGTAAGGTTCCTCCTCAGCCCTAAAAGATGTATAAGCCCTCCTCCGAGTCCCCTGTAATCATCCCCTATTTCATAATGTAAGAAAACATTATTTTCCCTTGTTTTTGGCCTAGAGAGAGAGAATTCAATTTTGAGATATTTTTGGATACAAAGTTTCTCCTAATATCTAAGATGAATTCTCCTAAAACATAAGTTCAAAAACTTTTTTCCAATGTGCATTAGAAATTAATTGAATATGTGTATTAAAGACCTTAGCCTAAGGGTCCACATTTTCATAAATTTTTGACTCAAGTCCAAATAAGGTTCTAAAGGGCCAATAGGATTAATCCAAGTGTTGGGATGACAAAAATACAAAGAATAAAAGAAAATATCCCAAAAATGAGTAAATGCTCACATAAGATGAAGAGTTGGTTTATTAGTTAAAAATTAAGGTTTATTAGTAAAAAATCAAATTTTGACACCTCAATAAGGAGGGAAAGGGCTCATGAAGGAGGTGCCTTTTTTTCATCATTACCTTGCATTATTAATTCAAAAAATTTGGGATATTTTATCTCTCCTCTCTCCTCCTTCAAAATGGATCAAAAAGTGAGCCAAACTGGTCCAAAACTTGTCCAAAATGGATCAAACTGAATCTGGAAGCCTCTAGATCCCAGTTGGACTTGGTTGGTGACCTCCCTCATCTTTAAATAGACCCTCATTCCTTTGTATTTTCATCTTTGTGTATTTACATGCCAACATTATCTTCATTTCGGTGTAATTCTATTATCCCTCTATTTTGCCTCTACTTTGGGAAGCTTTGGAGCTTTAGAAATCTCCATCCTCTCTTGGAGATTACCCTCCCCATCTTGGTGGCCAATATTGCTTTGTGGGCTTCACTTCTTTTTGAAGAATCAAGCCAAAAATCAAGGGTAAGCCTTCATCCATGGTGTTTTTCTATCTTTCTCAATGATAATCTTCTTCTGAACCCCTCTAATGCTTGGGAAGATTTTTAATCAATGGTTTTTTCTTGAAATCAAGCTTTTTAATGATTCATAATGTTTAAATGATTTAATGCTAATGTTTTTTAATTAGTAAATCTCTCCTTTTGAAAGATTAATTATCTTTATGGTTAGACCCTTGTTAGAAGGATGGATCTTAATGATAATCTCATTATCTTAATCAAAACTCTAGGCTTGATAAGCTAGAGAAGAAGATTAAATATTTTAATGATTTTAATCTAGTTAAAAATGATGATTAATTCTTTTAAGCTTGAAAGAAAAAAATAAAGAAAAATCATATTAATTCATTTTAAAATTGAAAGAGAGTTATGCTAATATTTTTGTAAGTATTTTCATATAGTAATGATGAATGGATACTTTAAGTATTTTCATATAGTAATGATGAATGGATACTTTAAGAATAATCAAAAGGTTTAAATATAATTATGTTTATAATTATGCTATGTATGCATAATAAAATTTTAGTTTAAAAGAGAAGTTCCTATCACATTTCATAATTATGGGTAATTATTTAAAAGTAGAATTTTGAGAATTCTCAAAAAATGTCACAAAATTATGGAAAAATATTTTTAAAAATGAATTTAATTTTATGCATAATTTTGTTAATACAAAAAGAGGAATTCCCATCATATTCTAGGCATAAACATTTTTATGCTAAAAGAATTATTTTTGTTACATTTAAGAAAAATACTTTCATAGTATTTATGTATATTTGTTTAAATAGAGAAAAGAGAAATTCCCATCATATTCTAGGCATAGATATTTTTATGCTAAAAGAATAAAAATTCGTCATATTTATCGAAAATACTTTTATATTATTTATGCATAATTATTTAAATAGAGAAAAGATAAATTTTTGTTATATTTATTTTTTCATGAAAAGAAAATAGATACAAAAGAGGAATTTCCACGATATTCTAGATACAAATAATTTGAATATTAAAAGAGGAATTCTTGGCATAATTTAAAATATAGGTATTTTTATTTATTTAAAAGAGAAATTTTCATTGTACTTTAATTAGAAAATGCATAAATGAAATTCGGTGTTAAAAGAGAAGGTTTCACCATAATTTCATGTAGAAAATTATGGTATATTAATGTTGAGGATCAAAATGGAGAAAAGAATATTTTAAGATATTTCTATGCGAATAAATCAATAAAATGATGTTTGCATATTCACAAATGGATTATTAAAATTCCATTATTCTCAAATAGAAATATTTATAATTCTATTATGGCCTGGAAAGAATAAATTTTCATAATTTTGGATTTTACCCTTACAATTGGAAATCCCAGTTAATTTATCAGATAAATAGAAGAAAAATTCTTAGGAATCAAAGCTAGGATTAAATCCGAGTAATTTATGGTTAGACCACGACCACGTGAGAATGGTGGGCCAGTAAGATGCTTACCTACCTCTCGAATAAAAAATTAAGCAAAACCTTGTAACCATTCCCATTTCTTCAGTTGTCGAAGAATGGATTACTGGTGATTTAGAGAAGTTTTCCTTAGACTCGGAATTATCGAGAAATAAGTCAGAAATTCATTGTAATTGATGGGTGGGTTACTGAGAAACTAGAATTGTGATTTTCATTAAGAAAGTCTGGATTCTGAGAAAAAGAGTCTTGTGGAATCAAACTCAACGGGAAATTCTTACTTGCATAGGAACTCTGTTTTTCTAAAGGACTGTCTTACGCTAGAATGCTGGAGGAAGCATTTGGCTTATGGTTTAATCTAAGGAGAATTACGTTGTAACAGTTGGTGGGGAGTCATCGAAGAACGTCTCTCGCGAGCAAAGCCTGCCAAGGTCTTGACTAGCCTCGGTATGGTTAAAATGGTGCGCTTTCGGTACGATGGGCGAGGGCCGACAAAGTGGTCCCTGAGTGAAGTGCTAAGACACCTATGCAGGATTCTAGAGGGTTATGACCAAGCAATGCACGAGCTCGCAGAGGAGGCTGCTAGGACACCCATGCGTATGTCGAGGAAGATATTGATGGACTGGAAAGAAACTATCTAAGTGAATTGGAACTTGAAATTGGATCTCGTTTGGTTGACTAGCTGGTCTTCAAACGGAGAGTCCGGATGACATTTTGACTGTAAAACACTGGACTAGAATTTTGAGGATTATGATGGAAATTCTATGGTTTCATTCCAACTCTGTTTTAAAGACAGGTGAATTTGTGAAAAAGGAAATTTCATATTGGGTGTGTAAGTGGTGTGTCTATTTTGTAATTTGCTTAAGTGCCGGCTAGGGGGCCTAGAAACTCTTTTCCCTGGTACCCAGGACAAAACATAACCAAATTTTTATAAAAAGGGATCCCACCAATACAGTCGTTGGGCGGTTGGCTAACCCATGGGCTAGGCTGGATCAGTGGATTCCTACGATACAGTTAGATACGTTCAAGCTACGTTAGTTAGAATAAGTCCCATGAAGATTCTTGTTCTATGGGAAAGAATCAATGGCTGTCAAGGGGAAAAAACGATGATTTCTATGAACTAAGTGCAAGTCCCTTCCTTGATCTGGCCATGTGACCTACGGGTTCGGTCAGAATAAAAAGGATAGTTAAGGCCTTGACCCGTTAGTTAAGATTCTCGTTAGAAAATTTTCTTGGAGGAATCGCCCGTGCTTTCTTGGCGAGGGAAGTTTTTCCGGTCTCGGTTTCGGAGGAACCAACGGATTAGTCACTTGTCTGGACATCCGTGGGCGAGGCCCCGAGTGGGAATCCCTGCCTTGCACAACAGGCTGCTACTTCCGCTACCAGCACCCCGGAGAAGGCTGCGCCGGAGAGGGCAGGGGTCTCACAGCAGCAGCTGGTATCAGAGCTTTGTTGAAAGCTTAAGAATAAAAGACCAAATTTGATAGAAATTTATAATAAAATCTTAGAGAAGAGCATTCATATATTGTGTTTTCATTTAGATAAAGTTCATTATTAAAGACTTTTAATCGATGAGTTGGATTTTATAGATGGACGCCCCGTGTTTATATGGTATCCCTGATCTTACTCAAACTCAAGATATGACTGCTTTCGCTTTTGAGCATATCCTCTATGACTCAAACGAGCAAGGCAAGGCTCGCTAATCATTTCGAGGAGCTATATTTTCCAAACCCAGCTGAGAGATGACAGCATAAGATGTTTGCAGCACAATATGTCCATGCCTCTTACAACCAGTGCGCCTGATGCTGAGGAAGAATATCTCTTTAGCCATGGTCCTATTGAGGCTAAAGGTGGTTCGCGGTGTTATCTTGTATCACCCCACACCTCGAGATTTTAGGCTTTCCTACCATATTTATAGACTTCTCAGTTGTTTTATCCCGAGAAGTAAGATTGTAGCACCTTTAGAGATAAGGGAGCAATTATGTCATGGCATGTTTGTAGCCCAGTATCGTCGTCTCACACGTATACCACGGAGGTTTTGATTTTATGGAGCCATGTTGCTCTATGTATATATTCCAAACCTTATGTAAATAAAGAATGTTTTGTGAAAAATTTCCAGTTGTTTAAGTGATTGACAATCAGATATCAAGTTTAAAGAAATAAGGTCTATTTTCTCAAACGTATGTCGTAGATCTCTAGTAAGAAGAACGATTACCCTGTTTGAAGTAATTAATTCTGAACTTCTTAAGTCTTAGGATCTCGATGACGAAATCAAATAGAAATTTAACGATGTATCGTTCTGGCAAAATCATGAGATGCGCAAACCATGGCAAACAGCCACCCAAATCATCTCACACAGATGAGGAAGAGCTTGACCCCAATTTTTGCAAAGCCCTTCACAGATCTCAGCCAGGTTCCTTCAAGGGTGAAGGGAAAAACTTGGGCGAGGTTGTGGAAAAGTTGATTGAAGCAATGGAAGAATACTTCGATGTCACTGGATACAATGAGAAAATTAAAGTGGCTCTTGCAAGGCTGAAGATAGTAGAAACAGCCAGAGTAGCATGGAGAAACCATTGTGAGACAAACTATCTAGATCGAAACACCTAGACATGGAATGATCTCAAGACATACCTAAGGAAGAGATTATGTCCTCCTTGGAAACTAAGATGAATGAATTCTTGGAGTTAACCCAGGGGAGCAGAACTATTGAAGAGTATCACCAAGCATTCGCTCTCCTCCTCAAATACTCGCCACCGCTAGATGAAGAATAGTTGATGGGACCAGGTTCATTCAGGGAATGAACAAACCCTTGGATACCCTCGTAAAGAATGCCAAGCTAGTTTCCATGGCAGATGCAGTACGGATGGCGAAGGATTTCGCCAAGGCCTTTGTTGTTAAGGTCCCACCAAAGCTAGCTCCTTCACCCTTCAAAAGGTTCCAAACCCCGAGAAGTACTTCCAACCTTTCGCCTCCAAAAAGACACCAAGGTCCCAATCAGAACCAAGAGATGGGAAGTTTCAGAAATGACGGAAGACCTTTTCCTCATAGCACTTTTTCAGGAACTTCGGCTCTTTCCCAGAATGTAGAAGGAAGAGCTTTGAAGTGAAAATGGGTGTTTCGATTGTCAAGGTTTTGGGCACTAGCTCAAGGATTTCCCAACTCCTTCTATGTCAATGGGCCAAGGAAGCCAAGGTCATAGAATGTAGAGACCGACTCCGTTGTATCAAACCAATCAAGGTCCCCCTCACCAAAATTAGGGCAACCCCAGAAGAGTGCCAGCTCAGCCTGCAACCTCAATGCAAAGTAGTCTTAGAACTCCCTCCCAGAATTGGGGAAACCAAAGAGAGAGAGTTCCACATTAGACTGCAGCAGCTAGAGCCGCCACAATAGCTGATGAAGTGGAGGAAGAAAGAGGATAGATTTATGCCACCATTGAACATCAAGGGTAAAATTGTCAGTTTTGAGTCCTTGAGACTCCAGCACAATACAAGGGTAAGCACTTTAAGCTTTTGATTGATTTAGGCAGTACACATTCTTTTATTTCCCCTAGATGCTTGCGTAAGTTGTTAGTCCTAGATCAGAAAATAGGAAAACCTATGCAAGTAGAATTGGCCAGTGGGAAGATTATTTTTTCACACACCATGAGACAAACCGCATTTAGTTTAATCTAGATGGGAATGCGACAGACTGCCAGTTCAGAGTCTTACCCTTGGGAATCTATGTGACGGAATCCTTGGAATGGATTGGCTCCATAAGAATCAGGCTGACATTCACTGTCACAATGGAACCATCTCGTTCCTCGACCTGCATGGGAATCAAGTCCAAGGAACTGGAATTTTCGAATCCCCAGTTCTGTAATTAGTCAAAGCTTCTAAATTGCTGAAGGGACTCAGAAAGAGGCAAACTGTCTATGTCGTTAAAATGAATCCAGTAGACAGAAAATGCAAGGCTATAGAACCAGAATGGCTAAGTGAGTACGCTGATGTATTCCCAGAAGAGGTGATTGAGATGCCTCCGACTCGTGAAGTAGATCATAAGATAGAGCTAACCCCTGCCAGTAGCCCAACATGCATATAAAATGCCAGTTCCTGAAGCCATAGAACTAAAGGAACAGTTAAGACAACTGCTAGAGCAAGGATTTATAAGACCCAATGTTTCACCTTGGGGTGCGCCCGTTCTCTTTCAGAAAAAGAAAGATGGAATGTTAAGACTCTGTATTGATTACAGAGGATTAAATCAATCAACAATCAAAAATAAATATTCTATCCCTAGGATTGATGAACTTCTAGATCAGTTAAGTGGAACCCAAATGTTCACAAAGATAGATCTCGAATTTGGGTATTACTAAATTAGAATCAAGGAACAAGATATCCCAAAGACAGCCTTCAATACTCGCTATGGGCATTATGAATTCACAGTCACGCCGTTCGGATTAACTAATGCCCCAGCGACGTTTAATCGCCTCATGCAGGACATTCTCAGAGAATACTTGAATGAATTTGTTCTTGTCTTCTTCGATGACATCCTAGTATACTCTAAGAATGCAGCTGATCATGAAGATCATGTGCGTAAAGTCCTAAAGATCCTAAGGAAGCACCAACTCTTTGCAAAAAAGAGCAAGCGCACTTTCGCTACTGACCATGTAGAATACCTGGGATTCATAGTATCTAAAGATGGGATTTCTCCCGATCTCACTAAAATCCAAGCAGTCGTGGATTGGTCAGAGCCCAAAACAGTGAAAGAAGTCAAAGGATTCCTAGGATTAACCAGATGGTATAGAATCTTTATACCCATGTATGCTCAAATAGCATCCCCTTTGACTAACCTTCTCAAAGAAGAGCACACTATTTCATTGGAGTAGTGACATATGCCAGTGGTTTTGCCCTAGGAGGTGCTCTTATGCAGGAAGGTCATGCAGTACCCTATGAATCCAGAAAACTCAGAATGCATGAGAGAAATTATGTTGTCCATGACTTGGAGTTACTTTGAGTAGTTTATGCTGCTCTGAAGTTGTGGAGACATTATCTCTTGTTGGGATTCACCTTGATGATAGATCATCAAAGTCTGAAGTGGATCTTCACCCAAAGGGATCTCAACATGCGTCAAAGAAGGTGGATGCAGACTCTGCAAGAATTTGACTTTGAGATAAAGTACCGACCAGGGGAAAGAAAATGTGGTAGCCGATGTGCTCAGTAGGAAAGCCTCCTTGCTTGCAATAACATTGGTGTCAAATCCATTGATCAATGAAGCAAGAGAGAAGATCATGCAGGACAGATTCTTTACCCCCATTGCTACCGTATTGATGCAGGAAAACAAGACTCCTCAGGAAATGAGTCGAGTTCTTGAGTACAAATTGGATGAAGGATGCATGTATTATAATAATCGGCTATGCATTCCTAATGATGAGGAAACAAAGGGAAAAATTCTGAGGGAAGCCCATGATAGCCCGATAGCTGGACATCTAGGGTTCATAAAGACCTACATGTCTATAAAGAAGAGCTTCTTCTGGCTAGGACTCAAAAGGGATGTACTCAATCATGTACGTCACTGCTTAACATGTCAAAGAGTCAAGGCAAAAAGGGTTAAGATGCCAAGAAACCCACAAATTAAGTGGGAATGTAACAGTATGGATTTTGTTACTGGATTACCGTCAGTGCAATTAGGTTACAACTCCATTTTTGTGGTAGTTGACAGATTAACCAAGGTTGCCCATCTAATTCCAGTAAAAGAAACCTACTCTGTAGTGGATGTTGCCATAGTCTTCCTCAAGGATATTTTCAGGCTGCATGGCTTACCCAGAAGAATAGTGAAGCAACAGAGACTCTAAGTTCACATCAAGGTTCTGGACTGCATTCTTCGAAAGCAATGGGAACTTCCTTAGATCTCAATACAGCTTATCATCTCGAGACAGATGGCTAGACTGAAAGAGTAAACCAAGTAATTGAAGATATTCTTCGGTCATGCTGTGGTGGCAGAGAACCTAGAAAGTGGTGAAGCTACTTACATCTAGTGGAGTTTGCTTACAATGCCTCTTATCTCACCGAAGTATCGAGATGAGCCCATTCAAAGCTCTGTACGAACAAGATTGCCTCTCACACCATTAACTTGGTCCGATCCATTGATCAGGGTCGAGATGTCTAGACAGATGCTTAATGACATGGAGCAGCAAATGCAGGCAATCTACAAAGATATTAAGGCTACCTAGGATAGACAAAATTAGTATGCTAACAAAAAAAGAACAGAGAGAGTGTTTGAAGAAGCAGATATGGTATTCATTCGTGTACGACCCAAGAGAAGTTCTTTCTCTCTAGGGAAGTACAAAAACCTGTCTCTGAGAGATACTGTGGGCTGTACGCCATTACTAAGAAAGTAGGAGATCTAGCTTATGAACTTCTTCTGCCTCCCCGTCTCAAAGTACATAATGTATTCCATGTCAGCTTACTAAGAAAGTAGGAGATCTAGCTTATGAACTTCTTCTGCCTCTTCGTCTCAAAGTACATAATGTATTCCATGTCAGCTTACTTAGAAAGTATGTACCTAGCCCGAGTCACGTGCTTGATGATGAACAGTTGATTTCTCCGACTCAAGGCTAGATGGTAATCCAACTTGAAGAAATCCTTGACGTTCGGGATAAGGTTCTCAAGAACAGAGTTCTCAGAGAATTCTTAGTCAAGTGGAAGTTCTATCCTTTAGAGGACGCCACTTGGGAGAAAGAAGAAGAGCTGGTAAAGGATTACCCCCACTTTGCGAGATAAGGATATCTCGCGTTTTTCAAGTGGGAGAGGATGTAAGGTTTCTCCTCAACCCTAAAAGATGTATAAGCTCTCCTCTCAGTCCTCTGTAATCATCCTGTATTTCAGAATGCAAGAAAACATTGTTTTCCCTTATTTTGGCCTAGAAAGATAAAATATTCTAGAGAGAGGTAATTCAATTTTGAGATATTTTTGGATACAAATTTTCTCTTAATATCTAAGATGAATTCCCCTAAAACATAAGTTCAAAAAGAATTTTCCAATGCACATTAGAAATTAATTGAATATGTGTATTAAAGATCTTAGCCTAAGGGTCCACATTTTTATAAAATTTTGACTAAGGTCCAAATAAGGTTCTAAAGGGCCAATAGGATTAATCCAAGTGTTGGGATGACAAAAATACAAAGAATAAAAGAAAATATCCCAAAAATGAGTAAATGCTCACATAAGATGAAGAGTTGACCAAGTATTGGGTTTATTAGTTAAAAATTAAGGTTTATTAGTAAAAAATCAAATTTTGACATCTCAGTAATAATAAGGAGGGAAAGGGCTCATAAAGGAGGTGCCTTTTTTTCATCATTACCTTGCATTTTTAATTCAAAAAATTTGGGATATTTTATCTCTCCTCTCTCCTTCTTCAAAATGGATCAAAAAGTGAGCCAAACTGGTCCAAAACTTGTCCAAAATGGATCAAACTAAAGTTGGAAGCCTCTAGATCCCAGTTGGACTTGGTTGGTGGCCTCCCTCATCTTTAAATAGACCCTTATTCCTTTGTATTTTCATCTTTGTGTATTTACATGCCAGTATTATCTTCATTTCAGTGTAATTCTATTATCCCTCTATTTTGCCTCTACTTTGGGAAGCTTTGGAGCTTCACAAATCTCCATCCTCTCTTGGAGATTACCCTCCCTATCTTGGTGGCCAAGCTTGCTTTGTGGGATTCACTTCTTTTTGAAAGAATCAAGCTAAAAATCAAGGGTAAGCCTTAATCCATTGTGTTTTTCTATCTTTCTCAATGATAATCTTCTTCTGAACCCCTCTCATGCTTGGGAAGCTCTTTAATCAATGGTTTTTTCTTAAAATCAAGCTTTTTAATGATTAATAATGTTTAAAAAATTTAATGCCAATCTTTATGCTTAATTATAATATTTTTTAAATTAGTAAATCTCTCCTTTTAAAAGATTAATAATCTTTATGGTGGTTAGATCCTTGTTAGAAGGATGGATCTTAATGATAATCTCATTATCTTAATCAAAATTCTAGGCTTGATAAGCTAGAGAAGAAGATTAAATATTTTTATGATTTTAATCTAGTAAAAAATGATGATTAATTCTTTTAAGCTTGTTTTTATGATTAAGAAAAATCATATTAATTCATTTTAAGATTGAAAGAGAGTTATGCTAATATTTTTGTGAGTATTTTCATATAATAATGATGAATGGATACTTTAAGAATAATCAAAATGTTTAAATATAATTATGCTATGTATGCATAATAAAATTTTAGTTTCAAAGAGGAGTTTAGAAAATGCAGTAAAACTATGGTAAAATTTTTATAAAAATGAATTTAATTTTATGCATAATTTTGTTAATACAAAAAGAGGGATTCCCAACATATTCTAGGCATAAACATTTTTATGCTAAAAGAATGATTTTTGTTACATTTATGAAAAATACTTTTATAGTATTTATGCATATTTTTTTAAATAGAGAAAAGAGGAATTCCCATCATATTCTAGGCATAGATATTTTCATGCTAAAATAATGATTTTTGTCATATTTATCGAAAATACTTTTATAGTATTTATGCATAATTATTTAAATAGAGAAAAGATAAATTTTTGTTATATTTATTTTTTCATGCAAAAAAATAGATGCAAAAGAGGAATTCCCATGATATTCTAGATACAAATAATTTAAATATTAAAAGAGGAATTCTTGGCATATTTCAAAACATGGGTATGTTTATTTATTTAAAAGAGGAATTTTCATTGTACTTTAATTAGAAAATGCATAAATTAAATTCGGTGTTAAAAGAGAAACCATAATTTCATGTAGAAAATTATGGTATATTAATGTTGAGGATCAAAATAGAGAAAAGAATATTTTAAGATATTTCTATGCAAATAAATCAATAAAATGATGTATGCATATTCACAAATGGATTATTGGAAAAAGAGTTATCTTTATAAAATTCCATTATTCTCGAATAGAATTATTTATAATTCTATTGTGGCTAGGAAAGAATAAATTTTCATAATTTTGGATTTTACCCGTAGTACGATTGGAAATTCCAGTTAATTTATTAGATAAATAGAAGAAGAATCCTTAGGAATCAAAGCTAGGATTAAATTCGAGTAATTTATGGTTAGGACCATGACCACATGAGAATGGTGGGCCAGTAAGATGCTTACCTATCTTGCGAATCAAAAATTAAGCAAAACCTTGTGACCATTCCCATTAGTACGAAGAATAGATTACATGGTGATTCAGAGAAGTTTTCCTTAGACCCGGAATCATCGAGAAATAAGTTAGAAATTCATTGTAATTGATGGGTGGGTTACTGAGATACTAGAATTGTGATTTTCATTAAGAAAGTCTAGATTCTGAGAAAAAGGGTCTTGTGGAATCAAACTCAATGGGAAATTCTTACTTGCATAGAAACTCTATTTTTCTAAAGGACTGTCTTACGCCAGAATGCTGGAGGAAGCATTTGGCTTATGGTTTAATCTAAGGAGAATTATGTTGTAAAATAGTTGACGGGGAGTCATCGAAGGACGTCTCTCGTGCGGCAAAGCCTGCCAAGGTCTTGACCAGCCTCGGTATGGTTAAAATGATGCGCTTCCGTACGATGGGCGAGGGCTGACGAAGCGGTCCCTGAGTGAAGTGCTAGGACACCTAAGGAGGATCGTATAGCAAACTTATATGACTCCCATGTATCTCGAGAGAAGGGTTGTCGAAGTGCTTGATATCGATGGTGTCCCGAAGAATAAAAATGGTAATCCAATTATCTCTTTGATGTCAACAACAAACTTAAGAAATAACTCGTTGGAAGAGTTTTCAAAAGAGTCGGGGAAAAAAAAGTCGAAGAAGAATACCCAATTGATCATTGCTGAATTTCTTTTCCTTCAAAATTAAAAAATTTACTGAAATTTTGTGTCCACAAAGTGCACCTTGAAACCCCCTTTGAAGATATGAAGAAGGTTTACTTTAAAGCTTTTGTAAGCCTTTGAGTTGAGCTTTAAAAATGACAAGCTTTTGAATTTTAAAGCTTTAAAACTAAGCCTTAATTTAATCTTAGTAAAGCCTTTGAATAGGCTTATTGAAGCTTGTAAAAAGCTTAATCAAAAGGAGTATCCATAGCTTGTTGACGGCGCACACCGCCACGCGTAGGCAATTTTGGAGGAAGAAAGAAAGAAAGGAAAAAATAAATTAGCTTGTAGTCACCGTCTCCCTGAATTGGGGGGAGAGAGAGAGAGAGAGAGAGAGAGAGAGAAGCCGTCATCGCCGAATTGGAGAAAGAGGGTGGGAAAAAAATTAATTGGGATATATATATATATATATATATATATATATATATATATATATATATATAATTATAATTCTTGGCTCTTCAAGAAAAACTAAACCACTAATGCAGTATTATTTTTGGAGAAGAGGAGAATAAATTTTATGAGCCCTCTAATACGCAAATTGACCACGAAGCAAGGTTAGCAATTCTGAGATGAGACCCACAATCTCATCAGAGAGTTGATTTCATTAATAAGGATAGATTATGGAGAGGATTCGAATTGAGCAAGGTGGTATTGGGAGAAAAAGGGTGGTTTTGGGAATTCTATGATGGTTTTCTTCAAAAGGGTGGTTTTTGGGAATTCTATGATGGTTTTCTTCAAAAGGGTGGCTTTCTTCCTAGCCCTTGATCCAAATCTTGATCTAATGGTCCTTAAACTTCACATAACCATTTTTGAATTTGTTGAAAAGCTTTCAAATTTGTTCCAAGTCAATAACCTGTGAGTAAAAATCAATTTCTTAATTTTTCTTCAACTCTCCATGACCCAAATTCAATTCTTGAATTTGTCGTGCTCTGATACCACAGGACCCTGGTACATGGAGATTAGATTATTCCACAAATTAAATAATAAAAGAAATAAACCATAACATCATAGCATAAATCAAGAGCATGAAAATCAAAGAACACAAGATTGGGTGCAATCTTCCTTCCGACGTGTGTGGCTCCACTCCCACACGTGGTATTTAAATCATATTAATAAATTTAGCCCTCAGAGCCATAAATAGCATAGCTTTTTCAAAATTGGGCTTTTTACAAAATTGAACCTTAGTCCAATGCTTTTAAAGCATCTCATCAAAAATAGACCTTGCCCAACATATGTACAATGGGCCAAACCATACAAAATTAAACATTTAGCACACATGTGCTCAGCTAGATAATCTTGTCCAATGTCCACCTTGGTTGTCCCGAACTCATTATCTACACTCAACATAGTCCACAATGTTAGATCACAATTGCTTTGGAATCACTCACAAAAATTAATTTTAACAAATGGAAATCATTCACTACCATGCTTCACACATGAACCATGCATCACACATAATTAATTGGATTCATTCCCATGATAAAATATTCTGAAAAATCTCACTCCCGTGATAGTCCTCCCGTTTGAGGAGACAACCGTCCTCAGTTGTAACTATTAGCACACACGAGTGATCAAACATATTAATTGCTCCCACATTGGATTCACTCACATGTCATTATGTATTTAAGTGGCCACATATTCTCACACGCATCACACGTGTCTTAAAGTTGATCGGTTTCACTCACGATCAAACTCACATAACCTTTACACGTGTCTTAGAGTTGATCGGGTTCACTCACAATCAAACTCCTACATTGGATTCACTCACAATGTTTTCATACGCGTCACACGTATTCACAAAGTATACCACATGTTTCACACATGTCATAGCTAGTTGGACTCACTCACAACCAACTAGGGTCACCCTCATTAATTCAAAAGAGTTGATTGGATTCACTCACAATCAAACTCACACATTTCTTACATGCATCGCACATGTCACAGTTGGTTGGATCCACTCACAACCAAATTAATCACACTAAGATATGCTTTTTACTTATTGGATCACCCAATAATAAATTAATTACTGTAACAGTTTCTTCCAATTGTGAGAATCAACCCTATGAACAGTAAGTGACTCTAAGAAGGATTGGGAACAAGGATGATTTTTGCAGGCTGGGTCACCTTTCAAAAATGACAGGTTTAGTTAATAATAACGCCCATTTTTCATAATTTACCTTATTTTTTGAAGGTCACTCAAAATAAGTGGCTGTATTTTTAAGATTGAAATGTCCAAAGACGGCGGCGCGTCGTGAAAAAGCAACCTTGGTTGGGAGGGCTTCAAAAAAATGGGCCTAGGTCTATGACACACCGGTACCCAAGGTATTTAATGGAGCTGATCCAAAGGCAGTTTATCCAAATCAGTACATTAATGAATGATTAAGACTCAAAAGCCTTAGTTTAGTTTGAAATTTGAAATTGGCGGTAAAAACATGGGGAGTTGAGCTAGGCCGAATTCCAAGCGCGTTGCGTTGGCATTGGGGAAAAAAAGAAAAGGTGCATAATTATTAGGGGAATTTCAAAATTCGAAAAAATCGAAACGGCCAGTGGGCTCCACGGTCGTCAATTCAAATCCGATGAGAATGAACACTCTTGAAATGAACATTTTTCAAAAATCAAAAATTTGATTCTTCAAATTTTGTAAAATATATATTAAAATAGAACACCGACCCAGCTGACATGCGCGATCACGGGCACGTGTCGGTACAGGTCACTTGAGCTGGCGAAAAACCGGCTGGTCCCGCTTCTAAAGAGTGGATCCGAGATCGTGCCAGGGGCATGGGAAAGCGTGGCTCGCATGATGTTGGTGCGGCGCCAGAGGGGTTTTCGGTAAGGTCCCGACCTACGTGTGACCCCCTGCTTATGTGGCGATCTCTTTTTGTTTTAGGCCGCCACACGTGTCCCTTACACATGCGCCTCTCCTTTTTTCGCTTGAAAATCCAGAGGCGATTTCTGTAGGGACGTGTGACGCCCTGCTTATCTGGCGATCTCTGTGTCCGCACGTGTCGCTTGTATATGGGCCTCTCCCTCTTTTTTTTTTTTTTTTTTGGGCTTGAAAATCTCTCTCTTCTTTTGTAGCACAAACACACACACACACACATTCTCCCCCTCTCCTGCACACATGCAGCACTATTTGTCTTCTCTTGTGCTTTCCATCCTGCACCCCTTGTCCTTCTATGTCATCCTCATTTTTATTTTTATTTATTTTTGTCTATTCCCCAACATCCCCACATCCCTCAATTTTGGTCTCATCCTACTCCCTGTAAAGTTCAGCCTACCCCTATGCTGTAAGCTGCTCCTTTCCTAGCAAATTTCCCCTGATTTTGGTAAGTTTAAGGCTGTAATCTGGGTAGATTAAGGCTTCATTCAAATATTTGTGAATAGCTAATTGATGGGCTTCATCTTTGTTTAGCTAAAGCTAGGGTGAACATAGTTGGAGCATTCAAATGTATGTTAGACCTGCTAAGATGAACTTAGTTGGATAACTCAAAATTTGGCTTAAACTTTTTTCAGTTTTGGCTAAGGTGACCTCGGGTAGGGTAGGTGACTAATTACTTAAATTGAGATATTTTTTGGCCTTTCCTATGTATGGATTTTGTTTGTGATTGATGCTTATCCAGGGCTAAGGAGGAGAAGGATTCCATTAATCTGATTAAGCAAGCTCAAAGAAGTGTGTATTCTAACACTCTGAAGCAAGCAATTTGAGGTCACAATGTTTACCACCAAGGACCTTGAAGTGTACAAGGATCTCCTCAAGGAGAAGAAGAACAAGGCATCAAAGGAAGTGGAGAGGCCATTGAAGACATCCCCTTCTGTTTCTAGAACTGCAAAGCCACCACCTTCACCACCAGGGAGGCCTAATGAGGAGCCCATCAAAGAGAGGAGGCCTCTCTCAGTGGTTCACAAAGCTGCAAACACCAACAAGGATCAGCACAAGACACCCTCTCCTACCCTTATTGGGACTAGCAAGCAAGCTGACCCTAGCTTAAAAATCAAGCATACCATCCCCAAAAGCCCAAAATCAGGCAAGATCCATGCCTCGGAAGATGCACATTTGGTTAAAGCTTCAGAATTGAGGTCTGACTCTCTCAGAAGCCCCAGAGAAATGGCATCAGTGAAGCCTTTTGAGCTCAAAACCGACGACAAGCCCGGCCGCAAGCTCAAAGAACCTTCTTCACACTCTGCTCATGGGGCTCATCAGAAGAATTCTGCTACAGCAGTTACTAAGGGGTCCCCTATTGCTGGTGCTACCACCTCTTTGTGTAGTGAGTGCACTAGAGCTGCTTCAGAAGGTGCTGTCTGCTTCATTGGTAATGACGGTAGGGTTTCTGCCTGCACCACACGGTCTGCTGTGAGGCTGTGTAAGAACCTGAACTGTGCTGCTAATAATCCTGATTATGTAGCTGCCATGGCTAATGCCCCCAAAAAGTACCTAATTTCTAAAAGGCACCTGCTCAAAGCCCAATTTGGAGCTAGAGGCAGAAGTGCACAGCCCAAATCACCCAACTTGGAACGGATTGAGGTGGAATTGAGCCCTCAGATTGATGGTTTCAGCTCCTCTGATGATGTTTTGAGCCCTTTTAATGTTGACGTGAGGTCTTATAATGGCAGTTTGAGCCCTATGAATGGTGGTTTGCACTCTATTGACGGTGATTTGAGCCCTATTGAGGGTGGTTTGCACTCTATTGATGGTGATTTGAGCCCTATTGATGGTGGTTTGAGCCCTTTTAATGAGGATATGGGCTCTACTAATGGCTGTTTGGGTCTTTCTAATGATGATTTGAGCTTTCTTGATTCTCTTACAGACCATAATGCAACAGAACAAGGCAATACAGGGCTTGATTTTGGGGCAGAACGAAACGGAGCTGCAGATAATGAGCACTTGGAGTTCAGCTTTCATGAAGAAGAGGTGGTAGAGAATGGGTCTCCTAAGCTTTTAATTAATGAGTCACCTGAAGTACCCATTCAATCTCATGTGGATGATAATGGGTTCTGTGATGTCAATCCTCATGTTGATGATGGGTGTTATGTTCCGAAAGAGCTTGATGATGAAGAGACATATGGCAGCTCATTGGACAAAGCTAGCCACCTAGAAGTACAGCCAATGCAGAGCAACGCCGATCTTGTATCACCAACTAATACCAGACATGAAGAAGATGATGTTCGGAGCGGCGATGACATGGATGCCGTTATAAATGACACGGGCATCGCAGAAGACAGTCTTTTCGAATCATCAGAGGGCATGGAAAGCACCTCAATTAGCAGGGGCAATGAAGACCCAGCAGCTAGTGTGATTAAGGGCAATAATAGCCTTAACAAAGGATATCAGCAAAGAAGGAGAAGGTCAATGGGTGTTGTTGAGGACCCAAACCCAGAGATGGTAACCCTCAGGAAGCAGCAAACTCAAGAGAGAAAACAAGCAGAAGAGTGGATGCTCAACCATGCTATAGAAGGGGTGGTCCATAAGCTTGCTCCCACAGGAGAAACCAAGGTCAAGATTTTGGTAGAAGCTTTTGAGAGCATAATCTCCCACACAGATGTTGAGGGGATAGACCCTCACAATGGAGAAGCCATGCCTTCCCCAATCAAGAGAAACATACCTTAGCTTAATTTTTTTTTTCTTTGCTCATTTGAGATGGAAATTTTGCTGTCGTACTAGATGCCAATTGGACTGATATATGCAACTGTTGGAGTTGTATACAATATGTACCTCTTATTTGGATGCCTTCTCCTTTGTACCCCATATGCTATGCTATTGAAGGTCCCTTAAGCCAACATTAACGATAACCTTAATCTTAATCTCTTGATATAACACTATTATAAAACTTATGTTGGCGTCTATACCTATTAAAGAAAGAGTAAGGAAGGGGTGTGTGTGTGTGTTTTTTTTTTCCCAATTTGGTAGCATTGGTCAAAAAGCTATGGCAAATCCTTTCCATCCCTTATTGGAAGTCTAGTTGTCATTATTCTACTCTTTCAATCCGATTTCTAGCCCAAGTAGTTCATCATAATAACCTTGGGCCACTTTGTTAGGATACATCATTGTTTCTTTGAATTTCACTAAGGTGGAAATTCCATTGCCATACTCACATAGACCTAGTAAATTCCATTTAATGCAAAAACTATTTGAAGTTTATAGGTAAAGTTCATACCAAGTTTCAAGCTCAATCCTTCCTAACACGGGTGATCTTTTGTGTCGATAAATTAGCATGTGGTGAGAACCCCACTAGGTTTTCTATTTTCCAAGTTTTCTATTTGTGTGTGCATGTGCTCATGTGTGTATTCATGTGTGCATGTGTCAATTGCCAAACGTCGATCATTGACAAACAATTTCTCATTACTTTGGTGGTTTTGAGGCATCATATGACTCACTTGTGAAAAAGGAATCCAAAGGCATCTAAGATGTACAAAAGAATTGAACCACTTGCATGGGATATAATCATGATAAGTTGAAAGTGTCAAATTGGCTTATTTGCACTAGTATTTACTAGTAGTGATTTATTTTTTTAATGTTGTCAACCCCCATCTCTTCCATCATCAAATACACTTAAGATAAATACTCAATCCTACAAATGGATGCACTTCAACGTATGAGGTACCTTGAATACCTTCAATGCATCTAAATAAGTTTTCATGATTGCTTTTTGGATTGGAATGAATGGTAACTTTTGCTATTCACTCGGTGTTGACACTAGTTCACACTTTAAGTGTTAACATAAATTCATGATTTAAATACACTATTTTCATGATCTCATTTTTAGTTGGAATAAATGGTAACTTTTGCTATTCACTAATGTCAATATTGGTTCATATTTTAAGTGCTAACTTAAATTGCGGTGCTAAAAATTATTTCTTCATGCATTTTGGATTAAAAGTTTTAGAATAGGGGAAGAGACATCATCTTTTCTTGACAATAATGTTCCTATATGAGACAATGTCTTTTGTGTTGTCAAGTCACATGAGAGTCTTCTTTCTCTTAGGTATAAGCTTCTCCTTTGATCCTTTTTTTTTTGGTTGTTGCAAGAATCCTAGTGCTTATCATGATGACCCAATTTTTTAAATAAAATAAATTAACTTCCAACAAATTTTCTAACTTAAAGGAGTTATTGTTTATTTGAATCGAGCACATCGATGTGTGGATATGTACTTCATAAGTCGCTAAAGAGGCTATATGTATTGAAAGGTTACATGTTCATATAATGTAGTATGGAATCACTAGTCTAAGCACTCTTCCACAACTCCAAGAAGGTTGAGGTAGTGATACCATAAGTATATTAGAAAATTAGCCATTGACAAATAATGTAGAATAGTTTTCCCAATAAATGTTTTGGAGTGCATTTTAAAGAAGGCAATCAACCAACTAAATCATAATGTGCTTAGAGTGCATAGATGTAATTTATAACTTTTCCTCTCCTTCACTTATATATTCCATTCCTAAATATCCTTATATCTATCACTGATCTTTTAATTTCCAATTTTGTTTGTTTGTTGTTGTGTGTATGTGTGTGTGTGTGTGTGGGCGCACGCACGCACGTATGCATGTGTGCATGTGCATGTGGCCTTTCCACTTTAGTCTTATTTTAGGGAACTCATTTGTAAAAGGATCAAAATACTTTCTCTAAAACACAAAGGTGCTCTCTTTCCCAATTTTAAGGGAGATGGTATCACCTTAATGAAGAAAAGCGTTCATTTGCCCAAATAGATTCCATCCAAGAAGAACAACATAATAAAAAGAAGGCTATAGAAGACTTGTAAGACATAATTTAGAGCTGGGGCCCACCATCTCATGATAACATGAAGGAAGAAGAAAATAGAGGATGAAGTGGATGATGAGCAACATTAGCACCAACAAAACCATGAGGTCACATGTATAAATAAATCATTAGTGTAAGTATGGCTAAAGCAAGATTGACAAGAGCCCTTAATGATTGTGCTTATTTTGTTGCAAAATTAATTATAAATTTTAATAGATTAACTAATCCAACAAGATACATATACATGGGCTAAATAGAGTGTATGACGATATTAATCATAACTCAAAATTCTTAATTAACAGATGTTGCATTGGAATGGCTTATGGATCTTAATCTAAAAAAGGAAGACATATAGCACAAATTATGCGATTAAGAAAGCGTGAGGAATTCTATGAATCCCTTGCGAAATTAAAGCAGTCCCTCAAAACCTCATTTAGAGGAATGCTCTTCTCTCATGGTGAAGCCAACATAACATTAGCACTTGCACCTTTAAGGGCTCAACATGAGTTATACCAAGACATAAATAGATCCATAGAACGAGACTGTGGGGATTCACAAGTTTCCAAACAGATCTCATTTAGAATTGTCAGAGGACCAAGTGTGCCAGTGTACACATTGGGTACTCTCTTGAAAAAGCTGAGAGCCAAAAAGAGGATGAAAGTGAATGGGAATATGAAACCAAAACGGGAGCTAAAGCTGAAACATCCATGGTTCCTCTTGAAGATTCTATCATGGTATGGTTAGATTTCCTTACAAGCAATGATGTTAAGCGCAAACGGTCTTGCAAGAGGAGCCAATGGATAAAACATTGAAGTTCCCGGTTACTTTAGCTATGCTACTCAAACAATCGGTGGAGATGTGGAATTTACATTCCATGTTACCCTAGATTCCTTTGAGTATGATGTCGTCCTTGGTGGAACTTGGATACGTGACTCATTGTATTCAATAGATGCCAATCCATGCAAACAATCACCTTGAACACTCATGCAGGCCATTACAATTGCTATTACGGGAGGAAGCGACCTTGGACGAGCCGAAAATTCCAACATATCTTACTAAAAGATCCCTAGGATTCTGGTTGGATTGAAACTTTCCAATAAAATCACCACAACTCAAGCACAGCTTTATCGAACACAAGAACACAATCTCATAATCCTCAAGTTATGGGATTTGTTAGGTTAACCAACACTCACGGCTCATCCTGAAAGAATTCCCTTTACACAGGACGAACTTGCCATGTTTAGGGTATTTTGAACATACAATGTATATTGAAACTAACCCCCTTACTTGCAAGTTTTTGGTGGTTGAGTATGTGTTGGAAGTAGATTTGATCTTGGGGCATAAATGGACTATTGCTGCCCAAGCACCTCTGGGCTTCGCTACTAGCGATAGAGTCATCATGATGGTCAACAACAAAAAGTTAACAATACCATGCTGCAAAGAAGAGGATCAAACTTTAATGGATTTTTATGACGCTGAATGCAAAAGGTTACAAGCTACCCCCTTATAACAATCTCTAATCCTTAGTGAAGATATCTATATTAGCCTCTCAAGTTGACGTAATTCTTTCAATTCTCGCCAATAATGGCTACTTCAACACAAAGTAGTTTAATAAAAGTCTATATGACTCAATTCTTGTACTTCATGTATATCTACTTCATAAGAGCACTTTAATATACATAAAAGCATAAAAAGAACATGGAAAGAAGCATGTAGGAACATGTCCTACTTAACAACATTTCAAAAGAATCCTGCCACATAAAAGAAACTTCATCGAAGGCCAATTTCTTAAAATAATGAATGTCGCTTCAATCTTGTTCTGATGATTATGTCTATGTTCCTTTGGATCCTTCGCTCTCTTCTCTCCCATTATTAACATCTCTTAGCATCCCCACTAACACAAATCACATGTAACCTTCCTTATGATTGCCAAAAACGAAGTGAGCAAAAAACACCCAAAAAAATAAAAAATAAAAAATGCTCACACAAATATAAAAATGCAATCATTCTTAAAAAAATCCACCCCCACCCCGTTAGGAATTCCCAACAACCCACTAACCTTTTCATTCATTAACTAGCTTTTTTTATTCCTTCCGGAGGAACTAAGATCATTGAAGGTCACTCAACATCAAAGCCATCGACACAAAGCGTGTCCATTCTCCCCACACAAAGGTCTTCAACACGATCACGGCAAGGACGCAATCGCCATTAGGAAGGGGGGATGTTAACCCATTCCTAGGGTTAACAAGAGCTACCGCCATTATCTTACATCAAGGATTCAAGGTAGATACACCAAAGGGTCATACATTCAAGATATGAAGCAATGGTGTCTAAATCTAAAATTTAGATGGGCGCTCGTAATGGTGTGACGGAGTATTTATGGCGAATCCCGCTTCAAGAGCGTGTGGTAGCAAGTTAGGATGAAGTCCGTGATTTACTTCATGGATATATTATGAGAGTAGCCATTGTAATAGTATTAGGCCTCTTACGAGCCTAAAATGCCCGGCTGACCACAGTTTAAGTGAGTGTGAACACTTATGGCCATGTGTATGAGTGAATGTCTCTCATAATACAATATACTCTCCCATTGTGCAATTGAGTCTGGCTCTTGCTAATCTCTCTCTCTCTCTCTAATGCATGCTAGTGAGTGTGTGTGAGTGAAGTGAGGTGAGAGGAGGGACAAGTACCCGTAGTGCAACGCGGTGGTGTGACAATGCTCGTGAGGCATGGTGGAATTGCTTCTCAAGGAGTTTTAGAGCTTGGAGACCTCAAGGGTTACGAGCTCGGCCATTGGAAAGATCCTCACGAATAGTTGCGGTTCACTAGGTAATCTCTTGTTGGATGTGTTTCAAGGGGGGTTAGGGTGAGCCATAACATGGAAACATCCAATGCATGAGCATCACTATGGCATCCATGTGCCTTCAATTGTCACCCCTATCATCTACAAATGTAGTGGTGATTTTCTTCCCTAGGAAAATGCCTCAAGCTCACAAAAATGGTGCAGTGGTTGAAATCAGTCTTGCAAGGGGGTTATGTTGATGGGATGTACTAGGGCTCTTGTGGCTTTTTTGAAGTGCTTCTCTCATATAGCATACATCATTCTACGCCATTGAAAATGTCACTGCTGATGTATGGCACATAGATGGTCCATGTATTGCTTGTTATCACCTAATAAGGACTATCAAAATGTGATTATGCATAAATGCCCAGTGTGGGTATAAGAAGTGCACTTCCGTAGGAATTCAAGGCTCATCTCCCATGCATAGCAACATCACTGGGTAAGGTTATATGCCTACCTAGACCCACATGAAATGAAAATCGCTTTTGTATTTTGTGGGACACTGATAAACCCACTACCCTCACATTTCTATTGGGTGAGCAAACTTGGAATTGGGCCTTTAGCTAATGGTAGAAAATATTATGAGCTTAATTGGGGCGTGTTTGCTGGAGCCTATTTCCAATGTCATAAATTTAGGCACATGGTTTTGCAATTTCCATTTGGGATACACTAACCACCTCCAGAAGCTGTATCGCCACCTTAGCAAACTACTTTATTATATGTGGCTTGAGTAGAAGCAGGTTGCATGTTATAAGTAAAATACATATATTGATACACCAATTTCTCAATACTTCTCTCCATGGCATGCAAAGTGTAAAAATGAACTTTCGTCAAGGGAATGTTAAGAATAGGATCCCAGGTTGGATCCATTGGTACCATTTTTCCATTATGACAAACAAGCTTATCACGGTTTGGGATGGCATCTATGCATGTTTCTGTTTCTTTCCATCTTTGTATTATCGCATATAATACAAATAAGGAAATTTTGCATTGGAACCATTTGACACACCAAAGATGCACTTCAAAGTTTTTAGATCCCCTGCAAGATGCCATTTTACCATCAAGTGCTTCGCCAAAAATCATCAACCTTTAAAAATTCCCTACTACCACTTCGATGTCTCATAGCTTCTAGTATCTCTATTAAATTGAAAAGAATCTATAATTTCTCATGATCCTCTTTTGGCACCTCAAATGTAGCAAGCCACCATATTTCATTTTTAATGTGCACATCAAAGTAATTTGAATGATCTGATAAGATATTAGGATTTAATGATCTATTCATGAAGGTCAAGCTCTCATTGTAGCTTTTGACCCTTTACAATTTCACTTTTATCAAGCTTAATAACAAATTTTAGCACAACACCACCATCTTCAACCATCATGTTATAGAATCTAACCATTGTTATACTTTCTATACATCCAACACAAAGTTATTATTTTTATGTAGCTTAAATATTATCTCTTCGAAGATTGGAGTGTAGACTTTACTATGCCTTTTGTGAGTATTCTTGAAATTGCACTATTGACTTTGTCATTTGGATTGGTAAACATTTGTCCAATGGTCTTGCATGCTCTGATTTGATACTTCCATTGATCACCTCCAATGACCGAGTTATCGATTCATTTTAGCTCTTTCACATGCTCAAGTGACCCTAATGGAGTCCTCTTCTCAAATATAGTTTGCATCTTCTTATTCCTCTTCTCTAAACTCTACACATTAGCAAACAACTAAACATTTTCTATTTACACTGTATCCTGTAAATTATCATACACATTTTATTTCTCAATCAAAGCATTTTAGAGCTACATAATCCTTGCTACCATTGAGAAGATGTATAAACACTATGTACTTGGTTGACAATTATTTTCGTGTAACCTAACAAACCAGCTTATGGCCCTTACATACATACTTAATGAAAGATGTTAAGATGAGTGCTATGGAATCTGAGTATGATTCGATACTCAAAAATGATACATGGAATTTTGGTAGACTTGCCTCTTGGCAAGAAGTCCATTGGTACAAAATGGGTTTACAAGCTCAAACATAAAGTGGGTGGTAGTATTAAGCGATACAAAGCTAGACTTGTTTTGCAAAGGGTTATGCACAAGAAAAAGGCATTGAATATGGTGAAACCTTTGCCCCCACATGTCATATGACTACCATGTGGATTATCATTGCATTTGCAGCACATAAAGGTTAGATTGTACATTAATTGAATATCAAAATTGCTTTCTTGAATGGAGATTTGCATGAGGGGAATTGACTGCATCTGCTGCTCCATGTTGTCAAGCATCTGTGTGGACATCTCGACCCTAATCAATGGGTCGGACCAACTTAATGGTGTTAGGCAGTCTTGTCCATATACAGAGCTTTGAAAGGGCTCATCTCGATACTTCGATGATAAGAAGCATTGTAGGCGAATTCGACTATGTACAGATAGCTTAGCCACTTCTTGGGTTCCCTACCACAGCATGACCGAAGTATATCTTCGATTACTTGGTTCACTCTTTCTGTTTGACCATCAGTCTTGGGGTGGTAAGCTGTGCTGAGATCCAAGAAAGTTCCTACTGCTTCGAAGAATGCAGTCCAAAATCTTGACGTGAATTTGGGATCTCGATCACTTACTATTCTCTTGGGTAGGCCATGCAATCTAAAGATTTCCTTGAGGAACACTTTGGCCACATCCACTGCAGTGTAGGTTTCTTTTACTGGAATGAGATGGGCAACTTTGGTTAGTCTGTCAACTACCACGAAGATGGAGTTGTAACCTGATTGCACACTGAAGAAGGTAGTCCAGTAAAATCCATACTGATACATTCCCACTTCATCTGGGGGATGTCTAATGGATGTAACTTCCCATGCATTTTTACTCTCTCTGCTTTGACTTTCTGACATATCAAGAATTGACGTACATGATTAAGTACATCCTTTTTTAGTCCAGGCCAAAAGAAGCTTTTCTTTACAGACATGTAGGTCTTGATGAAACCTAGATGTCCTGCTATAAGGCTATCGTGGGCTTCATTAGAATTTGACCCTTAGTTCCCTCATCATTGGGAATGCATAGCCTATTATTATAATACATAATTCCTTCATCCAGGCTGTACCCTTGAACTCGGTTCAACTCCTGAGGAGTTTTGCTTTCCTGCATAAGTAGGGTAGCAATAGGGCCAAAGAATCTATCCTGCATGATCTTCTCTCTTGCTTCATTAATCAATGGATTTGACACCACTCTGATTGCAAAGCAAGGAGGCTTTTCTACTGAGGGCATCTGTTACCACATTTTCTTTGCCTGGGCAGTACTTGATTTCAAAATCAAATTCCTGCAGGGTATGCATCCACCTTTGGCAGCACATGTTGAGATCCTTCTGAGTGAAGATCCACTTTAAGCTCTGATGATCTGTCACATCAAAGTGAATCTTTGATCCATTAGGTAATGTCTCCACAATTTCAGGGCATAGACTGCTGAAAGTAGCTCTAGGTCATGGACAACATAATTTCTCTCATGCGTTCTGAGTTTTTGGGATTCATAGGCCACTGCATGACCTTCCTGCATGAGCGCACCTCCCAGGGCAAAACCACTGGCATTAGTTACTACCTCAAAGGGTAGAGAGAAATTTGGCAACTTCAAAACGGGATTGGTTACCAAGGCAGTCTTCAGCTTATCAAAAGCACTCTGACACCTGACAGACCATTGAAACGGGGCATTCTTCTTGAGAAGATTAGTCAGGGGGGAAGCTATGAGAGCATACTTAGGTATAAAAATTCTATACCAACCAGTTAGTCCCAAGAATCCCCTAACTTCTTTCACTCTCTTTGGTTCAGGCCAATCTATGAGACTGCTTGGATTTTTGTTGCAAAATCTGGAGAAATTCCGTCTTTGGATACCAGAAAGCCCAAGTATTCAACATGGTTGACAACGAAAGTGCATTTGCTCTTTTTTGCAAAGAGTTGGTGCTTCCTTAGAATCTCAAGAACTTTACGGACATAAGCTTCATGGTCAGCTACATTCTTTGAGTAAATCAGAATATCATCAAAGAAAACAAGAACAAAATCATCCAAGTATTCTCTGAGAATATCCTGCATTAGGCGATTGAATGTAGCTAGGGCATTTGTCAATCCAAACTGCATGAATGACAGTAAATTCATAGTGCCCATATAGCAAGTATTGATGGCTGTCTTCGGGATATCTTGATCATTAATCGTGATCTAGTAATACCTTGATTTGAGATCTATCTTTGTGAAGATTTAGGCTCCATTTAGCCTATCCAAAAGCTCATCAATTCTACGGATAGGATACTTATTCTTAACTATCAGCTGATTGAGACCTATGTACTCCACACAGAGTCTTAATGTTCCATCCTTCTTTTTTTGAAAGAGAACTCGTGCTCCCCACAGTGAAACACTAGGTCTTACAAACCCTTGTTCTAATAGCTGCCTAAGTTGTTCCTTGAGTTCAATGGCTTCAGGGACTGGCATTTTGTACGTGCGTTAGGCTACTGGCTAAGCTCCAGGGGTCAATTCTATCCCATGATCTACTTCCCCAATTGGAGGCATCTCAGTTAGCTCTGCTGGGAATAAATCATCATGCTCACTTAACTATTCTGGTTCTTTAGCCTTTAACTTTGTGTCTACCGGATTCATTTTGACAACATAAATGAGCTGCTTCTTTCTAAGTCCTTTCAGTAACCTAGAAGCTTTTACTAATTGCAGATCTGGGGATCCGAAAATTCTAGTTCCTTGAACTTTGTTCCCATGAAGGTCACGGAAGGAAATGGTTCCATTGTGACAGTGAATGTCAGCTTGATTTTTGTGGAGCCAATCCATTCCAAGGATTTCATCGAAAACTCCCAAAGGTAAGACTCTAAATTGGCAGTCGGTTACATTCCCATCTAGATTAAATTGAATACAATCTGTCTCATGGTGAGTGAAAAGAATCTTCCCACCACCACTGGCCAATTTAACTTGCATAGGTTTCCCTGATTTCTGTTCTAAGACTAGCTTACGCAAGCATCCTGGGAAAATAAATGAATGAGTGCTGCCTGAATCAATCAAAAGCTTAAATGGCTTACCCTTATACTCAACTAGAGCATGGATGATAGAGAATTGACGATTTGGCCATTGGTTTTCAATTGTGGCATAAATCTTACCTCTTTCCTCTTCCACTACTTCTACTATCGTAACTCCTCTAGCTATTGTAGATTGGGGCAGAACTCTTTCTCTTTGGTTATCCCAGTTTTGGGAGGGAGTTCTGAGATTACTGTGAACAGAGGCAGATGGTTGAGCTGGAGTCCTCCTGGGATTGCCCTGATTTTGGCGAGACGGCGGACCCTGATTTGTTGACTAATACGAAGGGGTGGTCTCTGCACTCTGGATCCTTGACTCCCGTGTCCTCTTGACATGGCAAGAGTCGGGAGTCTTTAAGCTGGTGACCAAAACCCTAACACCCAAAACACCTGTTCTCACTTCTAAGCTCATCCCTTTGAATCCTTGAAAAAGGTGGGGCTTCTGAGAAAGTGTTCTGAGGGAAGGGTCTTCCTTCACTTCTAAATCTCCTAGCATCTTGATTCTAATTAGGGCCTTGCTGCCTCTTTGGGGGTGGAAAGTTTGAAGCACTTCCCGGGGTTTAGAACCTTTTAAAGTTTGAGGGTGGACGGCGGGACCTTAACAACAAATGCTTTGGCAAAGTCCTTTGCCATTCTGACAGCTTCTGCCATTGAGACTGGTTTGGCATTTTTCACTAAAGTGTCCAATGGCTCGTTCATCCCTCGAATGAATCTGGCCATCAGCTGCTCTTCATCCAAAAGTGGAGAATATTTGAGGAGAAGGGTAAATGCCTGATGGTATTCTTCAATCGTCCGCCGCCGCCGGCTATCCTGCTTCAGTTCCAAGAACTCATTCATTTTGGTTTCCAAGAAGCCCGGAGGACAGAACCTCTTCCTGAGGTAAGCTTTAAGATCTGACTAGGTCTGGGTATTTCGGTCGAGACGGTTTGTCTCGCAATGGTTCCTCCATGCAACCCTGGCCGTTTTCACAATTTTCAAACTGGCGAGAGCCATCTTGCTCCTCTCGTTATAATCGGTTACATCAAAATACTCTACCATTGCCTCGATCCATTTTTCCACTGTTTCTCCTAACTGTTCCCCTTCACCCTTGAAGGGACCAGGTTGGGATCGGTGCAGGGCTTTACGAACGTCCGGATCTAACTCTTCATCATCGGTAAGAGGATCCGGCTGCCTACCATGGCCCGTGCGCCTCATGATTCTGTGATAAAATGAGATTTTTGTCAACTTAACTTTGTCATCAAATTTATGAATATTTAATTTTTGAGATTTATTTCTTAAACAAATAATTATTCCATCATAATTCTTGAAAACAAGATTCACTCTGATAATTTTATTAACCAATATTCACAACCACAAAAATAATTTGGAATCTTTTGCAAAACATCATTTATTATCAAAAGTTTTTCATATAGACATAGAGCGTCTCGGCTCCAAAAGTCACCGCCTCAATCGCATACGCATAAAAAGGCGATACTGCGATGGAGACATGCTATGATATACACGATTCATCACTGCTAATGGTGCTGTAATTCTTCTCCTAGGAATAAAGCGGCTAAGAAGTCTAAAAATACGGCAAAGAAATTCTAAAATTTCGGGGTGAGTGATTATAGAGTTGTACATAATGAATAACTCCTAGCCTTATCAACATCATGGCTAGCGAGATATTCTGTCTGAGTCTCTGTCGTTGATTGGTATTGACGTTAATACTTCACCCTCCAGAGAACCACATATACTAACATCGCTCTACTGGATCAGGAAAGTATAGATCCTCAAAGTGACGAGCGAGTCTCACTCTACTTTCTCGGGTTGTAGCGGAGTTGATGAGATTTTCAAAGGCAAAGGCGATCATATCCTGACTCTGAGAGAGTCCAGGAATGAAAACATGATCCCACCTTATTTTGTCATAAGCCTTATCAAGGTCCATGTTTATGATCAAATAGTCCTCTTCTTGAGCAGAAGCCCACTACATAGCCAAAAGTACATTCAGTATAGCGTCATGAATACATCTACCATTTACAAAGACATGATGTAATGGGTGGACTACTTTAGAGACAACAAAATTAATTTTGTTAATGCCTTTGCCATGACTTTGTAAGCTGAGTTCACCATTATTAATGGTATATAATCCTTTAGTTGAATCTATGGAAGTTCTTGGGAACCAGCTTTATAACACTTGTGTTCAAATCTGCTGGCATGTTCCTTGTTTTCCTAATCTCATTTAAGAGATTTCACATGTCCTCTCCACATACATTCCACAGCTTTTGATACACCTTAATTCGGAGACCGTTTGGGCCAGGGGCCTTTTCTTTCTTCATCTTCATGACTACACTTTCAATTTCTTACATAGTGAAAGGCCTGCCAAGCTGCATCCTTTGGAAATTAGATGGTTCCATTATATTAAAAAATTGCCCAACCTTCTCAGCATATTGTCTGTCCTGTTCTAGAGACTTCCCCATGATTCTAGACAAATGGTCAATGAGAACCTTCTCAATTTCATGATCATTTGTAGCCATACTCTCATTAGGCCTCTTTATGCATTTGATAAGGTCATAGTTCTTCTTTACCCTAACAACCTTGAAGAAAGTAGAGTTGGGGCTGTCTCCAACCTTGAAGAAAGTAGAGTTGGGGCTGTCTCCAACCTTTAACCAGTAGAGCCTAGATTAGACCCTAGTAGATTTAGCTTTACTTCTCTCTTTTGCTTTCAGAAATTCTTCAGTTTTGGCAAGTAGCCACTGTGCAATTTCATGCTCTTTATATTCACTACATATAATACCAATCATGATCTCCATGAATCTAGTAGTCGTTTTCTCATCCTTCCTTCTCTTAGTTGCTTTCCTCTTCCCATACCTCTTAGCCTCTTCGACTAGTTGCATGCTGCCCATACTTTTAATGGATCAGAATCCCCCTACTTGGCTTATGTCCAGATTCTTCTCAAAATTGCACACCATGCTTTATCTTTTAAATGACTAATATTAAACTTGAATGGGGGTGGTCCTTTTTTAACCCTCCTTTGTCTTACTCTAACCTCTAGCATCATAAGAAAAGGATCTAACTCGGTATATTGAAACATTATTTGAGAAAGTCTATCCGCATTAGTCCAGTCCAATCTCCTTACTTGAAAGGAGCTATCCCTATGCTTATTTGTCCAAGTATAAAGTCTCTTACTTGCACTTGACATGTAATCCACTACCTTCCATTTATTCATCCATGTCTTCCCATGCACCACCTTCAAAGGAACTCATGATTCCTGTGTTTGTTCTATGCAGTTCCAATCATCACCAATGAAGACAGTTGGCTCTTCCCAATCCATGCTGGCTAACTTCCCCCATAGCATACATCTCTCTTGCTCTTTATTAGGAGCATACACATTGTAAATCCTCAAGCAACTTTGCTTTATACATACTTTAACTGCTATAGACCATCCATTTTCATCCAGCAAAACATCCTCACATATGAGATAATTAGCAACCATTAGCAAGCATCCCCATGAACCTTTGATTGGAGAATTGCGCATAACTTTATATCGTTACAATTCAACCTCTCATGTCCCATCTTTACCTCTTGAACAACAGCAATGTCTAACCTTTCCTTTTTGGCCCGGTGTGCCTGACAAGCTGCTGTCTCTCAATGTTGCATAACCCCCTCATATTCCAGGAGGCTATTCTCAAATTTCTAGAGAACTCAGCTAGTAGAATGATCATTAATATCAAACACATCTCCCTTCTCTTGCAAATAACAAAGTTTACTTTCCTTCTTGCTTCCTTTTTGAGATTGGGTTTAAAATTACCTCTATTTTCATTCTCTCTAAGTACGCTTGCACCTGTTTCCTTTCTTTGGTGTTGTTTCCCTTTTGACTGTATCTCCTTCCAAATCTCTCCTCTTGCTTCAGAACTTGTGCTACCCTTTGGCATTGCTTCTTCTTGAATGTGCCCACTGTTTCATTATGCTCCTTATCTTGCATACCGTGCTCTTTCTGAGGGCCCTCTACCTTGGGAGAATCACTGATGACTTGAGGTGTAACCTCATCCAATTCTCTACTGCTGCCCACTGTATCTTCTCTCCCCTTGTCTCATTAGGGAAATCCCTGCAATAATGCCCCAATTTCTTGCATTTAAAGCAAGCATCAGGGAAAGGGTTGAAATGTTGAGATATCGAGCTCTAGTGAGGCGGTGGACACTGATGACCCGCCTGGGGGATAGGCCCCGCACTTACACCACTGGCATGGTTGGTGAGATCTTGGGTGATATGCGGCCAGTGGGATGACAGGCTGTGTGACAGCCACTCTAGAGACTGGCATAGTTATAGCGCCAGCTCATTTAGTCGGGTTCACACTATAGAGAACCCGTGTATGTATTGGTTGAGTACCTTTCATATTGTGTGTACTCTTATTCTTGTATATGGTGTGTTGAGTGTTGAGTAGAGAAGAAGAAGATTTTCAGCCTCTCACCTTGTGTGTTCTCTATTAGGGTTTTGTGAGTGTGTGTGTGTGCTTGCAAGAGCTCAAGCTCTCTTCCCCCCTGCATCTTTTCATGGTATCAGAGCCTGGTTCGTGCTAAGGGCAGAGCTGCAAGCAAGAGAACCACAGGAAGCGGTACGAGGGTAAGAGCTTCAACTACTCTTCCCTATTGTGTTGGTGACTACACCCTTGTCGGGAGCTCTACGGGAGGCACCGGCAAACGATCTCCGATTGAGGAGCTTTCTTCGCGAGAGTGAAGCTATAGGGCAACTATATAGTCCTACGGACTGAAATTTCGCGCCGAAAACGCGTTTCGGGCGCGTCTAGACCTCCGTTTTTCAGAAAGCAGGCGATTTCGAGCACTGCGGGTAAGTCATCGATTCTCTGCAGAACTCTGTTTTAAGAACTGCAGGAAGACAGATTGACTGTGCAGACACTGTGGGTGCTGCAAAGAGGTCTACAGTGGCCATTGGGTGTATGTATGTGCATTGAAGTCACTGGTTGTGACATTTGAGAGTACTGCAGTACCGCTGTGCAGAAAATACAGCAGTTGTGCAGGAAAAACCAGAGTGCAGGTTCTGGTAAAATTGTGTGTTTGGCAAGATGTCTAATGATGGCATAACACAGATTGTGGCTGAGAAGCTGGATAAGAATAACTTCCATGCTTGGAGGTTCAGGTTGACAAATTTCCTGATGGGAAAAGGTTATTGGGACTACATAGAAGGTGAGCATGAAGAGGCACTGGAGATACCGGATATAAATCCGACTGCTGTAGATGTGAAAGAGTTTAAAGACTGGAACCAAGGAGCCAGGAAGGTTATGTATTGGCTTTCAATTAGTATACAGGACACCATGATTGGGCACATTCAGGATGCCAAGTCCCCCAAGGAGGCGTGGGACACCTTGGTAAAGCTTTATGAAACAAACACCAAGGCACGTAAGATACAGTTGAAGAATGAACTTCATATTGTGGAGAAAAAGAGCATGTCTGTGAATGACTATGCGCTGAAGATAAAGGGTATTGTGGAATCCCTTGCATCTATTGGTGTGTCAGTAGATGATGATGACAAGGTGGAAGTCTGTCTACGTGGTCTCGGGCCACAATACAAGGCGGTTAAGACGTCTATTCAGACTCGGGAAAACATTCCCAACTTTACAGATTTGGTGTCTATGCTGATTATCGAAGAGAAGAACTTGGGTGAAGACCAACAGTCTTCACAAAGCAAAAACAGTTCAGAGCAACAGGCCTTCTACACGAGTTCAGGAAGAGGACGAGGTAGAGGAGGCCGTGGACGCAGTCAAGGAGGTGGCCGAACAGGTAATCAGAATTATGGCCAGCAGCAGCAGCAGCAACAACAGTCCCAGAATCAACAACAACAACAACAACACGCAGGTGGAAGAGGCAAATTCAGAGGCAGGGGGAGTCAAAGAGGCCGTGGAAATTGGCAAAGGCAATATAATGATACACGTGAATGCTATTATTGTGGTAAGCCTGGACATGTGCAGTCAGAATGTTATAAGAAGCAGGCTGACATGCAAAATGGAAAAGTGCAGCAAAACAACTATGCATCCTCAAGCAAGGACATGTAAATGTGCAGAGATTGAAGTCTATGCAAACAAAAGGAATTGTGACAGGGCTGCCAAAATTTAAAGTGGAAGGTATGCAGAAAATATGTGAAGCATGCCAATTTGGGAAGCAAACAAAGCATGTGTTTCCACATAACAGATATGTGAGCAGAAATGCACTAGATCTTGTGCATTCAGATGTATGGGGTCCTACGAAGACCATATCTATGGGAGGCTGCAGGTATTATGTGACTTTCATTGATGACCACACAAGGAAAGTGTGGGTATATTTCATGAAAGAGAAGAGTGAGGTGTTCACTCACTTTCAGAATTTCAGAGTTTTGGTTGAAAAGCAAACAGGGAAATATGTAAAGTGCCTAAGGTCAGATGGAGGGGGAGAGTACTTCTCCAATGAGTTCTCTGAATTCTTGAAGAAGAATGGTATTCGGAGACAGTTCACATGCAGATATACTCCGCAGCAAAATGGAGTTGCTGAGCGAAAAAACAGGCACATTGCTGAGATTGCGCGAGCATTGATGGAAGAGAAGAATATGCCGCATTGCTATTGGGCTGAGGCTGTTTCTACAGCAGTATACATCATGAACAGGACTCCAACTGCAGCCATACATGATGTAACTCCAGAGGAGAGGTTTACTGGCAGAAAACCAGATTTGTCTCATCTGAAAGTTTGGATGCATTGCATATGTGCATGTGCCAGATGAGCTGAGAACTAAGCTAGATCCGAAAGCTGAAAAATGTGTGTTTATTGGATATTCCCTTGAGCAAAAGGGATACAGGTGTTATAACCCTGCTACACGTGAGTTGAGGGTAAGCAGGGATGTTGTCTTTGATGAGATGAGCAGCTGGTATGCTGCTAAAAAAGAAGCTGTTGGGGCTGATGTGAGTGGAAGAGTGGTTGCACAGAATGCAGGTCAGCAATCACAGTCTTTGAGTGGACCAGGAGAGTCCTCATCTAGTGGGTCTGTTGATAGACCATGGAGTGGCAGGCTGCGTCATAATACCAGCCCTGCAAATGTGATTACTACATCACGTAAAGGAAAAGAGAAAGTGGTTGAGCCCCTTGGTATGCCTGACATTTCTGCAGGGCATTCTCATGTTGATGGAGAGTCTAGTGGCTCAGATATGAGCCTTGATGAGGAGCTTGGGATCCCAGCTATGAGAACACCTGGTGTAAAGAAGGCTATGGAAGCCATGAATGAGAAGCTACGAAGATCTGGGAGAGTGAGAAATCCTGTGCAGAGATTTACCTATGATGGTTATGTGGCACATCACTATGCATATATGGCAAAGGTTGTGCAGGTTGTTGAGCCCACATGCATTGATGAGGCTGTTGGAAATGTGTGTTGGGAGAAAGCTATGGATGAGGAGATGGATGCACTATATGGAAATGAAACTTGGGATTTAGTGCAATTGCCTGAAGGCAAGAAAGCCATTGGATGCAAGTGGGTGTACAAAGTTAAACATAACAGTGATGGAAGCATAAACAGGTACAAGGCTAGATTGGTAGCCAAAGGATATGCGCAGACATATGGGATTGATTATGAGGAAACTTTCAGCCCAGTTGCCAAGATGGCAACGGTGAGAGTTGTGATAGCAGTGGCTGCGTCAAAGCAATGGTCTTTACATCAGCCAGATGGATGTAAAGAATGCATTCTTGCATGGGGATTTGCAAGAAGAGGTGTATATGTTGCAGCCACCTGGTTATGAGGATGTGGGTCACCCCGAGCATGTTTGCAGGTTGAAGAAAGCCTTGTATGGCTTAAAGCAAGCACCAAGAGCATGGTCTGACAAGATTTCTGAATATCTTGTCACTATTGGCTTTCATGTAGCCAATGCAGATTTCTCATTGTATGTGAGACATGGTGATAGAGGGGTTGTGCTTGTTGTCATCTATGTAGATGACTTGATCATTACGGGGGACCATGATGCAGAGATCTTTGATGTAAAGATCTTGCTTAGACAGAAGTTTGAGATGAAGGATCTCGGGGAGCTCAGATATTTCTTGGGCATTGAGGTGATTAGGCCACCACATGGTATTGGATTACTGCAGAGACAGTATGGCTTGGACATGTTGTCCAAGTATGGTATGACAGGCTGTAAGCCTATTTCTGTGCCATTGGATCAGAATGGCAAGTTGAGTGCAGATTCAAGAGAGATCTTGGAGGATCCTACTATGTACAGGAGCATAGTAGGAAGTTTGATCTACATGACGATCACCAGACCAGATTTGAGCTATGCTGTTGGGTTGGTGAGTCAGTTTATGCAGGTTCCACGGAAACCGCATTTGGATGCTGTGAGACGCATACTGAGGTATGTGAAGTCTACTTTACATTGTGGACTATTCTATGAGACTGGGACAGAGATATGTGTACATGGGTACACAGATGCTGATTGGGCTGGTAGTATCTCAGACAGAAGATCTACCAGTGGATTCATGTTTTCTTTGGGGAGTGCTGCTGTGACTTGGAGCAGCAAGAAGCAGCCTACGGTTGCTCTATCGAGTACGGAGGCCGAGTACAGAGGAGCTGCTATGGCAGCATGTGAGGTAGCTTGGTTGAGGAAGCTACTTGCAGATTTGGGTCTATCAGTGGATAGACAAGTTGTCATTTTCTGTGACAACATTAGCAGTATACAGTTGGCCAGGAACCCAGTCGTTCATGCTCGTACGAAGCACATAGAGGTCCACTACCACTTCGCCAGAGAGAAGATCTTAGCAGGAGACCTTGACCTTGTTTATGTCAGCACAGAGGATCAGGTAGCTGACATCTTCACCAAAGCATTGGGTACAGAGAAGCTCCGCAGATTCAGGGCTTCCCTTGGTGTACATGAGATGGAGTTGAGCTCGAGGGGGAGTGTTGAGATATCGAGCTCTAGTGAGGCGGTGGACACTGATGACCCGCCTGAGGGATAGGCCCCGCACTTACACCACTGGCATGGTTGGTGAGATCTTGGGTGATATGCGGCCAGTGGGATGACAGGCTGTGTGACAGCCACTCTAGAGACTGGCATAGTTATAGCGCTAGCTCATCTAGTCGGGTTCACACTATAGAGAACCCATGTATGTATTGGTTGAGTACCTTTCATATTGTGTGTACTCTTATTCTTGTATATGGTGTGTTGAGTGTTGAGTAGAGAAGAAGAAGATTTTCAGCCTCTCACCTTGTGTGTTCTCTATTAGGGTTTTGTGAGTGTGTGTGTGTGCTTGCAAGAGCTCAAGCTCTCTTCCCCCCTGCATCTTTTCATGAAATCCACATTGATGTAAACATTTTGACCTTGCAAACCAACCTCCATAAACTTTGGATAGGTATCCCCCTATCCCAAAGGATACATGCTTTTCTTTCTCCTCTACCCTCATGTATATGAACTTTGGGCACGCAAAGCACTCTTCCCAGCATATGAGCCAAATCCTTAACTTGTTCCCACATGAAATAGGGTAAATTAGGGAAGGAGACCCAAATAAGACATTGGTACATAAGGACTTCATCAGGGTTAAAAGAAGGACTCCAAGGGAGGATGTATACAACATTCCCTTTATAGCCAGCCACCACAGATTGAACCATCCCCCTCTGTGCATCATTTTCCACCATAACCTCATAAACTCCTTTGCATGCCCAATGATATCCGACCAGCCTAACCTTGCTAGCATACATCTCTATGAACAATCTATAGAATTCCTCATCTAAAGGGGGTTTCCCCATGAAGTACATATAAGCACCACAAAAGAGAGAGCTCTATGTAGTTCCATCATAGCTTTAGGCATGGATATTTCTTTGGCAGTCCTGAACACCTTTGTAGACTCAACAACTTTACCATTGTTCTTGCCCATTTCCTTAACAATATCTTCTTACAATTGAAGATTAATTGCCTCAGGGAAAACCCCTTGCATAATAGATTCTGCATAATAGGGTTTAGGTCCTATTTCCAAATATTCTCCCATGGGATCTTAAATACCCTTGTCAGATGGCATCAATGGATAGCATTGATAAAAAAATTGTAACGCCTTTTTTCGACCGTCGGTGGATAAAGTAAACCAGGGCGAGTAAAGTAAACTACAAAAAACTAGGAAAATTTTATCTTCATAGTTTACTTCCTAGTTTACTTTGTAGTTTACTAAGCAAGCATAGTTTACTTCCTCGTTTACTCAGCACTTCCTAGTTTACTTCGTGGGATGACGGTGAATTTGGGTTAGGGACTTAGAAAAATTTGGAGCAAGATGTTATGTGCAAAAGTAGATTTGAACTTGGGACCTTAGATCACCATTAGAAACACCTTACCACTACACTATACCTTCAAAGCAACGAAACCATGTGGTTTCAAGCCATTAGATTTTATATTTTTCACCCCTAGTTTACTTGCCCTAGTTAACTTTATCCGACGGCGGCTGAAAAAAGACATCACGATTTTGATCAATGCCATCCATTGATGCCATCTGAGACAAGGGTCTTTAAGACCTCGTGGAAGATAGTGCGGAGGATCCCATAGATGGTATCAGAACCGGGATACTGCTGCTCCTCTTGATGACTACTACCACAACCTCTGTACCATGCATAATCTACCTATGTTTTGGTGAAATGTTGGTCACCGGTGACAACTAATGATGTTTATGTCATCATCTGCTGCACCCCTGGCTATCAACAATGATTGGGTGCCTCTAGTGTGCAGGTGACTAATGCTATTGACTCCTAAAGTGCTAGCCGCCCCCTTAGCCAACACTGCCCAACAAGCTCTTGTGCACTGCCCGTGCACATGCACACCGGTTGTCACCTCTCCCCACACTTAGAAGTGACAGCCAAGTTATCAAGGTTTTAATAAACCTTGACATTGTTGCCCATGTCTCACTGCTCTACACACACCCACGATATCAACACATTATTTGGGGCATTTGTACATTCTCACAAAATTAACACTCCTGCAAGGTACAATTCATAAAAATTAGGGCTTTTCAAAAAAATTCAACATTCAACTAGAAACGATGGCAATAAAAAATGGCGGCCATTTTTGATGCTCTCCTTCATTTGATAGTTACAAGCCCTTTCTCTTCTTGCCCTTTGTCAATAAGGTCCCAACCAGCTTGGCTTGGCCACACAGCAACCCCCCCTTTGGGTGCATGGGCATTGAGTAGAGGGATAACCTGACCTTGCTAAGGGCTCAGGGCGTCGGCTTAATCACTTGGGTAGCACAAAGCCCCCAAGCCCCCAGAGGCGAATCTCGCTTCCTTCTCAACATCACTTTCCCCCCTGGCCCCCTGCTATATGGATCCTAACAAAGAATCTTTGACGAGATACAATAGGATGGTCGAAGAATTCATTGAAACCAAGAAGCACACGGAGACGATTCAAGAGATAGAATCGAAGAGTTGAACCTTCTACTGCTTCAGAAACAAATGGAAGAGAAGCAAGAGGCTTGCAGCAAGGTGCCCTCGTGAAGGACTCATCTTCTCCCCAACTAGGTAATCCCTCTTCCATTATACCATAAGTCTGTTTTTCCCCCCAGACATGGTGCTTTCTCTAAAAAGGGATTACTCAGCCATGTGCTTAGTCGGTTTACTGTTTGGTCCAAGACCCCCAGTTGAGTATTTAAGGAGCCGGGTAAGGGATAATTGGATTAGCATAGGCTTAAAAGTTGAGGTTATTCGAGCTCTCCCTAATGGATACTATATCTTTCTCACATGAAGGACTTTGACATGGCCCTAAAGGTTTTGGGCTCTAGCCAATGGTTTTATAGGAGCCTCCCCTTTTACTTCTTGAGATGGTCTAAAGACCTTAACCCTACTGGCCCAAAACCCTCTACTTGCCCAGTGTGGGTTGAACTACCCATATCTCCTTCTATTTATACCCCTGGGTTAAGAAGATAGTTTCCCTCATAGGTAAAGTCCTTGGCTTGAGACCCAAGAATGATTACAACCCAACCTGGCATCCCCAAATCCTTGTAGAAGTTGATCTTGATAAACCTCTAATTGATGAAATAGAAGTCAACTGTGGGGAGTATAACATTCAACAAAAGTCCTATTTAAACATCTTCCCAATGCCTTCTTCCAATGTGGAGGGCAGGTCCCAAGATGGTTAATGCCCAGAGAAAAGTTAAATAAAGTGCTCTACACTGAATGTCAAGGGTCTTACTAACCCTTCCAAGGTTCAAATGGTTAGACAGTGGTGTAAAAAGCAAGGTAAACTTGACTTTATTGCTCTAATAGAAGTCAAGGTTAGTGGTTTGGAACTGGACAAAAGGCTCCAGTCCACCATCTCCAAAGATCATGTATGCATCTACACTTACCACACTCAAGGCTTAGGTGGAGTGGTAGTAGGGATGCACATTGACCATCAGAATGACTTGACAGACATCCAACTAGATATGTTTGACCAACGAGCTACCTTTGAGATGTCCACATACTCCTTCATTAGCTTATATGCTCCAAGCCCTCAGGTTAGGAACAGAACTTGGAGAACCCTAAGACTGGTTCCAAACCCCATTACCCTAATGGGAAACTTCAACATGGTTGAGACCAAGGACGGCAGGTTTAGAGGTCTGGGCCAGGTCCTCAAAGGTTCAGAGTTGCAGTCCTGGGGCAGAGTACTGCAGAGAACACTTTGGGCTATGTGACATGGGTAACACTGGTGATTTCACTTGGCAAAACTATGCTTTGGGTGAGCTAGCCAGGAAGGCAAGATTGGAGGGCATCTTAAACAGGGCAGGGTCGGTGTGAAACCATTGATTACTCACCTTTTTGTCATAGTTGTCAAGTAAAAGTTTAATGGGATAATGGTCCGAGAGACATGTGGAGAAGTTAGTCTCACATTCACATCTCACAAAGGTATTACAAACGCTTCTGCTAACATAACCTCTGTAGAAGGAAGTTAAAAAAATATGAGAAGACTTCTTTGGGAGAGGGCTCACTCCAACCAAGGCTTGGAGTTTGGCCATTAGATCTACCCAATCCCTTCTGATTTGCATTAGAAAGGAAGTGACCAAAATTAGAAAACAAAGGAAAGACCTACTCTACATTAGGCTGAAGGAGTTGGAGGAACATGGAAATAAGGATAATATCTCTATCCAAGATGAGGTGTGTAGAACCAGAGTAGAAATTAGGAAGGAGGAAGGGATTTCCCTCCAACAAGCCAACCTCTTTTTTAGAGACTGGTGGGCAGGGAAGAGTGATCTACCCACTCTTGAAATGTTCAGAATGCTAAAGGTGAAACAAAGTAAGGACAAACTGCCCCCCCTCAAGGACAATAATGGCCTCAGTAGTAGTTCTGAGGAAGGGAACATGAGGATTGTTTTCTAGGGTTTCAACATTATGTTCAACAAAGGGTGTGAGATCACCAAGGATCAGGTATTGCAATCATAAGCTAGGAAACCTACCATCCCAATAGGTATCTCTAAAACCTTGGAAGCTAATCTGTTAAAAGAAGAAATTAGCAAGGCAATAGACAACCCTAAGGGAAAGAAAAGTCCAAGAGTGGATGGATTACCCTTAGAATTCTTCAAATCATGATAGGTCCCTTACTAGCTGTCTAGTAAGAGGCTGTATCCTATGGGGCTCTCCCCCTCTCAATTAATGAGGGTTGGATCAAACTCATCCACAAGAAAGGGGAGAAAGACAACCTGGAATTGGAGACCAATTACTATGCTAACATGTGCTTACAAAATCTATGCAAAAGTCTTGGCTTTAAGACTTTCCAGTTAGTTAAAATATTGGATTAGACAGGAACAAATGGGGTTCATAAAGGATAGGTATATCCTTGATGCTATTATCACTCTATGGGAGGGAATGGAATTTGCTAAGGAATCTGAGCAGGACTATATCTTTTTTAAAATTGATTTTGATAAAGCCTATGATAGACTAAGCTAGCACTATGTTTTGGAGTCTCTTAAACACATGAGTGCAGGAGGCAAACACTTTATCCTGATGGTTGGGACCCTATTTAGTAATGCATCAACAAGGGTCAATATAAATGGGGTGGTCTCCAAGGCCTTCCTACTAACCAAATCCATAAGGCAAGATTGAACTGGCTAATCAAAGACAAGATGGACAAAGGGGAGATGAAGGGTATCACCCTCCCCAATGGTAAATAGCTATGCACACAAATGTTTGTAGATGACACCAATGCAATGGTTGCTAACACTGAGCAGAGTATCAAATGCTTCTAGTCTTTCCTAGCAGGATCAATGATTAACCATCAGTCAGAAAACAGGTATTAGGTCACTAATTGACAAGCCCCCAAATTGACTAATGCATGCAAGTTGCAAGTTGCAACACCTTGGAAGATGGTGTGATTTTTAGGCTTCTCGGTATTCCCATGGGTTTCAAAGTCACTCTGAAACATATATGGCAATGGGTTGTCAATAGAGTAGAAAGGAAACTCATAAGGTGGCAGTCTTGTAGGCAAGAAAATTGTTGTCAATCACTTCATAATCCCCTCTATCATCTATTTTCTAAGCTGTTGGAGACCTCCAGAAGAAGACTTAAACAAATTTATCAGGCTATGCAGGAACTTTCTTTGGGGGGGACCCTTGGTTAAAGAAAATACCCAAGGTCAAATGGGATTGGTGCTGTATTGGAACTAGGAAAGGGGGTCTAGGTATCCTTGATGTTACAAACCTAGCTTATAGAATGGTTGCTAAGTGGATCCTGAGAAGCTTCCTCAACCCAACAAAAGACTAGGCATCGTTGATCAATAGGAACACTAATTAGTTTAAACTTAAAGAACACCCCGAATGGAAAAACCTATTACCCCTCAAAAATTATGGAAAAACCTATTACCCCTCAAAAATTATGGTGATCAAGTATCTTATTAAACCTATTGGTAGCCCTTTAGTCATGGCCATCTAGTCAGCTTGGAATACACTGAAAGGGGACCTAATCCTTTCAGTAAAACCTAGTAACACTTGGGGGCTCCATGGTAGAGATTCAATTTGGTGGCCTATGTTCGACATAACACATTGGTACCTCCTCTTTGACAAATTGTGGACCAAAGATGTAGAACCTAAGAAAGCTTGCCTAGCCTAGCTATTAATGCACAGAGCCATTTGGACCCAACTAAAAGCATTGAGATTGAACATTGAACATTGGGGATAGGAAATGTCACATGTGCCAAGAGATAGAGGATGCCTTGCACATCTTCATCCACTGCCCTCAAGCCAAAAGATGTTTTGACTCTCTTGCAACTTGTATCCAGTCTTGGAATGGCGTGCTAGTCTTATGATGGAAAAACTAGGTTTTGGGAGAAATTATTAGCTATTCTATGGAGCTATGGTCTGTGTTGAGGACAGACTTGACTTTATCTTCAACAATAATCCTACTCAGTAAATATGGCTAAAAGTTTATTTGATACATGCAGGTGAAAGATTCATCCAAAGGAAATTGAAGGACTTGGAAGGCAAGATAGCTCAGAAGCACATGAGAGAAAAGATCAGACAAGATGACAAGTTGTGCAGTCCAATTCAAGATCTTATGAGGTTAAGAGAGATAGTTATCTCCAAGGACATTTTGTTGGTGAAAGCTCTTTATCTAATGTGGCTTTTCTATGATTTCTTAATATAAATAGCCATTTCCCTTTAAACAAATTACAGCTTTTACGAAAATCAACTCTGTGCAACTTGGAAAAATTGGAGCTTTTCCAATTTTATGTCAAAATTCATCTAATTGAAGCTCTTGCAATAATATAAATTTGGGGGTTTTCCAAAATTGGAGCCTCTTGTAGCACATTGAAGTTCCCACAGTTCCACGGATCTCAAGAGAAGCAACAACTCCTTTGACAAGTTCTCCGATGCTAACTTTCCAATGTGGTAGACCAAAATCAGGCTGCTCCCAAAGCCCAAAGGAATACCTATATGAAGCCTACAGTAGTAACCTGGACAAAAAAAAATGAGAAATCCATGGCTTTCATAGGGCTAGGATTGGCTGACAACCTCATGCATCACATTGCTTCGACAAGACTTTAAATGAGGTATGGACAGAGCTTGTGAATTCGTTTGGTAAAAAAATAAATAACTCTAAAGTGTTTCTCAACCAAAAGTATTATGTCCTTAAAATAAAAGAAAGTTATACACTTCGAGAACACTTATGCATCATAGGGTCACTACTACAACAATTTACTGCATTATTAGCACAAGTAGATAAGGATGATAAGAAGGCACTCTTGTTTTCAAGATTTGAAGAAACTGTTGGAAATAGGGTTGCAAGAATGCGTGCATGCACACACACACAGTGGAGAAGCTCAAGGGAGCACACAATGAGATGATAGATAATGAATGTGTGCTGTACAAAGAAGATAAGTATACCCCAAGATGGGTGTATACTAACATGGGGAAAAAAACCTCCTAAAGAGGGAAAAAGTGCCCTGGCTGATCCTAGTGTGTTCACACGCATCACTACCAACGAACATGGCTACAAACCCCCCTAGGAGTAATGATGTGAACAAGGGGTGAGTCGGCAATAGAAGTACCGAGATGTGCCAGGCTCTTTGGACTGTGATAGGGAGCCCATACTAGTCCCCAACAAAGGGAAGTAAGTTTAAAGGTTTACAAAAAGCTTCAAACTTCTCTTGTGGGAGAGCCTTCATGAACAAATCTACCAAGTTGTTCTTTGTTGGCACATAAGTCAAGATGATTTCCCCTACAAAGCATCTCTCCCTAATATAATGATAGTGCACCTCAATGTGCTTTGTGCGAGCATGAAAAACTAGATTCCTCCGCAATTGCCATAGCGCTCTGACTGTCAAATGAAGATGGTAGTGGGTGAGGACTTGCCAATACCCAAATCAACATAAGGCACCTGAGCCAAACACACTCAATTGTAGACGCTACCATGTACTCAGTTTCATAGCTAGAAGTGGCCATAGTGGGTTTCTTCTATTGAGACATTATATACATGAATCACCAAGGCAAAAGCAAAAACCACTCGTGGACACTCGTGTGTCCTAACATCTAACCCAATCTGATTCTATAAATGCATGGAGCTATGATTTACCCCCCTTGGGATAAAATAACCCAAAGTGCTTAGTGCCCTTTAGGTAATGGAACACCCGTTTAACAGACTGCCAATGCTTTGTGCCTGGGCTATGCATAAATATTCTCAATATTGAGACCACATACTGAATGTCAAGTCTCGTGTTACACAAAAAGATAAGGCATCCAAAAGCTTCTTCATACAAGCCAGCATATACAAGCCAGCATCAAAAGAGTCACATGTATCTTCAAGACTTAGTCATAAACCTGGCTCCATATAGGTGTAGCCACGGGCTTACAGTCTTCAAGATTGAACCTCTTCAATAATGCATCTATTTATTTCCTTTGTAGCATAATAATACCATCATTACGTTGCCAAAACTCAGTGCTCAAATAATAGTACAACAATCCAAGATCTGACATCTCAAAAGACTTTTCTAAATTAGCTACTATAAAAGCTGAAGTATGATCATCATTAGGGCCTATGAGCAGCATGTCATCAATGTATAATTCCCACTATTTTTGCATCTAAAAGAAATATTCTAATTACTCCATGTACATATTCACCTATGAATATGCATGAATATCATTGATATTAATGATTAAAATTGATTTTTATGCATAGAAAGATGTATAAAGGAATTTGTTTTTTATTATAAAAGTATTATTCTTATTAAATTTAATTTCTATGCATAGAAAGATGCATAATGAAATTTTTTATTATTATAAAAGTGTTATTTTTATCAAAATTGATTTCTATGCATAGAAAGATGCATAATGGATTTTTTAATTATAAAAGTGTTATTCTTATTAAATTTAATTTCTATGCATAGAAAGATGCATAATGGAAATTTTTTAATTATAAAAGTGTTATTTTTATCAAAATTGATTTCTATGCATAGAAACATGCATAATGAAAATTTTTTTTATTATAAAAGTGTTATTCTTATCAAAATTGACTTCTATGCATAGAAAGATGCATAATGGAATTTTTTTATATTACAAAAGTGTTATTCTTATTAAATTTAATTTCTATGCATAGAAAGATGCATAATGAAATTTTTTTATATAAAAGTATTATTTTTATCAAAATTGATTTCTATGCATAGAAAGATGCATGATGGAAATTTTTTTATTATAAAAGTGTTATTCTTATCAAAATTGATTTCTATGCATAGAAAGATGCATAATGAAAATTGTTTTTATTATAAAAAGGTTATTCTTATCAAAATTGATTTCTATGCATAGGAAGATGAATAATGGAAATTTTTTTATTATAAAAGTTTTATTCTTATCAAAATTGATTTCTATGCATAGAAAGATGCATAATGAAAATTGTTTTTATTATAAAAGTGTTTTTCTTATCAAAATTGATTTCTATGCATAGAAAGATGCATAAAGGAAATTTTTATTATTATAAAAGTGTTATTCTTATTAAAATTGATTTTTATGCATAGAAAGATGCATAAATAAATTCTTTTTATTTTAAAGTGTTATTCCTATTAAATTTGATTTTATGCATAAATAGATGCATAAAAGGATTTTCTTTTATATAAAAGTGTTATTCCCATTAAAGTTGATTTTTATGCATAAATAGATGCATAAAGAATTTTTATATCAAAATTAGAATTCTCTTAAATTCTATGTTTAAATTCTATAAGTATTGGATAAATGAATAATTAAATACTCTAAGAGAGAAATTTCTATCGTTTTATATTCACACGGATTGTAAGAAGAAAATTCAAGAAATCTATCAAGATTGAAATATTCAGAGATAAATGATTAAGTTATTCCTCATTGGAATTCGTAACTAATTTAGAAATCAGTTAAGTGTATATTCAAAGAAAGAAATTCGGTAAAATAGTAACTGAATTATCAAACCTTCTCGAGAAAGATAGTTCAGGAAAAATCTTATCCGACTCGAACCTAGAATCAGACTATGACCAAGACCCCAAACTCTTTCGTCAGTTTCGAGGAAAGAAGATATGACCAATTTAGAAAAATACACTCAAAACTCCCGCTAAATCTGAGACTAAGTTTAAGACCCTTCGGATTGATCTGTGGATTAAGGTTATAGAACTCGAGGAATTCTGGTATTAAATTTAGAATTCCGATCAAGAAGTTTTGGGGATACTCATTCAAGAAATATTCCTTGTATTCAAAAGAAAATCAAACTCTAAAAACTTGCATAGAAACCCTGTTTTCTTAAAAAGGATTATCTTATGTCTGAATACTGGAGGGAGCATTTGGTATATGTTTTTTCTAAGGGAAGTTTGGTTGCAACAGCAGTCAGCTGGCGGGGAGTGTTCAAAGGACAGCTCACGCGGCAAAGCCAGCAGGTCTTGACCAGCCTTGGTACGGTTAAAATGGTGCGCTTCCGTACGATGGACTAGGGCCGACGAAGCGGTCCCTGAGTGAAGTGCCAGGACACCTAAGGAGGATCCTGGAGGGTTCTGACCAGGCAATGCACGGGCTCGCAGTGCCTAGGAGGACACCCATGTGTATGTCGTGGAAGATATGTATGATGGATGAAATGATTATTGTAATCTGTTACTGGATCTCGTTGCTAACCAGCTGGTCTCAACCGGAGAGTCCAGAGTGATACTATTTTTTGAGAAACAAGGGACTGGATGGAAATTTTGAGTTATATCTGTAACCAATAAAAACTATTTGTCAATGGATTATTTTATATGTTAAAGTTTTAAAGAAGAGTGTGTGCATATCTGCATTCGAAAGCAAAAGTTAAGAAAGGCATTCAATTATGGGTGGGTGAGTACTTGTCTGGTTCTATCGATTCCAGTGGTTGGGTGGTGGCTAACCCATGCACTGGATGGGGTTAGACTGGAATCAGTGGAGCTTTAATAATTAAATTGAAATAATAGGAATACGCTTAGAATTCAAGTGGTTAAATAAAACCCTGAAGAATTTTCTCAAATGAGTAGATCAATGGTTGTGCCTGACTTTGGTTAAGAAAAAAGCGTTGATTTCCTCAAATGATTAGATCAACGGCTGTGCCTGATTTTGGTTAGGAAAAAAGTGTTGATTTCTTCAAATTAAGTCAGTGATAGTTTTCCTTCTATCTGGTTTAATCAGGTGAAGGATAGTTTAGTCTCTTGACCCATTAGAAAATTCGTTAAGAAAATAAAAAAGGTGGAATCGTCCCCATTTTCGGGCAAGAGAAATTTTCCCGATTTCGGTTTTGGAATGACCACTAGATTAGTCTTGTGTCCGGACATTCGAGGGCGAGGCCCCGAGTGGGAAACCCTGCCCTGCGCAAGAGGAAGCTACTGCCATTGATAGCAACCGGGAATCCGGTGCGCGGAGGGGACAGAGGGGTCTCAAGTAACTATAACATTATTTGGGACATTCAACAAGATTGTGACCATCTGATTGCCTTGTAGTGATTCTACTTATTTTTCACACATAAGTTCTCCATAATGTAATATGACACCATTTCTTTGACACCCTTGAGAAAGACTACAAAGAGATTTGCGACATCCAACAAGATTGTGACCATCTAATTGCCTTGTAGTGATGTTACTTTATTTTTACACATAAGTTCTCCATTATGTAATATGACACCATTTCTTTGTCACCCTCAGGGAAAATCACTACAAAGCGATTTGGGACATCCAACAAGATTGTGACTATCTAATTGCCTTGTAGTGATTCTACTACACAAGCTCTCCATAATGTAATAATACAACATTTCATTGATATATCTCAATAGTAAAAGTTATTTCTTGATATATCTCACTAGGAAAAGTTATTTCTTTGACATATCTCCAGAAAATGCAAATGAGCAAATGAGCTGACAACACTCTAGTTTTCATATATATTAAAGAACTGACAATATGAAGGGTGATCTAAGTATTTTATTAATCAATTAGTATTTATTTATTAATAATATATTCATGTAAATAATATATAAAATATATCTAATTATTAAAAGTTCCATTGACGGTGGCTCTCTTCTTGTGTTGCTCCAAACTCTTTCTCTCTCTAGAGAAAAAAGGCCCCAAATTTAGTCCAATTCTCCCCTAATGCTTCAGCTAGTGCTGCAGTGATTTGGAAACTTTGTCAAATCACTAAAATGCGATAGGGGCCGTCATGTTCAATTATTGAAACCTTATTGCATTGTAGTGATTTTGTTATCCTAGTCTTTTGGCAACATTATGCACCTAATGCTTCTGCCAATGTTGTAGTGATTTGGAAACTTTTGGACTCTGAGTCTAACCTAATGCTTTCGCCCTAGTGTTGTAGTTATTTGAAAACTTTGCCAGATCACTACAACACGATAGGGGTCATCATATCCAATTTTCGGACCCTAATTGTGTTGTATTGATTTGGAAAACTTTGCCAAATCACTACAATGCAATAGGGGTCGTCCATCTAATTCTTGGACCCTTATTGTGTTGTAGTGATTTGGAAACTTCAATACAATGTGATAGGGGTCATCCTGTCCAATTGTTGAACCTTATCACGTTATAGGGATTTTATTTTCCTAGGGCTCTCTTCTTGTTGGTCCAAACTCTTTCCTTATCTAGAGAAACTTAGGCTCAAAATTGAGTCCAGTTCTCTTGTAGTGCTTTTGCGGCTGTTGTAGTGATTTGAAAACTTTGCTAAATCACTACAACGTGATAGGGGCCATCATGTTCAATTGTTGGACCCTTATCGCGTTCTAGTGCTTTTGTTTTCCTAGTCTTTTGGCAACATTATGCATCTATTTCTTCTGCGAATATTGTAGTCATTTGGAAACTTTGGAGTCTAATTCTACCCTAATACTTTTGTTAGTGTTATAGTGATTTAGAAACTTTTCTAAATCATTACAACACAATAGGGGCCATCATGTCCAATTGTTGGACCCTTATTGCATGATGGTAGTGATTTGGGAAAATTTGCCAAACCACGATAATGCGATAGATATGCTAACCAACGAGATCCAGTATCAAAATTTGGTTCCCAAAAATCTTTCCTTTTAGTCCATCCGAAATCTTCCTCGACATACGCATGGGTGTCCTAGAAACCGCGAGCCCGTGCATCGCCTGGTCAGAACCCTCTAAGATCCTCCTTAGGTGTCCTAGCACTTCACTAAGGGACCGCTTCGCTCATTGTACCGAAAGAGAACCATTTTAACCATACCGAGGCTCGTCAAGACCACGGTAGGCTTTGCCACGAGTGACGTCCTTTGACAACTCCCCGCCAGCTGTTCCAAAACGATCTTCCTCTTAGTAAAACACATGCCAAATGCTTCCTCTAGCATTTTGGCGTAAAACAATCCTTTAAATGAAAAACAGAGGTTCCAATGCAAGTAAATTCTAGTTTGAGATTGGTTCCAAAAAACCCCTTTTTCATAATTTCCAATTTCATAATGAAGATCCTTGATCTCTCATCAGTGTAAATCTACCCATCATTTTGTCTGATTGTCCAACTGGATTCTTGGTGAATTCGGTCAAAGGAAAACTAGTTTAGTTCCAGTAGTCTATTCTTTGTATTTAGAAATTGCAATTGGTCTATTCTTTGTATTTAGAAACTCCAATTGGTCACTAAGTTTTAGATCGAGAGATGGACAAGTAGGGTTATTGTCCGTCCCTCTCGTAGTCTAACCAAATTCATTCGGTTTAGTTTTAACAAGGATTCCCTTCAGATAAACATCTAATTTTGGGTAAATATCAATTTAGTGATTTTTCCAATTAAAATATCCAAAGATATTCCTTATGCCACATAATTTCTCGACCTTAATTCATTAGGTAGAATTATGGTGGAAATTCATCTTTTGATACTAAGATTTAATTCAAATCTATCTTTTCTTAAATATCATAAAAATTCTTCTTTTAACTAAATACCAATACCTATTTTTTTTGAATAAACTTAAAATCCCTCTTTTTCTCATTTAATGAGTGCAATCCAATTATCATGGGAAACTTTTACCATAAATTAAATCTTTATTAAATTCTTCTTAAAAATTACATAAAAATATCCATTAATTCCATTAAGCTAGAAATTTCACTTTTGTCATTCAAATGATTGAATTCCAAATATGGTAGGATTTCTCTTTCATCATTTAAATTTATCTATGCAAAAAGATAAATTTAATTAAATTTTCTCTTGAAAAGTAAATAAAAATCTCCATTAATTCCTTTACACTAGAAATTCCATTTTTCTCATTTAAATGGTTGAATTTCAATTATGGTGGGAATTCCTCTTTCATCATTTAGATTTATCTATGCAAAAAGATAAATTTAACTAAATTTCTTCTTTAGTTTTTAAATAAAATATCCATTATTTTGGTATTCCAAATTTTTCTCTTTCCTCATTGGAATACATGGATTTCTATTGTCATGGAAATTTCTCTTTTATCATAAAAATGAATTACTAGAAATTCTCTTTTTTTTCTAATTACTATTTATGTATAAACATAAAAATCAAAGTTTCCATGGTTATGATGAGAATTATTCAATTAATCTAGGATGATTAATCCTAGAATATGGTAGGAAGTCCTCTTTTCATATTATGAATGAAAATGATTTATGGGTTAATTTTTCAAAAATTTGCCATAGCTCCGCTGCTATTATTGATAATTTTTAATAATTTTGAAAGCATAAAGTTTTAATAATACAATATGATAGAATAACTATCATTAGGATTAATATCCAATTATGGACTTGATTCCTAAGTTTTTCATAATTTAAATAGCATAAAAGCATTAAAAAGCCACTTCTTTGGCCTCTAATTTGACAAGCATAGAAATTACTTTTAGATTTGAGAATTGCTTCATGAGAAGCATCATTTGAATATAGAATAGGTCATAGGAATAACCATTCTTTGGGGGAGAGAGAGATATGCTTAAAAAATATTTTAATTTAAGCATAAATGGAAACTTTATAAGATTTATCACTAAAATTCATTAGAGAGTTCCAATTGCATTAAAGAGCCATTCAGTTGAATGCTTCTCAAGCTTGAAAGGGGTTGAGAAGTGAGAAACATTTAGAGATTAAGAAAAAAGACCATAAATCACACTTTACCTCTTAATTTGCTTGATTCTTTAGTCTATATGGAGAGGCCCCCAACCAATTAGTTGGTTTAGTATGTTGATGAAGACTCCAAGGAAGGTTGAAGAGAGAGAGAGAAGCTCCAATCTCTTCAATTTGTAGTAGAGGATTATTAGAGGATAATAGAAAATATACTTATTTTAGAGTAATATCGGCATAGTTTAGTTCACAGATGATAATACAAAATAATGAGGGTCTATTTATAGGTGAGGGAGGCCAGTAACTGAGTCCAACTAAGTTCTAGAATTTTCTAGCTTCAGTTTGGCTGAATTTAGACAAGATTTGGACCAGTTTGGATCCCTTTTTGATTTGGTTTGATCTAGGAGAGACGAGAGATAAAAATATTCTATTATTTTTGAGTTTAAAACTCCTCCACACATGTGAAATAGGCGCCTCCTTGAAGGCTCCCATTTTCCTTACAAAGGTGTCAAAAATGAATGATTACTCTAAAATATCTCATTTTTTTAGTAATATTTTTTAATTTTTAACTAATAAATCTTGTACTTAGTCAACTCTTCATCTTATGTGGGCATTTACTCATTTTTGGGTATTTTCTTTTATTTCATTGGATTTATCTCATCCCAACACTTGGATTAATCTTATTGGTCCATAGGAACCTTAATTGGACCATAATCTAAAATTTTCAAAAAATCTTGACCCTTAGGCTAAGGTCTTCTAAATCATTTTTAATTAATTTTAATTTCACCTTGAAAAATTTATTTTGATTTTTTGTTTCAGGAAAACATATTTTTGATATTTGTAGAATTTATATATCAAAAAATATCTCAATATTGATTTACCACTCTCTAGAAATTTTATCTCTTTGGGCAAAATAAGAAAAAATAATATTTTCTTGTATTCAGAAAAACAGGGAATGATTACAGGGTAATGAAGTAAAGGCTTATTCATTATTCACGCTGAGGAGGAATCTTACATCCTCTCCCACACACTTGAAAAACGCGAGATGTCCTCATCTCGCAAAGTGGGGGTAATTCTTCACCAACTCTTCTTCTTTCTCCCAGGTGGCATCTTCTAGAGGGAAGAACTTCCACTTTACTAAGAATTCTCTGAGGACTTTGCTGCTGAGAATCTTCTCCCAAACGTCAAAGATTTCCTCAGGTTGGAGTACCATCTGGCCTTGAGTTGGAGAGATTAATTGTTCATTATCAAGCACGTGACTTGGGCTGGGTACATACTTCTTAAGCAAATTGACACGGAATACATCATGTACCTTGAGATGGGGAGGCAGAAGAAGTTTATAGGCTAGATCGCCCACTTTCTTTATAACAGCATAAGGCCCATAGTATCTGGGAGAGAGCTTCTTGTACTTCCCTAAGGATAAGGAACTTCTTTTTGGTCATACTCGAATGAAGACCATATTTGATTCTTCAAACTCTCTCTTTGATCTCTTTTTATCAGCATACTGCTTTTGCCTATCTTTTATATCTTTATGGATTGAATGTATCTGCTGGTCCATGCCATTATCAAGCATTTGTCTCTGGACATTTCGACTCTGATCATCAATGGGTCAAACCAAGTCAACGGTGTAAGGCAATCTTTTCCATACAAAGCTTTGAAAGGACTCATCCCATTGCTTTAATGATAAGAAGCATTGTAAGCAAATTTGACCAGATGCAGATTGTAAGGCAATCTTTTCCATACAAAGCTTTGAAAGGACTCATCCCATTGCTTTGATGATAAGAAGCATTGTAAGCAAATTCGACCAGATGCAGATGGCTTAACCACTTCTTGGGTTCCCTGCCGCCGTAGCATGACCAAAGGATATTTTCTATTACCTGGTTCACTCTTTCAGTCTGGCCATCTGTTTCGGGGTGATAGGCTGTGCTGAGATCCAAGAAAGTTCCTACTGCTTCGAAGAATGCAACCCAAAATTTTGATGTGAATTTGGGATCTCTGTCACTTACTATCCTCCTGCGTAAGCCATGCAATCTAAAGATCTCTTCATTAATCCAGTGACAAAGTCCATACTGATACACTCCCACTTCATCTGTGGAATGTCTAGAGGCTACAGTTTCCCTTGCATCTTGACTCTTTTTGCCTTGACTCTTTGACACATTAAGCATTTCCGCACATGATCAAGTACATCCTTTTTGAGTCCTGGTTAGAAGAAGCTTTTCTTCATAGACATATAGGTTTTTATAAACCTTGGATGTCCAGCTATCAGGCTATCATGGGCCTCTCTCAGAATTCTTCCCTTTATTCCCTTTATCTTGAGCTAAGTATTTTTATTTGTTATTCACTCAAATCTTGAATATGTTGAATTTACGGTCTTTTGATGTGTTAAGTGGGTTGAATAATCTATTTTCTTGAAAGTTCCTATTTTTTGTATATTTCTAGAATTGGATCCATGTCATCAATCCTAAAGCAATCTAGTGTGAAGCAAAAACTTTCAACACATGCCAAGTTACTTCTACTCTATCTTAAGCAACTTGCACAAAAGCTTCTAACGCATGTCAAGTTACTTCTATTCTATCCTAAAAGTGTGAAGCAAGCTTCCAATACATGACAAGTTACTTGTACTATATCCTAGATAACTTAACTGTGAAAAGCTAACTTTCAACATATACCAATTTAACATAAACATTATTTTTTTACCGACACAAAAATAATATTTACTAGATTTAAATCAACATTAAATATTTTTATCAATATGCTATTGAAAAAAACACATAAGACTACTCAATATATATATATATATATATATATATATATATATATATATATATTCTTAATATTACACACATATTACTCTACTTAAATTAAAAATCTAATTAAAAAAACCTTTTTAAAGGTATATAATTTGTTTTTGTTTTCAAGGTGTGAAGTGTACAAACCGAGAATAAAAGTACAAAACAATGATAAAATAAAACTTTTATAGTGAGATTTTTGATCGAAAGCTTCTGATCGAAAAGATTTCGATCAAAATATGATAGCTAAAACGTATAATCCATTATATGTGATGTGTCATTGTATAGTACATCCATGTAACTATGCTAAACGTATTAAATGGACATTATTCATGTATAAACGAATACTCGCATACTATAACATATAATGTAAATATGTTGTACTCATGAACTTTCTAGCTAGTTAGTAAAGTTGTATTACTTTTAACATTGGTATTTTTAATATGTCCTCCTTTTTTTCCCCAAGTGTCTAACACTATGTTGGTCATGAGTTTTGAAACCAATACACATGCATGTAAGGTTGCATGCACGTGCACACACATGCACAATACACACATGCATGTGCAGAGAGAGAGAGAGAGAGAGAGAGAGAGAGAGAGAGAGAGAGAGAGAGATTTATTCTTCAAAAGGAAAGCTATGCTAAAAAAGTGTATGAATGTCTAGATAAATCTCAAATAGGTATAACTTTAATAAGTTTGGCCTTTCATCTTTTCTAAATAATAATTTATTTCCTCAAATGGATAAAGTATGCCTGGTTTTGAAACTAGAAGACATGTATACTTCTTATTTTCCAAGGGACTGTAAGGCTGGTTTTGAAACTAGAAGACATGTATACTTCTTATTTTCCAAGGGACTGTAAGGCTTACTTTTAGATGCATATATTTAATAAGATATCCTAAAATTATGTGCAACTAATGGTGTACAAAAGCATTAATGTGTTTTTCTTTGAATGTGCATATGTTATGCTTGGTTAAATTTTAGGACATTGTAGTGTATCATGTTAAGGTAGTATTTAGCGATTTCCCTAGCGGTTAGATGTCATGAAAAGCTTAAGTGTAAGCCTTGATAGTCATCTCTATCTTGAAAGATAAGCAATGGTACTAGACATTTGTGAACAATGAGCACAAGGAAAACCTTCAAAAAACACAAAGACGAAGCATTAAAGGAGCAAGTTATTACATAACCTTGATAGATGACTATTCAAGGGAGGTTTGGATTTATTTTTTGAAAGCTAAAAGTGAAGCTTTTGATACAAGAGGATCACACAAATTGAGGAGAGAAAAAGAGAAGAGAGACTTTATATGGGATAATATTATAGGATCACACAAAGAGGTGAGAGAAAAAGGGAAGACAAGACTTCATATGGGAGAGAAACAAGCAAAGACACACTTTATATGGGAGAATATTATAGGGAAGAGACATTATATGGGAGGCCATCATAGGACCAATATGAGAAGGATGCAATGTAAATAACATTAAGGACGAGTGTATGAAGACTCAAAGAGTGTGAAGTTATGAACATTTGAGAAGATAATAAGAAATGGTGAGGAGGTTGATGATGATGTTATGTTGAACGCCCCAAAATCCAAGTAGAAGCTTCCAAAAAAGCTATCACATTGTGATAAAATACTCCTATGGAGAAGATAATAAGAAATAGTGAGGAGGTAGATGATGATGCTATGTGGAAGGCCCCAAAATCCAAGCAGAAGCTTCCAAAACAGCTATAACATTGTGATAAAATACTCCTATGTGACTCATTGTCAACCCCCACAAGGGGCACATTCATTACATATTTGTTCAATATATTCCAAATGCAGAAAAGTCCACAAAAAAACATCACATGCGATACATTTCCATTTATCGTGTTTTTTATATGGCATCTTTTCAACGCCAAAGAGCAAAGGCCTATCATGGCACAGGAGCAATCAAACGTGCTTAGCTTTAATCCACATGTTTTTTCAGCAAAATATACAAAATAAATACAGGAACCACCTGCATATTCTGCAATTTTTTTTGGGACCAAAATTGTTAGGACTAATTGACAAACGTAATTACGGCACGAAATTGTTCGGACTAATTGACAGATGTAATTACGGCACTAGATTGTTAGGCTAAGGTGGCGAGTTAGACTAATCGACAGGTGCTTAGATTAAGCTGGCGCCGGCGCCGTCGCTCTAGAAATCTCACAAAATAATCACAAATTAGTGTTTGCCATTGTGTGAGCAATCATGAGTTGCCTGCGCAGACTGATCTCTTATTCTCTTTGATAGAATGCAATCTTGGAGTCCACGATCTGCATCTCCGGAGCATGACGGATCGGTAGGCCATTTGGAGCTCCGGCGTGTTGCAAAGCCGGCTGCTGTTTGCAGGAGAATTATCCTGCTCCTTAACACTAAAGCTGGCCTGCATGCTTCTCTTCTTATTGCCAATACCATGCGAGCTTGAATAACCCACATCAGAATTAATACCGTAATAACCATCCGATCTTTGATAACCCACTTCCGATCTGTTTCTAACCAGCAGCCTTGTGTGCTCTCCGCACTCTTTTGCAGGCATTAAACCTTCATTTGGGTCCTCTAGCATGGGCATATTTTGCCTGTTTTCAAAGCTCTTGAAGGGCAGCAGTAAGTAAAGCTGCCCTAGCTGCAGCTCCTCATCCGGTAAAAGGCTCGAGAGAGAATGGTGCCCAGGCCTTAGAGAATCCATAGGACATATAAAATGGTGGGGATAATCTAATAGTAATTTGATAACCTTAATGGGGACTGTGAAGTTTAGCACACTCCCATCAACAAGCAAAACCCTTGCAACAGGCGAGTGAGGCAGAGAAGGTGGTGAGTCTGAGCTGAAGCCAGAAGCGCAAGAAGAGAAATTACCCATGGCTAATCACAAACTGAACTCAAGTCATGCAAAGTAGGGCAAGGATTAGAGCGAGTTTAAGACGAAAGCATTGTGGTTATGAGAGAGAGAAGATGGACTAAGATAAAATGATAAGGATAAGCAAGAAATGGTGGTGGTAGTGCACCACACGCAAAGGGGTGGTTTTCTAGGTTGGACCTTGTGATTGCAGATGCAACGAGAAGCCTCCACTTGGCAGCCCTCCACACAAAAGTTGACAGGCCTCCATACAAAAGTTGACTACGACTCATCTCAGTAGTACAGCCCACCTGCTTGCCCATGTGGGCCAACAAACCCAACTTTGCCTTGTTCTCATCACCTTAGGTGAACAATAACCGTTGACAACCTTTTTACTTTCCTCATTCCTTCAGACCTCTCTACACTTTCTCTTTTGAAACACATGGGATAAATTCTCTTAGGAGCAGTGTTCACGAAAAACCGAGGTTTAGTGTCAGGTGAATAGCAAATTTTGAAAAATAACCATCAAATTTCAAAATAACAATTCACAAAAACTTACAAATTTTAAGGGATTTTAGTTATAATTTTGCTAAAAACCTTTAAAATTTAGGAAAAAACCTACAAAAATTTGAGGTTGAAGGTTTTTTGAATTGTTGGGAAAAATGTTTTCTGCGGAACACTGCTTAGGAGAGAAAAAAGAGAATAGAAAACAGTCCGCATTGTGTGTACGCTCACGTCCACGTGTGCTTGTATGTGCGTCTGTGTGCATGTGCCTGTGCATGTACGTGTACGTGCATGTTCTTTTGAAACACATGGGATAAATTCTCTTAGGAGAGAGAGAAGAGAATGGAAAACAGTCCACATTGTGTGTGTGCGCACACGCGCACGTGTGCGTGTGCATGTACATGTACATGTATGTGTGCATGTGCATGTGCATGTACATGTATATGTATGTGTATGTGCATGCGCATGTGTGTGTGTGTGTAGTTTGCACCTTAACATATAACCATTCCTCAGCCTTTACTTTCCTCTTGATTGGACATCCTCCCCTCATTTCTTTAAGCATGTCTGCTACCACACCACTTTTCCTTTTGGAATATCCATGAGAAATTTGTCTTAAGAGAGAACGTAGAGCAATATTGCTCATAGAAAATCCTCCACATTATTTTAAACCTTTTTGTTTTCACCTTTATATGTGACATCCAAATACTCCAAAATTATGACATTCCACTCATATTTTAACCGAAAACATCAAAAGATTGATAAAAAACATTTAAAAGTTTTATCCTGTGCATTTTAGATATGTTTACATGTATTAATTGAAATATTCAAGACAATAATAGAGACTTTGCCATTGTGACACAAGCTTGGAGGCCATAATGATGGCCTATGGGAGGAATGGAGTAGCATATCTCTAATATAATTCCATTATTGAACTCCAAAATGAAGCGAGTAGGTAGGTTCATGTCCCCTTAACCCCATCTGTTTCTTCTCATTGATAATTTTGTGTACAAGTACATTGGCATATTTGAACACAAGCAAAAGATCCCACTAGTTGAAAAGTTTATCCCCACATCTAAGTGTAATCTTTTGTATAATTACAAAATCCTTATGCTAAGGACAACTATAAATTCTTAGCACATGAAGAGTTAGCCAGTAACATTTATAGTTGTGTGTAATGATTTTATTGGCATCATCTACATCATGAAAGATATGGTACAATTCCACCAACATAAGATCTTGTTTCATATCATAATGGGAGAATATATGAATGGAAACTTCTTGGAAACTCAAAGTTGTTATGTTTTTTTCATGTGTTTGAAAAGGCCAATATATAGAAAGATTATGTATTCTAATGCAATAAAGATTCATGCATCATTGTGGGTATAATTTTACAAAGAAAAATATCAAATCTTATGCTTCTAAACATTAAATAAACATTTGGATCAACCAATTTTCCCACAAAACATATATTTGTATCATTTAAAATGTGGTACAAGTTTTTTGATACTATAAATTATGGTAAAATGATGATGAGCACTATGCCAAACATGTGGATTAGGATGCATAAAAGTGTGTTTTGCATAATTGCATCCTAAAGGCTAGTTGGCCGCATGGATTCTAGCCAATGGTTGAGGGAAGGGTTTAAACCTTACATAAATTGGCTACTAATGGATTGAGCCAAGGTCATATTTCGAGCATACTTCTTGAGCTTAACAAATTGGGAGTAGTAAGAATCCAAAGTGATGAGTGCTTTTGGGTCATGCTACAAAACTCATTCATCTTTAGGGTTTTAACGTCTAGAGGAAAATAACTTTCCTTGATGGCTCCCTTGATTTGTTCCTAGGTGATGGTGCTTTCTTGGACATCCTTTTCCCTGCACCACTCCTTCCACCATAGCTTAGCATCACTGGTTGGCCAGCATAGATTGGTTGGCTTCATTAATACCAACAAGAGAAAAATAGTTGGATATGGACTCTATCCATGCCTCCACATATTCGACAATATCTTTTCCTTCTCCTGAGAAGGAATAGGGTTATATCTGCTTAAGCAAAAATTTTCTTTTAGCTTTGTCATCCTGTTGGTATGAAAAAAGAGAGTATATACACTTTAATGCCAAATTTGAGGAAAACTAAAGAGGTGCAAAAGATAATATTCACTTTTTATTACATTTTATGAACAAGGTTGCATGTGATGGACAATACTTTCTCAGACTTTTTATTCCTAGGATAAACTTGGGAGGCTATTTTCTAAGATCCAAGGTATAGATTTTTGTAGAACAGTGATCCCAAAAAATCATGGGTGAAATCTATCACAATAATGAATCCTACACTTAGGGATGAATTGAGTGATCTGATCATAGATGTGTTGGGATGCATAGCAAGTCTCCCCATTCATAACTATAGTTTGATTTGGGAAAAGAATCCCATAGAATATGAAATATTTTAGTACCCTAAGCTTCTCGAAAATTCGGAGGATGCATAGCTTGACGTTGTGAGGCTAGAAAAACGAACTAGAAAAATATGTATACTTGTAAAAAACTTTGAAGTTTGTGTGTCAAACACTGATGATTGGGTTACACTTGGGATAGGTGTTACAACTTTTTTTGATCTTAAGTGTAGGGGGGGTTGTATCTAGAGAATGCATCTTTACATTGTTGTATATATAACATTATGCATGGTGTGTGGGGGAACATCACAGTTCAGGTGATAATGATGTATCTTGTTAAGGGGTTTTTTTTGATGCATGGCCAGAATATGAAGGCAATAAGGTGTGGGCAAAGGTTGCAATGGGTTTTTTAAAAAAACCTTGTATATAGAGTATTAAACAAAGGTTTTTTTAAAACCCTTTATTAAGGTGTTTAAGTTGAGGAGCTGGGAAGCTCTTGGAACTTTGAGAAGATGCAGCCAAAGCTAAACATAGAAAAAGAATGGATAAACATGCTGCAAGCTGTGAATACTTTGAACTACACTTACTCTGAGCACATAGTCTACGTAGGCAACCATTAATAATTTGTCATGTATTTTTATAGTGATTGTTGCAGTTGTTTGTGTGAGGCTAGGGATGAAATGGTGCAGATTTTTATCTCAGAGTTGATGGATGAAGAGTACGCACTGCTGCCATCTGCAGATATTCCACCTGAAATCATCTCATAAAAGCACCATAATAGCCGTGGGGGGAAGTGTGAGCAATTTCGTTCATAGGTGCAGTGATGTTAGTGGTTTTACCATAAAAGAACGGTTGATGGCACTGTTACAGTGGCCAAGTGTTAAGTGTTCATGTGGTTTGCCTAATCGGGAAGTTCTGCTGCTCACAAGGGCGTCATTCTCTACTCTTTCAAGTCTTCACAAGGGTGTTGATTGCCGGTTTGTTCAGGCTTACTTTAAATTTCGGGGTGCCACGTATCACGTTAAATTTTGGGGTGCGACGTATAGACATGTGTCCATAACATGTTATGGACATGTGGGTATTTCATGAGTGTGCGCGTGGTGCAGTGGATAGATGCTTTGCCTCCCTTGACAGGGACGTGGGTTCGAATCCTAGCAAACATACGGACATATGACTATACCTCTTTTTCACCACGGTCTAGACCGAGGCGCCCGTGCTGGGGCCCGTGGGGTGCCACGTATCGCACGTGTGGCACCCTGAAATTTAACATAAGCCATTTGTTTACATGACTGACATTAATCTTGTTGTTGATTGATTCACATCATGAGGCTGCTTCTATGCTTAAAGGGGAGACTACCTTCAACTCTCTACTTCATACTCAACCAACATTGAAGAGCATCTTGGAGTTGATGTGGGAAAAGAGTATCTTGGGTGCATGAGTGTTGTGTGAGTGTGTTGTAAGCATGTTATTGATTGGGTTAGTCATGGTTGTGTGATATTGAAGGGTTGGTATTATTGTGGTAGTGTTTTCTATATTCAAAACCTTATAACTACACTCTATACCAAGGTGTGAGGGTTATGTATGGTATGTTGTGTGAGTGCATTGTTTCAAGACATTACTCATAGGTATCACATTAAGGGGATTTTGAGTTGTGGAGGCTAGATTCAATTTCAAGGAGAGGAAGCTGAACATGAGATTATCACCATGATTCTCTCACTTGTTCTGGAACCCTGGCTACAAGGCATATCCACTGAAGGCTTCCCACTCAATATTGTAGGTTCTTTTCACACTGAGTACGAGTGGTTTGTTTTACTCCAACTACCAGCAGGGTTGACTAATGTTCGTATTGCATGAGATCTTCCTGACTGGGTTATAGATGTAGTAATTGTAGAGGAAGAAGAAGTGGATATCAATTAACTTTGAGTGAATATCTTTTATCTCTTTGTAAAGCAAAATTGTGTATCCTCTTTGTGGTTATACCTAGCAATGGTTCATTGTATAAAGCCAAGTTTCCTTGTTATATATTAAGAGGATTTGTCTTCTCTGGGATGAGTATGGTGTTAAATTAGTTATTAATAATTATCATGAGGTTTCTTATGTGAGATTGCTCGAGATCTTCCTGACACTCAGTTATAGATGTAGCAATTGTAGAGGAAGAATAAGTGGATAGCAATTAACTTTGAGTGAATATCTTGTATCTTTTTGTAAAGAAAAATTATGTATCCTCTTTGTGGTTATATCTAGAAATGGTTCATTGTATAAAGCCAAGTTTCCTTGTTATATATCAAGACTCAAGAGGGTTTGTCTTCTCTGGGATGAGTATGGTATTAAATTGGTTATCAATCATTCTCATGAGGTTTCTTGTGTGAGGTTGAAAAGTGGTGCTTCTCCTATTCCATTTAAGCGAGTCAGTGGTTTCTTGTTAGTTGGGTGTACATCTACCCAATATCCAGCATCTGACCATATCCACTTCTTTGGGATACCTGAATATTGTGAAATCTTTTTGAAAGGGTTATGTTGGTTCAGCTTTTGTGGGTCATGGTTGTTTGGGATTTAGAAAAGAGTCTTAGGGTGTTTCTCTCATATGTTTTAAGGGTTGAGGGTTGATAGAGAGGAGTTGTAGAGGCATAACCCAATTGATGCTTGTCACCTTACAACGTCTAAGAATTCAAATCTACTAGCGAATATACATTCATGAGAGTAGAGGAAAATTGTAAAAACTTTATTATCGATGCTGGTGATTGATAGAAGTCTAAAAAATAGCTGGCCTAAGCTCTAAGTTCGTGTCAATTGGTTTGACTCCTAAGTGGTTGAAGGTTAATTTGAGTATTTCTACTATTCGATCAATACTCATATGGGATTGTACTTGTAATTTAATTATCAAAATTAATTCTCTCTCTACTCTCAACTTAGTTTTGGTACCACCTGTAAGATACTTTATGTACCCTTTTTTCTTTTGAGGTAGGGAGGGATCTCACTGGTAAGTAACACCCCCAGATTTCTAAGAAGATCACCTAATTAGGAGCCAATCCTTGAGTATCCAATATGCAAATACATTTATGGTATCAAGGGTCTTACCTAATTAATATATACCTATATTTTTCTTGGAAAGTACTTGACTATTCGAGTCCACCCTATACCACCCACTTTCTAGATTTGGGATACGGTCATCTATGAGTTTTTTAATTATTGAGCACATTGTTGGTATACAAATGCATCACATAACAGTGTTCCTTAATTTAATTCCCTTCACTGGTTTCTTTATCCCTTAATGACAACAAATCATGTAAAAAACAATACTTTTATAATCATAAACTTGAATTATAACACAATCTAGAAAGCATACCTCCGCACATCGAGTTACATATAATCTGGGAATTGTAATCGTCGTTTGGCAATACATTATCACATATAGTAAGGTGAAATGTCCCTTCACTCACTTGCAATAACATGAAACCTATCAAGCTCAGGTTTGCGATCCCAGAAGGAACCCTCACCCTACCTTGTGTAGGTTAACCATCATAGGCAGTTGCCCCAACTTCATGAATACTTAAGAGTTGGTTGTCCTAAGTGGGGGGTACCCAATTGCCCAAGCTTGATCAATTTGGAATGATGATCCCCACAAGATAACACGTCCTTTGGTTTATTATACAACAATTTTAGATAATATTACCGATCTTCTTGTAATCTTGCATCTATATTTCATGCAGTAATCCATACAACAAACATTCTCACATAACAAAAATAACCTTTTCTATTTTCTCTTTATTTAATTTCCTAGCTAAATGCATATGACAATCCCTTTTCTTAATCAAAAACTTCTAGGGTTTGGTTCCGCTTACATGATGAGGTGGAGGCCCAATAATTGCGGTTACGGGGAGGTGAGTTGGTCCTCCACTTTCCTTGGGAGACCTTTACCGCTACCATTATTTGAGGTTCTGTTGTAACCTCATCATGGTTAGCTACCATTGGATGCTTCCATCCTCTACATTCCGCATGTCCTCCATGAGCCATTATCCCTTATAAAGCCTTTTCTTGCTAGGAAGTAACTCACTTCTCTTTGCGTTTACCGAAGAATGACAATTGATTCAAAAGACTTGGGAGTCGAGTGGAAATCCTCTCTTAATAAAAGTTAAAAAAATTCATTGAGTAAGAGATATACTCAAAGCTACTTGGGGATTGAACCCACAACCTCAAGTTTCTCAAAATATTCTTTAACCACTAGGCTATGTGCATATTATATGTTTAATAATCAAGTTAAAGTTATTAAATTTAACTTAAGAGTGAAAAAAAACAAAAAGGAGAGAGAGGGACCAATATATATATATATATATATAGAGAGAGAGAGAGAGAGAGAGAGAGAGAGGAGAGGAGAGCAAGAGAGGTGGAGGTAGTTGTAGAAGAGACCGAGAGCACATCAGATTCATTCACTTCACATAACATCGATTCCTATGTTTCTTAATTTACATTACGTCTCATCACATCCATTTCTCATTACATCTCATTCGTTCACATCTTATTTATTCATTCACATTTTGATTCACATGACATCTCATCTCATCCATTTGCTCATATCGACTTCATATCCATTCACATACATTTTTGCATTCATTATTCTACATACACATCCACATTCGTACATCCACATTCACATCTACATCCATACATCCATTTTCACATCCACATTCACATCTACATCCATATATCCATTTTCACATCCACATTCATACATCCACATCGATACATCCATTTTCACATCCATATTCATACATCCACATTCACATCTACATCCATACATCCACATCCATATCCACATCCATACATCTATATCATACATCCATATCCACATCCATACATCTATATCCACATTCTTACATCCACATTCACATCTACATTCATACATACACATCCATATCCACATCTATACATCCACATCCACATCCACATCCACATCCATACATCCATTTTTACATCTACATCCACATTCATACATCCACATTCACATCTACATCCATACATCCACATCCATATCCACATCCATACATCCACATTCACATCTACATCCATACATCCACATCCATATCCACATCCATACATCTATATCATACATTCACATCCGCGTTCACATTCATACATCCACATCCATGCATCCATATCCACATTCACACATCCACATTCACATTCTTACATCCATATCCTTATCCACATTCCATATCTACATTCATACATCCACTTCCATACATACACATCCATATTCATATATCCATATCCACATCCATACATCCATTTTTACATTCTCATTCATATAACCACATATGCCTTCACATCTATTCTTTTACATCACATCCATTCTCGCCCTATCACAACCCATATACATCTTATCCCATCAGATACACTTCTTACTCATCCCATGTACACATCTTATCACATCCTAACTCATCTTATCACATCCTAACTCATCATATATGCATCTTATCACATCCTATCACATCTCATACACCTCTTATCACATCATATCACATCTCATACACATTCTATCACATCCTATCACATCTCATATGCATCTTACCACATCCTATCACTTTTCATACGCATCTTATCACATCCTATCACATCTCATACACCTCTTATCACATCCTATCACATCTCATGCACATCTTATCACATCCTATCACATCTCATGCACATCTTATCACATCCTAGCATATCTCATGCTCCTCTTATCACATCCTAGCACATCTCATACACCTCTTATCACATCCTAGCACATCTCATATGCATCTTATTAGGCATAAAGACAACTTTAGTAGGAATAACACTTTTATAATAATCCTTTTATGCATTTTACTATGCATAAATTCCAATTTAATGAGAATAATACTTTCAAAATAAAAATAAATCTTTTATACATCTTTCTATGCATAAATTTCCATCTTAATGAAATTAACACTTTTAGAATAAAAATAAATCTTTTATGCATCTATCTATGCATAAAATCAAAATTGATAAGAATAACTCTTTTGAATTAAAAATAAAATTCTTTATGCATCTTTACATGCATAAATCCAATTTAGTAGGAAGTACACTTTTAGAATAAAAGAATTTCTCTTATGCATCTAATTTGTGCATAAAATCCATTTATGATAAAAATCTCACTTTTAATATAAAAAAATCTTTTATGCATATGTTTATGCATACAAATCATTTATGATGAAAATCATTCTTTTAATATAAAATAATTTCTTTTATGCGTCTAATTTATGCATAAAATCCTTTATGATAAAAATCACTTTAAAAAAAATTCTTTTATGCATCTACTTATGCATAAAAATCAATTATGATGAAAAGCACACTTTTATAAATAAATATTTCTAGTATACATTTTTCTATATCTAGAATGAAAATAACCCTTTAAGAATACTCATACGATGGGGATTACTCTTTTTAACATAAAATTTAATTCCTACAAATCCTCTTTTTCTTAATTCATCAATTATGCATAACATAAAAATCAATTTCTCTATGATTACAAATGAAATTCTTTCAATTAATCTAGGATGATAATTCCTAGAATATGGTAGGAAGTCCTCTTTTCATGCTTTGAATGAAATTATTTTATGTGTAATTTTTACAAAAATTTTGCCATAGCTCCGCTGCTATGACTGATAAATCTCAATTATTTTAAAGGATAAAGCTTATCATTAAGGGAATGATTAGAATGATCCCTAATTGGATCATTAACCCATAATGGATTGAATCATCAATATTCATGAAATACATAAACTAAAAGCATAGAAAAAAGCCATTAATTTGGCCTCAAGCATAGATTAATCTTGGATTAAGGAAAAGCTTTATGAAAAGCTTCATTTGGATTGAGAATAGGTCATGAGAATGACTGTTCTTTGAGTGAGAGAGAGAAATTACATAAAAACCATTAAAATTAAGCATAAATAAAAATTTATGTAATTCTTTACTACCATTCATCAATTAACTTCAATAGCATTCAAAAACCATTCCAATTAAGCTTCTCAAGCTTGAGAGGGGTTGAGAAGAGAGAAACATTGAGAATTTATAAAAAAGATCAAAATTCACCATTTACCTTACAAATTTCTTGATTCTTTGTTCACGGTAGAGGTCCCCAACCAATCAATTGGTTTGGTGTGCTGATGGAATCACCAATGGAGATTGAAAAAAGAGGGAAGCTCCAATTTCTTCAATTTGGAGAGAATTTTAGAGAATAGTAAAAATTAGCATTATTTCAGCATAATTTTGGCATAGTATAATTCTCATATTTTTTTACAAAGACTCAAGTTCTATTTATAGGAGAGGGAGGCTCTAACCAAGACCAACTGATTTCTAGAATTTTCTAGATTTTAGTTTGGTTGAATTTGGACTAGATTTGGACCTAGTTTGGTTCTTTTTTGATTCGGTTTTGATTCGGTTTGATCCAAGAGAGAGGAGAGATAAAAATATCACATTATTTTTAAGTTTAAAACTCATTCAAGCATGTGAAGTATGCACCTCCTTGAAGGGACTCCCCTTCCTTACATATGTGTCAAAATGTACCCAAAATATCTCATTTTTTTAGTAATACTCATAGTTTTTTACTAATAACCCTTGTACATAGTCAACTCTTCATCTTATGTGAGCATTTACTCATTTTTGGTATTTTCTTTAACAAGTTGGATTTATCTCCTCCCCACACATGGATTGATCTTATTGGCCCATAGGAACCTTAATTTAAAATTTCGAAAAAATCTTGACCCTCAGGATAATGCCTCTTGAACAGATTATACTTGATTTCTAATGCACCTTCTGGAAATCTTTTTGAACTTCTGTTTCAGGGGCACTTATATTAATAAGATGAGAAATTTTTCTATCCAAAATTATTCAAAATCTGAATAATCTCTCTCTAGAATATTTTCTCTCTCTAGGCCAAAACAGGCAGAAACAAGATCTTTTATATTTTTGAAGAGGGGATTGATTACAGGGAAGATACTGGACATCCTGAGAGGCTGGGGAGGAATTTTACATTAGATGCTTGATTTTTACATGTTCTCTAGGTTTTTTATGGTATTTGATTTCATTAGCATGTTAGCATTCAGACTAAGTAGCTTAATCAATAAACTTTTTTCATTAAAAACAAAACAAAACTCTTGATTTTTTCTAATACATTGGTTTTTTGATTAGTGAAGTCAAGAGATAAAAACTATAAAAATTAGAGATTTAGAGGGTAGATTAGCCTCCACATTCAACACGTACATTAGGAGAAATGTGAACTCAATTTTGGGCCTTTTAGTTCTAGAGAGAGAGTGGCGCTCAACCAATGAGGAGGAGGCTTCCGTAACGGAGAAATTCGGTATTTTAAAGCAAGAATTCAAGTAAATAGAGTAAAATTATGCTTAAAATGCATCTTAAAATAACATTTAATCAACTTAAAATAATATTACTGAATCTTTGCACATATGCTAAAAGATAGTGGTAGTTAATGATAGAGAATGGTAGTTAATGATACAGAATCTCTAAGTTTCTCCCCAAAACTAGCTCTGATCTTCTTCATCTCCAACATAGTCGTTCTTTCTTTTTCTAAGTCTTCTCCAAATTAAGCTCTCATCTTCTTCTTTCGTGTGTCTTTTGCTACACAAAATGGCAACCTGTAGAAAGCCTCGTACTAGCATTTCAGCGATTACTGTATTCAATAGTTATAATACGGATGATGGGACATGGATACCATCTACAATTACAATCGAGATCTGGGTACTTTTATAGAGAAGGAAGAGGAAGAGGAGAAATGCTAATAAATTTGTGGAGCCATTCAAGGGACAAGTCAAAGAGTTCAAGGTATGTGAATCGAGCAAGCGTGTGACAGAGGTACTAATATAACATGTTTTCCAGCATGTAGAATTGAGGGTGAAAAAATTTCCTCCGGTCTTCCACGATATCATCCCAACTGTGAGTAGTATCTTAGCCAAAGCTTATTTTGTTTTAAAAGTGTTTAATTGTTGTTAGTATGCATTTTTAAATCCATTCAATCATGTCTCCTTATTGTTTTAAAAGTGTCTAATTGTTGTTTTAAAAATGTCTAATCATTTGGTTTTATGTAAATATTTATCCATCCAATCTGATAGACTGGCAACCAGTGGAGAGTATAAGTGGGATTTTTGACGCTTTCCATGCATATGTAGGAGAACAAATTTACAAAGGAAGAACTTATAGAGATCTTGCAGACCATGTCATATTCTTCTATGATATGCAGTACTTAGAACTAAACACGTTTTTTGGATGGGGTTGTTTGACTCCATTACCCCTCCCATTATTTGGAAGCAAAGATTGGCCATTGCCAACTTCACAAACTAGTGAAAGTTATAGGATTAGGTTGTATCACAACATACATAAGTCTCTTAAGGCATCTATTTTGCACAACAAAGAATGTCAAGCTTACTATTTTTATGCCTATCAAAGTGTTTGTTGACTTCTTCTTTGATGAAGAAATAAGAAATACTTCAACAATGTTTATTTGTAAGTCAAGTAAGGCACTGGACTTTTTGGACAATGGTTGGGATAGGAGAAAGACAGAAGGCATCATTTCTATTTTGGAGAAGAAGTCAATAGGAGAAAGACAGAAGGCATCATTTCTATTTTGGAGAAGAAGTCAATAGTTTGCAAGTACATATGATTGGCTCTCAAAACTTCATTGCAACTTTTCACTACACCAGATATCATTATGTTAATGGAAACCTTGTTCCATTAGATCAAGATTTGGAGTCAGATCCCGACAATACGCCTCTAGTAATGGAGATATATTTGGAAGGGCCAATTGCTTACAATGCTGAACACACTATCTAAAACATATCTTTCCCAAATTAGAGAAGACCTTACATACAAGGAGATTGAACAATTGCCAAAAGATTATACATTTACAATGGATACTAAAAAGGTAAACCATTTATATTTACATTCACCATTTAGTATGCTGTGCATAACATTATGTAATATAACACTAACAAAACCCCTTTTTTATAGGTGCCAAGGTGAAAAGAGAAAACGACTTTCTGCAAAGAATTTGTCTCTCATACTATTCACTTGATTAATCGTTAAATGATGACAGTATTGAGACATTGTAACTCTAAAAGCAATTGTATATGTGAACGAATTTTTTATTATAAAACAATGTTAGGTCTCTTACAAAATTAATGTTAATGTTACAAATGTAAATATAAGTCTAACGTTGGTGAGACGATAAGAAGAGTCAAGGGCATGGGAGCGACATCGTGATTGAGAGGTTGACTAAGGAGGCCGTTGATTTTGCTCCTCTTGCAGCCTTTCTATTTCTTCCCGTAGTGTTTCTTCTCTTTCCCTCTCTGCCTGCAGCTCAACCTGCCTCCTGGAGTCCACCACCCACTCATCCACCTCCGCTTGTAACCTATCATACTCATATTCAAGGCAGCCACATGTTCTTCGACTCGTCTTTGTCGCTCTCCTTGTCTCGCTGACATATTCTCTTTGTAGCTTTCCTTGCAAATTTGTCCGCCCTCCTGATTTCTTCTACACGATCATGGACAACCAAAATAATTCTTTGTACAGATTTTGTCTTGAATTGTTTTACGTGGAAGGGAGCATATTTGTTCAGACTTATTTTCTATACATAGAGGAAAAGATTTTTTAGGGACATTATAGCAACGTTTGATTATGCAAGTTTAAGTTACAAACATCACTTACATCAAGAATATCAAAAATTTTCTTTATTGAAAGATAGGCGTTTAGGGCCATCCTCCATCCACAACAACTGATATCATTTGGCTGGACTGGCACCCTTATCCTATCATATGTCATGCGTTGAACAAGGTTCGGCTCCATTAGGAGATGTTCCAATGTATATACAAACTTTTGAGCACATTTGAGAGGTCCCAAAACCCGCATCACCTTATCCTGCTTAAATAAATATACATGCTTGTGGAAGAGGGAAATGTCAATAGGGACTTACTCTCATGTTGGTGAACAGAGTTAGCAAAATAACACGTGTTTTGCTCAATATCGTATAACAACAAACTCCAGTGTGTCGGCTGAAAAAAACAAAGAGGACATAGGTGTTATTAAAGAAAACACATATAGATTACCAAATATTTGATGTCAATTTTAAACTTAACATGAGACTCACTCTTCATGGTAAGTCGTGAAAACAAGTCTTGCCAAGTCGAGGTTCATTGGTTCAAACCAGGACATAAGGTTTAAAAATATTGAGCTTTCATTTGTAATGCCGCGAAAATGAGAGGATCCACAGTATATGTACAATTTTGGACCTCTTTTGGTAGTAGTAATATACAATACCTAAAGGCAACAATGAAAAGAACAAAGAATTAGTCCACTGGTACTTACAGCTCAGTCATGCATCATACTATATACATCATGCATTGTATATACTATACATACCATAGTAAAATATTGACAATGTTATCTGTGATTTCGAATGCGTCATCCCTCAAAACATTTAAATCGTATGCATCTAGACGCCTGACAACTCTTTGGCCCCGAATTGAAAAAGCCGCTCTAACCGGCACAGCAGCCTCCAAAACTCTCAATTCTCTGATATTGTTTGCCTCAATCAGACTTAATTACCTCTCTATCCTGTCTGCATCTTCTTCTTTTGCAACAATTTCAACTTCAGGCGGAGGGCTGCGGGGCTGTGCTGTAGTAGCCTCCGGTTCTAGTTGTTTGTGAGGTTCTGCTTGAGGGGAATCATCACTAAAGTGTTCAAGTCTCAACCTACACTGAGAATGGGTGTCCCTGTCATGAGAAGCACGGGAGCTCTCAGATAGCCAAAGAAGAAAGAGTCAAATGCAGCCACAATAGCGGATGCTTCTACAAATGCAGATTCTGCAAATGTTGTGCAGGATACAGAATGGGCGTTTAGCGTGTATTGCCAGTATGACCCATCTGTACATGATGCATGTTTGGCAGTTTCTGTTGACTCTAATGTATGGTATTTTGACAGTGGTGCTACAAAGCACATTACCTCACATCGTGATATGTTCACTTGTCTTGAGGCTGTCTCTAATGGGAATACTGTCACATGTGCCAATAATGCTTCTTACCCAGTGAAGGGCGTTGGTAAAATTATGCTTACTGCTGCAAATGGCAGCGCTTTCACACTTTCAGATGCTTTGTATGTGCCAGGGATAAAGAAGAATCTATTGTCTGTCTCTGCGCTTGCTAGACTTGGATTTGTAGTCAAATTTGTGGATGACAGATGTACTGTTCATGATTTGACTTCTGGTGATACGATTATTGCATCTGGCACCTTGTTTTGTGGGCTGTATAGGCTCAATTCTTATGACAAGTGTGTGGAAGATTCAGCAAATGCAGTTTCTGATGAAAAGGTAGTTTCAGATGCAAAACTATGGCATGCTCGTTTTGGTCATCTGAACTTTGCTAGTTTGCTGCGTTTGTAGAAATTTGATATGGTTGCTTCATTGCCTCCTCTTGAGGCACCATTGAAACATGTTTGTGAAGGCTGTATTTTGGGCAAAATACAGCGTTCTGCATTTCCAAAGGATGGTTCTGTGCGGGCCACTCGCAAATTGCAACTTGTACATAGTGATGTATGTGGGCCTATGCAAACTCCGTCATTTGGTAAACACTTGTACTTCGTGACTTTCATTGATGATTACTCGAGGCATGCATGGGTATATCCACTGAAGGCAAAGTCCGAAGTGTTTTTGTGCTTCAAACAGTTTTTTATTATGGTTGAAAATGTATCCAATTGTATTGTGGGCACCCTCCGTTCTGATCGAGGGGGGGAGTACTTGTCTAAAGAGTTTGATGCATTTCTGGCTAGTCGTGGGATAAAACACCAATGTACAGTGCCGTATACCCCTCAGCAAAATGGTGTTGCTGAGAGGAAAAACAGGTCACTTATGGAGATGGCACGATGTATGGTCAAGAGCCAAGCTTTGCCACATGCGTTTTGGCTTGAGGCCGTCATGTGTGCTGCATATGCACTCAACAGGTGTCCCACGAAGGCCTTGCAGTCTATTACTCCATACGAAGCTTGGCATGGCAGGAAGCCTTCTATTGGTCACTTACGTGTCTTTGGTTGCTTGGCCTATGCTTTAGTGCCTGTGCAACAACGCAGAAAATTGGATGATAAGGCTGTCAAATGTATTTTTGTTGGTTACAGTGCTGAAAGCAAGGGTTACAGATTGTATCATCCGCAGTCAAAGCGTATCTTGATTAGTTGAGATGTTGTTTTTGTGGAAGATGCTGTGCAGCCCTTGTTATCATGTACCAAAGAGACAGGTGTGAGCTCACGGGATGTATTTGATACGTTGTTGCCTCTCTTTACAGGTGGGAATTCAAATGTAAGTCCTAATGAGGCAAATATTCAGCCTATGTAAATTTCAAATGACATCATAGATCAGCCTATTTCTGATGCAGATTTACAGGATGTAATTCATGAGGATAGGGCTGAAAATGAGCAGGCTAGAGGTATGCCTAAATGGCTGGTGCAAACCTTGCGTGATAGTAAGATTGATGCACCTATGACTAGTCGTACTCGTTCAGGTTTTCAGCATGCCTCTTATGCATCAGATTGTTATGCTTTGGCTGTGTCTAGTATGTGTGAAGAGGAAGAACCTCTTTCATTTGATGAGGCACAAAATTCAGAAAATTGGTTGGCTGCAATGCAAAGTGAATATGATGCTATAATGAAGAATGGTACATGGTCTTTGTGTGATTTGCCTATTGGTAAAAAGGCCATTGGATGTAAGTGGGTTTTTAAATTGAAACGAAAGCCAGATGGCAGTGTTGATCGCTATAAGGCTAGACTTGTTGCAAAGGGTTATGCTCAAGAAAAGGGCATTGATTTTGATGAGACCTTTGCTCCCACTTGTTGTATGACTACCATTCGTAGCATTTGTGCATTGGCAGCTCATAATGGTTGGAATGTACATCAGTTGGACATAAAGACTGCGTTCTTGAATGGAGATTTGCATGAGGAGGTGTATGTATCACAGCCTCGTGGTTTTGTTCAAAGAGGGCAGGAAAACAAAGTGTGCAGGTTGAAAAAGGCTTTATATGGTTTAAAGCAAGCTCCACGAGCTTGGTATGAAAAGATACATGCATATTTGACTGCACATGGTTTTCAGAATAGTCCAACAGAAAGCACTTTGTATGTTAAACATGTGGATGATGTACATCTAATCATTGCTCTCTATGTTGATGACATGTTGCTCACAGGACCAAATGAGAGTCATATTGCTGATTTTAAGACTGATTTGAATGCCTCTTTTGAGATGTCAGATTTGGGGCATTTGCATCATTATTTGGGGATACAATTTAAGCAGTGTGATGGAGGTATTGCTTTGTGTCAGACAAAGTATATTGAGACATTGTTGCGGAGATTTGGCCTTGAAGATTGCAAGCCTATTGCTACTCCAATGGAGATAGGTTTGAAGTTGAGTCTTCATGATGCTGGAGATCACTTTGATGTCACACTCTATTAGACAGCTGTTGGTTGCCTCATTTATGTATGCATTACGAGGCCGGACATTCAGTTTGCAGTCTCACAGGTGAGCAGGTTTATGCATAGCCCAGGGTCTCAGCATTGGAAGGCAGTTAAACGCATCTTTCGCTACTTGAGTGGCACCATATATCTTGGGTTGTTTTATCCCAAGGGGGGATCATTGTTGCTGCCAGATTTACATGCTTTTTCGGACTCAGATTGGGCTGGTTGCTATGACACAAGAGTGTCCACAAGTGGTTTTTGTTTCATGCTCGGTAGCTCATGCATATCTTGGTTGAGTAAGAAGCAACCTATTGTGGCCACTTCTAGTTGTGAAGCTGAGTACAGGGCAGCTTTCACAGCTACGGTTGAGTGTGTGTGGCTCAGACGGCTTATGGTGGCTGACTTGGGTGTTGGACAAGAGTCTGCCACCTCTATCTTCACTGACAGTCAGAGTGCATTGGCAGCTGCGGGAAACCCAGTTTTTCATGCTCGCACAAAGCACATTGAGGTGCATTATCACTATGTCAGGGAGAGACTCTCAGCAGGAGAGATCAGCTTGGCCTATGTGCCAACACAGGACAACCTCGCCGATCTTTTCACAAAGGCGCTTCCTCGTGAGAACTTCGAAGCTTTCCGCAAAGCTTTGGGCTTGCTTCCCTTTGTGGACTGATCTACTTCGGGCATGGCACTCCCCTATACATGAGTGCCAGCTCTCGTTCACACCATCACTCCCAGGGGAGATTTGTTGCCATATATATATAGGCAGTGATGTGTGTGAACACACTTAGGACCGTCGGGGCACTTTTTCCCTCTTTAGGAGGTTTTTTCCCCCGGCTTGTATATACGCCCATACTTCTAGGGCTAACTTATCTTTTGTACATTGACACAATCTAATACACTTTGTGTTGTGTGCATTCTTGCTTCTTCTTCTCCAAGCTTTGTGTGCTTTCCTACAACCCTAATTCCAACAAAAGCAGACAGGATCCCGGAGGCCTTTGAATCGCTTGGTACTGACCCCATGACTCACAGTGGGGTCAGTACCAAGAGATATAAAGCAGATAGGATCCCGGAGGCCTTTATTTTGCTTGGTATTGACCCCATGACTCATAGTGGGTCAGTACCAAGCGGCGATATAAAGCAGACAGGATCTCGGAGGCTTTTATTTCGCTTGGTACTGACCCCATGACTCACAGTGGGGTCGGTACCAAGCGATATAAAGCAGATAGGATCCCGGAGGCCTTTGTTTTCCTTGGTAGTACACTGACCCCATGACTCGCAGTGGGGTTGGTACCAAGTGATATAAAGGAGACAAGATCCTAGAGTCCTTTGTTTTGTTTGGTATTGACCCCGTGATTCACAGTGGGGTTGGTACCAAGTGATATAAAGGAGACAAGATCCTAGAGTCCTTTGTTTTGTTTGGTATTGACCCCGTGACTCACAGTGGGGTCGGTGTACCAAGCGATATAAAGGAGATAGGATCCTAGAGGCCTTTGTTTCGCTTGGTACTACTGACCCCATGACTTACAATGGGGTCAGTACCGAGTGATATAAAGGAGACAGGATTCTAGAGGCCTTTGTTTCGCTTGGTACTACTGACCCCATGACTTACAATGGGGTCAGTACCAAGTGATATAAAGGAGAAGAGATCTCAGAGTCCTTTGTTTTGCTTAGTACTGACCCCATGACTCACAGTGGGGTCAGCACCAAATGATATAAAGGAGACAAGATTCCGGAGGCCTTTGTTTTGCTTGGTACTGACCCCATGATTCATAGTGGGGTCGAGACCAAGCAATATAAAGCAGACAAGATGCCGAAGGCCTTTGTTTTGCTTGGTGTACTGACCACCCCATGACTCAAAGTGGTGGGGGCAGTACCAAGTGATATAAAGCAGACAGGATCCGGGAGGCCTTTGTATCGCTTGGTACTAACCCCATGTCCAATGTCATTAAAGTGGGGTCGGTACCAAACGATATGAAACAAACAAGAGTCCAGGAGTCCCAGAGGTACCAATATCGCTTGGTATTAGACCCATGGGCAACGTGAGCCAAGGGGGTCAGTATTAAGCGATATGGGACCAGAAGGACCCCGATGAAACCTTGAGCACTTTGTATAGACACTATTATCAACATTCACAAAACAGATAGAAAAAAGTTAATAGAGGGTCGCCAAGAACTTTGAAATACTTGTAATGGATGTAGAGGCTGATGACGTTTGGCTCAATTTGAGGGGCGTTGAGGAGGCTGATGTAGTCGGAGACTTGGAGGACAATGGATATAGTGGCAATGACATTTGGCTCTTGTTATTTTGTCAGAGACTCAGGTGAAAAAAATGAACACATGAAAGAAAGTCGATGAGTAAGCACATAGTACATACCATATTCACGCGTCGTTAATGCGGCTGACCTTTTAAATGTTTCTTACGAGTGATATGAGTCAACAACGTCCCAAAACTCCTTGTGTGGTACTAGTTTTCTAAGTCCCAAATCTCCCTTGGGAGGAGCAGTGTTCGGGGAGGATATTTTTGAGAAACATACCCAAATTCCCATTGGACTCCTCTCAAAAGCAAATCAAGCAATTTGGGACATACATTTTTAGAAATTTACACTATTTCATAAAGTTTCTTTGCATGCTAAAATCCTTCTAGGTTTAAGTCTTATAGGAAATCCTCAAAGCTAACCACCTCTGTGATAAGCTGAGACATTCATTTGCGTTGAGTTACCTACGTCACATCGCCATCGCCATCGCCGTCCCTTTGCATTGCCAATGCCATCGCCAAAGCTTTCAATATTTTCTGCAGGTATGCCCATCTCTCCCTCCGTCCCTCCCTCTCTCCCTCCCTAAGGTTTCAATTGAGATTAAATTTTCTAGAGTAGTAGTGGGTTGCAAATGTGTAAACATGAAGGCCAAGTAAGTTTATAGGCCTTCAAGTAAGTTTATAGGCCTTCAAGTCGAAGCTTAGGGCAGGCCTTAAATTTTCAGGTCTGGAAGATAGAATATTTCAGCTTACAAAAAATACAACTAAAATGCAAAATATGCCGCTTGTATGTTTTTTAATTAATATATATAAAGGCTTCATCTAAAAAAAAAATAAAAATAAAACCTATTGACCTCTTTAAGTAACTTTAAATTTAGGAGTCGATACCAAGCGGTGATGGGCTCGTATATTCTGCGTGAGCCCTCTCGCTTGGTACTAACCCCTCTTTTTTTGGTGCTAGTACCAAGCAGTAGGGGGCTTGCATGTGTATATCCAAATCACCTTATCGTCGCCAGGTACTAACCCCATGTATAACAAGCGTGCATGTTCTAATTGACTGCAATGTGTTTTTAGGCATGTCTTCGAAAGAGTTGGACATTGTCTAAGAATTGGATGACGAGGCATAAGAGTCTTGTGCAGAAAAGCGGTTTATGTTCTTGTACAATGCACAAGCCCACGAGCATATCCCAGAGTTGTCTTCAATGTTCAACAAGGAACTTTCTCTTGAGAACGTCATTAATTCTTGTAGGATTGTTCTCGGTGATCGTGAGCAGGAGTATAAAGACACTGTTTCTACCAATATCGTTATGTCCGATGGTGAACGATATGTTCATCCATCTGATTTTGCAATAGACAAATTCATGAAGAGGAGGCTTAGCTGTTGTCTTGAAAATATTCCCAGCTCTGCAGAAGCAATAGAGTAGAGGAGAAATGCCCAATACACTCAAAGAAGTGTCACCTACATAAATTTAGTTATGATTTTCTTTGTTTTTTGCATCTTCTTACTAAGGACTCAGAGCTCGAGACAGTGACTTTGGCAAGCACTCAAGTGCCAATCGAGGATGATGGGGTTGAGGAAGAGGTGGCTATAGACCCAGCAGAGGAGAGGGTAGAGGCCAAAAAGGAAACCTTTGAGGCTAATGCACCCCTTATCCCCTTCGATGTAGCACCTTCTGTTGATGAGAATGAATAAGGGGAGTTGTCACTACCTTTCTTGCCCAGCTTTACTATGATAGCCCAAGCTGGTTATGTATTATTAACACACATTATGCAACATTTCAATATTCGTGAAGACTATTTCTTGGCTGTCTTAGCAAATTTTAGTGAAGCAGTCATGGGCTGGATAGAGGAAGGAGTTGACAATTATCTAATCCAGGACTCCGAGTACGTGCTGGCAAGAGATATTAAAGAAGATGCTCGATGAAACTAGGACATATGAAACCCAATTGCCTTCCGAGGAGGAGGTTTAATATGTCAAAGAGTTAAGGCAGAAAGGGTTAAAATGCCAGGAAAGTTGCATCCCTTAGACATTCCATAGATGAAGTGGGAATGTGTCAATATGGATTTTGTTACTGGAATACCATCAGTGTAATCAGGTTACAACTCTATTTGTGTGGTAGTTGACAGATTAACCAAGGTTACCCATCTGATTCCAGTAAAAGAAACCTACACTACAGGTGGATGTTGATAGAGTCTTCCTCAACAAGGATATTTTCAGGCTACATGGCTTACCCAGAAGGATAGTGAGTGATAGAGATCCTAAATTCACATCAAGGTTCTAGACTGCATTCCTCGAAGCAGTGGAAACTTCCTTGGATCTCAGTACTGCTTATCATCCTAAGACAGATGGCCAGAATGAAAGAGTGAATCAAGTAATAAAAGATCACATCAAGGTTCTGGACTGCATTCCTCGAAGCAGTGGGAACTTCCTTAGATCTCAGTACTACTTATCATCCCAAGACAGATGGCCAGAATGAAAGAGTGAATCAAGTAATAGAAGATATTCTTCGGTGATGCTATGGCAGAGAACCTAAGAAGTGGTTAAGCTACTTAAATCTAGTTGAGTTTGCTTATAATGCCTCTTAAGTATTGGGATGAGCCCTTTCAAAGCTCTGTACGGACAAGATTGCCTCACACCATTAACTTGGTCCGACCCATTGATCATGGTCGAGATGTCTAGACAGATACTTGATGATATGGAGTAGCAAAAGCAACAATCCACAAAGATATTAAGGCTGCCCAAGATAGCAAAAGTAGTATGCTGATAAGAAGAGAACGGAGAGAGTGTTTGAAGAATCAGATATGGTCTTCATTCATGTACGACCCAAGATAAATTCTTTATCTCTAGGGAAATACAAAAAGATGTCTCCTAGATACTGTGGGCCGTATGCCGTTACTAAGAAAGTAGGAGATCTAGCTTATGAACTTCTTCTACCTCCCCATTTCAAGGTACATAATGTGTTCCATGTCAATTTACTTAAAAAGTATGTACCCAGCCAGAGTCATGTGCTGGATGATAAACAGTTGACTTCTCCGACTCAAGGCAAGATGATGGAACTCCAACCCAAAGAAATCCTTGATGTTCGAGAGAAGGCTCTCAGGAAGAACAGAGTCCTTAGAGAGTTTTTGGTCAAGTGGAAGTTCTATCCTTTAGAGGACGCCACTTGGGAGAGAAAGAAGAAGAACTGATAATAAAGGACTACCCCCACTTTGCGAGATGAGGACATATTGCGTTTTTCAAGTGGGAGAGGATGTAAGGTTCCTCCTTAGTCCCTAAATATGTATAAGTTCTTCTCTCATTTCCCTGTAATCATCCCCTATTTCAAAATGCAAGAAAATATTGTTTTCCTTTGTTTTTGGCCTAGAGAGAGGTAATATAATTTTCAGATATTTTTAGATATAAAGTTATCCCTTTTATTTAAGATGAATTCCCCTGAAACAGAAGTTTAAAAGGAGTTTTCTAATATGCATTAGAAATTAATTGAATATATGCATTAGACACCTTAGCCTAAGGGTACCCATTTTCAGAAAATTATGGATTAAGGTCCAAAGAGTGTTCTAAAGGGCCAATGGGGTTAATCCAAGTGTTGGAATAAGAAAAATGCTAGAATAAAAGAAAATCCACCAAAATTGAATAAATTCTCACATAAGATGAAGAGTTGACTAGTACAGGCACTTAATAGTTAAAAAATGAGAGTAGTGGACCCACCTCCTAGCCAATTCTCTAGTGTCCAGCATTCTCTAGTAGTGGACCCACCTCCTAGCCAATTCTCTAGTGTCTAGCACTCTCTCTCCTCTCACATAATCAATCTTCTCACATTGCATTGGTCTTCTCATTGCAATCTCGAAAAATAAGAAGGACCTCTAGCTTGTGAACTACACAAAGAAAGCTGACCTATAGGTCTCATCTCCATTGTAGTCATTCTCCCTCCCTGTTGGTCTCTCTAGCCACACTCGCGAAAACCACACCCTCTTGGAGAGTATCTCTTGGCAAGACACACCCACCACTCTCATCAAGATCCCCCTAAAAGTTCCCCAATTCTCCTCTTCTACCCCATTGTCGCCTTGGCTTTCTTCCAAAAGGTTGTGTCGCCCGGTTCTTATTACGACTGCCCATGCACTTCCTTTTTTGTTTAGCACTCGCGCGAATACACTTGTGTGCCACGTTGCTTTTGCCACTTGGGATCCTCTACACACCATCATATATACATTTACTTTATCCATACATCATGTTTGGGAGGGGCTTGGGATTTCCCTCCCATATTGCCCACCCCCTCTAGGTGAAACACTTGAATTCACTGCATTCTTTGTGCTCCAAAGTTCTCTCTCACTTGGGATCCTCTACACACCATCATATATACATTTACTTTATCCATACATCATGTTTGGGAGGGGCTTGGGATTTCCCTCCCATATTGCCCACCCCCTCTAGGTGAAACACGAATTCACTGCATTCTTTGTGCTCCAAAGTTCTCTCTTCCACAAACTACTTTATACAGCTATACATACAACAACGGAAGGCACCATTCAACATCTCAACAGCCACTTGGATCAAATGGGAACGTTATCTCTCTCAATAGTCTTCCAATTGAACTGATCCATCCACTCGGATCAAAAACCTACAAACAATCTTGAAACCACCTCTGAGCCCTGCCCCTATCAAATGGCTACATTACCCACACATACTTACTGTCCAGCCACTTCCTTGCCTTTCCATCCTTGTGAGCATCGAGTTCTTCACATATCCTAGAACACTTTGCAACTCTATGTACTCCCATCAAATCTTCTTGCCATTCCACCAATACATCCTCACCATCACAAAAAAACTCCCCATCTAGATCATTCTGAACACTATCGAGCAAAGATCCCAAATCAGCAACCTGCTACACCTCCTGGTCAGCATCCATAGCTTCCTCGTTCCATAATCGGGTCATAGCATCCAAAACCTCATCATCTTTGACATACACTACAGCATCCACACGCTGAGCATCAACCTCACCATCCCCTAGATCCATATATTCTTCAAACAAAACAAAGCCCCCCTCCAAGGCGGCATCCAACAAAGCATCCTCATCATTGACCACACAACTATCCACATATTCATGCACATATGATTGCACATCCATGCCAACATCATCATCACCTATGTCATCTCATAGAAAGGCAATTCTAACCTCTACCTCACTCTCTAACACTTCACCAAACAAACCTGCAGTCTCCACACCTGCATCCCCTGATGAAACAATCCTCAATTTTGGTACATGTGGCATCTCCACCAGGACACTAGGGACAACTTGCCCAACCATATTAGACTCACCAACCATTTGAGCAATATTCCATCGCTTTCTCAGCATTTTCTTAGCATCTACTATCTCCAATTATGGGTCCACATCTATACAACCTGCACTTTCCGTAACTTCACACACTCTGATCCACTGCCCTTGCATTCACTACTACTAACACATCTCTCACACAATGATCTACCACATGCACACTACTTCTAGTAGGAAACACATCAAGCATATCAATTGTAGCCACTTTACTTGGCCTAGAGGGTGGAATATACAAACCAGCCTTCAGTCTCACCTTCCTCTCTTGGTACACAACGATCTTCACAACTTCAACAAAAGTGTGTGGGTATTTCACCTTGTTTTGAAATATACAAGTGAATAGGGTGTGTGCGGGAACAAGCCCTTGGCTAGAGGCTATAAAAGAGAATCTGTAAATGTAAAAAGGTGAGAAGAATCTACTGGGAGAGAATAAAGGGTAGCATGAGAAGATTTAGGAAGTGTGGAGATATTCTGGGAAGTGTGGAGATATTCTGGGAGAGAGAGAATCAAGCAAAAGAGGTGGAGTGAATCAAGGAGAAATCAGAGTGGGATTTGATGCTTGGATGTAAATCAGTGGGATTTGATGCTTGGATGTAAATTCTATAAATTGAGGCATTGGCCTAATGAGAATTTGTTGGTTTTTGATTATCCATGCCTACATTAAGCTATTACCACTATTAAGCAAAAGAGGTGGAGAAATCAGTGGGATTTGATGCTTGGATGTAAATTCTATAAATTGAGGCATTGGCCTAATGAGAATTTGTTGGTTTTTGATTATCCATGCCTACATTAAGCTATTAGTTAATTGCTCACTAATCACATCTTAATTATTATCTAATCACTTTGTTAATGATGTTGATTCTAGCATTTGATCCACCATAGCTCATCACATTGCTATAATTTTAACGTTATCAGAGCCAAGCCTAGAATCCATCAATTTGTGAGCCCATTATCTTGCTAATAACTTTGCTAATTAGGATTAGTAGCTAATTATAAAATTTCCCTCTTTCAACTAGTCTCTGCACCCCCAGCCAGTGGAGGAGCTTCCTCTCCTTGCACACTTCAAATTAGCCCAAACCCTTCTAGCCCAACATAGCCACTTCACTAATGCTCTAGCTAGTTGAACCAACGCAGCAAACTACCGGCGGAATGAGGAGAAATCACGTTTTTTTGCAGCACTATTTTTTTTGAGAAAATTTGACATTTCAGCTGCTCCAGATCAAATGGGTCTAATTCCTCTTAGCCCCAAGTGTTTTCAAGCATGATCTACAAGTTGGTGAAGTCATAATTCAATTTGATCAAGTCTACAGTGAGATCCAAGCTCTTCATCAAATCTACAAGTGACTTTGGTAAAATAGAGATTAAGCATTCAATGTTTGGTCAAATCTTGTGTTTATTGGCTTAATCCTCTACTAGACTAATTGCTATTGATGGCCTTGAAAGGATTTGAGCTCACTCTAAGGCCTCAGATCTGGGCTCCCCGCATACTCTATTTTTTGCACACAAAATAGAGGATTAATTTGCTAATCAGTGATTAATCAGTGCTAATCACTATATTTTGGTGTAACAGTGAGGATTCAAATTAACCATTAGGTATCTGATACAGATCCCTATAACTTCAGATCTCAATTCGGAGTTGGTTTGATACGCCAACCATTCCGTACAAATTAGTTACCCTTGATTTAATGTAATTTCTGGTGATTTTATGCTGATAAATCTGTCATCTCTTAAACACCAGATTGAGTTGTAATCATCTATTAAACACCAGATTGAGTTGTAAAAGGGTAGACACTGCCCTTGAATCTTAAAATTGGATCAAGAGGTAAGATCCCCTTCACATTATCACTCATGAGTACAACACAAGAAATAACCAAATTTAATGGGGAGCAGTTTTACACATGGCAGACAAAAACCATGTATTTGCTCATGAGGAAAAATCTGTGGGGGCTAGTTGAGGGAAGAGATGAATGCCCAGAGGTGAGAGGGGAAAATGAGTGGAAGAGTAGGAATGAAAAAGCATTGGGACTTATTGCACTCAGTTTAAATGATGAAATCATTCACATCACAGGGATACAATGGGCAAAAGATGTGCAATGGAATGAACTCAATAAATTGTTTGGCACACAAGCTAAAAATTCAAAGATAAATTTGTTAATGCAATTCTACAAATTGGATATGAAGGAAAGTGAACCTTTAATCACACACTTGAACAGATATAAAAGCATTAAGCAGGGCAGCTATATTGGCAAAAAGGTAGAAGATGATGAGGGCCACACTAGCAGTGCTTCTGAAGTGTGTGGACAAAGGTGAATATGAAAACATTGTAGCAACACTAAAGAATGTACCTGAATTGAAGCTACATGAGATAGAAGGAGTTCTACTAGAGCAAGAGAGCAGAGGCAAAGAGAAGAAATGGCTCGACTCAACAGCAGGAGAAGAAAAAGCATTCTTCACCCGACGAGGAGGATTCTCTCGATGATGAGGATGAGGAAGAGGCAGAGTAGGAGGAAGGACCTTCACTTGCCACAACTGTGGAAAGCCAGGACACATGGCAAGAGACTGCTACAGCAAACCCAGTGGAGAAGGAACGACATCGGCAAACTTCATGGAGGCTCCAAAGTAAGTGGAGTCGGATCAAACTTCATGGAGGCTCCAAAGGAAGTGGAGAGAGAGAGAGAGAGAGAGAAACCCCACAACCCAATGTAACCTGCCCCAACAAAGTAAAACCACCTCTGAGCCACCGATGATGTAGGCCACGTGGTAGATGTATGTGTGAGCACTTTAGTCAAGGTCGTGGCGGGCACTTGTAGTAGCCTTGGACACATAGAGAGATAGATGTCAAGGACTATGAGTTTAGGGACTTGAGGCACTCGTCGCGGACTATCAAGTAAGAGAGAAACTTGGTACAGGGTCCAGGTGTGCTAAGTTAACTTGAGGGGAGGTGTGCTAGACACTGGTCACACGGACTATCAAGTAAGAGGGAAACTTGGAATAGGGTCTAGGTGTTCTAGGAGTATTCACTTGAGGGGAGGTGTTGAAATATACAAGTGAATAGGGTGTGTGCGGGAACAAGCCCTTGGATAGAGGCTGTAAAAGAGAATCTGTAAATGTGAAAGAACCTGTGAAAAGGTGAGAAGAATCTACTGGGAGAGAATAAAGGGTAGCATGAGAAGATTTAGGAAGTGTGGAGATATTCTGGGAGAGGTGGAGAGAATCAAGCAAAAGAGGTGGAGTCAATCAAGGAGAAATCAGTGGGATTTGATGCTTGGATGTAAACTCTATAAATTGAGGCATTGGCCTAATAAGAATTTGCTGGTTTTTGATATCCATGACTACATTAAGCTATTAGTTAATTGCTTACTAATCACATCTTAATTATCATCTAATCGCTTTGTTAATGATGTTGATTCTAGCATTTGATCCACCATAGCTCATCACATTGCTGTAATTTTAACACACCTCCACCTTCTCCTTGATTCTTCCATGCAGCAATTCAACAAACGTGTCCCTCTTCAGAAAGTTAGGAGGAATCTGGTTCTTTCCCAAGGTCTTGAGAATCTTCCTCCATCTAACTTCAAACCTATCCACAAAATCAGACACTTCTTCATTCACTCCTTGGGTGAGCCTACCCAACTCTCTCCAGAAGTCCTTAGGAGTGTCAGATTTCCCATATTTCCTACCCATCCCAGCTTCCTCGTAAGAATCCTCATCTTTGTTTTTTCTTAGAGATGCCAACTCAACTCCCCTTAAGAACATAACAACATCTTCACCCTTCTCACCTTTGAACACATCAAATCCAAATCCAGCCATTTGCCTTGAGTTGATCTACAAGTGGGTTCTAGCCTACTGATCAAAGCCCTAAACAAGAACCTTCTGATCCTTAGTGGGGCACCAAAGCATGTGTAGTGGCTGGGTGATGGCCTCTATGACATCACCAACATACACACAAGAAGAAAATGTAAAGGGACAATTGGGGGGCTCTCAGATCCCTCCATCTACTGACACCGTCAGACACCAATACACACCTCAACACTCCTTAATCTGAACTAGTTGAACCCTCTAGTTGTCCTCCTAGGTTGTCCTAGGTTGACATTGACCTCCAAAACCTTTGATATTTAGCCAAAATGCCTCAGCTAACCTCAACCGACACCCTGCTGACCAAAATCTTCCCTAGCCTGACACATAGCTGACTGTAAAACAAATCGTATGGCTGATGTTGACTCCAGTACAAAATCTAGGATCCTCTATAATCCTCCATCATCAACTAACCTTAGATCCACAACCCTCGAAGCTTACTGGACACTGTGCTGACCCTCTTCCAATCTTCTGTTGACACCTGACTAATTGAATCAGACTAAAAACTGCCTCAACAGCAGTCAAAAATAGACCCGACAGATTCAACTACCTCAATTGAGTCAAAAACTTTCTCCCTCATGTCCTCTGACTCTCTCTTGTTGAGATATCAAGCTCAACATGAGGTGACACTCACGTGGCACCTACATGATTGTTCGACATTTACATCATTGGTGGGCTTGGTAGCTGGCATAGACATATCTTTGCTACAGCTGGGACTACATCGACTAGTCCACACCTACCCACTCCACTTAGTGTGTTCACATTATGGACTGCTTGTATATACTCTATTATATGTGTTAGTCACTTTATCTTCTTTGTAGACTTCTTTTGTTGTGTGAAGAAGAAGAAGAATTTATAGCCTATGAGACCCCTCTGCCCCCTCTGTGCACCGGCGGATTCTCGGTTACTATACTAGTAGCGGTAGTAGCTTCCTCTTGCACAGGTCATGATTTCCCACTCGGGGCCTCGCCCTTGAATGTTTGGACACGAGACTAATCTGGTGGTCATTCCGAAACCGAAACCGGGAAAATTTCCCTTGCCCGGAAAACGGGGACGATTCCACCTTTTTGATTTTCTTAACGAATTTTCTAATGGGTCAAGAGACTAAACTATCCTTCACCTGATTAAACCAAATAGAAGGAAACTATCACTGACTTAATTTGAAGAAATCAATGCTTTTTCCCTAACCGAAATCAGGCGGCACAGCCGTTGATCTAATCATTTGAGGAAATCAATGTTTTTTTCTTTAACTGAAGTCAGGCACAGCCATTGATCTACTCATTTGAGAAATTCTTTAGGGTTTTATTTAACTACTCGAATTCTAAGCGTATTCAAATTATTTCAATTATTATTAAAACTCCACTGATTCCAGCCTATCCAGCCATGGGTTACCAACCACTGGAATTGGTAGAACTAGACAATTACTCACCCACCCATAATTGAATGCCTTTCTTAACTTTTGCTTTTTTCGAATATACAGATATGCACACACTCCTCTTTAAAACTTTAACATATAAAATAATCCATTGACAAAAACAGTTATTGGTTACAGATGTCGTAACTCAAAAAATTCATCCACTCCCTTGTTTCTCCAAGATAAACAATTATTGGTTATAGATGTCATAACTCAAAAATTCCATCCAATCCCTTGTTTCTCCAAAAAAATAGTATCACTCTGGACTCTCCATTGAGACCAACTCGTCAGCCAAACGAGATCTAGTAACAGATTACAGTAATCATTTCGTCCATCATACATATCTTCCACGACATACGCATGGGTATCCTAGGCACCACGAGCTCGTGCATCGCCTGGTCAGAACCCTCCATCCAGGATCTTCCTTAGGTGTCCTGGCACTTCACTCAGGGACCGCTTCGTCGACCCTCGTCCATCGTACAGGAAGCGCACTATTTTTCAACCATGCCACGAGGAGGATGGTCAAGACCAAGCTTTGCCGCGTGAGCTGTCCTTTTGAACACTCCCCGCCGCCAGCTGTTGCAACCAAACTTCCCTTAGAAAAACATATACCAAGTGCTCCCTCTAGTATTCTGGCGTAAGATAGTCCTTTAAGAAAACAGGGTTTCTATGCAAGTTTTTAGTTTGATTTTCTTTGGAATACAAGGAGTAATTCTTGAATCAGTATCCCCAAAACTTCTTGATCAGAATTCTAAATTTCATACCAAAATTCCTCGAATTCTATAACCTTGATCCATAGATCAATTCAAAGGGTCTCAAACTTAGTTTTAGATTTGGCGAGAGTTTTGAGTGTATTTTTCTAAACTAGTCACACTTTCTTTCCTCAAAACTGATGAAAGAGTTTGGTCTTGGTCATAGTCTGATTCAAGGCTCGAGTCGGATAAGATTTTTTCTGAACTATCTTTCTCGAAAAGGTTTGATAATTCAGTTACTATTTTACTGAATTTCTTTCTTTGAATATTCACTTAACTGATTTCTAAATTAGTTTTACGAATTCCAATGAGGAATAAATTAATCATTTATCTGAATATTTCGATCTCGATAGATTTCTTGAATTTTCTTTTTACAATCCGTGTGAATATAAAATGATAGAAATTTCTCTCTTAGAGTATTTAATTATTCATTTATCAAATACTCATAGAATTTAAACATAGAATTTAAGAGAATTCTAATTTTGAGATAAAAATTCTTTATGCCGCTAATTATGCATAAAAATCAACTTCAATGGGAATAACACTTTTATAAAAAATCCTTTTATGCATCTATTTATGCATAAAATCAAATTTAATAGGAATAACACTTTTATAATAAAAAAATTCCTTTATGCATCTTTCTATGCATAGAAATCAAATTTAATAAGAATAACACTTTTATAAAAAATTCCTTTATGCATCTTTCTATGCATAGAAATCAAATTTAATAAGAATAACACTTTTATAATTAAAAAATTTCCTTTATGCATCTTTCTATGCATAGAAATAAAATTTAATAAGAATAACTCTTTTATAATAAAAAAAATTCCTTTATGCATCTTTCTATGCATAGAAAGATGCATCTTTCTATGCATAGAAATCAAATTTAATAAGAATAACATTTTTATAATAAAAAAATTTCTTTATGCATCTTTCTATGCATAGAAATCAAATTTAATAAGAATAACACTTTTATAATAAAAAAAATTCCATTAGGCATCTTTCTATGCATAGAAATCAATTTTAATAAGAATAACACTTTTATAATTAAAAAAATTCCACTATGCATCTTTCTATGCATAGAAATCAATTTTAATAAATATAACACTTTTATAGTAAAAAAATACCTTTATGCATCTTTTTATGCATAGAAATCAATTTTAATAATTAATATCATTGATATCCATGCATATTCATAGGTGAATATGTACATGGAGTAATTAGAATATTTGGTGGGAATTACTCTTTTGGAATAACATTAAAAAAAACTTTCTTTTTCACAAAATTCTAGAAAATTTTACCATAACCTCCTTTGTATGGCTGACTATTTCTCATTTTTATCTTCTTTATTTAACTTAATTAACCCAAATTAAAATTATAAAACTCTAATCTACACAATTTTCTGAATTCAAGAGTGTAAACAATAAGAAGAGTTTAATTGATCACTTAGTTAATCTTTCTAGGATTGAGAAAGGTTGGAATGTAAAGAAGAGAAGGGGGTGGCCTTTTTATCAAAGGCATAGCATTTGAATATAATTCAAACATTTGAAAAACATAAAATCAAGAGAACCATAGCATTTGAATTTAATTTAAACATTTGCAAAACATAAAAATCAAGAAAACCATAGATTTTTCATTAAAACAAAGTAAGAAAATTAGCTTACATGGAGTTTGTAAGATCTCCTTTGGCTTGAGGGATTGAGGGTTCTACTCTTGTTTGAAGCAAGAGTGGCCTCCAATTCACTTTGGAGAGGATTAGTCCAAAAACAATTGAATTATTAAAAAATTCAATGTAGATGGCTCAAGGCAGGAGTAGAGTAACCGTGCATAAACACCATTAAGCTTTTACAAAGGGGGAGGCTTCTATTTATAGAAAAAAGTAGCCTCTAACTAAGCAAACTGATTCTAGAATTTTCCAGATCAGTTTGGTCAAATTTTGACCATTTTTAGGTCAGTTCAGCTTACTTTTTGGGTCAGTTCAGCTTACTTTTTGGATCTAATTTTGAAATAGGAGAGAGGAGAGATGAAAATATCTCATTTTATTGATTAAAAATTGGGGGTAATGATGAGAAAAAGGTGTCTACTTCATGAGGGAAGATCCCCACTCTGAGAGGTGTCAAAATTTAATTTTTTAATTCTTTTCTTTGGTCCTTATTAGTCCACTCTTCATCTCATGTGAGCATTTACTTATTTTTTGGGGGGGGAGGGGGGGTTTCTTTTATTCTTCAATTTATCCCCTCCCGACATTTGGATTAATCTTATTGGTCCATAGGAACCTTAATTGGACCATAATCCAAAATTTTCAGAAAATCTTGACCCTTAGGCTAAGGTCTTTTGTGCATATTATAATTTATTTCTAATGCACCTTAGGAATTTCTTTTCAAACTTATGTTTTGGGAAAATTTATTTTAATAAGAAGGGATATTTTTCCATCCAAATATATCTAAAAATTGAATTATCTCTCTCTAGAATATTTTCTCTCTCTAGGCCAAAACAGGTAGAAACAAGATCTTTTATTATTCTGAAAAGGGGATTGATTACAGGGGAAGAAACTGGTAATCTTGAGGGGCTGGGGAGGAATCTTACATAGCCTCTCACCTTGTGTGTTCTCTTCTAGGATTTGTGTGAGTGTGTGTGTGCTTGCAAGAGCTCAAGCTCTCTTCTCCCCTGTATCTTTTCATGGTATAAGAGCCTCGTTCATGCTAAGGGCTAGGGAGAAGAATGCAAGAGAAGCACACGAAAGCGGTACGAGGGTAAGAGCTTCATCTACTCTTCCCCCTTTGTGTTGGCTACTACACCCTTGTTGTGTCTCGGGAGCTCTTCGGGGGAGGCGCCGGCAATTGAACTCTGATTAAGGAGCTTTCTTCATGGGAGCAGAGCTACAGGGAAACTATATTGTCCAAATGTTTCCTGTGGACAAAATCTTTCGAGCCAAAAACACGTTTCGGGCACGTTTGGACCTCCGTTATTTAGTTCGCACAGGTGTTTACGGGGCATTGTGCAGGTAAGTTTCGATTCTCTGTAGAACTCTGTTTTTGGAACTGCAAGAAGGGCGATTGAGAGACACTGTGTGTATTACAAAGAGGTCTTAAAGTTGCCATTGGGTGTATGTATGAAAATTCAAGTCACTGGTTGATAGTTTGGGTGCAGTATAGTACTACTGCACAGAATACAACAGTTTGTGCAGGTTAAACAAGAGTGTTGTTTTTTGTATATTTGTGTTGTAGACAAGATGTCGAATGCTAGAATAAACTAGATTATTGTAGAGAAGCTTGAAAAGAACCAAATTCCATGCTTGGTGGTTTAGAGTGACAAATTTACTGATGGAAAAAGGTTACTGGATTGAAGGTGAACATGAGGAGGCACTAGAGATACCGGAGATTAATCCAACTACTCCTCCATATGTGAAAGAATTCAAGGATTGGAATCAAGGAGCAAGAAAAGTCATGTATTGGCTTTCTATTAGCATACATGACATTATCATTAACGCATATACAGGATGCCAAGTCACCCAAGGGGCATGGGACACCTTGGTGAAGCTGTATGAAACTAACACCAAGGCAAGAAAGATTTAGTTGAAGAATGAGCTTCATACTGTGGAGAAGAAAAATATGTCTGTGATTATGCCTTGAAGATAAAGGGCATTATGGAATCCCTTGCATCTATTAGTGTTTCTGTTGATGATGATGATAAGGTGGAAGTGTGTCTACGTGGTCTCGGGCCACATATAAGGCATTCAAGACGTCTATTTGAGACTTGGGAGAACATTCCCAACTTTGTAGATTTGGTGTCAATGCTAATCATTGAAGAGAAGAATGTGGGTGAAGATCAACAGTCTTCACAAAACAAAAATTCTTCAGAGTAGCAGGCCTTCTATACAAGTGCAGGTAGAGGACGAGGTAGAGGAGGTCATGGACATGACCAAGGTGGTGTCTGAATAGGTAATTAGAATTATGGTCAGCAGCAGCAACAGTCCCAGGATTCACAACAACAACACATAGGTGGAAGAGGCCAGTTTAGAGGCAAGGAGAGTTAACAAGGTCGTGGTGATTGGCAAAGGCAGCATAATGATACATGAGGCTATTTTTAGTATGATAAGCCTAGACATGTGCATGCATATTACTATAAGAAACATAGTGACAAGCAAAATGGAAAAGTGCAGCAAAATAACTATGTGTCCTCTAGTAAAAATAATGAGGATCATGAGGTTGTTTATTATGCAACATGTAGTTAATGTCAATGTGTTTGGAAATGATGTAGCAGCATGTAAAGATGATGTATGGTATGTTGGTTTAGGTGCTTCAAACTACATGACAAGCCATGGTGAGTGGTTCAAGGAAATAAAGAGTCTTGAAAGACCAGGTTTTGTTGAAACATGGGATGACACTGCACATCCGATTGCCCATGTTGGAGATGTGCCATTGTCTATGCACAGGATGGTAAGGTGAAGTATCTTGTAGTCTATGTACTTCATGTTTCAAATATTACAAAGAATTTGGTTTCAATTGGCCAGATGATTCAGCAAGGTTTATAGGTCCAATTTAACCTTGATGGTTGTTACATAGAAGACTTTAAAGATAAGTGTAGGTTGGTTGCAAAAGGCAACATAGTGGGCATAATGTTTACATTGAATGTAAATATGCTTGAAGTGAGTGCTGCAATGTTTGCAAATGGTTCAGGAGTTTTTGCAGATATAGACATTTGGCATAAGAGAATTGGGCATGTAAATGTGCAAAGAATGAAGTCTATGCAGACTAAAGAAATTATGATAGGGTTGCCTAAGTTTAAAGTCAATTTGGAAAGTAAACAAAGCATGTATTTCCACATGATAGAAATGTGAGCAGGAATGTACTAGATGTTGTGCATTCATATGTATGGAGTCTTGCGAAGACTATGTCTATGGGTGGCTGCAATACTACGTAACATTCATTGATGACCATACGAGGAAAGTGGGCGTATTTCATGAAGGAAAAGAGTGAAGGTTTCACTCATTTTCAGAATTTTCGAGTGATGGCTGAAAAATAGACAAGAAATGTAAGACTCCTCCCTCACAATTTTGAGGTGTGCAGGTGTAAGTACCCCCGCTTCTGATCGTATAATTATTCCCCTCTCTCAAAAAAAAAAGATCCTATTTTACCCTGTTTTGGCCTAGAGAGAGAAAATATCTAGAGGGAGGTAATTCAAAATTGAGATATTTTTGGATATAAAAATCCTCCTAGTGTCTAAAATCGTTTTCCTTAAAACAAAAATTCAAAAAGAACTTTCCAATGTGCAATTGGAATTAATTAAAAATAGGTATAAAGGACCTTAGTCTAAGGGTCCAGATTTTCCAAAAATTTTGAATTATGCTCCAATTAAGGTTCCTATGGACCAGTAAGATTAATCCAAATGTAGGGAGGAGATAAATTGAAGAATAAAAGAAAAACCCCCAAAAATGAGTAAATGCTCACATAAGATGAAGAGTTGATTGAGTACAAGGTTTATTAGTTAAAAATTAAGAGATATTTAGAGGGAATGATGCATTTTTGACACCTCAGTGTGGGGATCTCCCCTCATGAAGGAGGCGCCTATTTCACATGTGTGGAGGAGTTTTAAACTAAAAAATAATGAGATATTTTCATCTCTTCTCTCTCCTGTTTCAACTAGATCCAAAAAGTAAGCTAAACTGACCTAAAAATGGTCAAAAAATGACCAAACTGATCTGGAAAATTCTAGAATCAGTTTGTTTGGTTAGAGGCTCACTTTTTCCTATAAATAGAAGCATCCCCCTTTGTAAAATCTTAATGGTGTTTATGCACTGTTACTCTGCTCCTCCTGTCCTGAGCCATTTAACATTGAATTTCTTAATAATTCAATTGATTTTGGCCTAATCCTCTCCAAAGAAATTGGTGGTCACTCTTGCTTCAAACAAGAGTAGAACCCTCAATCCCTCAAGCCAAAGGAAAACTTACAACTCCATGTAAGCTAGATTTTCTTACTTTTTTAAATTTAAATCTGCGATTTTCTTGATTTTCTTGTTTTATAGTTGCTTGAATTAGATTCAAATGCTATACCTTTGAGGAAAAGGCCACCCCCTTCTCTTCTTTACAATTCAGCCTTTCTTAATCCTAGAAAGATTAGTTAAATGATTAATTAAACTTTTCTTATTGTTTATTCTCGTGAATTCTCAAAATTGTGTAGATTAGAGTTCTATACATCTAGATTGGGTTAATTTAAGTTGAAATTAGACTGATAAAAATGAGAAATGGTCAGCCATACAAAGGAGGTTATGGCAAAATTTTCCTTAATTTTGTGGAAAAGGGAGGTTGTTTTTATGTTATTCCAAAAGAGTAATTCCCACCATTTGTGAATTCTAAAAGAAATATTCTAATTACTCCATGTATATATTCACCTATGAATATGCATGGATATCATTGATATTAATTATTAAAACTGATTTCTATACATAGAAAGATGCATAATGGAAATTGTTTTATTATAAAAGTGTTATTTTCATTAAATTTAATTTCTATGCATAGAAAGATGCATAATGGAAATTTTTTTAATTATAAAAGTGTTATTCTCATTAAAGTTGATTTTTATGCATAATTAGATGCATAAAGAATTTTTATATCAAAATAAGAATTATCTTAAAATCTATGTTTAAATTCTATGAATAAATGGTAATATAATGAATGGATGGACGGGATGTGATGTGAATCAGATAGATGTGAATGAATGGATGGATGTATGTGATGTGAATAGAGGTGATGAGATGTGAGGTGAATAGATGTGATGTGAATTAAAGATAGATGTGAATGAATGGATGGATGGATGTGATGTGAATAGAGGTGATGAGAATGTGAGGTGAATAGATGTGATGTGAATCAGATAGATGTGAATGATCGGATGGATGGATGGATGTGATGTGAATAGAGGTGATGAGAATGTGATGTGAATAGATGTGATGAGATGTGATGTGAATCAGATAGATGTGAATGAATGGATGGATGGATGTGATGTGAATAGAGGTAATGAGATGTGAGATGAATAGATGTGATGTGAATCAGATAAATATGAATGAATGGATGAGATGTGATGTCATGTGAATCATGATGTAAATGAATGATATGGGATGCGAGTGAATGTATGTGATGATAATGGATGTGGATGTGTATGTGAAGAATGGATGTGAATGAGTATGTGAAAGATTGGATATGGATGTATATGTGAAGAATGGACGTGAATGTGTATGTGAAGAATGGATGTGAATGAGTATGTGAGAGAATGGATGTGGATGAGTATGTGAATGAGTATGTGAGAGAATGGATGTGGATGTATGTGAAAGAATGGATATAGATGTGTATGTGAAAGAATGTGATGTGATGTGACATGAATATATGTGGATGTGAAGTGATAGATATGAATATATGGATAGATGTGAGTAGTCGTACATGTGAATGAGATGAGATGTGTATTAATGAGATATGATGTGGATAGAAGTGATGTGTATGAATGAGATATGATGTGGATAGAAGTGATGTGATATAATGATGATGAGAATGAATGTGAATGTGATGGATATGAATGAATGTGACGTGATGGGATGTGAATCGGGATAGATATGAATGAATGAGATGTGAGGTAAAATGAATGAGATGTGATGTGAGTGAATGAGATGTGATGTGAGTGAATGTGATGTGGTCTGATTGGATGAGATGTGAATGAATGTGATGTGGATATAAGTAGATGCGAGTGGATGAGATTTGATGAGGTTAAATTGAGGAAAGATGTGATGAGATGAAAATGATGTGACTGGATGAGGATAGGAATACTTATGAAATGGTTGTGGAGTTAAATAATGTGGATTGATGATGGAATAATGTGGAAAGACGAGAGTTTGTTATAGAAATTGTATGTATGACACCTGTTTTTTAAATGACTGTTTTATGTCAAGAATACTGGGGAAGCATTTTGATCGTCTTATGAATGAGATCGTGGAGACCTAACTAATAAAGTTGTAACAGCAACTGACGGAGAGTCAATGAAGGACATCTCACGTAGCAAGGTCGGCCGAGGTTTTGACCAACCTGGGTTCGATTTCAATTCAAATGGTGAACTTCCAGTATGGTGGATGAGGGACCAAGGAAGCGGCCTATGAGTGAAGCGCTTTTAATTATAAAAGTGTTATTTTCATTAAATTTGATTTTATGCATAGAAAGATACATAAAGGATTTATTTTTATTTCAAAAGTGTTATTTTTATTAAAATTGACTTTATGCATAGAAAGATGCATAAAGGATTTATTTTTATTTCAAAAGTGTTATTTTCATTAAATTTGATTTTATGCATAGAAAGATGCATACAGGATTTATTTTTATTTCAAAAGTGTTATTCTCATTAAAGTTGATTTTTATGCATAGAAAGATGCATAAAGAATTTTTATATCAAAATTAGAATTCTCTTAAAATCTATGTTTAAATTCTATGAATAGATGTGAATGAATGGATGGATGAGATGTGATGTGAATAGATGTGATGTGAATCAGATAAATGTGAATGGATGGATGGATGGATGGATGTGATGAGATGTGAGGTGAATAGATGTGATGAGATGTGATGTGAATCAAATAGTTGTGAATGAATGGATGGATGGATATGATGTGAATAGAGGTGATGAGAATATGAGGTGAATAGATGTGATGAGATGTGAATCAGATAGATGTGAATGATCGGATGGATGGATGTGATGTGAATGATCGGATGGATGGATGTGATGTGAATAGAGGTGATGAGAACGTGAGGTGAATAGATGTGATGAGATGTGATGTGAATCAGTAAGATGTGAATGAATGGATGGATGGATGTGATGTGAATAGAAGTGATGAGATGTGAGGTGAATAGATGTGATGTGAATCAGATAAATGTGAATGAATGGATGAGATGTGATGTCATGTGAATCAGATGTAAATGAATGATATGGGATGTGAATAAATGTATGTGATGATAATGGATGTGGATGTGTATGTGAAGAATGGATGTGAATGTGTATGTGAAAGATTGGATATGGATGTGTATGTGAAGAATGGATGTGAATGTGTATGTGAAGAATGGATGTGAATGAGTATGTGAGAGAATGGATGTGAATGTATGTAAAAGAATGGATATAGATGTGTATGTGAAAGAATGTGAAGATGTAAAGAGATGTGATGTGACATGAATATAAATGGATGTGAAGTGATAGATATGAATGTATGGATAGATGTGAGTAGTCGTACATGTGAACGATTGGATGGATGTGGATGAATGAGATGAGATGTGTATGAATGAGATATGATGTGGATAGAAGTGATGTGATATAATGGTGATGAGAATGAATGTGATGGATATGAATGAATGTGAATGTGATGGACATGAATGAATGTGATATGATGGGATGTGAATAGGGATAGATATGAATGAATGAGATGTGAGGTAAAATGAATGAATGAATGAGATGTGGTGAGTGAATGTGATGTGGTCTGAATGGATGAGATGTGAATGAATGTGATGTGATGAGATGTGGATATAGGTAGATGCGAATGGATGAGATCTGATGAGGTTAAATTGAGGAAAGATGTGATGAGATGAAAATGATGTGACTGGATGAGAATAGGAATACTTATGAAATGGTTGTGGAGTTATATAATGTGGATTGATGATGGAACAATGTGGAAAGACGAGAGATAGTTATAAAAACTGTATGTATGACCTATTTTTTAAATGACTGTTTTATGTCAAGAATGATGGGGAAGCATTTTGACCATCTTGTGAATGAGATCGTGGAGACCTAATTGACAAAGTTGCAACAGCTGATGGAGAGTCAATGGAGGACGTCTCACATAGCAAGGTCGACCGAGGTCTTGATCAGCCTCGGTTCGATTTAAATGGTGAGCTTCTGGTACGGTGGATGAGGAACCAAGGAAGCGGCCTATGAGTGAAGCGCTAGGTGACCTGCGAAGGATCCTAGAGGGTGCTGACCATACGGTGCTTAGGATCTGGGTCACCGAAGATACCCACACATGCGTTGTGGAAGATATTGGAACAAGGAGTAAGAGTTGTTTTTTGAATTCGGGCATGGATCTGGTTGATTGACCTTACTGGTCCTCAACCGATGAGTCCATGGCTCTTTTATATGGATCCGTTGATTGATCTTGCTGATCTTCAACGAAGACTCCATTTTGGTATGTGAATATATTGCCGAGTACTATGAGCTAGGAACCATCGAAAAGGCCCCTGAGTGGATAGGTGGTGAGCGTTCTCATTGTCGATGATGCCATAGGTACACCGATGAAGCAATGATTGGAAATTAGGATTCAATCGGAGATTTTGAGGATTATGATCAGTGACATTATGATTTCATTAAATGATTGTTTTAAAGACAACTGATTTTGTGAAAAAGGCAATTTCATATTGGGTGTGTAAGTGGTGTGACTAGTTTTAAGTTGCATGAATATCCGGCTAGGGGGCCTGGGAAGTCTTTTCCGTGGTACCTGGGACAAAACCTAACCAAATTCTTAAATGGATCCCATCACTACAGTGGTTAGCGGTTGGCCAACCCACGAGACTGGATGGGGTTAGGCTAGACTGATGGATCCCTAAAATGAGACTCAATTCTATTATGGTACGATACATGAAGTAAATCTTGGATAAAAATTGTTCTATGGAAAAGAATCAATGGCTGTGCCTCTCAATGAGGAAAAAAGTGTTGGTCTCTATGATCCTTGATCTGACTATGGGACTTACGAGTTCGGTCAGATTAGTTCAGTTAGTTAAGGCTTTTGATTACGTTAGAGTAAAATTATCTTGGAGGAATCTCCCGTGCTTTCCAAGCGAGGGAAGTTTTTCCGAGTTTGATTTTGGAAGAACTGAGGGATTAGTCTCTTGTCGAGATATCCGTGGGTGAGGCCTCGAGTGAGGGACCTTGCTCCATGCAAGAAGTGCTACTTCCGCTACTAGTACCCCTAAATTCATTGCACGGAGGGGACATGGATCTTTCAGGAAAGCATGTGAAGTGCCTAAGGTTAGATGGAGTGGGAGAATACTTCTCCAATGAGTTCTCTGAATTCTTGTGAAAGAATGGCATTTAGAGACAATTTACATGTAGATACATTCTGCAACAAAATCAAGCTGTGGAAAAATAGGCACATTGTACAGATAGCACAAGCATTGATGGTGGTAGAGAAGAATATTCCGCATAGCTATTGGGTTAAGGCTGTGTCGACAGCAATTTATATCATGAACATGACTCCTGCTACTACAACCATACATGATGTAATGCCCGAGGAGACGTTTAGTGGCAAGAAACTTGATTTGTCATACTTGAAAGTTTTTGAATGTATTGCATATGTGCATGTGCCAGATGAGTTACATACTAAGCTAGATCCAAAGGTAGAAAAATGTGTGTTTATTGGGTATTCCCTTGAGGAAAAGGGATATAGATGCTATAATCCTGTTACATGTGAATTAAGGGTAAGTAGCATTGTATTTGATGAGATGAGTAGTTGGTATGCTGCTGAAAAAGATATTGTTGGGGTTGATGTAAGTAGGATTGTATTTGATGAGATGAGTAGTTGGTATGCTGCTGAAAAAGATGTTGTTGGGGTTGATGTAAGTAGGATTGTATTTGATGAGATGAGTAGTTGGTATGCTGTTGAAAAAGATGTTGTTGGGGTTGATGTAAGTGGAAATGTGGTTGCATAGAATGCAAGTCAACAATCACAGTCATTGAGTGGACCAAGAGAGTCCTCATCCAGTGGTTTCGATGATAGACCATGCGGTGGCAATCTACATCATAATACCCGTCCTGGAAATGTAGTTGGTACATCACATAAAGGCAAAGAGAAAGTGGTTGATGCTTGATATTTTTATAGGGCATTCTCTTGTTGTTTGAGAGTCTAGTGGCTTGGAGATGAGCCTTGATCTCAGGAGCTTGGGATTCCAGCAATGTGGACACTTGGTGTGAAGAAGGCTATGGAAGCCATGAATGCAAAGTTACGAAGATCTAGAAGAGTCAAAAACCCTGACTTATGATGGTTATGTGGCACATCACTATGCTTATATGGCAAAATTTGTGCAGCTTGTAGAACCCACATGTTTTGATGAGGCTATTGGAAATGTGTATTGGTGGGAGAATCCTATAGATGAGGAGATGGATGGTGGGAGAATCCTATAGATGAGGAGATGTGTATTGGTGGGAGAATCCTATAGATGAGGAGATGGATGCATTGTATGGAAATGAGACTTTGGATTTGGTGCCATTGCCTAAAAGTAAGAAAGCTATTGGTTGTAAGTGGGTGTATAAGGTGAAACATAACAGTAATGGTAGCATAAGTAGGTATAAGGCTAGATTGGTAGCGAAAGGATATGGGCAAACACATGGGATTGATTATGAGGAGACATTTTCCCCGGTTGCAAAGATGTAAGCTGTGAGAGCTGTGATTGCAGTGGTTACAGATAAAGGCTGGTTTTTACATCATATGGATGTAAAAAAATGCATTCTTGCATGGTTACTTTGCAAGAAGAAGTGTATATGGATCATCCACCTAGTTTTGAGGATACAGGTTACTTGGAGTATGTATGTAAGCTTTGTAAGGCTTTGTATGGTCTGAAGCAAGCTCCACGAGCATGGCATGACAAGGTTGTTGAGTATCTTGTTACTATTGGTTTTCATATGGTGAATGCAAATCACTCTTTGTATATGCACAAGAGTGATAAAGGTATTGTGATCATCACCATCTATGTAGATGATCTTATTGTTGGGGGTGACAACTTGGATGACATTGAGCATGTGAAAAGTCGTCTCAAAAGGAAGTTTGAGATGAAGGATTTGGGAGATTTGCGCTACTTTTTGGGAATTGAGGTCATTCGCACACTTGATGGTATTTGTCACAAAGACAGTATGTATTGGACATGTTGTCCAAGTATGGGATGGCTGATTGTAAGCCAATCTCAGTGCCATAATCAAAATGGCAAGCTTAGTGCAGATGCAGGTTATGTGTTGGAGGATCCCACTATGTACAAGAAGATTGCCAGGGGAGTTTGATCTATGTCATGATCAGTAGGCCAAATTTGAGTTACACTGTTGGTTTAGAAAGCCAGTTTATGTAAGGTTCTACGGAAACCACATCTTGACAGTGTGTGACGCACACTTTGGTATTTGAGGGCCACTGTTAAGTATGCATTATTTTATGCAGCAGGTGTACCATTGGAGCTATATGGATACATAGATTGTAAGATTCCTCCTCAACCTCAATAATGAATAATCTTTTACTTCAAACTCCCTATTTCTAAATACAAGAAAATATTATTTCTTATAATAACTCCCTATTTCTAAATACAAGAAAATATTATTTTTTCTTATTTTTGTCTAGTGAGAAGAAAAATTCTAGAGAGAGATAATTCAATATTGAGATATTTTTGGATATAAAAATTTTACAAATATCAAAAATATATTTTCCTAAAACAAAAGTCCAAATAATTCTCCAAGATACATTAGGAATCAATTAAAAATGATATAAGTGACCTTAGCCTAAGGGTCAAGATTTTCAGAAATTTTTGGATTATGGTCCAATTAAGGTTTCAATGGGCCAATAGGATTAATCCAAGTGTTGGTATGAGATAAATCCAATGAATAAAAGAAAATACCCAAAAATTAGTAAATGCTCACATAAGATGAAGAGTTGATAAGGTTTATTAGTTAAAAATTAAGAGATATTACTAAAAAAATGAGATATTTTGGAGGAATGATGAATTTTTGACACCTTGGTAAGGAGAGGGGGACCTTTGAGGTAGGCACCTCCTTCACATGTGTGGGAGGGTTTTTAATTCAAAAATATTAAGATATTTTTATCTCTCCTCTCACCTGGATCAAACTAGATCAAAATGGGAGCTAAACTGTGTTGAGATATCGAGCTCGTCTAGTGGGGCAGTGGACACTCATGACCCGCCTGGGGAATAGGCCCCACACTTACACCACTGGCATGGTTGGTGAGATCATGGGTGATATGCGGCCAGTGGGATGACAGGCTGTGTGGGTGACAACCATTCTAGAGACTGGCATAGTTATAGCGCCAGCTCATTTAGTTGGGTTCACACTATAGAGAACTCTCGTATGTATTTGTTGAGTACCTTTCATATTGTGTGTACTCTTATCTTGTATATGGTGTGTTGAGTGTTGAGTGAAGAAGAAGAAGATTTTTAGCCTCTCACCTTGTGTGTTCTCTATTAGGGTTTTGTGAGTGTGTGTGTGTGCTTGCAAGAGCTTAAGCTCTCTTCCCCCCTGCATCTTTTCATGGTATCAGAGCCTGGTTTGTGCTAAGGGCTGAGCTGCAAGCAAGAGAACCACAGGAAGTGGTACGAGAGTAAGAGCTTCAACTACTCTTCCCTATTTGTGTTGGTGACTACACCCTTGTCGGGAGCTCTACGGGAGGCACCGGCAAACGATCTCTGATTGAGGAGCTTTCTTCGCGGGAGTAAAGCTATAGGGCAACTATAACGTCCTATCGGACAAAATTTTCTGTGCCGAAAACGCGTTTCGGGCGCGTCTGGACCTCCGTTTTTTAGAAAGCAGGCGATTTCGAGCACTGCGGGTAAGTCGTCGATTCTCTGCAGAACTCTGTTTTAAGAACTGCAGGAAGACAGATTGACTGTGCAGACACTATAGTGGGTGCTGCAAAGAGGTCAACAGTTGCCATTGGGTGTATGTATACACATTGAAGTCACTGGTTGTGACATTTGTTGAGAGAACTACAGTACCGCTGCAGAAAATACAACAGTTTGTGCAGGACAAACCAGAGTGCTGTTTCTGGTAAAATTGTGTGTTTGGCAAGATGTCAAATGATGGGATAACCCAAATTGTGGCTGAGAAGCTTGATAAGAATAACTTCCATGCTTGGAGGTTCAGGTTGACAAATTTCCTGATGGGAAAGGGCTATTGGGACTACATAGAAGGTGAGCATGAAGAGGCACCAGAGATACCGGACATAAATCCGACTGCTGTGCAGATGTGAAAGAGTTTAAAGACTGGAACCAAGGAGCCAGGAAAGTTATGTATTGGCTCTGCATTAGTATACAGGACACCATGATTGGGCACATTCAGGATGCGAAGTCCCCCAAGGAGGCGTGGGACACCTTGGTAAAGCTTTATGAAACAAATACCAAGGCACGTAAGATACAGTTGAAGAATGAACTTCATACTGTGGAGAAAAAGAGCATGTCTGTGTGACTATGTGTTGAAGATAAAGGGTATTGTGGAATCCCTTGCATCTATTGGTGTGTCAGTAGATGATGATGATAAGGTGGAGGTCTATCTACGTGGTCTCGGGCCACAATACAAGGCGTTCAAGACGTCTATTTAGACTCGGGAAAACATTCCCAACTTTACAGATTTGGTGTCTATGCTGATTATATAAGAGAAGAGCTTGGGTGAAGATCAATAGTCTTCACAAAACAAAAACAGTTCAGAGCAACAGGCCTTCTACACAAGTTCAGGAAGAGGATGACGAGGTAGAGGAGGCCGTGGACGCGGTCAAGGAGGTGGCCGAACAGGTAATCAGAATTATGGCCAGCAGCAACAGCAACAACAGTCCCAGAATACACAACAACAATAAAAACAACAACAACAACAACACGCAGGTGGAAGAGGCAAATTCAGAGGCAGGGGAGTCAAAGAGGCCGTGGAAATTGGCAAAGGCAGTATAATGATGCACGTGAAAGCTATTATTGTGGTAAGCCTGGACATGTGCAGGCAGAATGTTATAAGAAGCAAGCTGACATGCAAAATGGAAAAGTGCAGAGCAAAACAACTATGCATCCTCAAGCAGAAATAATGAGGATAATGAAAGGTTGTTTGTTATGCAGCATGTCGTGAATGCCATGTCTGAAAATGTTGATGCAGCACAAAAGGATAATGTATGGTATGTGGATTCAGGTGCTTCGAACCACATGACAAGTCATGGGGAGTGGTTCAAGGAAATGAAAAACCCGGAAAGACCAGGTTTTGTCGAAACAGGGGATGACACTGCTCATCCAATTGCCCATGTTGGAGATGTGCCATTGTCTATGCAGGATGGCAAAGTGAAGTACCTTGCAGATGTACTTCACGTTCCGAACATAACAAAGAATCTAGTTTTAGTTGGCCAGATGATTGAGCAGGGTTTGCAGGTTCGGTTTAACCCTGCTGATGGTTGTTATGTTGAAGACTTTAAAGACAAGTGCAGGTTGATTGCAAAAGGCAACAGAGTGGGAAGAATGTTTACGTTGAATGTAGACATGCCTGAAATGAGTGCGCTGCAATGTTTACAAATGGTTCAGGAATTGTTGTTGCAGACACAGACATATGGCATAAAAGAATTGGACATGTGAATGTGCAGAGAATGAAGTCTATGCAGACAAAAGGAATTGTGACAGGGCTGCCAAAGTTTAAAGTGGAAGGTATGCATAGAATATGTGAAGCATGCCAATTTGGAAAGCAAACAAAGCATGTATTTCCACGTAACAGATATGTGAGTAGAAATGCACTAGATGTTGTGCATTCAAATGTATGGGGTCCTACGAAGACCATGTTTATGGGAGGCTGCAGGTATTATGTGACATTCATTGATGACCACACAAGGAAAGTGTGGGTATATTTCATGAAGGAGAAGAGTGAGGTGTTCACTCACTTTTAGAATTTCAGAGTTTTGGTAGAAAAGCAAACAGGGAAATATGTAAAGTGCCTAAGGTCAGATGGAGGGGGAGAGTACTTCTCCAATGAGTTCTCTGAATTTTTGAAGAAGAATGGTATTCGGAGACAGTTTACATGCAGATACACTCCGTAGCAAAATGGAGTTGCTGAGCGGAAAAACAGGCACATTGCTGAGATTGCGCGAGCATTGATGGAAGAGAAGAATATGCCGCATAGCTATCGGGCTGAGGCTGTTTCTACAGCAGTATACATCATGAACAGGACTCCAACTGCAGCCATACATGATGTAACTCCAGAGGAGAGGTTTACTGGCAGAAAACCAGATTTGTCTCATCTGAAAGTCTTTGGATGCATTGCATATGTGCATGTGCCAGATGAGCTGAGAACTAAGCTGGATCCAAAAGCTGAAAAATGTGTGTTTATTGGATATTCCCTTGAGCAAAAGGGATACATGTGTTATAACCCTGCTACACGTGAGTTGAGGGTAAGCAGGGATGTCTTTGATGAGATGAGCTGGTATGCTGCTGAAAAAGAAGTTGTTGGGACTGATGTGAGTGGAAGTGTGGTTGCACAGAATGCAGGTCAGCAATCACAGTCTTTGAGTGGACCAGGAGAGTCCTCATCTAGTGGGTCTGTTGTTGATAGACCATGGAGTGGCAGGCTGCGTCATAATACCAGTCCTGCAAATGTGATTAGTACATCACGTAAAGGCAAAGAGAAAGTGGTTGAGCCCCTTGGTATGCCTGACATTTCTGCAGGGCATTCTCATGTTGATGGAGAGTCTAGTGGCTCAGATATGAGCCTTGATGATGAGGAGCTTGGGATCCCAGCTATGAGAACACCTGGTGTAAAGAAGGCTATGGAAGCCATGAATGAAAAGCTACGAAGATCTGGGAGAGTGAAAAACCTTGTGCAGAGGTTTACTTATGATGGTTATGTGGCACATCACAATGCATATATGGCAAAGGTTGTGCAGGTTATAGAGCCCACATGCATTGATGAGGCTGTTGGAAATGTGTGTTGGGAGAAAGCCATGGATGAGGAGATGAATGCACTATATGGAAATGAAACTTGGGATTTAGTGCAATTGCTTGAAGGCAAGAAAGCCATTGGATGCAAGTGGGTGTACAAAGTAAAACATAACAGTGACGGAAGCATAAACAGGTACAAGGCTAGATTGGTAGCCAAAGGATATGTGCAGACATATGGCATTGATTATGAGAAAACTTTCAGCCCAGTTGCCAAGATGGCAACAGTGAGAGTTGTGATAGCAGTGGCTGCATCAAAGCAATGGTCTTTACATCAGATGGATGTAAAGAATGCATTCTTGCATGGGGATTTGCAAGAAGAGGTGTATATGTTGCAGCCACCTGGTTATGAGGATGTGGGTCACCCCGAGCATGTTTGTAGGTTGAAGAAAGCCTTGTATGGCTTAAAACAGGCACCAAGAGCATGGTCTGACAAGATTTCTGAATATCTTGTCACTATTGGCTTTCATGTAGCCAATGCAGATTTCTCGCTGTATGTGAGACATGGTGATAGAGGGGTTGTGCTTGTTGTCATCTATGTAGATGACTTGATCATTACGGGGGACAATGATGCAGAGGGGACATGGTGATAGAGGGGTTGTGCTTGTTGTCATCTATGTAGATGACTTGATCATTACGGGGGACAATGATGCAGAGATCTTTGATGTAAAGATCTTGCTTAGACAGGAATTTGAGATGAAGGATCTAGGGGAGCTCAGATATTTCTTGGGAATTGAGGTGATTAGGTCACCACATGGTATTGGATTACTGCAGAGACAGTATGGCTTGGACATGTTGTCCAAGTATGGTATGACAGGCTGTAAGCCTATTTCCGTGCCATTGGATCAGAATGGCAAGTTGAGTGCAGATTCAGGAGAGATCTTGGAGGATCCTACTATGTATAGGCGCATAGTAGGAAGTTTGATCTACATGACGATCACCAGACCAGATTTGAGCTATGCTGTTGGGTTGGTGAGTCAGTTTATGCAGGTTCCACAGAAACCGCATTTGGATGCAGTGAGACGCATACTGAGGTATGTGAGGTCTACTTTGCATTGTGGACTATTCTATGAGACTGGGACAGAGATATGTGTACATGGGTACACAGATGCTGATTGGGCTGGTAGTATCTCAGATAGAAGATCTACCAGAGGATTCATGTTTTCTTTGGGGAGTGCTGCTGTGACTTGGAGCAGCAAGAAGCAGCCCACGGTTGCTCTATCCAGTACAGAGGCCGAGTACAGAGGAGCTGCTATGGCAGCATGTGAGGTAGCTTGGTTGAGAAAGCTACTTGCAGATTTGGGTCTATCAGTGGATAGACAAGTTGTCATTTTCTGTGACAACATTAGTAGTATCAGTAACCCAGTCTTTCATGCTCGCACGAAGCATATAGAGGTCCACTACCATTTCGTCAGAGAGAAGGTCTTGGCAGGAGAACTTGACCTTGTTTATGTCAGCACAGAGGATCAGGTAGCTGACATCTTCACCAAAGCATTGGGTACAGAGAAGCTCCACAGATTCAGGGCTTCACTTGGTGTACATGAGATGGAGTTGAGCTCGAGGGGGAGTGTTGAGATATCAAGCTCGTCTAGTGGGGTGGTGGACACTCATGACCCGCTTGGGCTTTCATGCTCGCACGAAGCATATAGAGGTCCACTACCATTTCGTCAGAGAGAAGGTCTTGGCAGGAGAACTTGACCTTGTTTATGTCAGCACAGAGGATCAGGTAGCTGACATCTTCACCAAAGCATTGGGTACAGAGAAGCTCCACAGATTCAGGGCTTCACTTGGTGTACATGAGATGGAGTTGAGCTCGAGGGGGAGTGTTGAGATATCGAGCTCGTCTAGTGGGGTGGTGGACACTCATGACCCGCTTGGGGGATAGGCCCCACACTTACACCACTGGCATGGTTGGTGAGATCATGGGTGATATGCGGCCAGTGGGATGACAGGCTGTGTGACAGCCATTCTAGAGACTGGCATAGTTATAGCGCCAGCTCATTTAGTTGGGTTCACACTATAGAGAACCCTCGTATATATTTGTTGAGTACCTTTCATATTGTGTGTACTCTTATCTTGTATATGGTGTGTTGAGTGTGTTGAGTGAAGAAGAAGAAGATTTTCAGCCTCTCACCTTGTGTGTTCTCTATTAGGGTTTTGTGAGTGTGTGTGTGTGCTTGCAAGAGCTCAAGCTCTCTTCCCCCCTGCATCTTTTCAAACTGGTGCAAATCTTATCCAAATTCAGCCAAACTGAAGGTGGAAAATTCTAGAACTTAGTTGGACTCAGTAAGTGGCCTCCCTCACCTATAAATAGGCCCTCATTCTTTTGTATTCTCATCTGTGAACTATACTATGCCAGTATTACATTAAAATACTCATTATCCCTTAAAACTCTTCTACTTTTGGAGAGATTGGAGCTTCTCTCTGTCTTCAACAATCCTTGGAGCTTTCTTCTCAACATACTAAACCAATTGATTGGTTGGGGACTTCCTTCTAAGATAAAGAAGCAAGCAAAATCTAGAGGTAAGAAGTAATTTCATGGTTTTCATTAATATTCTCAAAAGATTTCACTTCTCAACCCCTCTCAAGCTTGAGAAGTTTCAAATTAATTGTTTTCAATGCAAATTAAGCTTTCTATAAGAATTTTAATGATTAATCACAAAAAGTTAATCTTTATACTTAATTAGAATGCTTTTTATGTATATCTCTCTCTCTCCAAAAAAATAGTCAATCCTATGACTAATTCTTTATCAAATGGATGCTTCTCATTGATAAATTCTCAATTCAGAAATAAAACTCTATGCTAGTTAAGCTAGAGGTTAAGAAAATAACCTTTTTAATGCTTTTATGCTAATAAAATTATGGTAAACTTATGATTTAATTACATAAATTGGATTTAAGTCTAAGGATAGTTATTTTATCATAATTATATTACAAAGTCTTATTCTTTCTAGAAATATTAAAAATTATCAGTAATAGCAGCGAAGCTATGGTAAATTTTTTAGAAATTAATGCATAACTCATTTTTATGCATAATGTGAAAAGAGGACTTCCTACCATATTCTAGAATTGGATATTCTATGCAAAAAGAATGATTTGCATCATAATTATGGGAAACTAATTTTTAGTGTTTATGCATAAATAATTAATTAAAGAAAAGAGAAATTTTTGGTAATTTTATTTTTATGCAAAAAGAGGAATTCCCATGATAATGGAGATCCATGTAATTAAATGGGAAAAGAGAAATTTTGGTTTTATTTAAATTTAAAGAGAAGTTTTAGATAAATTTATTTTATGCATGATAAAGTTTAAATGATAAAAGAAGAATTCCCATGACAATTGGAATTCAATCATTTAAATGGTAAAAGTGAAATTCTTGGCATATTTGAATTAATCGTTATTTATATTTATTTTAAAGAGAAAATTTAGATAACTTTATTTTATGCATGAGAAAATTTAAATGATAAAAGAGAAATTCCCATGACAATTGGAATTCAATCATTTAAATGGTAAAAGTGGAATTCTTGGTATAATTGAAATAATGAATATTTTTATTTAATTTAAAGAGGAATTTTAGATAAATTTATTTTATGCATGAGAAATTTTTAAATGATAAAAGAGAAATTCCCATGACATTTGGAATTCAATCATTAAATGAGAAAAAGAGGAATTTTAAATTTATTCAAAAAAAGAAAATTTGTATTTAGTTAAAAGAAGAATTTTTATGGTATTTAAATAGAGAAAGATTTGAATTAATTTTTGGTGAGACAAAAGAGAAGTTTTCACCATAATTCCACCTAGACAACTAGGGATGATAAATTAAATTGGTAGAAAGAATATCTTTAGATATTTTATGTGGTTAAATCACCAAATTGATATTTACCCAAAATTAGATTAAATGGAAGGAGAGTATTTTCATTAAAATCCGATATTCTCATATAGAACCAATTCTTAATCTATTATGGTTAGGATGAAATTCACAAAGTTGGAATTTCCTTACGGTTAAAAGTTAAGTAGATGTTATTTGAAGAAAATCCTTGGAATCAAAGTTAGAAATAAATCAAATGATTTTGGTTAGACCACGTCTATGAGAGGGACGGTCAGTAAACTACTTGTCCATCTCTCGATCTGAATCAAGCAAAAACTTCGTGAACCAATTCTAGTTCTTAATACAAAGAATGGACCACCGTTGAATTAACTAGTTTTCCCTTGATCGAAATCACCAAGAATCTAGTTGGACAATCAGTCAAATGATGGATAGATTACCCTGATGAGAGATCAATGATTCTCATTATGAAAATATGGATTAAGAAAAAAGGGTTTTGTGGAACCAATCTCAAACTGGGAATTTTACTTGCATAGAACCTCTGTTTTCTTTTAAAGGATTGTTTTACACCAGAATGCTAGAGGAAGCATTTGGTATATGTTTAACTAAGAAGAGGCTCGTTGCAATAGCTGGCGGGGAGTCATCGAGTGACGTCGCTCGGCAAAGCCTGGTATGGTTAAAATGGTGTGCTTCCGATACGATGGGCGAGGACCGACAAAGCGGTCCCTGAGTGAAGTGATAGGACACCTAAGTAGCATCCTAGAGGGTTCTAACTAGGTGATTCATAGGGTCGCAGTTTCTAGGACACCCATGCGTGCATCGAGGAAGATTTGGATGGACTAAAAAGGATAATTTTTGCGAATCGAATTTTGATATTGGATCTCGTTGGTTGACCAGCTGGTCTTCAACGGAGAGTCCAGATGATATATATTGTAATACAATGGACTCAATCTTTTGGAGGATTATGATCAGTAATACTATGATTTTCATTGAAGGATTGTTTTAAAGACAACCAAATCTGTTATAATGGTAATTTTATATTGGGTATGTACGTGGTAATTTTATATTGGGTATGTACGTGGTATGCCTACCTTAATTTTTGATTGAAACGTCGGCTAGGGGGCCTGAGAACTCTTTTCCTTGGTACCCAGGCAAAACATAAGCAAAATTGTATAAAGGAATCCCACCAATACAGGCGGCGGTTGGCTAACTCATAGACTGGATCGGGGGATTCCTATGATACAAATAAGTTACGATTAGTTACGTTAGTTAGATTAAGTCCTAGGAAGACCCTTGTTCTGTGGGAGGAAATTAGCCGGCTATGCCTTGTTAAAGGAGGAAAAAATTGGTGATTCTATGGACTAAGTGCAAGTCTCTTCTTCGATTTGACCATGTGACTTCAGGTTCAGTCGGATCAGTTTGAATAGTTAAGACTTTGACTCGTTAGATTAATTCTCCTCTTCAATGATTTTCTTGGCAGAATCCCTCGTGCCTTTCGCGTGAGGAAAGTTTTTTCGGGTTTGTTTCGGAGGAACCACCAAACTAGTCTCTTGTCCGGATATCCATGGGTGAGGCCTCGAGTGTGGATCCCTGCCCCGCGCGAGAGGCTGATGCTACTTCCATTGCCAGTGCCCTCGGAGGGGCGGGCGTATCACAGCTTTGTTGAAAGCTAATAAGGAAAAATGAATTCTTATCAGAGCTTTGTTGAAAGCTAATAAGGAAAAATGAATTCTTATCTCATCAAAAATAATAAAAACTTTGAAAGAGCATTTACGTGTTGTATTTTCATTCCTTAAGCTTCATTAATGAAGATTTTTAATCAAAGAATTTGATTTTAAAGATGGAAGTTTCACACTTATCTGGTGTTCTCGACCACACCCAGTCACACTTATCTGGTGTTCTCGACCGCACCCAGTCACACAAGACATGACTGTTTTCGCCTTTGAGCATCTCATCTCTTCCTCTATAACTCAAACGAGCCGAGCCACACTCGCAGGCCGTTTTGAGGATTTATATTTCCCTGACCCAGCGGAGAGACGGCAGCACAAGTGGTTTGCAGGGCAGTATGTCCATGCCTCTTGCGACCAGCGTGCGGTGCTAAGGCAGAATATCTCATTGACCATGATTCTGATGAGGCTGAAAGTGATACATGGTGTTATTTTATAACACCTGACGCCTCAAGATTTTAGACTTTCCTGCCATATCTACAGACTTCTTAGTCGCTTTATTCCTAAGGAGAAGATAGTAGCTCCCTTCTTGGCAGTAAGAGAACATTTATATCAGGGCATGTCTATAGCCCCCAGTATCGCCGTCTTATGCATCTCCCGAGGAGATTTTGACTTCTGGAGCCGAGCTGCTCTATTTACATATTTCAACCTTTATATAAGTAAAGAAATGTTTGTGGAAAAATTCCCTATTTTTGTGGGAGTGATTGTTATTAAGTGACGAATTGATGAAGCAAAATTTGTTACCGGGAATATGTCATAGATCTCCAATAAGATCATTTATCTTGTTTAAGAAATTATTTTTCGAACCTCTTAAGTCTTAGGATCTCGTGGATAAAATCAAAATAAAAATTTAATAATGTATCATTTTTGGCAGAATCATGAGGCAAGGGAACCGTGGCCATCTGGATCCTCTCATTGATGAAGAAGAGCTTGACCCTAAAGTTTGTAAGGCTCTTCACACACAGAACTCAGCCAGGACCCTTCAAAGGTGAAGGGGAGAACTTGGGCGAGGCTGTGGAGAAATGGGTTGAAGCAATGGAGGAATATTTTGATGTCATCGGCTACAACGAGAGGAGAAAAATGGCTCTTGCTAGGTTGAAAATTGTGGAAACAGCTAGGGTGGCATAGAGAAACCATTGTGACACCAATCATCTGGATAGGAATACCCAATCCTGAGATGATCTTAAAGCCTATCTAAGGAAGAGATTTTGTCTCCCAAGATTTTTAGAAACCAAGATGAATGAATTTTTAGAGCTAAATCAGGGGGCAAAACCATTGAAGAATATTACCAGGCATTTGCTCTTCTCCTAAAGTATTCACCACCGCTAGATGAAGAGCAACTCATGGCTAGGTTCATGTGAGGAATGAACGAACCTTTAGACACACTGGTCAAGAATGCCAAGCCAATTTCCATGGAAGAAGCTATAAGAATGGGGAAGGACTTCGCCATAGCCTTCATCGTTAAAGTCCCACCAAAGCCAGCTCCCTCATCCTTCAACATTCTAGACACTAGGAAGTTCTTCCAACCTTCTGCCTCCAAAGAGACACCAAGGTCCCAACCAGAATCTGGAGTCATGAAGTTTCAGGAATGAAGGAAGACCTTTCCCTCGAAGTTCTTTCTCAGGAACTCGGGCTCTTTCAAGAATGTAGAGAGGGAAGAGCTTCGAAGTGAGAACCGGTGCTTCGAATGTTAGGGGTTTGGGCACCAGCTCAAGGATTTCCCATCTCCTTCTGTGGGCCAAGGAAGGAAGGGTCCCAGAATTCAAAGACAGACTCCTTTGTATCAGTCCATAATCAGGGTCCCCGTGCCAGAATCAAGGCAACCCCAGAAGAGTGCCAGCTCAGCCTGCAGCCTCCATGCAAAGCAGTCTCTGAACTCCCTCCCAGAATTGGGGTAACCAAAGAGAGAGAGTTCCATCTCAGACTACAGTAGCTAGAGCCGTCACTATAGCTGAGGAAGTGGAGGAAGAAAAAGGACAAATCTATGCCGTAATAGAACATCAGGGGAATAACCACCACCAATTTTCAGTCCTCCAACTCTAGCAGAGTACCAAGGTAAGCAATTCAAGCTTTTGATTGATTCAAGCAATACTCATTATTTTATTTTCCCAGGATGTCTGCGTAAGTTAGTCCTAAATCATTAATTAGGGAAACCTATGCAAGTGGAATCGGCCACTGAAAAGATTCTTTTCACACACCTTGAGACAGACCTTATTCAGTTTAGCCTAGATGGGAATGTAATAGAGTGCCAGTTCAGAGTCCTACCCTTGGGAGTCTATGATGGAACCCTTGGAATGGATTGGCTCCATAAGAATTAGCTGACATTCATTGTCATAGAGGAACCATCTCTTTCCTCGACCTTCATGGGAATAAAGTTCAAGGAACTTGAATTTTCAGATCCCCAGTGCTGCAATTAATCAAGGCTTCTAAATTGTTAAAAGGGCTCAGAAAGAGGCAAGCTGTTTATGTCGTTTAAGATGAATCTGGTAGACATAAAATGCAAGGCTAAAGAACCAGAGTGGTTAAGTGAGTATGCAGATGTGTTGCCTGAATAGCTGACTGAGATGCCTCCATCTCGCGAAGTAGATCACGAGATCGAGTTAACCCCTCGGAGCTTAGCCCAGTAGCCCAGCGTGCATACAAAATGCTAGTCCCTCAAGCCATAAAACTTAAGGAATAGTTAAGACAACTCTTAGAGCAGGGATTCATCAAACCCAGTGTCTCGCCTTGGGGTGCGCCCATTCTCTTTCAAAAGAAGAAAGATGGAACGTAAAGACTCTGTATTGACTACAGAGGATTGAATCAATTAACAACTAAAAATAAGTATCCTATTCCTAGGATTGATGAACTTCTGGATCGGTTAAGTGGGACCCAAATGGTCACAAAGATAGATCTCAAATTCGGATACTACTAGATTAGAATCAAGGAATAGGACATCTCGAAGACAACATTCAATACTTGCTATGGACATTATGAGCTCATAGTCATGCCGTTTGGATTAACTAATGCCTCGGTGACATTTAATCGTCTTATGTAGGATATTCTCAGAGAATACTTGGATGATTTTGTTCTTGTCTTCTTTGATGATATCTTGTTTACTCAAAGAACGCTGTAGATCATGAAGATCATGTGCGCAAGGTTCTAGAAATCCTAAGGAAACACCACCTCTTTGCAAAAAAGGGCAAGTGTTCTTTCTCTATTGACCAAGTGGAATACTTGGGATTCATAGTGTCAAAAGGTGGGATTTGTAAGATTTCTCCCCAGCCCCCAAGATGTCCAGTTTCCTCCCCTGTAATCAATCCCCTTTTTAGAATAATAAAAGATCTTGTTTCTACTTTTGGCCTAGAGAGAGATAACTAAGTTTTTAGATATCTTTGGATGGAAAATAATCCTTTCTTATTAAAATAAATTCCTCTGAAACAAAAGTTTAAAAAGAATTTCTTAAGGTGCATTAGAAATAAATTATAATCTGCTTAAAAGACCTTAGCCTAAGGGTCTAGATTTTTTAAAAATTTTGGATTAAGGTTTTGAGGGCCAATAAGATTAATCCAAATGTAGGGGAGAGATAAATTGAATAAATAAAGAAAAACCCCCCAAAAATGAGTAAATACTCACATAAGATGAAGAGTGGACTAAGGACCAAAGGAAACATTAAAAAAATAAAATTTTGACACCTCAGAGTGGGGATTCTCCCTCATGAAGGAGGTGCCTTTTTTTCTCATCATTGCTTTCCATGTTAAATCAATAAAATGAGATCATTCATCTCTCCTCTCTCTCCTAATTCAAGTCTAGTTCCAAAAAGTAAGCTGAACTGACCCAAAAATGGTCAAAAATTGATCAAATTGATCTGGAAAATTCTAGAATCAATTTGCTTGGTTTGAGGCTAACTTTTTCCTATAAATAGAAGCCTCCCCCTTTGTAAAAGCTTAATAGTGTTTATGCACTGTTACTCTACTCCTTCCGAGAGCCAAATACATTGAATTCACTTGATAATTGAATTGTTTTTGACTAAACCCTCTCCAAAAGAATTGGTGGTCACTCTTGATCCAAACAAGAGTAGAACCCTCAATACCTCAAGCCAAAGGAAAGCTCACAAAACTCCATGTAAGTTAAAAACTCTACTTTTTTAATTTCTAATCTATGGTTTTTTGATTTCTTTGCTTTTTTTAAGTGAATCTTGATGATAATGCCTTGATGAAAAGGCTACCCCCTTCTCTTCCTTATGAATTCAGCCCTTCTTTATCCTAATATGTGTAACAAATAAATTGATTTAAACTTTTCTTATTGTTTACTCTTTAGAAAGGAAAATTGAGTAGATTAGAGTACTTTACTTCAAATTGGGATTAATTTTAAAATGATATTAGAATGTAAAAATTGAGAAATGGTCAGCCATACAAAGGAGATTATGGCAAAAATTTCTTGAATTTTGTGAAAAATAAAGTTTATTTTATGTTATTCTAAAAGAGTAATCCCCACCGTTTGTGCATTTGAAAAGAAATATTTTTATTTACTCCATGTACATATTCATCTATGAATATGCATGGATATCATTGATATAATTATTGAAATTAATTTCTATGCATAGAAAGATACATATTGAAAATTTTTTTATGATAAAAGTGTTATTTTCATTAGATTTAAATTCTATGCATAGAAAGATGCATATTGGAAATTTTTATTATAAAAGTGTTATTTTCATTAGATTTAATTTCTATGCATGGAAAGATGCATAAACTTTTTTTATTATAAAAGTATTATTTTCATTAGATTTAATTTTTATGCATGGAAAGATGCATAATAGATTTTTTTAATTATAAAAGTATTATTTTTATTAGATTTAATTTCTATGCATGGAAAGATGCATAATAGAATTTTTTCTAATTATAAAAGTGTTATTTTTATTAGATTTAAATTCTATATATAGAAAGATGCATATTGGAAATTTTTATTATAAAAGTGTTATTTTCATTAGATTTAATTTCTATGCATGGAAAGATGCAGAATAGATTTTTTTTTAATTATAAAAGTCTTATTTTCACTAGATTTAATTTCTATGCATGGAAAGATGAATAATAGAAAATTTTTATTATAAAAAAGTTATTTTCATTAGATTTAATTTCCATGCATGGAAAGATGCATAATAGATTTTTTAATTATAAAAGTGTTATTTTCATTAGATTTAAATTCTATGCATAGAAAGATGCATATTGGAAATTTTTATTATAAAAGTGTTATTTTCATTAGATTTAATTTTTATGCACGGAGAGATACATAATAGAAATTTTTTTATTATAAAAGTGTTATTTTCATTAGATTTAATTTCTATACATGGAAAGAAGCATAATAGATTTTTTTTTAATTATAAAAGTGTTAGTCTCATTGAATTCAATTTCTATGCATGGAAAGATGCATAATAGAAATTCTTTTTATTTTAAAAGTGTTATTCCTATTAAATTGATTTTATGCATAAATAGATGCATAAAAGGATTTTCTTTTATATAAAAGTTTTATTTCCATTGAAGATGGATTTTATGCATAAATAGATGCATAAAGAAATTATATCAAAATTGGATTCTCGTTAATTCTATGTTTAATTTCCATGAATATTTGATAAATGAATAAGTAAATTCTCTGAGAGGAAAATTTCTATCATTTCATATTCACTCCGATTGTAAAGAGAAAATTCAAAAAATCTATCGTAGTCGAAATTTCAGATAAATGATTAATCCCTCATCGGAATTTGTGATTAATTTAGAAATCAGCTAAGTGAATATTCAATGAATGAAATTCAATAAAATAATAACTGAATTATCACCCCCCTTTTTGAGAAAGATAGTTCAAGACAAACCTTATCAGACTTGAACCCAGAATCAGACTATGACCAAGACCAAACTTGTTTGTCAGTTTCGAGGAAAGAAGATGTGGCCAGTTCAGGAAAATACACTCCAATCTCCTGCCAAACCTAAAACTAAGTTTGAGACCCTTTGAATTGATCTGTGGATCAAGTTACAGAATTCGAGGAATTCTGTTATGGAATTCAAAATTATGATCAGAAGTTTTAGGAATACTGATTCAAGATATACTCATTGTATTCAAAAGAAAATCAAACTGAAAACTTGCATAGAAACCCTATTTTCTTAAAGGACTGTCTTACGCGAGGGAGCATTTGGTATATGTGTTTTTCTAAGGGAAGTTCGGTTTGCATTAGCTGGCGGGGAGTGTTCAAAGGACAGCTCACGCGGTAGCCTCGGTACGGTTGAAATGGTGCACTTCCGGTATGATGGACGAGGGCCGACGAAGCGATCTCCCTGAGTGAAGTGCGAGGACACTTAAGAAGGATCCTGGAGGGTTCTGACCAGGCGATGCACGGGCTCGTGGTGCCTAGGACACCCATTCGTATGTCGTGGAAGATATTGTATGATGGACCAATGATTATTGTGATCTGTTTTACTAGATCTCATTGCTGACCAGCTGGTCTCAACGAAGAGTCCATAGTGACACTGTTTTTTCTGAGAAACAAGGATTAGATGGAAATTTCGAGTTATGACATCTGTAATCAATAACTGTTTGTCAATGGATTGTTTTATAAGTTAAAGTTTAAAGCGAAGTGTGTGCGTATTTGTATTCAAAAGCAAAAGTTAAGAAAGGCATTCAATTATGGGTGGGTGAGTAATTGTTTGGTTCTACCAATTCCAGTGGGTGGTTGGTGTGGCTAACCCATGGGCCGGATGGGGTTAGGCTGGAATCAGTCGAGTTTTAATAATAAAATTGAATAATAGGAATATGGTTAGAACTCGAGTAGTTAAATAAAAACCTGAAAGACTTCTCAAATGAATAGATCAACAGCTGTGCCTGATTCAGTTAGGAAAAAAGCGTTGATTTCTTCAAGTTAAGTATGTAATAGTTTTCCTTCTATCTGGTTTATTCAGGAAAAGGATAGTTTAGTCTTTTGACCTCGTTATTAGAAAGTTGATTAAGAAAATAAAAAAGGTGGAATCGTCCCTGTTTTCCGGGCAAGGGAAATTTTCACGGTTTCTCATGTCCGGACATTCGAGGGCGAGGCCTCGAGTGGGAAACCCTACCCGCACAAGAAGAATCTACTTCTGCTACTAGCAATCCGAGAATCCGGTGCGCAGAGGGGGCAGTGGGATCTCACAGAGCTGGTATCAGATTGGTGTTGTACACTTATGAAACAGCCAGCAGAAATTGCCTAAAATTTGAAAGTAAATCTGCGAAAAAAATGTTTTCACTTGCTTAGATTATGCTTGAAATGAATTCTTAAACTGAAAACTCATAAATTGAATTGGATTTTTAGATGGATACCCCAAATCTATCTAGCATTCTTGGACTTTCCCAGAGTCACGATATGATTGCCTTTGCCTTCGATCATCTCATCAACTCTTCTACAACCCGAGAAAGCAGAGTGAGGCTTGCTCGTCACTTTGAGGATCTATACTTCCCTGATCCAGTAGAAGCGACGTCAGCACATGTGGTTCTCTGGAGTGCGATGTATTAACGTCAATACCAAATCAGCTTCAAAGACTCAGGCAAAATATCTCTCTAGCCATGATCTTGATAAGGCTAGGAGTTGTTCACTAGGAATTATGATGGAATAATTAATTGTTTAAGAGAAAAAAATAAAAAAAATAAATAGTCATAAATTTGATGTGACGAAGTTAAATTGACAAAAATCTCATTTTGTCAGAATCATGAGGCGTGCGGCCCGTGCTAGGCAACCGGATTCTCTCACTGATGTGATGAAGAGTTAGATCCGGACATTCGTAAAGCCCTGCACCAATCCCAACTTGATCCATTCAAGGGTGAAGGGAAACAATTAAGAGAAACAGTAGAAAAATGGATTGAGGAAATGGAAGAGTACTTTGATGTAACCAGTTATAATGAGAGGAGCAAGATGGCTCTTTCCAGATTAAAAATTGTGGAAACGACCAGGGTCGCATCATGGAGGAACCATTGCGAGACAAACCATCTCGACCGAAATACTCAGACCTGGTCAGATCTTAAAGCATGTCTCAGGAAAAGGTTCTGTCCCTTGGGCTTCCTGGAAACCAAAATGAATGAGTTCTTGGAATTGAAGCAGGATAGCTGGACAATTGAAGAATACCATCAGGCATTTTTCCTTCTCCTAAAATATTCTCCACTTTTGGATGAAGAGCAGCTGATGGCCAGATTCATTCGAGGAATGAACGAGCCATTGGACACTTTAGTGAAAAATGCCAAACCAGTCTCAATGGGCTGCCATAATGGCAAAAGACTTTGCCAAGGCATTTGTTGTCAAGGTCCCGCCAAAGCTTGCACCCTCAAACTTTAAAAGGTTTTAAACCCCGAGAAGTGCTTCAAACTTTCCTCCCCCAAAGTGGCAGCAAGGCCCCAATCAGAATCAAGATGTTAGTAGATTCAAAAGTGAAGGAAGATCCTTCCCTCAGAACACTTTCTCAGGAGCCCCACCTTTTTCAAGGACTCAGAGGGATGAGCGTAGAAGTGAGAACAAATGTTTTGGATGTCAGGGTTTCGGTCACCAGCTTAAAGACTTCCCAGCTCCTGCCATGTCAAAAGGACAGGGAAGACAGGGACCTAGAATGCAAAGACCAGCCCCTTCCTATCAGTCAAGCCGTCTCGTCAAAATCAGTGCAATCCCAAGAGGAATCCAGCTCAGCCATCTGCCTCTGTATAGAGTAATCTCTGAACTCCCTCCCAAAACTAGGGTAACCAAAGAGAGAGAGTTCCGCCCCAGTCTGCAGCAGCAGCTAGAGCAGCTACAATAGCAGAAGTAATGGAAGAGGAAAGAGGCCAGATTTATGCCGCAATTGAAAACCAAGGGCCGAATCATCAATTCTCTATCATCCATACTCCAGCTGAGTATAAGGGTAAGTCATTCAAACTTTTGATTGATTCAGGTAGTACTCATTCATTTATTTCCCCTTGATGCTTGCGTAAGCTAGTCTTAGAACAGAAATTAGGGAAACCTATAGAAGTTAAATTAGCCAGTGGGGGAAGATCCTTTTCACTCACCATGAGACAGATCGTATTCAATTTAATCTAGATGGGAATGTAACTGATAGAGTCCTACCTTTGGGAGTGTTCGACGGGATCCTTGGAATGGGTTGGCTCAACAAAAATCAAGCTCACATTCACTGTCTTCACAATGAAACCATTTCCTTCAGTGACCTTCACGGAAACAAATTTCAAGGAACCGAAAATTTAGGATTCCCAGGTCTGCAATTAGTAAAAGCTTCTAAGTTACTGAAAGGTCTTAGAAAGAAGTAACTCATTTACATTGTCAAAATGAATTAGGTAGACACAAAGTTAAAGGCTAAAGAACCAGAATGGTTAAGTGAGTATGATGATTTATTCCCTGCAGAGCTAACAAAGATGCCTCCAATTCGGGAAGTAGGTCATGTGATAGAATTGACCCCCGGACCTCAGCCAGTAGCCCAGCACACATACAAAATGCTAGTCTCCCTGAAGGCATTGAACTCAAGGAACAACTTAGGTAGCTGTTAGAACAAGGGTTTGTAAGACCCAGTGTTTCACCTTGGGGAGCGCCAGTTCTCTTTCATAAAAAGAAAGATGGAAAGCTAAGACTTTGTGTGGATTACAGAGGTCTCAATCAGACAGAGGTCTCAATCAAACAGTTAAGAATAAGTATCCTATCCCCATAATTGATGAGCTTCTGGATAGGCTAAGTGGAGCCCAGATCTTCACAAAAATAGATCTCAAATCAAGGTATTACTAGATCAGGATTAATGAGCAAGATATCCTGAAGACAGCCATCAATACTCGATATGGGGACTATGAATTTACAATCATGCTGTTTGGATTGACAAATACCCTAGCTACATTCAATCGCAAGACATTCTCAGAGAATACTTGGATTGACAAATGCCCTAGCTACATTCAGTCGCCTAATGCAAGACATTCTCAGAGAATACTTGGATGATTTTGTTCTTGTTTTCTTTGATGATATTCTGATTTACTCTCAAAGAATGCAGCTAACCATGAAGCTCACGTCTGTAAGGTTCTTGAGATTCTAAGGAAGCACCAACTCTTTGCAAAAAAGAGCAAATGCACTTTCTCTATCGACCATGTTGAATACTTGGGCTTTCTGGTATATCCAAAGATGGAATTTCTCCAGATTCCACAAAAGTCCAAGTAGTCATAGATTGTCCTAAACCAAAGATATTGAAAGAAGTCAGAGGATTCTTGGGATTAACTGGTTGGTATAGAATTTTTATACCTAAGTATGCTCTTATAGCTTCCTCCCTGACTAATCACTTATGTAGGAAAGCAAAACTCCTTATTAGGAGTTGCATTGAGTTCAAGGGTATAGTCTGGATGATGGAATTATGTATTATAAAAGCAAACTATGCATTCCCAATGATGAGGGAACTAGAGGTCAAATTCTAAATGAAGCCCATGACAGCCTTATTGCAGGACATCCAGGTTTTTAAAGTAAATTTGGGAAATAATGTTTTCACTTGTTAAGATTATGTTTGAAATTAACTTCATAAATTGAAAACTCATAATTTGAATTGGATTTTAAGATGGATACCCCAAATCTGTCTAGCATTCGTGGACTCTCCTAGAGTTAGGATATGATCGCCTTTGCCTTCGAAAATCTCATCAACTCCGCTACAACCCGAGAAAGTAGAGTGAGACTCACTCGTCACTTTGAGGATCTATACTTTCCTGATCTAGTAGAGCAATGTCAGCTTATGTGGTTCTCTAGAGGGCAAAGTATTCGTGTGAATACCAATCAACGTCAGAGACTCAGACAGAATATCTCGCTAGCCGTGATCTTGATAAGGCTAGGAGTTGTTCATTATATGTACAACTCTATAATCACTCACCCTAGAATTTTAGAATTTCTTACCATATTTTAAGACTTCTTAGCCGCTTAATTTCTATCTAGGAGAAGAATTATAGCACCATTATCGGTGATGAATCATGTATAGCAGCATAGCATGTCTCCATTGCAATATCACCTTTTCATGCGTACGCGATTGAGGGAGTGACTTTTGGAGCCAAGACGCTCTATGTATACATCAAAAACTTTTGATAATAAATGATGTTTTGTAAAAGAATCCAAATTATTTTACTGGGTTGTGAATATTGGTTAATAAAATTATCAGAGTGAATCTTGTTTTCAAGAATTATGATGGAATATTTATTTGTTTAAGAAATAAATCTCAAAAATTAAATAGTCATAAATCTAATGACAAAGCTAAGTTAACAAAAATATTGTTTTGTCAGAATCATGAGGCACGCGACCTATGATAGACAGCCGAATCCTCTTACCGATGATGAAGAGTTAGATCCAGACGTTCGTAAAGCCCTGCACCGATTCCAACAACCTGGTCCCTTCAAGGGTGAAGGGGAACAGTTAGGAGAAGTAGTGGAAAAATGAATCGAGAAAATGGAAGGGTATTTTGATGTAACCAGTTATAACGAGAAGAGCAAGCTGGCTCTCGCCAGATTGAAAATTGTGGAAATGGCCAGGGTCGCATGGAGGAACCATTGTGAGACAACCGTCTTGACCGAAATACCCAAAACTGGTCAGATCTTAAAGCTTACCTCAGGAAGAGGTTCTGTCCCCTCTAGTTCTGTCCTCTGGGCTTCCTGGAAACCAAAATGAATGAGTTCTTGGAACTAAAGCAGGATAGCCCGACGATTGAAGAATACCATCAGGCATTTTTCCTTCTCCTCAAATATTCTCCACTTTTGGATGAAGAGTAGCTGATGGCCAGATTCATTCGAGGGATGAACGAGCCATGGGTTATACACTTTAGTGAAAAATGCCAAACCAGTCTCAATGGCAGAAGCTGTCAGAATGGCAAAGGACTTTGCCAAAGCATTTGTTGTTAAGGTCCCGCTGTCGAAGCCTCCACCCTCAAACTTTAAAAGGTTCCAAACCACGAGAAGTGATTCAAACTTTCCACCCCCAAAGAGGCAGCAAGGCCTTATTCAGACTCAAGATGCTGTGAAATTCAAAAGTGAAGGAAGACCTTTCCTCTCAGAACACTTTCTTAGGAGCCCCACCTCTTTCAAGGATTCAAAGGGATGAGCTTAGAAGTGAGAACAGGTGTTTTGGGGTCAAGGTTTCGGTCACCAGCTTAAAGACTGCTCGACGCCTGCCATGTTAAGAGGACATGGAAGTCCAGGACCCAGAGTGCAAAGACCAACCTGTCTCGCCAAAATCAAGGTAATCCCAGGAGGACTCTAGCTCAACCATCTGCCTTTATTCAGAGTAATCTCAGAACTCCCTCCCAGAACTGGGGTAACCAAAGAGAAAGAGTTCCGCCCCAATCCGCTGTAGCTAGAGCAATTACGATAGCAGAAGTAGTGGAAGAGGAAAGAGGTCAAATTTATACTCCGATTGAAAACCAAGGGACAAATCATCAATTCTCTGTCATCCATGCTCCCGCTGAGTATAAGGGTAAGCCATTTAAGCTTTTGATTGATTCAGGCAGTACTCATTCATTTATTTCCCTAGGATGCTTGCGTAAGCTAGTCTTAGAGCAGAAATCAGGGAAACCTATGGAAGTTGAATTAGCCAGTGGGAAGATTCTTTTCACTCACCACATGAGCTAGATTGTATTTAGTTTAATCTAGATGGGAATGTGATTGACTGCCAGTTCAGAGTCTTACCTTTGGGAGTTTTCAACGGAATCCTTGGAGTGGATTGGCTCCACAAAAATCAAGGTGACATTAATTCCTTTCGTGACCTTCACAGAAAGAAAATTCAAGGACTTGGAATTTTCGGATCCCTAGATCTTCAATTAGTAAAAGCTTCTAGGTTACTGAAAGGACTTAGAAAGAAGAAGCTCATTTATGTTGTCAAAATGAATCCAGCAGACACAAAGTTAAAGGCTAAAGAATCAGAATGGTTAAGTGAGCATGATGATTTATTCCCAGCAGAGCTAATTGAGATGCCTCCGATTCAGGAACTCCGATTCGGGAAGTAGATCATGAGATAATTGACCCCTAGAACTCAGCCAGTAGCCCAGCGCACGTACAAAATGCCAATCCCTAAAGCCATTAAACTTAAAGAATAGCTTAGGCAGCTATTAGTACAAGGGTTTGTAAGACCCAGTGTTTCACCTTAGGGAGCGCCAGTTTTCTTTCAGAAAAAGAAGGATGGAACGTTAAGATTCTGTGTGGATTACAGAGGTCTCATTCAACTGACAGTTAAGAATAAGTATTCTATCCCTAGAATTGATGAGCTTCTAGACAGGCTAAATGGAGCCCAGATCTTCACAAAGATAGATCTCAAATCAAGGTATTACCAGATCAGGATTAATGATCAAGATATCCCGAAGACAACCACTCACTATGGGCACTAGAATTTACTATCATGCTGTTTGGAGTGACAAATGCCCTAGATACATTTAATCGCCTAATGCAAGAAATTCTCAGAGAAAACTCAGAACGCATGAGAGAAAACTCAGAACGCATGAGAGAAATTATGTTGTCCATGACTTGGAGCTAGTTTCAGTAGTCTATGCCCTGAAGTTGTGGAGACATTACCTACTGGGTCAAAGATTCACTTTGATGTGACAGATCATCAGAGCTTAAAGTGGATCTTGACTTAGAAGGATCTCAACATGCGCCAAAGAAGGTGGATGCAGACCCTACAGGAATTTGATTTTGAAATCAAGTACCGCCTAGGCAAAGAAAATCTGGTAGATGCCCTCCGTAGAAAAGCCTCCTTTCTTGCAATCACAGTGGTGTCAAATCCATTGATTAATGAAGCAAGAGAGAAGATCATGCAAGATATAATATTTGGCCCTATTGCTACCCTACTTATGCAGGAACTACTTATGCAGGAAAGAAAAACTCCTTAGGAATTGAACCGAGTTCAAGGGTATAGCCTTGAACCAAGTTCAAGGGTATAGCCTAGATGAAGAAATGATGTATTATAATAGCAGGCTATGCATTCCCAATGATGAGGGAACTAGGGGTCAAATTCTGAATGAAGTCCATGTTAGCCTTATAGCAGGACATCCAGGTTTCATCAAGACCTACATGTGTGTAAAGAAAAGCTTCTTTTGGCCTGGACTTAAAAAAAGGATGTACTTAATCATATACGTCAATGCCTGATATGTCAGAAAGTCAAAGCCGAGAGAGTAAGAATGCGTGGGAAGTTACATCCATTAGACATCCCCTAGATGAAGTGGGAATGTATCAGTATGGATTCTATTACTAGACTACCTTCAGTGCAATCAAGTTACAACTCCATCTTTGTGGTAGTTGGCTGACTAGTTGCCCATCTGATCCCAGTAAAAGAAACATACACTGCAGTGGATGTGGCCAGAGTGTTCCTCAAGGAAATCTTTAGATTGCATGGCCTACCTTGGAGAATAGTAAGTGATTGAGATCCCAAATTCATGTCAAGATTCTGGACTACATTCTTCGAAGTAGTAGGAACTTTCTTGGATCTCAGCACAGCTTACCACCCCGAGAGACCAATGGTCAAAGAGAAAGGGTGGACCAAGTAATCAAAGATATACTTCAACCATGATGTGGGCAGGGAACCCAAGAAGTGGCTAAGCTATCTGCAGCTAGTCGAATTCACCCACAATGCTTCTTATCAGAAGTATCGGGATGATCCCTTTCAAAGCTCTGTATGGACAAGACTGCCTAACACCATTAACTTGGTCCGACCCATTGATTAGGGTCGATATGTCCACACATATGCTTGACGACATGGAGCAGCAGATGCAGTCAATTCGCAATGATATAAAAGCTACCTAGGATAGACAGAAGCAATATGCAGATAAGAAGAGGTCAGACAGAAAATTCGAAGAAGCAGATATGGTCTTCATTCGAGTATGCTCCAAAAGAAGTTCTCTATCTCTTGGGAAGTACAAGAAGTTACCTCCAGATACTGTGGGCCATATCTGATTACAAAGAAAGTAGGTGACACAGTCTATTGATAAAAAACAGAAGCAGGAGAGAGCACACACAAGAGAAGCAAACCCTAATCCATATCCATCAATCATAAAGAAGGAGAGAAGCCATAGTCATCATCTCTCTCACACACACAAAGGAGAACACAACATAGTGTTCTGTCCACACTACAAAGTAAACCTAATGTAATGTCCACACCACACATGACCAGCTGGACACGGTCATAAACACACCACACGGTATCTATCTACCATACTGTCACTCTGTCAGCACCCATGTGCTATCCTCCAGCTGGCCTCGTAATGGTCATGTGGATAAGGCTACCAACCATTTTCCTGTACATGGTGATATCATCAAGCTCATCACCCAAATCAGCCCTAAGCTTCATGTTTTGCTCTAATGGTGTCAACATTGGTTTGCATGCTGTCATACCATACTTTGCCAGCATGTCAAGTGCATATTGCCTTTGCACCAGCCATATACCTTTGCTTGTTCTTATCACCTCAATGCCAAGAAAGAACCTTAAATCACCAAGGTCTTTCATATCAAACTCTTTGCATAAAGAGGCCTTAACCTCATCAATGCCTTTCCCACAATCACCTGTGATAATCAAATTATCAACATAAATGACTATCATCACGATACCATCATGTGTCTTCTTCACATAAAGTGAAGAGTCTGCATTTCCAACCACAAATCCAATACTGACAAGATATCTGCTGATCTTGTCACTTCAAGCACGAGGTGCTTGCTTCAAACCATAAATTGCTTTCTTTAACCTGCAAACAAAAGTAGGATATTTTGGATGTACATATCCTTCTGGCTGTTCCATGTACACCTCTTCTTGTAGTTCACCATTCAAGAAAGCATTTTTTACATCCATTTGATGTAAAGCCCAACCTTTTTGTGCTGCTAGTGCAATGATAGACCTCACTGTAGCCATCTTAGCCACTGGGCTGAAAGTTTCATCATAATCAAGACCATAAGTTTGTGCATATCCTTTAGCGACCAGCCTTGCCTTATGTCTCTCTAGGCTGCCATCTGACTTGCACTTTACCTTATACACCCATTTGCAACCAATTGCATTCTTTCCTTGAGGTAACTCAGCCAATTCCCATGTATCATTTTTGTCCAAAGCATCCATCTCTTCATCCATGGCTTTCTCCCATACATGCTCTCCAATAGCCTCTGTATAGCATGTAGGTTCCACATGCTTTACCATAGATGTCATGTATGCATAGTGCATAGCAAAATCTCTATATGTCAATCTTTCAACTGGATATCTGACTCTCTGGGATCTCCGCAATGCATGCGGGTCACTCTGTATACCTGTAACTCTAGCATGTGGTGGCACATATCTGTCCTGCCTAGCACCAGGTGTGCGTAAAACAGGTATGCCGAGCTCCTCATCCAAACTCTCAGAACTAGATGACTCATAACCTGTGATTCCAATTCCTTCGACTTTCTTCTTGCCTTTATCCATAGCACTACTCCCAGTGCTCACACTCTCATGCCTCAAACGTCCTGACCATGGACGTACACTGCTACTCTCAGCTTCTGCTGGCCCAGACATAGTAGTAGAACTAGAACTTGCTTGTGATGGCAAGTTCACAGGCACATTAGCCTCAAGTGAGTCAATGACTCCCTCATCTTTTGCTTTGTACCAACTAGCAAGCTCATCAAACACCACATCTCGTGAGATGACTACTTGTCTAGTTTGAGGGTTATAACATTTGTAGGCCTTTCGATCCTGTGCATATCCAACAAAGACACATTTCTCTGCCTTAGGATCCAACTTCCGTCTTCTTTCATCAGGCACATGAACATAAGCTACGCATCCCAAAGACTTTGAGATGTCCAATGTCTGGCCTGTAACCGATAAGCCGCATCTCTGGCGTGCTTCCATGAATGGCTGTTGTAGGTGTTTTGTTCAGGATTTACACTGCAGTAGCACATGCTTCTGCCCAATAGTAATCTGGCATGCTCTTTTCATTGAGCATTTCCCTTGCCACTTCACATATGACTCGATTCTTTCTCTCAGCCACACCATTCTGCTGAGGTGTATACCTGCATGTCAACTGTCTTCTTATCCCATGCTTCCGCAAGAAATGCTCAAAAGCTTTTGAGGTGTATTCACCACCTCCATCTGTTCTCAAACATTTAATCCAACAGCCATATTGCTTTTCTACAAGAGCTTTGAAATCCACGAACTTTTCCAGCACTTCACTCTTCTCTTTCAAAAAGTATATCCATGTCATCCTGCTGAAGTCATCTATAAATGTCACATAGTATAGACTTCCTTTGATAGATGGATTTTGTGCAGGGCCCCATACATCACTGTGTACTATCTCAAGTGGCCTGTTACTCATATTTCCTTCTCTAGGGAACCTCAACCTTGCCTGCTTTCCAAACTGACAGGCTTCACACACATGCATATGTCCATCATATTTGAATCGAGGCAATCCACTGACAATGCCTCTTGTTTGCATGTTCTTTAATCTCTGTATATTGACATGTCCAATCCTCTTGTGCCACATGTCAATGTCCTGCACAATCCCATTGCTCTTTGAAAACATGGCTGAGTTCAATTCTGGTATGCCTGCATCCAATTTGAACAACCTTCCTTCCTTCTTGCCCTTGGCAATCAATCTACAGCCATGCTTAAAGTCTTCCACAAAACAGCCATTCTCATTGAATCTTACTTGTAATCCCTGCTCAACCATTTGGCCTACTGATGCCAAATTCTTTGTGATGGATGGTACATATAACACTTCTGACATATTCTTCACATTTCCATCATGCATCCTCAAAGGCACACTGCCAACATGTGTTATAAGATGCTGAGTATCATCTCCTGTGACCACATAACCATTTGTATCCAATGGTTGCATCTTCTCAAACCACTCACCATGACATGTCATGTGGTTTGAGGCACCTGAATCCATATACCATGACTCATCTCCAGCATTCTGAGAATCCATTGTCCCCATAATGTGCTTCATTACAAAAAGATGATTTGAACTCCCATCATTGTTACTGGTAGATGCATAATTTCCATGTTGTGGTCTTCCATTCCTCACATCATTCTGCTTTTTGTAACAATCTTTTGCCATATGTCCAAGTTTGCCACAATAGTGGCATTCAGTCCCATTCAAATTTTGTTGAGGACCTTGCCATCGTCCTCTACCACGAGCACCTGTTCCGAATCTCCCCCTATGGGATTGAAATCCACGACCTCCATGTGATCCAAATGATGACTGTGAATTCTGAAAATTCTGATTTGATTGTGGTTGAGTAGACCTGTCATTCCAACCACGTCCTCCATGGCCTCAAGGGGTAAATCTCCCCCTGCCTCGAAAGCCTCTAGATGAGTAAAAAGCCTGATTCCTTGCATGCTCATCATTGCTTGACGAGGATGCACCACCTGTAACACTCATACCACCAAGGCCAAGCTTCAATTCTTCCACAATGAGCAATGACACAAGCTCATTAAAGTCTGGCATTCCTCCCAACCTTACTGAGATGGAAGTGTCAAAAGATTTGTATTCTTTGCCTAAACCACGCAATGTGAGAGCAACCAAATCATCATCATCCATTGGGGCATGGATTGATGACAAGGAATCTGCATAACCCTTGATTTCCTGAACATACTCATGTATACTCCTATTCCTTCGTGTTACACTGTGAATCTGTTGCTTTAGTTGTATCTTCCTTGCACCAGTGTCTATCTCATACATTCGGCACAATATACCCCAGGCTTCTTTCGGTGTATCTGCATCTTGGATGTGAATAAGCAAGGCATCTGTTACACATATTGAAAAGTAATGCAACACTTTCGAAGACCGCTCTACCCATTGCTTGTGAGCCAGCAAACTGAGCATTATTTGGTTGAGGAGGTAGGAATGGCTCCGGGTCTTCTTCCGACACGAGACTCCATAAACCTTTGCCTTTCAAAAAACTCTTCATTCAAAACTTCCACACTTGAAAGTTAGTTCTGTCAAGCTTCTCTCCAACAATCTGTATCGGACCATCTCCCATTGTTGCAAAAAATATAGTAGATGTTCCCCTTTGACAAGTTGTATGCAGGACCTGTAAAGCTTCAAATCTCTCCAAATCACATCAAATGCTTGCAAATTGTGTGCATTTACATCCCACAATGATTCATCAACAAAGTACACTCGATCAAAGTTGAAACCAATTGATACTTCTTCACAAAAAATTTTCTGGTTTTTTTCTCGCCATCTCGCCAGTAACCAGTCAAAGATTATGCTCTAAATCCTTCAAATCTTGTCCAAATGAAATGATTCAACTTGCATTGACTTCCCAACACATTGCTCCAACATATCCTAGAAGGGTTTGATCAAATTCTTCAAGGTGAATGAGAACCACCAATTTTTGTAGCTCCCTGGTTTGCCTTTTTCTGCATCTGTCAGGTACCACCTCTCACTAAAAATGCTCTATCTCCTTCAAATCTTATCCAAATCCAAAACTTTTTGAATCAAAAGTTTAGAAACTCATAGGACTCTACTTGTACCAGAGGAATTAGTCCAATTCTCAACAGGTAGAGATTAATGCTTGCATTAGTGAAGCTCTGTTTCTGCAACACAGTTCTGTACTTTTGCTAATGACTGGTTATTGAGTTGAATGAGCTCCAAATCCTTCAAGTAAGCTTCCCAAATGTTAATGTCAGCTCCAAACAAGTATTTGCTAAGCTTCAAGTGACTTCAACCTCATGAAAAGACCTTGTAATGATCAAATAGGATTGAATATGATGAAAACTGTCCAGAATCTGCTCCAGAATGCGCCGCCTGCTCCTGGGGCTCTAGGAGAGAGGGGTAATCACCAATGAGTTGATAGGTCTCTTAGCAATGACCTAATCTATCATGGGTATGAAGGGTTTGACTCAATTTTGCTTCAATCTTCCGCATTCGATCCTCCACCAGGCATATGTTCTCTGTTTTTGTAGAGTCCAAAAAACCAAAATTTTTTCCTTCACAAATTGCCTGTAATGCATCAATTTTCTATGCAATGACTTGCCCCAAAGTTGCTAATACATGTGTTCATTCACAATACATGAGAGCCTCAGTGTTTGCTTTGCATTTGATCCAATACATTTGCCAAGACACACTCCTTCATAAGCTTTCCATTAAAGCTTCAAAAAACAGAAATTTTCTGCTTGCTTTTACACCTTTAATCTTCTCTTACACTTGCTCTTGATACCTGCAATCTGCAGAGGGGGTCTTGCTACACTTACCAATGGTCCTTAGCTCTCAGATCTGATGCCAATGTGTGCTCCACAGCTTCTCCTTTGCTCCAAGCTCCAATGGCTTCCTTCACAGCTTTTTCTTCTTCTTCTCTCTTCTCTCACTCACTCTCACAACACAGCTAATGAGCCCTAGGCTCTGATACCATGATAAAAAACAGAAGCAGGAGAGAGCACACACAAGAGAAGCAAACCCTAATCCATATCCATCAATCATAAAGAAGGAGAGAAGCCATAGTCATCATCTCTCTCACACACACAAAGGAGAACATAACATAGTGTTCTGTCCACACTACAAAGTAAACCTAATGTAATGTCCACACCACACATGACCAGCTGGACGCGGTCATAAACACACCACACGGTATCTATCTACCATACTGTCACTCTGTCAGCACCCATGTGCTATCCTCCAGCTGTATACGAGCTTGATATTTCAACACCTATGAACTTCTTTTGCCTCCTCATCTCAAAGTACATGATGTATTTCATGTCAGCCTACTTAAGAAGTATGTACCAGACCCCGAATCATGTGCTTAATGATGAACTCTTAACTTCTTCAACCCAAGGGCAGAAGGAACTCCAACATGAAGAAATCCTTGATGTTCGAGAGAAGGTTCTTAAGAATAGAGTTCTGAGAGAATTATTAGTCAAATGGAATTTCTATCCTTTTAAAGATGGCACTTAGGAGAAAGAAGCTGAACTGATGCGGGATTACCCGCAGTTTGCGAGATGAGGACATCTCGCGTTTTTCAAGTGGGAGAGGATGTAAGATTCCTCCCCAGCCCCTCAAGATGTCCAGTTTCTTCCCTTGTAATCAATCCCCTTTTCAGAATAATAAAAGATCTTATTTCTACCTGTTTTGATCTAGAGAGAGAAAATGTTCTAGAGAGAGGTAATGTAATTTTTAGATATCTTTGGATGGAAAAATATCTCTTCTTATTAAAATAAATCCCCCAAAACAGAAGTTTAAAAAGAAATTCCTAAGTTGTATTAGAAATAAATTATAATGTAAATTTGAAGATAAATTTATAGAAATACATTTACAGAAAAGTTTTTTAAATTGATTTTGTAAAAAAACCTGTAAGTCCATAAAGAAAAAGGGAGCATTTTATTCATGAAAAATTCACACGTGGTTTTTTTAAAAACCCTTGAATGCACATGATGATGCATAGCATTTCTTAGTAATGCACTCCCTGAGACATGGACACACCCAGTACATCACCCTTTATGAGGCATGTAGTGCAAACTTAGCTATGGAAGTGTTGCAAAGTGCCCATCATTCATGGCTGGCAAGCATCTGGGTCGTCCTAGGCCTACATTAGAGAAGTTGCAAGATAGATTTATGTCGGGTGATGGTAATACTTCTGATAATAAAAAGTTGATAGACCTCACACATGTAGTTATGTGTTAGAAGCTAGTATGCAATCACCAAAAATGTATACATGATAGATAGAGGAGAGAAGTGCTAGGAGGACGAGAGGTAATGTAGATCTAAGAGTAATACTACCCAAAAATAGCCATAGATTGGAGTACTCAATCATAAAACTCGAGAGAACCATAAGGGGTAGTGTGAAAGCAAAGTGTGGTGGACAATGAGAAGATGAAAATCTATAAAGAAAGTGTTGTTCATCTAGCACAATGGGCCATATGTAGGATGGAACCTAAAAGTGAAGTGACAGTACAAAAGACCTTAGCCTAAGGGTCAAGATTTTTTGAAAATTTTGGATTATGGTCCAATTAAGGTTCCTATGGAACAATAAGATTAATCCAAATGTAGGGAGGAGATAAATTGAAGAATAAAAGAAAAGCCCCCAAAAAATGAGTAAATGCTCACATAAGATGAAGAGTGGACTAAGGACCAAGAAAACAATTAAAAAAACTGATTTTTGACACCTCAGAGTGGGGATCTCCCCTCATGAAGTAGGCACCTTTTTCTTATCATTACCCCCAATTTTTAATCAATAAAATGAGATATTTTCATCTCTCCTCTCTCCTGTTTCAAAACTAGATCCAAAAAGTAAGCCGAACTGACCCAAAAATGGTCAAAATTGACCAAACTGATCTGGAAAATTCTAGAATCAATTTGCTTGGTTAGAAGCTCACTTTTTCCTATAAATAGAAGCCTCCCCCTTTGTAAAAGCTTAATGGTGTCTATGCACTGTTACTCTACTCCTATCCTGAGCCATCTACATTGAATTTTTTAATAATTCAATTATTTTGGGCCTAATCCTCTCCAAAGTGAATTGTGGTGGCCACTCTTGCTTCAAACAAGAGTAGAACCCTTAATCCTTCAAGCCAAAGGAGAGCTTACAAGCTCCATGTAAGCTAATTTTCTTACTTTGTTCACAAAATTTTAATGAAAAATCTATGGTTTTCTTGATTTTTATGTTTTGCAAATGTTTGAATTAAATTCAAATGCTATGCCTTTGATGAAGAGGCCACCCCCTCTTTTCTTTACATTCCAACCTTTCTTAATCCTAGAAAGACTAACAAAGTGATTAATTAAACTCTTCTTATTGTTTACTCTCTTGAATTTAGAAAATTTTGTAGATTAGAGTTCTATAATTCTAAATTGGGTTAGTTAAGTTAAGTGTAGATAGATAAAAATGAGAAATGGTCAGCCATACAAAGGAGGTTATGGCAAAATTTTCCATAATTTTATGAAAAAGAAAGTTTGTTTTTATGTTATTCCAAAAGAGTGATTCCCACCATTTTTGCATCTAAAAGAAATATTCTAATTACTCCATGTACATATTCACCTATGAATATGCATGGATATCACTTATATTAATTATTAAATTTGATTTCTATGCATAGAAAGATGCATAAAGGAATTTTTTTATTACAAAAGTGTTATTCTTATTAAATTTGATTTCTATGCATAAAGAAATTTTTTATTACAAAACTATTATTATTATTAATTTTTATTTCTATGCATAGAAAGATGTATAAAGAAAATTTTTTTTATAAAAGTGTTATTCTTATTAAATTCGATTTCTATGCATAGAAAGATGTATAAAGGATTTTTTTTAAAATTACAAAAGTGTTATTCTTATTAAATTTAATTTTTTATGCATAAAAAGATGCATAAAGAAAAATTTTTATTATAAAAGTGTTACTCTTATAAAAATGTATTTTTATGCATAAATAGATGCATAAAGAAATTCTTTTTATTTTAAAAGTGTTATTCTTTCTTCGTATTAAATCTGATTTAATGCATAAATAGATGCATAAAAGGAATTTTTTTTATAAAAGTGTTATTCCCATTGAAGTTGATTTTTATGCATAAAGAATTTCTATATCAAAATTAGAATTCTCTTAAATTTTATGTTTAAATTCTATGAGTATTTGATAAATGAATAATTAAATACTCTAAGAGAGATTTTTCTATTGTTTTATATTCACACGGATTGTAAACAGAAAATTCAAGAAATCTATCGAGATCGAAATATTCAGATAAATGATTAATTTATTTCTCATTGGAATTCGTAACTAATTTAGAAATTAGTTAAGTGAATATTCAAAGAAAGAAATTTAGTAAAATAGTAACTGAGTTATCAAACCTTTTTGAGAAAGATAGTCCACGAAAAATCTTATCCTACTCGAACCTTGAATTAGACTATGACCAAGACCAAACTCTTTCATCAATTTTTCAAGAAAAGAAGGTGTGACCAGTTTAAAAAAATACACTCAAAACTCTCGCCAAATCTGAAGCTAAGTTTGAGACCCTTCAAATTGATATGTGGATCAAGGTTATAGAATTCGAGGAATTCTGGTATGAAATTTAGAATTACGATCAAGAAGTTTTGGGGATACTGATTCAAGAAATACTCCTTGTATTCAAAAGAAAATCAAATTGAAAAATGATTATTGTAATCTATTACTAGATCCCATTACTGACCAACGGAGAGTCTAGAGTGATACTGTTTTTTGAGAAACAAGGGACTGGATGGAATTTTTGAGTTATGACATCTGTAACCAATAACTATTTGTTAATGGATTATTTTATATGTTAAAGTTTTAAAGAGGAGTGTGTGCGTATTTGTATTCGAAAGCAAAAGTTAAGAAAGACATTCAATTATAGGTGGGTGAGTAATTGTCTAGTTCTACCAATTCCAGTGGTTGGTGGGTGGTGGCTAACCCATGGGCCGGATGGCTAGAATCAGTGGAGTTTTAATAATTAAATTGAAATAATATGAATACGCTTATAATTCCAGTAGTTAAATAACAACCTGAAGAATTTCTCAAATGAGTAGATCAATGGCTATGTCTGACTTTGGTTAGGAAAAAAGCGTTGATTTCCTCAAATATTAGATTAACGGCTGTGCCTGATTTTAGTCAGAAAAAAAGCATTGATTTCTTCAAATTAAGTTAGTGATAGTTTTCCTTCTATCTGGTTTAATCAGGTGAAGGATAGTTTAATCTCTTGAACCCGTTACAAAATTCGTTAAGAAAATAAAAAAGGTGAAATCATCCCCGTTTTCTGGGCAAGGAAAATTTTCCCGATTTCAGTTTCAGAATGACCACGAGATTAGTCTCGTGTCCGGACATTCGAGGGCGAGGCCCCAAGTGGGAAACCTTGACCCACGCAAGAGGAAGCTACTTCCACTGCTAGCAACTAAGAAAATGGTGTGTAGAGGGGGCAAAGGGGTCTCACAGTTGGTATCAGAGCGTTGTTGTAAACTTACGAAAAAGCACAGCAGAAATTGTCTAAAATTTTAAAGTAAATTTGAAAAATAATGTTTTCACTTGTTAAGATTATGTTTGAAATGAACTTCATAAATTGAAAACTCATAATTTGAACTGGATTTTTAGATGGATACCCCAAATCTGTCTAGCATTCCTGGGCTCTCCCAGAGTCACGATATGATCGCCTTTGCCTTTGAAAATCTCATCAACTCCGCTACAACCCGAGAAAGCAGAGTGAGACTCGCTCGTTACTTTGAGGATCTATACTTTCATGATCCAGTAGAGCGACATCAGCTTATGTGGTTCTCTGGAGGGCAAAGTATTTGCGTCAATACCAATCAAAGTCAGAGACTTAGATAGAATATCTCGCTAGCCATGATCTTGATGATAAGGCTAGGAGTTGTTCATTATTATGTACAGCTCTATAATCACTCACCCTAGAATTTTAGAATTTCTTGCCATATTTTTAGACTTCTTAGCCACTTTATTTCCTAGGAGAAGAATTACAGCACCATTATCAGTGATGAATCGTGTATATCATAGCATGTCTCCATTGCACTATCGCCTTTTTATGTGTATGCGATTGAGGCGGTGACTTTTGGATCCGAGACGCTCTATGTATATATCAAAAACTTTTGATAATAAATGATGTTTTGCAAAAGATTCCAAATTATTTTTGTGGTTGTGAATATTGGTTAATAAAATTATCAGAGTGAATCTTGTTTTAAAGAATTATGATGGAATATTTATTTGTTTATGAAATAAATCTCAAAAATTAAATAGTCATAAATCTGATGACAAAGTTAAGCTGACAAAAATATCATTTTGTCATAAATCTGATGACAAAGTTAAGCTGACAAAAATATCATTTTGTTAGAATCATGAGGCGCAAATAGCCCATGGTAGACAGTCGGATCCTTTTACTATCGATGATGAAGAGTTAGATCCAGACGTTCGTAAAGCCCTGCACCGATCCCAACAACCTGGTCCCTTCAAGGGTGAAGGGGAACAATTAGGAGAAGTAGTGGAAAAATGAATCGAGGCAATGGAAGGGTATTTTGATGTAACCGGTTATAACGAGAAGAGCAAGGTGGCTCTCGCCAGATTGAAAATTGTGGAAATGGCCAGGGTCGCATGGAGGAACCATCGCGAGGAGACAAACCGTCTTGACCGAAATACCCAGATCTGGTCAGATCTTAAAGCTCACCTCAGGAAGAGGTTCTGTCCTCTGGGCTTTCTGGAAACCAAAATGAATGAGTTCTTGGAATTGAAGCAAGATAGCCCGACGATTGAAGAATACCATTAGGCATTTTCCCTTCTCCTCAAATATTCTCCACTTTTGGATGAAGAGCAGCATTCATTCGAGGGATGAACGAGCCATTGGACACTTTAGTGAAAAATGCGAAACCAATCTCAATGGCAGAAACTGTCAGAATGGCAAAGGAATTTGCCAAAGCATTTGTTGTTAAGGTCCCGCTGAAGCCTGCACCCTCAAACTGTAAAAGGTTCCAAACCGCGGGAAGTGCTTCAAACTTTCCACCCCCAAAGAGGCAGCAAGGCCCTATTCAGAATCAAGATGCTGGGAAATTTAGAAGTGAAGGAAGACCCTTCCCTCAAAACACTTTCTCAGGAGCCCCACCTCTTTCAAGGATTCAGAGGGATGAGCTTAGAAGAAAGAACAGGTGTTTTGGGTGTCAAGGTTTCAGTCACCAGCCCAACTCCTGCCATGTCAAGAGGACAGGGAAGTCAAGGACCTAGAGTACAGAGACCAGCCCCTTTGTATCAGCTGCCGCCATCTTGCCAAAATCAGGCCACCAATCCCAAGCTCAACCATCTGGCTCTGATTAGAGTAATCTGAGAACTCCCTCCCAGAACTGGGGTAACCAAAGAGAAAGAATTCCACCCCAATCCGCTGCAGCCAGAGCAGTTACGATAGCATAAGTAGTGGAAGAGGAAAGAGGTCAGATTTATGCCGCGATTGAAAACCAAGGGCCAAATCATCAATTCTCTGTTATCCATGCTTCAGCTAAGTATAAGGGTAAGCCATATAAGCTTTTGATTGATTCAGGTAGTACTCATTCATTTATTTTCCCAAGATGCTTACGTAAGCTAGTCTTAGAGCAGAAATCAAGGAAACCTATGCAAGTTGAATTGGCCAGTGGTGGGAAGATTCTTTTCACTCATCATGAGACAGATCGTATTCAGTTTAATCTAGATGGGAATGTAACTGACTACCAGTTCAAAGTCTTACCTTTGGTAGTTTTTGACGGAATCCTTGGAATGGATTGGCTCCACAAAAATCAAGCTGACATTCACTATCATAATAGAGCCATTTCCTTCCGTGACCTTCACGGGAACAAAGTTCAAGGAACTGGAATTTTCGGATCCCCAGATCTGCAAGTAGTAAAAGCTTCTAGGTTACTGAAAGGACTTAGAAAGAAGCAGCTCATTTATGTTGTCAAAATGAATCCGGTAGACACAAAGTTAAAGGCTAAAGAATCAGAATGGTTAAGTGAGTATGATGATTTATTCCCTAGTAGAGCTAATTGAGATGCCTCCGATTTGGGAAGTAGATCATGAGATAGAATTGACCCCTGGAGCTCAGCCAGTAGCCCAGCGCACGTACAAAATGCCAGTCCCTGAAGCCATTGAACTCAAGGAATAGCTTAGGCAAATGTTAGAACAAGGGTTTGTAAGACCGAGTGTTTCACCTTAGGGAGCACCAGTTCTCTTTCAGAAAAAGAAGGATGGAACGTTAAGACTCTTTGTGGATTACAAAGGTCTCATTCACTTGACAGTTAAGAATAAGTATCCTATCCCCGGAATTGATGAGCTTCTAGACAGGCTAAATGGAGCCCAGATCTTCACAAAGATAGATCTCAAATCAAGGTATTACCAGATCAAGATTAATGATCAAGATATCCCAAAGACAGCCATCAATACTTGCTATGGGCACTATGAATTTACTGTCATGCCGTTTGGATTGACAAATGCACTAGCTACATTCAATCGCCTAATGTAGGATATTCTCAGAGAATACTTGGATGGTCTTGTTCTTGTTTTCCTTGATGATATTCTAATTTACTCAAAGAATGCAGCTGACCATGAAGCTCATGTCCGTAAAGTTCTTGAGATTCTAAGGAAGCACCAACTCTTTGTAAAAAAGAGCAAATGCACTTTCTCTGTCGACCATGTTGAATACTTGGGTATCCAAAGATGGAATTTCTCTAGATTCTGCAAAAGTCCAAGCAGTCATAGATTGGCCTGAACCACCAAAGACAGTGAAAGAAGTCAGGGGATTCTTGGGATTAACTAGTTGGTATAGAATTTTTATACCTAAGTATGCTCTCATAGCTTCCCCCCTGACTAATCTTCTCAAGAAGAATACCTCGTTTCAATGGTCTGCCAGGTGTCAGAGTGCTTTTGATAAGCTGAAGACTGCCTTGGTAACCAATCCCGTTCTGAAGTTGTCAAATTTCTCTCTACCCCCTTTGAGGTACTAACTGATGCCAGTGGTTTTGCCCTTGGAGGTGCGCTCATGCAGGAAGGTCATGCAGTGGCCTATTGTTACATTCCCGTAACGCCGCTACGGGCATTACCACAAGAGGGGACGGCCTGTGGCTCACCACCCAGCCATAGAGGAAGAATGAGGATTACCCCTCATCCCCCACAGGCTATATAGTGTGTGGCCTGCCGTCCACACTAGCCTGGCCGCCCATGACTCCGCATGGGCGTCCTCTCCCACTGAACCCCGGATATGGACATCCGGTCTGCCGTCGGTCACAGGCATTACAGCCTACGTGACATTACCCCCCCCTTAAGAAGAGTTTTCGTCCTCGAAAACAAACTGGGAAAACCTTTTGGAAATTGCACTACGGCGTTCCCAGGTAGCTACCTCCTCATCCCTATCTGTCCATTTAACAAGTACCTCCTGGTACACTTTATGTCGGGTCTGTCTATCACGATACTGTAGAATTTTTTCAGGTTTATGTGGTATCTTTGGTGGCTCTATCAAGTCCACCAAAATCTCTGGAGAAACTGCGTTCTCTAACCCGTGAACTGATTTCTTCAGTTTACTGACATGGAAGACAGGATGGACTTGAGAACTCTCCGGTAACTCAAGTTTATATGCTACGTCCCCAATCTTCTTAAGGATTTTAAAAGGACCACAATATCTCGGAGAAAGTTTATCACACTTTCCCGTTTTCATGGTTTCTGACTGCGCAGGAACCTTGAGGAATACAAAGTCACCTTCTGCAAAGGTCACCTTTCTTCGTCCTTTATCCGCATAAGTTTTAGCGCGATCCTGAGCGCTACGAATGCTCTCACGTGCGGCTCTGAGCATATCATTCATATCTTCAAGGAAATCCTTGACAGATTGAATCTTCTCCTTTTCTAGGCCTACAGCCATTGGAGATCTCGGCTGGAATCCATACATTAACATGAATGGTGTAAATCCAGTCGTCGCTGAAAGCTTGGAGCTGTTATAAGCAAACTCCAATATGGGCAAATATTCTTCCCAATTTGATTGCTTCTTATCAACATAAGAACGCAATATATCCTCTAGAATTTGGTTAACTCTTTCAGTGTGACCATCAGACTCCGGATGATCTACCATACTCATACTCAGAGTAGTATCCAGCTTTTTTGAAGACTTCCCTTCAAAAATGACTGTTGAACTTTCTATCTCTATCCGACACTATATCTGCGGGCAGGCCATATAGCTTGTAGAGATGTTCAATAAAGAGTTTTGCCAACTCTGGCGTTTTTACAGTTTTCTTCGTGGTAATAAACTTTGCCAGTTTAGTTGTCCACTACTACCCACACCGAGTCATTCCCTCGACTCGTCTTGGGTAAACCTGTAATGAAATCCATGGAAATGCTTTCCCATTTCCCTTGAGGAATCTCCAGCGGATGGAGTAGTTCTCCAACTTTAAGACGTTCTGTTTATTGACTTGGCACTTACTGCATTTCAGCACATAAGTCTGGACGTTCTTAAACAAACTAGGCCAATAAAACTCAATTTTTACTAGTGCATAGGTCTTCTGAATCCCACGATGACCCGCACTAGGACTATCAAAACTATACCCCGAAGGCTCGGCTAGTCTCTCCGGACTAACTCTCGCCTCGTTACCCGTCGCACCTACGGCCAATCTCTCCGGACTAGCATTATGTGCCGGCGAGGAAGGTGGGCGATGCTGTGACAAAGTGCGCATGAGAGAAATTATGCTGTCCACGACTTGGAGCTACTTTCAGTAGTCTATTCCCTGAAGTTATGGAGACAGTACTTACTGGGTCAAAGATTCACTTTGACGGTCTTTTTATGATTTAATCTAGTTAAAAATGATGATTAATTTCTTTAAGCTTGTTTATGATTAAGAAAAATCATATTAATTCATTTTAAGATGAAAGAGGGTTATGCTAACATTTTTGGAAATGAGGAATTGATATTTAAGAATAATCAAGACATTTAATCGTAATTATATTTATAATTATGCTATGTATGCATAATAAAATTATATTTGTAATTATATTTAATCATAATTATATTTATAATTATGCTATGTATGCATAATAAAATTTTAGTTTAAAAGAGGAGTTCCTATCACATTTCATAATTATAGGTATTTATTTAAAAGTAGAAAAATACAGCAAAACTATGGCAAAATTAAAAAAATAAAGTTAATTTTATACATAATTTTGTTAATACAAAAAGAGGAATTCCCATTGTATTCTAGGCATAAACATTTTTATGCTAAAAGAATGATTTTTGTTACATTTAGGAAAAATTCTTTTATAGGATTTATGCATATTTATTTAAATAGAGAAAAGAGGAATTCCCATCATATTCTAGGCATAGATATTTTTATGCTAAAAGAATGATTTTGTTATATTTATGGAAAATACTTATATAGTATTTATGCATAATTGTTTAAATAGGGAAAAGAGAAATTTTTGTTATATTTATTTGTATATATGTACATGCATAAAAATTTAGATACAAGAAGAGGAATTCACACGATATTTTAGATACAAATATTTTAAATATTAAAAGAGGAATTTTTGGCATATTTTAAATATGGGTATTTTTATTTATTTAAAAGAGAAAATTTCATCGTACTTTAATTACAAAATGCATAAATTAATTTTGGTGTTAAAAGAGAAGGTTCCACCATAGTTTCATGTAGAAAATTATGGTATATTAATGTTGAGGATCAAAATGGAGAAAAGAATGTTTTAAGATATTTCTATAAATCAATAAAATGATGTATGCATATTCACAAATGGATTATTGGAAAAAGAGTTATCTTTATAAAATTCCATTACTCAAATAAAACTATTTATAATTCTATTGTGGCAAGGAAAGAATAAATTTTCATAATTTTGGAATTTACCCTTACGATTGGAAATCCTAGTTAATTTATTAGATAAATACAAGAAAACTCCTTAGGAATCAAAGCTATGATTAAATCGGAGTAATTTATGGTTAGACCACGACCACGTGAGAATGGTGGGCCAGTAAGATGCTTGCCCATCTCTCGAATTAGAAATTAAGCAAAACCTTGTGACCATCCCCATTTCTTCGAAGAATGGACTACCGGGCTGATTTAGAGAAGTTTTCCTTAAGACCCAAAATCGACGAAAAATAAGTTAGAAATTTGTTGTAACTAATAGGTGGATTACCGAGATACGAGATTCATGATTTTCATTAAGAAAGTTTGGATTTTGAGAAAAAGGGTCTTGTGGAATCAAACTCAATGGGATATTCTTACTTGCATAGAAACTCTGTTTTTTGAAAAGGATTATCTTACGCCAGAATGCTGGAGGAAGCATTTGGTTTATGGTTTAAACTAAGGAGAGTTACGCTGCAACAGTTCGCAGGGAGTCGTCAAGGGACGTCGCTCGCACGACAAAGCCTACCAAGGTCTTGACCACCCTCGGTATGGATAAAATGGTGTGCTTTCGGTATGATGGGCAAGGGCCGACGAAGCGATCCGTGAGAGAAGTGCTAGGACACCTAAGGAGGATCCTAGAGGGTCTGACCAGGCGATGCACAGGCTCGCGCAATTGCTAGGACACCCATGCATATGTCGAGGAAGATATGGATGGACTGATAAGGAATTATCTATGGGAACATGAACTTGAATTTGGATCTTAATGGTTGACTAGCTTGTCTTCAAAACGGAGACTCTGGATGATATTTTGATTGTAAAACAATGGATTGGATATTTTGGAGGATTATGATCGAAATACTATGGTTTCATTTCAATTCTACTTTAATCTCTTGCTTGAAAAGATTAGTCATTCCTATGGCTAAATCCTTGGTAGAAGGATGATTCTTATTCATAATCTCTTTATCTTAAGCCAAACTCTATGCTTGACAAGCTAGAGAAAGAGATTAGTTATTTTCATGATTTTTAATATAGGAAAAAGAAAGATTAATTCTTTTAATCTTGTTTATCATATGGAAAAATCATATAGATTCATCCTAAATTGAAAGGAGGTTATGCTAAAATTTTCAAAATTGAGGAATGATTATTTTCTCTAATCTAGAGCATTAATCATAATTATGTTTATAATTGTGATTATAATTATGCTATGTATGCATAAATCTAATTTTAGTTTAAAAGAGAAGTTTCTATCATATTTTCATTACGAGTTTTCATTTAAATAGAAAAATGAATATTCTCAATAATTACAGCGAAGTTGGTAAAATTTTCCACAAAAGAGATAATTCTTATTTTTATGCATAATTTTAAATAAATGCAAAAAGGAGAATTCCTATCATATTCTAGGCATAGATATTTTTATGCTAAAAGTGGAGTTTTGAGCATTATTCAATAGTCAAAAAAAAGAAGGTTATGCATAAATTTTATAGAATCATTCAATGTATGAGAATTATGAAAATAAATCATTGAAATAAATGGATTAGTGTTTATACTAAAAGAGGAACTATGAAATCCCATGAATCTTTTATTCAAAAAGAAGAATATTGAGCGTAGTTTATTTTGAGAAATTTGAGAAAGAATGTGAAAATATTTTGAGAAATTTGTAAATGAATGTGAATGAATGTAGGATGAATGTAGGAATGAATGTAGGAATGAAGTGAATGGATGTAGGAATGATGTGAATGAATGTGAATGGATGTAGGAATGAAGTGAATGGATGTAGGAATGATGTGATTAGATGTGAGTTGATGTGGAAAGGATGTGATTGGATGTGGGATGATGCGATTGGATGTGAGTTGATGTGGAAAGGATGTGATTGGATGTGAATGGATGTAGGAGGATACAACTGTAACTCGGTGGCCTGCCTACGAACCTCGCCTCCTTGCGCCCCTAGCTCCCGCCTTTCCTTTGCTCCCTCTCCTTCTTGTGCAGCTGCGCGGCTAGCCCCTCCCTCCTCCTCACTGCGCCATCCCCACCCCTTCTCTCAGCCTGCGCATGCCCACCCCACCCCCTTGCTGCCTGTCGCCTGCCCCTCCCTCTCCCCCAGCCCTTCTCTCCCCCTCTCTCCGCCTACTATACTGATGTGTGTGCAAGCCCTTCTCCTCCCCCGCCTCAGCTCCCCCCTCCCCCCCCCCGCTCCGCTATCCTCTCTCCTTCCGTCTTGCCGTTTCCTCATAGGGCTGTGTCCCTCCCGTTGGTGACCCCGGTCTCTGGCCTTTTCCCTATGGAGGACTCCATGGAAGCCGCTCCGACTACCCCTGCTGATTCCGGTCTCCGTCTGGAGTTCACAGATGCAGATCATCAGTTGTTTGTTTCCACAGTATCCGCTCTTGAGGCCTCCTCCTTGGTCTGCAAGATAGTGGGTAGCCGTCCGATGCAGAGAGAGCTTCGTAACCTTCTGCAAGGCAACCTCGTTGGCGTGCCTGCCAAGATCGTTAGCATTGATTTTTTAGGACGTGGTTACTACCAGGTGGATTTCGAGTCCCCCCAGGCAGCTCAGACGGTGCTGGCTCGGAGCCCCATTGCCCTCCGCTCATCCTGGGCATTCCTGGCGCGATGGACTCACGGTTTCGACCCCGCTTCTGACCCGCTAGTAGGCGCGACAGGTTTCCCCATCACTATCTGCTTTCCTGGACTCCGCAGAGGGAGTACTTGCCCCTCTCGTCATCCATTGGCAAGGCGTTCGGGCAGGTGGTGGGAGACGCCTCAGACAGCGGCTTTAGTGATAGCTCGGGCAGCAGGACTCCCGGCCATTCGTGTTGTGGTTCCGTCATCGGAGTCCCTCCCGAAGACGATCCTCCTCCCTTGTCTTTTTGGAGGACATCTGATACAGCGCGTGGAGTATTCGGGCCTCCCCGGCCAGTGCTACATCTGTCGGGAGATGGGCCACCTCGCACGCGCTTGTCCCCACAAGGGGGTTCATCCTTCACGTTCTGTCGCCTCTGGACCCCCTTCGGGAGGCCCGAGGGGTGGCCATCCACCTTAGAGACCGGACATCCCTGGCTCGTCTCAGCAGGCGCCATCATCTGACGAGCAGGCCCCCCCGGCCGGCGGAGGATGCCGCGCAGACCGAGGAGGCTAGTGGATGGCAGGAGGTTCACCGGCGGAAACGCCCGGCCCGCAGGGACCGTCGCAGACACCAGCAGGCAGCACAGGCTGGCGGACAGGCGACTTCGGCTGGCGGACAGGCTGGCGGACAGGCGACTCCGGCTGGCGTCCAGGCACCTACCAGCACTTATGCTCCAGTCAGGGATAGGCGGCCAGCAGGTCCCACCCCGATGGACGAGGATTCAGTCTCAGTGCCTGTTGAGGTCGCCGGTGGAGCCCCCCATGTGGAGACCCCACTCCCCGCCTCCCCCTGCCGCGGGGGGGCCCCGCCCCCTCCATGGAGTAGATTCCTGAGGATCCCAGGCCGCACTCCGCGACCCCCGGCCCCTCTTCCCCTCACTCGGAGAGCACTCCTTCCACCCCCCCTCTCCCCCCCCCACCAGCCCCCCCCCTCTCGCCTCCCCCGGCGGCCCCCCCTGACACCTCTCCCCGCTCCATCCTCTCCCCGCTCTCCCCGCTCTCCCTCCTCCTCTCCGCGAGCCACCATCCCTCCCTCGGCCTCTCCAGGATACTCCTCCAGACCACCCACTGCCCCGGGGCAGTGCAGCTGGGTAGGCTAGAGTTCAGTTCAGCGGCTGTTCCACCGCCACTCCGGGCCGGTGGAGATGGTGATCCTAGCTTCGCCCGCCACAGAGTTCTCTCAAGCCTCCCCTGGTGGGGGACCCCCACGAGTGATGGGGCTCCCAGTGGATTACGGTTTCTTCAGGTGTCTCCAGCTGGATGCTGGCCCGTTCGAGACACTGGTCGCGCCCTTGCGAGTATGCGTGGTGTGCCATCCATCTCGTTCTCCTTCAGTGGTGAGCAGCATGGTGGCTTTCTCCTTTCCTCTCAGTGTTGCTCCAGACACAGCATGGGATTGCAACTCTGTAGAGGAAGTTTTGCGTGATCAGATACTGGAGTTTTCTCACCACTTCAGTGACTTGGGGCTCACGGACCTATTGCAGACCCGCCGATTACACTCAGCCCGCATGAGCTTGTTTGGTATAGGAGATTGGCAGGCGGATCCGGTCCACACCTCAGTTGAGGCGGTGCTACTGATTCTCCTCCATGCCGCCCCGAGGATGCAGCCTGCCCCGAGGATGCAGCCTACCTTTAGATACATATATGTAGAGGATTGGTCTCACGCCCATGCCCTGGACGACAGGGCGAAGGTGGAGTGGGGCTGGACACAGAGACAGGTCACCCTCTTTTTGGAGAGACTCTGCACCCGGACAGACAGTGACTATTCTCCCTCCAAGCCGGCGCCCAAGACTCACAGAGTGGAGGGCAGCTCATCCGGGCCGGCTGAGACGGGTGAGCCAGTGGGGCGGCTGCTTCACTTGCCATAGCTCATCCATGAGGATCCTCTCATGGAACATCCAGGGTCTTGGTGGACCTCGCTGCTACATTGGTCGGGGCAGACTTCGCCAGGAGATCCAGAGGGCTCTCGTTGGAGGGCACATAGATATCCTTTTCATCCAGGAGCACCACCTTTCTGCCGAGCGCACCCGCACCTGCGGGAAGATCTTGCCAGGCAGGAGTCACACTTTTTGGTCACCGGCATATGGCTCCCAGGGGAACCAGGGTGGAGTATGCATCTCAGTCAGCGAGCAGCTTCTATCCGAGGTTGTGGATTCTGGCACTCTGGTTCAAGGTCGAGCGTAGTGGATCATCCTTCGGGTTGGGGAAGACCGCATTGGCTTCCTCAACTTCTACGCCCCTAATGGGGCGACCGGGAGAGCTGAGTTCTGGAGCACCATTAGGCAGTCCCTCCCCATGGCAGACCATTGGTGCCTAGGGGGGGATTGCAACATGCATGCAGAGGACAGGATGGGGGGCAGCCAGGAGACCATTCATGGGCCGGAGCTCGCTGCCTGGGAGGAGCTAGTGCTGCAGGTGAGAGGCCAGGATCTGTGGACTCTCTCGGAGTTTGGCAGGATGCAGGGGAGTTTATCTTTCTCGCGCTCGGATAGACGGGCCACAGGAGTTAACCTTTCCTGCATTGACAGGTTTTACATTGATGAGTGGGCTTGCGATAGAGGTGGCACTGTGGGTATACTTGCAGGCTCTTCTTTTTCAGACCACTTTCCAGTGCTTCTCCAGATCGAGGACCCTACGAGAGGAGAGCGAGGCCAGAGTGTGCGGATTCCAGATTGTCTCATAGAGGAGCCCGAGATTGCGACCAGAGTTGAGCAGGTCTGGCGGGAGCTTCAGTTCACGAGAGGATCAGCAGCTAGCGATCTTGACAGGGGTTTGCAGGAGATCAGTAGGATGCTTAGACAGGGTTTGCAGGAGATCAGTAGGATGCTCAGACAGGCTGCCCTGGACCGTCTGGAGGCTTTCAGAGAGCAGGAGAGGAGCTTGCGGAGGAGTCTAGCTTCCCTTCAGAGACTTCAGGAGAGGGATCCTACGAGCCCTTGGATTTTAGAGCAGATGGAGTCAGCTCGCACAGAGATTAGATCCATCGAGGAGAGGAGGGTGGAGTTTCGATTCCATGCTCGGGCATCTTTGGCTGGAGACAGAGTGACTCGGGATTTCTTTGAGGTGACAGGGCCTTGCTTCAGACGAGAGGGTCTCAGGCGTCTTCGACAGGCTGATGGCCAGGTAGTGGTGGATCCCCCCAGGGTTCGGGCGATCGCCATAGATTTTTATAGGGATCTGCTCTTTGCTGAGCCAGCAGATGACAGGGTGAGAGAGGCTCGGGAGGCAGTCTAGAGCTTCACGAGACCGGTTGTGCCGGCCCATTTGTAGCACTCCCTTCTCTCCCCCTTCTCGGATGCGGAACTGGAGGCGGCTCTTTAGGCACTTCCTCGGGGCAAATGCCCAGGAGAGGACGGTCTCTCAGTGGCTTTCTTCCAGAGGTACTGGGGTCTCTTGCATAGGGGTTTCAGATTGGCATTCTAGGAGATCATGGAGTCGGGAGACATGCCGGACAGCATGGCAGAGGGGTTGATTCACTTGATCCCCAAAGAGGGAGGAGACAGACTGGAGATTAGACAGTGGAGACCGATCACCTTGCTAGGCACGGCCTACAAGGTCCTAGCTAAGGCGATCAGCAGGCGGCTTCAGCCTCACCTTCCGGACATCATCCACTCCACGCAGACAGGCTTCATCCAGGATAGGAGCATCCTGGATAACATCTTCTCTTTCTGGGAGGCTACGGCTTTGGCTAGATTTCGGCAGGAGGATCTGGCAGTGCTCCTTCTCGACTTCGAGAAGGCATATGATCGGGTGGACTGGGCCTTCTTGGAAGGCACTATGGCGAGGATGGGCTTCCCCCCTTAGTGGATCCGAGGGGTCTCTACACTCTACACATCTGCTCATAGCCAGGTGCTGATACAAGGTGTGCGCGGAGAGAGGTTCCAGCTCTCGCGCTCGGTGCGGCAGGGGTGCCCCTTGGCGCCCTTTCTTTTTCTTTTTGTGGCGGAGGCCATGAGCACTTTCTTGACGGCACAGGATACAGGTTTGCGGGGCCTCCAGCTCCCCATCCGCACCTCGGAGGAGCTCCTAGACTCGGAGTTTGCGGATGACACTACTGTCTATCTTCAGGGAGGGGAGGAGAACCTCCGCCGCTTCGCCTCAGCCATGGATAAGTTTTGCAGAGCTTCGGGCACTTTGACCAACTGGCACAAGTCGTGTGGGTTGTGGGTCTGTTCTGGGCCCCCCCGACTTGGAGGCTAGTTGATGGGTTTCAGTGGTGGCTGGCCCCCGGCACTACAGTGCGCTATTTGGGATGCTATGTGGGCATTGACATATCTCCGGAGCAGCAGATAGCCCCCCTTCTTTTGAGCATTCGGAAGAAGCTTCTGTATTGGAGTACCACTCGTTTATCTTTGGCTGGCCGAGTGGTTGTGGCCAACCAGGTTCTGCTTGCTACCATGTGGTACACTTCTTGCTGGGCCTTCTCTCGGGCGTGCATTGGCCAGGTGGTGCAGAGGCTCATCAGGAACTTTCTTTGGTCCGGTGGCGACGGGCGGCCTGCCAGGGCCAAGGTGGCATGGGCTGTGATCACTCAGCCGAGGGAGAGAGGCGGCCTGGGCATAGTTGATCCTATTTGTCAGAGCCGAGCTTTGCTTGGCAAGTTGGTGGTTCATGGCCTCCTACCAGGCGCTGAGCCGTGGAAGGAGTTTCTTATTTCTAGGATTCTCAGCCGCACTCCTTCTCTTAGCGGCCCCTCAGCATCAGGTGGATCAGAGCAGCGATCCAGAGGAGTGGGCCTTGGCTTGGCTAGCTTTTGGCAGACACCCAGCGTCCTGCCCTCGGTGCGGCCATGCACAGGAGTCGCAGCGGCACTGCTTATGGGATTGCCCACAGGCATAGCAGGTCTGGCAGCGCGCTCTCAGGATGGTTTTTGCAGGCTCGCCAGGTGAGATGATGGTGACGTGGGGTGCAGTGGCTTGGGCCACGGACAACGGCCCGGCCCTTGGATACGAGGACGTCCCTGGCAGTGTGACCATCCAGGTCTCTGACAGGGCGATGGCGGTGGTTCCGACGCCAAACTTCTCTTCGGTAGTCTCCCAGGAGGGGGACGGGCACAGATGGGAGATGATCAGCAGCATGACGGCTTGGCACATATGGAGAGCTCGATGCAGGGAGGCCATAGACCGCCAGGCGACTCCACCGGCGAAGGTCATACAGGCTCTCTGGGTGGACATCATTCACACCTTGAGGGGGAAACTTCAGGGCGACTCGGATCGCATGAGAGATCGCCGCAAGGCGTTCCTCCGCACTTGGTAGCCTGGCCCTTTCCTCACCGCGAGGGGCGAGGATGTCACTTGGCACTACAGGCCTCCAGTTTGGCTCTTCTCACCTCCCGCATGTACTACTAGGTAGCCCCCCCCAGAGAGCGGCCAGCCACCACGGGGGTGGAACTCCGGTGTTCACTATATTTACTATCCCTCCTTGTGAGGTGATCTTTGTAGCCTTATGGCGTCTTCTCATTAACTAATATGTGAGATCCCTGTTCCCACCGTGCAACAGATTCGGGTACTAGCAGCGGAAGTAGCACTTCATGCGTGGGGCAGGGACCCACACTCGGGGCCTCGTCCACGGATATCCGGACAAGAGACTAATCCGTCGGTTTTTCCAAAACCGAACCCAAAAAAAAAACTTCCCTTACCCGGAAAGCATGGGCGATTCCACCAGGATAACTCTTTACTCTAACGCAGTCAAGATCATTACAGATCAACTGATCTGACTGTACCTTTAACGGTACTTGGTCAAATCAAGGAAGAAACTTGCACTTGGATCATTGGGATCAACGCTTTTTTCCCCATCAAGAGGCACAGCCGTTGATTCCTATCCATAGAACAATTTCTATCCGGGATTTACTTCATCTATCGTAATAATAGCAATTAAATCTCGATTTACGGATCCATCAGTCCAGCCTAACCCCATCCGATCCCATGGGTTAGCCAACCGCCCAACCACTGTAGTGATGGGATCCAATTTGGAATTTGGTTAGGTTTTGTCCCGGGTACCAAGGAAAAGAGTTCCAAGGCCCCCTAGCCGGAAGTTCATGCAAACATAAAACTAGCCACACCACTTACACACCCAATATGAAAATTACCTTTTTCTTAGCATCAGCTAACTTTAAAACAATCCTTTAATGAAACCATAGTACCACTGATCACAATCTTCCAATTTATCCAGTTGATTCATAATTTCCCATCATTCCTTCATCACAGTATCTATGGCATCATTGGCAACTAGAACGCTCACCACCTGTCCACACAGGGGCCTTTTCAATAGTTCCTAGCCCATAATACTCGGCAATATAATCACTTATAAAAATCAAGATGGACTCTCGTTGAAGATCAGCAAGATCAACCAACAGATCCATATAAAGAGCCATGGACTCATCCATTGAAGACCAGCAAGGTCAATCAACCAGATCCATGCCCGGTTTCACAAAACAACTCTTACTCCTTGTTCCAATATCTTCCTCGACGCACGCGTGGGTATCCTAGGCGACCCAGAGCCCGAGCACCGTATGGTCAGCACCCTCTAGGATCCTTCGCAGGTGACCTAGCGCTTCACTCATAGGCCGCTTCCTTGGTCCCTCATCCACCGTACCGGAAGCTCACCATTTTAATCGAACCGAGGCTGGTCAAGACCTCGGCCGACCTTGCTACGCGAGACGTCCTCCATTGACTCTCCGTCAGCAGTTGCAACTTTATCAGTTAGGTCTCCACGACCTTAATCACAAGACGGTCAAAATGCTTTCCCAGCATTCTTGACATAAAACAGCCATTTACAAACAGCATTTACAAACAGTTTACAAATACAATTTCTATATTAACTCTAATTTTTTCACATTATCCCTCATATAATCCACATTACTTATTCCTCATTCCATTTATATGTGTAGTCATCCAATCACATCATTTTCCATCTCTTCACTTCATATTCCTTCACATCACATATCATATATTCACATCCATACATCCACATCCACATCCACATTCACATCCTTACATCTACATGCTTACCTCCATTTTCACATCCTCATTTATACATCCACATCCCATATCCACATTCATACATACACATCTATATCCACATCCATACATCCACATCCACATGCATACATCCCACTATCACGTCCTCATTCATACATCCACATCCACATGCATACATCCACTATCACGTCCTCATTCATACATTCATATCCACATACATACATACATCCACATCCACATTCCCATTCACATCTATACATCCACATCTACATCCACATACATACATACATCCACATCCACATTCTACATTCACATCTATACATCCACATCTACATCCATATACATACATACATCCACATCCACATTCCACATTCACATCTATACATCCACATCTACATCCACATTCACATATATCCACATCCACATTCCCATTCACATCTATACATACACATCTACATCCACATACATACATACATCCACATCCACGTTCCACATTCACATCTATACAACCACATCTACATCCACATTCACATACATCCACATCTACATTCACATTCACATCTATATCCACATCTATATTCCCATTCACATCTATACATCCACATCTACATCCACATACATACATACATCCATATCCACATTCCACATTCACTTCTATACAACCACGTCTACATCCACATTCACATCTAAGCATATACATCTTCATGCATACATCCATTTTCACATGCATACATCCACACTCCCATCTCCACATCCACACATCCACATACATACATCCATTTTCACATTCCCATTCATATAACCCCATATGCCTTCATATCTAATCTTTTATATCACATCCATTCTCACCCTATCACAACCCATATACATCTTATCTCATCTCATACACTTCTTATCTCATCCCATACACATCTTATCACATCTTAACTCATCTTATATGCATCTTATCATATCTTATCACTTCCCATATCTTTTATGCATACTTCTATGCATGAAATTCAATTATGCTAAAAGTAACACTTTTATAATAAAATAATCATCTCTTATGCATACCTCTATGCATGAAATTCAATTATGCTAAAAGTAACACTTTTATAATAAAATATTCATCTCTTATGCATACCTCTATGCATGAATTTTAATTATTGTAAAAGTAACACTTTTATAATAAAATATTCATCTCTTATGCATACCTCTATGCATGAATTTCAATTATTGTAAAAGTAACACTTTTATAATAAAATATTCATCTCTTATGCATACCTCTATGCATGAAATTCAATTATGCTAAAAGTAACACTTTTGATATAAAAATTTATCCATTATGCATACTTCTATGCATGAAAATAAAAATGATAAAAGTAACACTTTTGATATAAAAATTTATCCATTATGCATACTTCTATGCATGTAAATAAAAATGATAAAAGTAACACTTTTGATATAAAAATTTATCCATTATGCATACTTCTATGCAAGTAAATAAAAATGATAAAAGTAACACTTTTGATATAAAAACTTATTCTTTATGCATAATATAAAAATTCAAATTTTCCATGATTATAATGAAATTCTTTCAATTAGTCTAGGATGATAATTCCTAGAATATGGTAGGAAGTCCTCTTTTTATGCTTTGAATGAAATTATTTTATGCATAATTTTTATAAAAATTTTGCCATAGCTCCGCTGCTATGACTGATAAATCTCAATTTTTCTAAGGGATAAAGCTTATCATTAAGGAAATAATTAAAATGATCTCTAATTAATCCATAATGGATTGAATCATCAATATGCATAAACTAAAAGCATAGAAAAAAAAACCATTAATTTGGCCTCAAGCATAGCTTAATCTTAGATTAAGGAAAAGCTTTATGAAAAGCTTCTTTTGGATTGAGAATGGGTCATGAGTATGACCATTTCTTGAGTGAGAGAGAGAAATTACATAAAAACCATTAGAATTTAAACATAAATGGAAATTAACTTCAATAGCATTTATTAAATTATGTAACTATTCACTACTATTCACTAATTAACTTCAATAGCATTTAAAAAACCATACCAATTAAGCTTCTCAAGCTTGAGAGGGGTTGAGAAGAGAGAAACATTGAGAAATTATAGAAAAGAGCAATATTCACTAATTACCTTACAAATTGCTTGATTCTTTGTTCACGGTAGAGGCCCCCAACCAATCAATTGGTTAAGTATGTTGATGGAGCCACTAATTGGGATTGAAGAAAGAGGGAAGCTCCAAAAACTAGTGAATTATTAAATGAATTCACAGTTCTTGGCTTAGGTGGAGTAGAGTAACGATGCATAAACACTATCTATTTTTCAACAAGGGGGAGGCTTCTATTTATAGGAAAAATTGAGCTCCTAACCAAACAAACTGATTCTAGAATTTTCCAAATCAGTTTGGTCAATTTTTGACCATTTTTAGGTTAGTTAAGCTAACTTTTTGGAACTAGACTTGAATTAGGAGAGAGGAGAGATGAAATATTTCAATTTTTATGAGTTTAAAACTCATTCAAGCATGTGAAATATGCACCTCCTTTAAAGAACTCCCCTTCCTTACATATGTGTCATAATGGAATCATTTTAATATTGCTCATAGTTTTTTTTACTAATAAACCTTGTACATTTTCAACTCTTCATCTTATGTGAAATATGCACCTCCTTTAAAGAACTCCCCTTCCTTACATATGTGTCATAATGGAATCATTTTAATATTGCTCATAGTTTTTTACTAATAAACCTTGTACATTTTCAACTCTTCATCTTATGTGAGCATTTACTCATTTTTGGATACCCAAAATATCTCATATTTTTAATATGGCTCATAGTTTTTTACTAATAAACCTTGTACATTTTCAACTCTTCATCTTATGTGAGCATTTACTCATTTTTGGGTATCTTCTTTTACAAATTGGATTTATCTCCTCCCTACACATGGATTGATGCTATTGGCCCATAGGAACCTTAATTGGACCATAATCCAAAAATTTCTGAAAATCTAGACCCTTAGACTAAGGTCCTTTATACACATTTCCAATTAATTCCAATTGCACATTGGAAAGTTCTTTTTGAATTTCTGTTTCAGGGAAACTTATTTTAATAAGATGAGATAATTTTCTATCCAAAAATATTAAAAATCTAAATATTCTCTCTCTAGAATATTTTCTCTCTCTAGGTTAAACAGTTAGAAACAAGTCTTTTATATTTCTGAAGAGGGATTGATTACAGGGGAAGATGCTGGACATTTTGAGAGGCTGGGGAGGAATCTTACATTCTCTCCCACTTGAAAAACGCGAGATGCCTTCATCTCGCAAACTGGGGGTAATTTCGCAAGATGCACAAGTATGAGACTGAGAGAAATTTTTTTTTAATTAAGATTAACCACCAATTAAAAAAAGTCTCAAGAGAGCAAGATTCAAGATAAGAACAAGATTTAAACTTTATTCATTCTCGAAACTTATACAGTAAAGATAGAAGAACTCTTTACACTTCCATAAGCCCGTCCATCATATGATCACAAAAGCAGCACTCACAAGCTGCACAAGTATAAGGTAACTCACCTATGGGAATAATTCTGTTGGTTATTGCCGCACCTATCTCAGTGGTATGAGGTGATCTAACAAAAGGACCTCTGAGAGGCAAACCAAAAACGGGATAAAGGCATATCTTCTGATGAGGAAGAAAACACGCCAGTAAGAAGACCCGCTCAGAAAACCCAAGATGTCTTGATCTCATGACGCAGTAGTATCGGGGACCCAAATCCAAGGCTTCGATAACCATGGCCAAGCGGACATTGTTACGAAAGTGCTGCTGACCCCAGGGTGTTACCCTAGTTATGTCTTGATAGGTCCGCCATTTGGTCTGAGCTACAGACGTTCCCAAGTGAGGAAAAAGTGAGCGTGCATACTGTTCTATAAAATCCTTCTTCACAGACTCGCTTGCATCTTGAAGGTGAGAAATCATCACGGATAAAACTAATTCCTGTTGCCAAGCCATGAAGGAGATTAAGAAGAAGGGAGATCGATGGAAGTAAGATTACTGTGAGCGATAAGTAAAAGTTACGACTTATATAAAGGAAGGAGTTAGCGTAACCTAGAAGCCAATGGTATCTTGCCACTGAAGTTTTATCGTCTTTCCATGATTTGGGTTTGGCACAAATTTCTATAGAAGGCATTAAGAACTTTGAGATGAGGAGATAAAAGAAGCTTGTAGGCTAAGTCACCTACTTTCATTGAATTCAGATAAGGTTCACAATATCTGGGGGATAACTTCTTATACTCCCGAAGAGATAAAGAACTTCTTTTTGGGCCGTACTCGAATGAAAACCAAAACCGTGGTATCCAAAACACTGATTTTCACTTCTGAACTCATTGTTCTGAATCCTTAAAACAGGTAGGACTCCTGAGAAGTATTCTAGGAAAAGGATCTTCTTTTTTTTTCTTTTTTTTTCTTTTTTTTTTATAGAATCTTTCTTTTATTTTAGAGAGGGAATAATTATAAGATCAAAAGGGAGATTCTTACTTCTATATACCTCGAAGGTTGGGGAGGAATCTTACATTCTACCCCACTTAAAAAAGTGCGAGATGTCCTCATCTCGCCAAGTAGAGGACAACTCTTTTTCTTAAGATCTAATTTATTCTAGGGTTCCTTATATTCTGGTCAACCCAACAGAATACGGGGATAAATATCCCTTATATAGAACCCATCATTAAATAAATTCATTTCAGATCATATCATTCATATCTTTAACACGATAATGGTCCATCAGATCAAAATTTTTTCTTTCTGAACATTCCTCCACGGAAATTTCAGTCAAGCAAGTTTTCAATTTGTCATCCCTTAACTTGATATACCGAGTCAAGTGTTAACAGTAGCACTTTGACAGCACAATCCACTAATCTCATAGTGATTTGCTGAAATCATTATCATCATTTATCATTACAGGGACTCGTCCCATTCATCCTCATTGCGGTTTTGCTCAGGTTATTATATTTCAACTAAATTTCAGAAATCATCATTTTTCAATCAGAATCCAAATCAATTCATCACTTCTCAAACAAAATTAAAATCATATCAACCACATTCGAAATCATCATCTGGATAGCATTAACGCTTATAATTTCAAGTCTTAGATTTACTCGTATATACTGCCGGTAAAGAGCTGCAGTTATACCCTCGGTATATACGGGTCGTCATAATACTTGAAACTATAAGGTAATATCCATCATGTCTAGGCCTCAAGCAAGTCAGGGTTCCATACAATTACGGTACTTCCATTTGAAGACCCAATTACTAAATTATGAATTTTCAGATTGAATATCAATTTGTATGAATTATATCACACAATTACAACCTTTTTGATTCTTGATAAATTTTTGATATATTTGGCTTCTCGGTTGATCCTCATTGACCAAAAAGCTCTGATACCAACTGTGAGATCCCTGTTCCCACCGTGCAACAGATTCGGGTACTAGCAGCGGAAGTAGCACTTCATGCGTGGGGCAGGGACCCACACTCGGGGCCTCGTCCACGGATATCCGGACAAGAGACTAATCCGTCGGTTTTTCCAAAACCGAACCCAAAAAAAAAACTTCCCTTACCCGGAAAGCATGGGCGATTCCACCAGGATAACTCTTTACTCTAATGCAGTCAAGATCATTACAGATCAACTGATCTGACTGTACCTTTAACGGTACTTGGTCAAATCAAGGAAGAAACTTGCACTTGGATCATTGGGATCAACGCTTTTTTCCCCATCAAGAGGCACAGCCGTTGATTCCTATCCATAGAACAATTTCTATCCAGGATTTACTTCATCTATCGTAATAATAGCAATTAAATCTCGATTTACGGATCCATCAGTCCAGCCTAACCCCATCCGATCCCATGGGTTAGCCAACCGCCCAACCACTGTAGTGATGGGATCCAATTTGGAATTTGGTTAGGTTTTGTCCCGGGTACCAAGGAAAAGAGTTCCAAGGCCCCCTAGCCGGAAGTTCATGCAAACATAAAACTAGCCACACCACTTACACACCCAATATGAAAATTACCTTTTTCTTAGCATTAGCTAACTTTAAAACAATCCTTTAATGAAACCATAGTACCACTGATCACAATCTTCCAATTTATCCAGTTGATTCATAATTTCCCATCATTCCTTCATCACAGTATCTATGGCATCATTGGCAACTAGAACGCTCACCACCTGTCCACACAGGGGCCTTTTCAATAGTTCCTAGCCCATAATACTCAGCAATATAATCACTTATAAAAATCAAGATGGACTCTCGTTGAAGATCAGCAAGATCAACCAACAGATCCATATAAAGAGCCATGGACTCATCCATTGAAGACCAGCAAGGTCAATCAACCAGATCCATGCCCGGTTTCACAAAACAACTCTTACTCCTTGTTCCAATATCTTCCTCGACGCACGCGTGGGTATCCTAGGCGACCCAGAGCCCGAGCACCGTATGGTCAGCACCCTCTAGGATCCTTCGCAGGTGACCTAGCGCTTCACTCATAGGCCGCTTCCTTGGTCCCTCATCCACCGTACCGGAAGCTCACCATTTTAATCGAACCGAGGCTGGTCAAGACCTCGGCCGACCTTGCTACGCGAGACGTCCTCCATTGACTCTCCGTCAGCAGTTGCAACTTTATCAGTTAGGTCTCCACGACCTTAATCACAAGACGGTCAAAATGCTTTCCCAGCATTCTTGACATAAAACAGCCATTTACAAACAGCATTTACAAACAGTTTACAAATACAATTTCTATATTAACTCTAATTTTTTCACATTATCCCTCATATAATCCACATTACTTATTCCTCATTCCATTTATATGTGTAGTCATCCAATCACATCATTTTCCATCTCTTCACTTCATATTCCTTCACATCACATATCATATATTCACATCCATACATCCACATCCACATCCACATTCACATCCATACATCTACATGCTTACCTCCATTTTCACATCCTCATTTATACATCCACATCCCATATCCACATTCATACATACACATCTATATCCACATCCATACATCCACATCCACATGCATACATCCCACTATCACGTCCTCATTCATACATCCACATCCACATGCATACATCCACTATCACGTCCTCATTCATACATTCATATCCACATACATACATACATCCACATCCACATTCCCATTCACATCTATACATCCACATCTACATCCACATACATACATACATCCACATCCACATTCTACATTCACATCTATACATCCACATCTACATCCATATACATACATACATCCACATCCACATTCCACATTCACATCTATACATCCACATCTACATCCACATTCACATATATCCACATCCACATTCCCATTCACATCTATACATACACATCTACATCCACATACATACATACATCCACATCCACGTTCCACATTCACATCTATACAACCACATCTACATCCACATTCACATACATCCACATCTACATTCACATTCACATCTATATCCACATCTATATTCCCATTCACATCTATACATCCACATCTACATCCACATACATACATACATCCATATCCACATTCCACATTCACTTCTATACAACCACGTCTACATCCACATTCACATCTAAGCATATACATCTTCATGCATACATCCATTTTCACATGCATACATCCACACTCCCATCTCCACATCCACACATCCACATACATACATCCATTTTCACATTCCCATTCATATAACCCCATATGCCTTCATATCTAATCTTTTATATCACATCCATTCTCACCCTATCACAACCCATATACATCTTATCTCATCTCATACACTTCTTATCTCATCCCATACACATCTTATCACATCTTAACTCATCTTATATGCATCTTATCATATCTTATCACTTCCCATATCTTTTATGCATACTTCTATGCATGAAATTCAATTATGCTAAAAGTAACACTTTTATAATAAAATAATCATCTCTTATGCATACCTCTATGCATGAAATTCAATTATGCTAAAAGTAACACTTTTATAATAAAATATTCATCTCTTATGCATACCTCTATGCATGAATTTTAATTATTGTAAAAGTAACACTTTTATAATAAAATATTCATCTCTTATGCATACCTCTATGCATGAATTTCAATTATTGTAAAAGTAACACTTTTATAATAAAATATTCATCTCTTATGCATACCTCTATGCATGAAATTCAATTATGCTAAAAGTAACACTTTTGATATAAAAATTTATCCATTATGCATACTTCTATGCATGAAAATAAAAATGATAAAAGTAACACTTTTGATATAAAAATTTATCCATTATGCATACTTCTATGCATGTAAATAAAAATGATAAAAGTAACACTTTTGATATAAAAATTTATCCATTATGCATACTTCTATGCAAGTAAATAAAAATGATAAAAGTAACACTTTTGATATAAAAACTTATTCTTTATGCATAATATAAAAATTTAATTTTTCCATGATTATAATGAAATTCTTTCAATTAGTCTAGGATGATAATTCCTAGAATATGGTAGGAAGTCCTCTTTTTATGCTTTGAATGAAATTATTTTATGCATAATTTTTATAAAAATTTTGCCATAGCTCCGCTGCTATGACTGATAAATCTCAATTTTTCTAAGGGATAAAGCTTATCATTAAGGAAATAATTAAAATGATCTCTAATTAATCCATAATGGATTGAATCATCAATATGCATAAACTAAAAGCATAGAAAAAAAAACCATTAATTTGGCCTCAAGCATAGCTTAATCTTAGATTAAGGAAAAGCTTTATGAAAAGCTTCTTTTGGATTGAGAATGGGTCATGAGTATGACCATTTCTTGAGTGAGAGAGAGAAATTACATAAAAACCATTAGAATTTAAACATAAATGGAAATTAACTTCAATAGCATTTATTAAATTATGTAACTATTCACTACTATTCACTAATTAACTTCAATAGCATTTAAAAAACCATACCAATTAAGCTTCTCAAGCTTGAGAGGGGTTGAGAAGAGAGAAACATTGAGAAATTATAGAAAAGAGCAATATTCACTAATTACCTTACAAATTGCTTGATTCTTTGTTCACGGTAGAGGCCCCCAACCAATCAATTGGTTAAGTATGTTGATGGAGCCACTAATTGGGATTGAAGAAAGAGGGAAGCTCCAAAAACTAGTGAATTATTAAATGAATTCACAGTTCTTGGCTTAGGTGGAGTAGAGTAACGATGCATAAACACTATCTATTTTTCAACAAGGGGGAGGCTTCTATTTATAGGAAAAATTGAGCTCCTAACCAAACAAACTGATTCTAGAATTTTCCAAATCAGTTTGGTCAATTTTTGACCATTTTTAGGTTAGTTAAGCTAACTTTTTGGAACTAGACTTGAATTAGGAGAGAGGAGAGATGAAATATTTCAATTTTTATGAGTTTAAAACTCATTCAAGCTTGTGAAATATGCACCTCCTTTAAAGAACTCCCCTTCCTTACATATGTGTCATAATGGAATCATTTTAATATTGCTCATAGTTTTTTTTACTAATAAACCTTGTACATTTTCAACTCTTCATCTTATGTGAAATATGCACCTCCTTTAAAGAACTCCCCTTCCTTACATATGTGTCATAATGGAATCATTTTAATATTGCTCATAGTTTTTTACTAATAAACCTTGTACATTTTCAACTCTTCATCTTATGTGAGCATTTACTCATTTTTGGATACCCAAAATATCTCATATTTTTAATATGGCTCATAGTTTTTTACTAATAAACCTTGTACATTTTCAACTCTTCATCTTATGTGAGCATTTACTCATTTTTGGGTATCTTCTTTTACAAATTGGATTTATCTCCTCCCTACACATGGATTGATGCTATTGGCCCATAGGAACCTTAATTGGACCATAATCCAAAAATTTCTGAAAATCTAGACCCTTAGACTAAGGTCCTTTATACACATTTCCAATTAATTCCAATTGCACATTGGAAAGTTCTTTTTGAATTTCTGTTTCAGGGAAACTTATTTTAATAAGATGAGATAATTTTCTATCCAAAAATATTAAAAATCTAAATATTCTCTCTCTAGAATATTTTCTCTCTCTAGGTTAAACAGTTAGAAACAAGTCTTTTATATTTCTGAAGAGGGATTGATTACAGGGGAAGATGCTGGACATTTTGAGAGGCTGGGGAGGAATCTTACATAATAGAAGGATCGTTTTTCCAAAAAAAAAGAAAAAAGGTAAGGCAGCCCCTTCCACTGTTTCTTCTCCTATTAGTAGGTCTGCAACTTCTTCTCCTTCCACAGGTAGCAACAATAAATCTGAGAAGGCTCTTGATAAAGGCAAGAAAAAAATGAGGTGCAACTATTGTAAGGCAACTGATCATGTCATTAAGAATTGTCCTAAGCTAAAGGCTAAAGAGGCAAAGAAGAAAGAGTCAAATGCAGCCACAATAGCGGATGCTTCTACAAATGTAGATTCTGCAAATGTTGTGCAGGATACAGAATGGGCGTTTAGCGTGTATTGCCAGTATTATCCATCTGTACATGATGCATGTTTGGCAGTTTCTGTTGACTCTCATGTATGGTATTTTTACAGTGGTGCTACAAAGCACATTACCTCGCATCGTGAAATATTCACTTGTCTTGAGGCTGTCCCTAATGGGCTAGTCGTGAGATAAAACACCAATGTACAGTGCTGTATACCCCTCAGCAAAATGGTGTTATTGAGAGAAAAAACAGGTCACTTATGGAGATGGCACGATGTATGGTCAAGAGCCAAGCTTTGCCACATGCATTTTGGCTTGAGGCTGTCGTGTGTGCTGCATATGTACTCAACAGGTGTCCCACTAAGGCCTTGCAGTCTACTACTCCATACGAAGCTTGGCATGGCAAGAAGCCTTCTATTGGTCACTTGTGTGTCTTTGGTTGCTTGGCCTATGCTTTAGTGCCTATGCAACAACGCAGAAAATTGGATGATAAGGCTGTCAAATGCATTTTTGTTGGTTATAGTGCTGAGAGCAAGGGTTACAGATTGTATCATCCGTAGTCAAAGCGTATCTTGATTAGTCGAGATGTTGTTTTTGTGGAAGATGCTGTGCAGCCTTTGTTATCATGTACCAAAGAGACAGGTGTGAGCTCACGGGATGTATTTGATACGTTGTTGCCTCTCTTCACAGGTGGGAATTCAAATGTAAGTCCTAATGAGGCAAATATTCCAGCCTATGCAGATTCCAAACGACATCATAGATCAGCCTATTTCTGATGCACATTTACAGGATGTAATTCATGAGGATAGGGCTGAAAATGAGCAGGCTAGAGGTATGCCTAAATGGCTGGTGTAAACCTTACGTGATAGTAAAATTGATGCACCTATTTCTAGTCGTACTCATTCAGGTTTTCAGCATACCTCTTATGCATCAGATTGTTATGCTTTGGCTGTGTCTAGTATGTGTGAAGAGGAAGAACCTCTTTCATTTGATGAGGCACAAAAATCAAAAAATTGGTTGGCTGCAATGCAAAGTGAATATGATGCTATAATGAATAATGGTACATGGTCTTTGTGATTGGTAAAAAGGCCATGGATGTAAGTGGGTTTTTAAGTTGAAACGAAAGCCAGATGGCAGTGTTGATCACTATAAGGCTAGACTTGTTGCAAAGGGTTATGCTCAAGAAAAGGGCATTGATTTTGATGAGACCTTTGCTCCCACTTGTCGTATGACTACCATTCGTAGCATTTGTGCATTGGCAGCTCATAATGGTTGGAATGTACATCAGTTGGACATAAAGACTGCGTTCTTAAATGGAGATTTGCATGAGGAGGTGTATGTAACACAGCCTCGTGGTTTTGTCCAAAGAGGGGAGGAAAACAAAGTGTGCAAGTTGAAAAAGGCTTTATATGGTTTAAAGCAAGCTCCATGAGCTTGGTATGAAAAGATACATGCATATTTGACTGCACATGGTTTTCAAAATAGTTCAACAGAAAGCACTTTGTATGTTAAACGTGTGGATGATGTACATCTAATCATTGCTCTCTATGTCGATGACATGCTGCTCACAGGACCAAATGAGAGTCATATTGCTGATTTTAAGGCTGATTTGAATGCCTCTTTTGAGATGTCAGATTTGGGGCATTTGCATCATTATTTGGGCATACAATTTAAGCAGTGTGATGGAGGTATTGCTTTGTGTCAGACAAAGTATATTGAGACATTGTTGTGTAGAGATTTGGCCTTGAAGACTGCAAGCCTATTGCTACTCCAATGGAGACAGGTTTGAAGTTGAGTCTTCATGATGCTGGAGATCACTTTGATGTCACACTCTATTAGACAGCTGTTGGTTGCCTCATTTATGTATGCATTATGAGGCCGGAGATTCAGTTTGCAGTCTCACAGGTGAGAAAGTTTATGCATAGCCCAGGGTAAACGTATCTTTCGCTACTTGAGTGGCACCACACATCTTGGGTTGTTTTATCCCAAGGGGGGATTATTGCCGCCAGATTTACATGCTTTTTCGGACTCAGATTGGGCTGGTTGCTATGACACAAGAGTGTTCACAAGTGGTTTTTGTTTCATGCTCGGTAGCTCATGCATATCTTGGTTGAGCAAGAAGCAACCTACTGTGGCCACTTCTAGTTGTGAAGCTGAGTACAGGGCAGCTTTCATAGCTACGGTTGAGTGTGTGTGGCTCAGACGGCTTATGGTGGCTGACTTGGGTGTTGGACAGGAGTCTGCCACCTCTATCTTCACTAATAGTCAGAGCGCATTGGCAGTTGCGAGAAACCCAGTTTTTCGTGCTCGCACAAAGCACATTGAGGTGCATTATCACTATGTCAGGGAGAGACTCTCAGCAGGAGAGATCAGCTTGGCCTATATGCCAACACAGGACAACCTCGCCGATCTTTTCACAAAGGCGCTTCCTCGTGAGAAGTTCGAAGCTTTCCGCAAAGCTTTGGGCTTGCTCCCCTTTGTGGACTGATCTACTTCGGGCATGGCACTTCCCTATACATAAGTGCCAGCTCTTGTTCACACCATCACTCCCAGAGGGGATTTGTTGCCATATATATAGGCAATGATGTGTGTGAACACACTTAGGACCGCCGGGGCCCTTTTTCCCTCTTTAGGAGGTTTTTTCCCCCGGCTTGTAGATACGCCCATGATTTTAGGGCTAACTTATCTTTATACATTGACACAATCTAATATACTTTGTGTTGTGTGCATTCTTGCTTCTTCTTCTCCAAGCTTTATGTGCTTTCTGTAACCCTAATTCCAACAAGTCCATATGGTTTTTATGTGATTAAACTCCTAGGTACAATGGACTAGGAACTATTGAAAAGGCCCGTGAGAGTAGGTGGTGAGCGTTCTGGTTGCGGATAATGCCATAGGTACGCTGAGGAAGGAATGACTGGAATTGGATTTTATGGTTGGAAAGTGGAAAAGTTAGAATTGGATCTGGATATTTTGGAGGATTATGATCAATAATACTATGGTTTCATTTCAAGTTTGCTTTAAAGAGAGCTGAATCTGTAAAAGGCAATTTCATATTAGATGCATAAGTGGTGTGTCTAAATTGTATTTTGCATGAGTGCCAACTAGGGAGCCCAGGAACTCTTTTCCCTGGTACCCGGGACAAAACATAACCAAATTTTCATAATGGATCCTATCAATACAGTGGCTGGGCGGTTGGCTAACCTATGGGATTGGATGGTGGACTGATGGATCCCTATAATTAAAATTCAATTTTGTTCAAGTTATGATAGTTGAAGTAAATCACAGATAATCCCTGTTCTATGGAAAAGAATCAATGGCTATGCCTCTTTGATGAGAAAAAAAGCATTGATCTCTATGATCCAAGTCCAAGTTCCTCCCTTGATCCGACCATGTGATCCGTGAGTTTGGTCGGAATGAAAAAGGGAAGTTAAGGCCTCGACTACATTAGAATAATTCTCCTAGAGGAATCGCCTATGCTTTCTGGGTGAGGGAAGTTTTTTCCGGGTTCAGTTTTTGAAGAATCGAGGGATTAGTCTCTTGTCCAGACATCCTTGAGGGAGGCCATGAGTGAGAGGCTCTGCCCCCCCTGTGCAAGAATTGCTACTTTCACTACTAGCACCCTTAAATTCAATGCGCAGGAGGGGGCAGGGGTCTCATAGCTAGTGTAAGAGCTTTGTTGGAAGCTTCAGAAGGAAAAATAAAATTTATTAGAAATTTATAAACTCAAAAAGAGCATTTACATATTGTATTATCATTCCTTAAGCTTCATTAATGAAGACTTTTAATCGATGAATTGGGTTTTTAGATGGAAGTATCACAATTGTGAGGAATCCCTGACTTGCTTGAGGCCTAGATATGATGGTATTTACCTTATAGCTCCAAGGACCATGATTACCCATATATACCATGGGTATAACTGCAGATCTTTACTGACAATATATACGAGTGAATCTAAGACCTTGAAGTTATAAGCAAAAATGCTATCGTAGATGATGAATTCGAATGCTGGTTGATATGATTTTAGAATTCTGGTTGAGAATTGATAAATTGATTTGGATTTTGATTGAAAGATGATGATTTCTGAATTCTAGTTGAAAGAAGATAAGTAATTCACAATGAGGATGAATGGAGAGATCTCTAGTGTGAATGTTAGTAACTTGGAAGATGATTATGACTTTCAGCATATCATATGAGATTAGTGGATTGTGTTGATAGATTGTTCGCAGTTTGACCTTTGACCCTGTGTTGATAGATTGTTCACAGCATATCATATGAGATTAGTGGATTGTGTTGATAGATTGTTCGCAGTTTGACCTTTGACCTTTGACCCAATAGACCCAATTGAGGAATGACAAATTAAGAACCTGTATAACTGAGATTCCCGTTTGGGGGATGTTCAGATGATAATTGGAATTTACTGGTCTGATGGACCATTTTTGTGTTAAGGATATGGATGAACTATTTTTTGATGATGATAAGTTCTGTATGTTCTTCTTATAGAAGGGATCTTTATCCAAGGATTCTGTGAGGGTTGACTAAACTATAAGGAACCCCAAAATCAGTTGGATCTAAAGTTTAATTCCTTTTAGATTTGAAGTAATCTTTTCACCTGAGCGTCTTGGTTGAGTTGGAAAAAGGGACTTAATAGGGAATTTTCGTATTAATAGGATCATGGATCAAGGTCGTCATGGTAGAAATGTTAGCCCCCCAATGTGATGAGGAAGAGCTCAACCTGGATGTTTGTAAAGCTCTTCATGAATCTCAGCCTGAACCTTTCAAAGGTGAAGTGGAGCACTTAGGAGAAACAATAGAGAAGTGGATTGAAGCTATGTAAGAGTACTTTGATGTCACTGGATACAATGAAAAAAGTAAGGCGACTCTTGCCATGATGAAGATCGTAGATATAGCCACAATGGAATGGAGAAACCACTACAAGACAAATCATCTGGATCGGAACACCCAGACATGGAATGATGACAAGATTTACCTAAGGAAGAGATTCCATCCTCCCGGATTCCTGGAGACTAAGATGAATGAATTCCTGGAGTTAACACAGGGGAGCAGAACTATTGAAGAGTATCACCAAAGCATTTGCTTTCCTCCTCAAATACTCGCCACCACTAGATGAAGAACAACTGATGGTGGCTAGGTTCATTTAGGAAATGAACGAACCCTTAGATACTCTAGTAAATACTACCAAGATAGTTTCCATGGCTGAAGTAGTGCGGCGGATGGCGAAGGATTTCGCCAAGGCATTTGTTGTCAAGGTTCCATTCAAAGCCAATGCCATCATCTTTCAAAAGATTCCTAGCTCCGGAAGGTGATTCCAACTTTCTACCTCCTAATATTACCAAGTCAAACTCAAGATATGGGAAGTTCCAGAATGGAAGAAAGGTCTTTTTTTCAGAACACAATCCCCTGGAATTCAACTTCATGAGTCCTACCCTTGAACAAAGAAGTTAAATGCTTCAACTTCATGAGTCCTACCCTTGAACAAAGAAGTTAAATGCTTCAACTTCATGAGTCCTACCCTTGAACAAAGAAGTTAAATGCTTTAACTGCCATGCATACGGTCATCGTAGTATAGATTGCCCAACTCCTTTTGGATCAAGGTTTTCAAGACAAGGAAGTCAAGGACCAAGATTCCAGATGCCAGTTCCTTCCTTCCAAAGTAATCAAGGTCCTTCCCGTTAAAATTAGGGAAACCCCAGAGGTAGACCCCCCAACCAACCCTCAGCTTTAATGCAAAGTAATGCAAGACCTCCGGAAGTCAAACAGAGATATTCCCAAATCAGTCATCTACTTCCAAGGCAGTAACGTTGGAAGTAATAGAAGAAGAAAGAGAACTAAGAGATTATCCTCCACCTGCTTTGCGAGATGAGGATATGTCGCCTTTTTTAAGTGGGGTAGGATGTAAGATTCCTCCCCCCATCTTTTGAGATGTACATGTGTAAGAATTTCCCCTTCAATCTCTTGTAATCATTCCCCCCTCATAAATGGAAAAAGTTCTTGTTTTACCCTGTTTTGGCCTTGAGAGAGAAAATATCTAGAGAGAGATAATTCAAAATTGAGATATTTTTTGATGCAAAAATTCTCCTAATGTCTAAGATGAATTCCCTTGACACAGAAGTTCAAAATAAACTTTCCAATCTGCATTAGGAATTAATTGAATATGTGTATAAGGAACCTTAGTCTAAGGGTCCACATTTTTAGAAATTTTTGGATTAAGGTCCAAATAAGGTTCCAAAGGGCCAATAGCATTAATCCAAGTCTTGGGATGAGATAAATACAATGAATCAAAGAAAATAGCCCAAAAATAAGTAAATGCTCACATAAGATGAAGAGTTGACTGAGTACATGGTTTATTAGTTAAAAACTAAGGTATATTAGTAAAAAAATGAGATATTTAGGTGAAATGAAACATTTTTGACACCTTGGTAAGGAGAGGAAGAAACTTTAGGTAGGTTCCTTTTTTATCATGATTTATTGGATTTTTTAATTCAAAAAAATCAAGATATTTCATCTCTCGTCTCTCTTGGTGCAAATTGGATCAAAAAAGGGGGCCAAACTGATTCAAATCTTGTCCAAATTGGGTCAAACTGAAGCTAGAAGGCTCTAGAGCCCGGTTGGACTTGGTTAGTGGCCTCCCTTGCCTATAAATAGACCCTCATTCATTTGTATTTTCATATTGGAGCAACAACATGCTAGTATTATCTCTAAATTTGCATATTTATACTATCTCTCTAATTTGCCTCTTCTCTTGAGAGTTTTGGAGCTTCTCTCTCCTCCACCCTCTCTTGGATATTACCCTACCTCTCTTTGTGGCCAAGTAATTGCTTGGGGGCTTCACATCTAGCCAAAGAAACAAGCCTAAATCAAAGGTAAACCTAATTTAATGGTTTATTTTTAATTTTCCTAATGATTTTCTTCTTCTCAACCCCTCTAAAGCTTGAGAAGCTTTCAAAGTAATGGTTTTTCTTTAAATCAAGCTTTCCCAAAGATTCATAATGTCTATTCAGATTAATGTTAATTTTTATGCTTAATCTTAATGTTTTTCTTTAAGAAAATCTCTCTCTTGAAAAGATTAGTCATTCCTATGGCTAAATCCTTGGTAGAAGGATGATTCTTATTCATAATCTCTTTATCTTAAGCCAAACTCTATGCTTGAAAAGCTAGAGAAAGAGATTAGTTATTTTCATGATTTTTAATCTAGGAAAAAGAAAGATTAATTCTTTTAAACTTGTTTATGGTATGGAAAAATCATATAAAATCATCCTAAATTGAAATGAGGTTATGCTAAATTTTTTAGAAATGGAAAATGATTATTTTTCTCTAATCTAGAGAATTAATCATAATTATGCTTATAATTATGATTATAATTATGCTATGTATGCATAAATCTAATAAAGAGAAGTTTCTATCATATTTTCATTATAAGTTTTCATTTAAATAGAAAAATGAATATTCTCGATAATTGCAGAGCAAAGCTCTGGCAAAATTTCCTAGAAAAGAGATAATTCTTAATTTTATGCGTAATTTTAAATAAATGCAAAAAGAGGAATTCCTATCATATTCTAGGCATAGATATTTTTATGCTAAAAGTGGAGTTTTGAGCATTATTCAATAGTCAAAAAAATAAAGAAGGTTATGCATAAATTTTATAGAATCATTCAATGTATGAGAATTATGAAAATGATTCATTTAGATAAATAGATTAGTGTTTATACAAAAAGAGGAACTATGAAATGTTGAGATTCAAGCTCGATGTCAGTGTGAGCCAGCTATGCTATGTGCTGGTATGTGCTGGCAGATTAGGTAGGAACATGTGTGAGACATAAATGACCGCGTGTCCAGCTGGTCATAGTGTGTGGACATTAGCTAGGGTTAGTAGTGTGTGGACACAACTCATAGTGTTGTGTGGATTATGGATTAGTGCATTATGCTTTGTGTGAGAGTGGACATGGCTTCCCTCTATGGTTAGGGTTTGCAATATACATTAGGGTTTGCTCTTGTGTGTGTGTCTCCTCCTCCTCTACCGTTCTTTCAACATGGTATCAGATCCTTGTGCTGTTTATTAGGGTTTATGAGTGAGTGAGTGAAGAGGGAGAAGAAGCTGTGAAGCTTGCCATTGGAGCTGTGAAGCTTGGAGCACACCAAATACTATCAGATCTGAGAGCTTGGCCTACCGGGTAAGGTCTTCTAAACATCCTTGAGCGGATTGCAGGTGATACAGGCAAAAGCAAAGCAAAATAGAGCAAATCAAAGCAAAGAAAAATTTTGGTTTTTGGAAGCTTTCCATTAAAGTTTGGCAACATTGATGTATGGTGGAGATACATGTAAATCTGGCAAAGCAAACATGTATTTGAAAAAGAGGGATGTATTGGCAACCCATGTGCAAGCCTTGAACAAATTTTGGAGCAATTTGAATGCATTTCAAAGTGTGAAAAACTCTGGTTTTTGAGCTCTCACAAAACAGAGAAAAGGAAGCCAAAAATTGATGAAATTGGAGCATGTATTTGGTAAAAATCAAAGCATTGATGGGTCACACACTTACATAGGAGTGTTAGGGACTTGATTACATCATCAAATAGCATTACAACTCTTCCCAAAGCTCTCTACAGCAGGCGGCACTGAATATACAGAGAAACAGAGCAGATTTTGTTCATTTTGCCTACGAGGAGATCCGATTCTCATTGGTTGGTTGATACATCTCAAGTTTGATTTAGCAATTGGATGCTTTACACTTTGGAGAAGAGGGCTATGTGATTGGTTTGGTCAATTATGCCTAATTGAGCTAGGAATGAGCTGATTAAAACAGGCTGTCCACTGGTTGCAGAGAAACAGAGCATTTTAATTGAGCAATTAATCTTTGGTCTTTTACAATTGGACAAATTCCTCTTACATGGAGTTGATGGACACTATTGCTAAGCTAATGAATGCCTGGTTGCTCAATTTGGCCAAATATTGAAGAAATTAGAGCAAATTTTCTACTGGTTTTTTTGGTTTTCCCAAAACAGAGAAAGGGGTTTTCAAAAATTGATATTTACACATGTCAGATGGTGTTGATACTCAACATTGAGGTTGATTAGGTGTCAGTGCAAGTTGCCCATACTTGATTGCACCATTACATTGTGATTTGGAGCCGTGGAAGTGCATCAAAATAGGGTATCTCGGACTGCGTGAGACAGTTCATCTTGGATGATTACAGGTTGATTTTCTACATCAAATTTGGAGTTTGTTGGCTACCTTGGAGTATATGGAACATTCATTGCAGTGTGGTTGAGTTGAGGAAGGCTCATTTACAGATTTGAAGTGTACGAAAGGTGTATGCATTGAGCAAACATGTCGGATAATCCAGTTTAGATTGTTGGTGAAAAGCTGGATAGGAAGAACTTCCAGGCATGGAAGTACAGGATAAAGAGTTTCTTGAAAGGAAAAGGATTTTGGAATCTCATTACAGGTGCTGAGCCAGAGCCAGAGCTACCTCGACAACCTACAAAGCAGCATTGCTCATAAGCAATGGTCAGAGAGAGCATTCAAAGTGCTGCATTATCTGTCTATATGTATTTCTGATGCTATGCTCATACACATACAGGATGTTGAGAATCCCAAAGATGCATGGGATACTTTGGTCAAGATGTTTGATACAGATACGAGTGCTCGCAAGTCTCAGTTGCGACAGCAGATACATAATGTGAAAAGGAATAAGAGGAGCATACATGATTATGTGCAAGAAATCAAGAAGTTTGCAGATGCATTGGCCACAATAAATGCCCCCATGCCTGATGATGATTTGGTGGATATTACCTTGCGTGGTCTTGGCAAGGAATATAAATCTTTTGATACATCTATCTCAGTGATGAGGAGTACAGGTCTACCCGACTTTGATGAGTTGGTTTCACTCTTATTGGTTGAGGAAATCAAGCTCAGTGATTCATTTCTGGATGCATCTACTAGCCATGATGATGGCAGAAATCAGGCTTTCTACTCGTCGCAGAGAGGTTTTAGAGGCAGGGGGAGATTCGCATCACGTGGACGTGGTGGTAATGGTCGTGGATGGCAGGATAGGTCTCCACAACAGAATTTTCAGCCTTCATATAGTGCTCGAGGTGGTCGTGGATATACCCCTCAAAGAGGTTGTGGTAACCCCCGTGGAAGAGGACATTGGCAAGGCCAACAAAATTCTATGCAAGATGTTGAATGCCATTATTGTGGGAAATATGGTCATATGGCGAGAGATTGTTTCCGCAAACAGAATGATTTGAGAGAGGGAAGAGCACAACGTGGTGGTCATTATGGTGGAAATTATGCACAACATGGTGGAAACTATGCATCAAGCAGTAATGATGGCACTGCAAATCATTTGTTTGCCATGAAGCATGTTGTGGGTTCTATGACGACAAATGCTGAGAATGATGACACATGGTATATGGACTCAGGAGCATCAAACCATATGACATGTCATGGTGAATGGTTTGAGCATATGAAGCCTATGGATGTAAAAGGCTATGTGGAAACAGGTGATGATACCCAGCATGTCATTACACATGTTGGAAGTGTACCATTGGTTATGCACGATGGTCAGACAAAGTCTATGTCAGATGTGCTGTATGTGCCTTCTATCACAAAGAGCTTAGCCTCAGTTGGTCAAATGGTGGAACAGGGATTACAGGTTCGTTTCAACGAGCATGGATGCTTCGTTGAGGACTTCAAACATGGATGTAGAGTGATTGCTAAAGGCAAGAAAGAAGGCAGATTCTTTAATCTGGATGCTGGAATTCCTGAGCTAAAATCAGCCATGTTCTCCAAAAGTAAAAATGTGGTACAGGACATTAATATGTGGCATAAGAGGATTGGACATGTCAATATACAGAGATTAAAGAACATGCAAACAAGAGGCATTGTCAGTGGATTGCCTAGATTCAAATATGATGGACATATGCATGTTTGTGAAGCCTGTCAGTTTGGAAAGCAGGCAAGGTTGAGGTTTCCTAGAGAAGGAAATATGAGTCACAGGCCACTTGAGATAGTACACAGTGATGTATGGGGTCCTGCACAAAACCCATCTATCAAAGGCAGTTTATACTATGTGACATTTATAGATGATTTTAGCAGGATGACATGGATATACTTTCTCAGAGAGAAGAGTGAAGTGTTAGAAAAGTTCATGGATTTCAAAGCTTTTGCAGAAAAGCAATATGGCTGTTGGATTAAATGTCTGAGGACAGATGGAGGTGGTGAATACACCTCAAAGGCTTTTGAGCATTTCTTGAGGAAGCATGGAATAAGAAGACAGTTGACTTGCAAGTATACACCTCAGCAGAATGGTGTGGCTGAGAGAAAGAAAAGAGTCATATGTGAAGTGGCAAGGGCGATGCTTAATGAAAAGAGCATGCCAGATTACTATTGGGCAGAAGCATGTGCTACTGCAGTGTATATATTGAACAAAACACCTACAGCAGCCATTCATGGAAGCACGCCAGAGATGCGGCTTACAGGTTATAGGCTAGACATTGGACACCTTAAAGTTTTTGGATGCATAGCTTATGTACATGTGCCTGATGAAAGAAGAAGGAAGTTGGATCCTAAGGCAGAGAAATGTGTATTTGTTGGATATGCACAGGATCGAAAGGCATACAAATGTTATAATCAACAAACTAGACAAGTGGTCATCTCACGTGATGTGGTGTTTGATGAGCTTGCTAGTTGGTACAAAGCAAAAGATGAAGGTGTCATTGAGTCACTTGAGGCTGATGTGCATGTGAACTTGCCACCACAAGCAAGTTCTAGTTCTACTTCTATGTTTGGGCCAGCAGAGCTGAGAGTAGGAGTGTACATCCATGGTCAGGACGTTTGAGGCATGAGAGTGTGAGCACGGGGAGTAGTGCTATTGATAAAGGAAAGAAGAAAGTCGAAGGAATTGGAATCACAGGTTATGAGTCATCTAGTTCTGAGAGTTTGGATGAGGAGCTTGGCATACCTGTTTTACGCACACCTGGTGCTAGGCAGGACAGATATGTGCCACCACATGCTAGAGTTATAGGTGTACAGAGTGACCCGCATGCATTGCGGAGATCCCAGAGAGTCAAATATCCAGTTGACAGATTGACATATCGAGATTTTGCTATGCACTATGCATACATGACATCTATGGTGAAGCATGTGGAACCTACATGCTATACAGAGGCTATTGGAGAGCATGTATGGGAGAAAGCAATGGATGTTGAGATGGACGCATTGGTCCATAATGATACATGGGACTTGGTTGCATTACCAAAGGACAAGAATGTTATTGGATGTAAATGGGTTTACAAAGTGAAGTGCAAATCTGATGGTTCTATTGAGAGACATAAAGCAAGATTGATAGCAAAGGGTTATGCACAGACCCAAGGTTTGGATTATGATGAGACGTTTAGTCCAGTGGCTAAGATGGGCACAGTGAGAGCAGTCATTGCTATGGCTGCAGCTAATGGCTGGGAAATGCATCAGATGGATGTCAAAAATGCATTTCTGAATGGAGATCTACAAGAGGAAGTGTACATGGCACAGCCAGAGGGGTATGTACACCCAAGATATCCCACTCACGTATGAAGATTGAAAAAGGCATTGTATGGTTTGAAGCAAGCACCTCATGCTTGGAGTGATAAGATGAGCAGATATCTTATCTCACTTGGTTTTCAGATTTCTACAGCAGATTCTTCACTCTATGTGAAGAAGACACAGCATGGGATTGTTTTACTCGTCATCTATGTGGATGACTTGATTATCACAGATGATCATGGTGCAGATGTGATGCATGTCAAGAAAGCTTTGAGTGGGCAATTTGACATGAAAGACCTTGGTGAGTTGAGATACTTCCTTGGCATTGAAGTGGTGAAAGATCATGCAGGTACTTGGTTAGTACAGCGCCAATATGCATTGGATATGTTGGCAAAGTATGGCATGACAGGGTGTAAGCCTATGAGTACACCTTTGGAACAAAATGTGAAGTTGCGGGCTGATTATGGCGAGGAATTGGATGATCCTTCTATGTACAGGAAGATGGTTGGTAGTCTCATATATATGACTATCACACGCCCGGATTTGAGTTATGTTGTGGGGCTAGTGAGCCAGTTTATGCAGAGCCCCAGAAAACCACATTTGGATGCAGTGAGACGCATCATGAGATATGTGAAGACCACAGCACATTATGGTTTATTTTATGAGAGTGGTAAAAGCTTGGACATACATGGCTACACAGATGCTGATTGGGCAGGTAGCGCATATGACAGGAGGTCTACTAGTGGATATGCTTTTACACTTGGAAGTGCCATGGTGAGTTGGAGTAGCAAGAAGCAACCTACAGTTGCTCTATCTAGTACAGAGGCTGAGTACAGGGGTGCAACAGTTTGGTTAAAGAGTCTCTTGGTAGATTTATGTGAGCCTCTTGATGGCAAAGTTGTCATTCATTGTGACAACATGAGCAGTATACAGTTGGCAAAGAATCCAGTGTTTCATGCGAGGACCAAACACATAGAGGTCCATTATCACTTTGTCAGAGAGAAGGTGCTGGATGGTACAGTTAATCTTCAGTATGTGAAGACTGATGAGCAGGTGCAGACATCTTTACGAAGCCACTTAGCAGGGAGAAGTTTGAGTACTTCCGAACTATGTTGGGAGTACATGGGATGAGCTTGAGGGGGAGTGTTGAGAGTCTTGATATCCCAAGCTCATCTACATCTTCATCGGCAGTACATCATGAGCTTGAGAGGGGCTGTTGAGATTCAAGCTCGATGTCAGTGTGAGCCAGCTATGCTATGTGCTGGTATGTGCTAGCAGATTAGGTAGGAACATGTGTGAGACATAAATGACCGCGTGTCCAGTTGGTCATAGTGTGTGGACATTAGCTAGGGTTAGTAGTGTGTGGACACAACTCATAGTGTTGTGTGGATTATGGATTAGTGCATTATGCTTTGTGTGAGAGTGGACATGGCTTCCCTTTATGGTTAGGGTTTGCAATATACATTAGGGTTTGCTCCTGTGTGTGTGTCTCCTCCTTCTCTACCGTTCTTTCAACATGAAATCCCATGAATCTTTTATTCAAAAAGAAGAATATTAAGTGTAGCTTATTATGAGAAATTTGAGAAAGAATGTGAAAATATTGAATGGATGTGATATAATGTGAATAAATGTGAATGAATAAATATTGAATGGATGTGATATAATGTGAATGAATGTGAATGGATGTAGGAATGAAGTGAATGGATGTAGGAATGATGTGAATGGATGTAGGAATGGATGTGATTAGATGTGAGTTGATGTGGAAAGTATGTGATTCGATGTGAGTTGATGTGGGATGATGTGATTGGATGTGAGTTGATGTGGAAAGGATGTGATTGGATGTGAGTTGATAGAGGAAAGATGTGATTGGATGTGACTTAATGTAGAAAATGTGGGATAATAAGAAATGATGTGGAATAATGAGAAATGATGTGGAATGGGATGATGATAAATGATGTGGAATGACAAGAGATGATGAGGAATAATGAGAAAGGATGTGGATGATGAGAAAAGATGGGAATTCTATTTGGAACTGTATTTGTTGATGAAACCTGGTTTTTAATAAAAGATTGTTTTCTGTCAAGAATGCTAGGAAAGCATTTTGACCATCTTGTGAATGAGGTCGTGCTGGTAGACCTAAGTGAAAATGTTGCAACAGCTGAGACGAAGAGTCAATGAAGGACGTCTCGCGTGTGGCAAGGTCGGTCGAGGTCTTGACCAGCCTCGATTCGATAATGGTGAGCTTCTGGGTATGGTGGATGAGGTACCAACAAGGAAGCGGCCTATGAGTGAAATGCTAGGTCACCTACTAAAGAACCTAGAGGGTGCTGACCATACGGTGCTCGGGCTGGCTCTGGGTCGCCAAAGATACCCACACGTGCGTTTCGAAAGAAAATGAGTTGGAGCTATTTTCTGAACACGGGCATGGATCTGGTTGATTGACCTTGCTGGTCTTCCAACAAATGAGTTCATGGCTCTTCTACATGGATCTTGTTGATCCCCAACCGAGAGTCTATATGGTTTTTATGTGATTAAACTCCTACGTACTATGGGCTAGGAACTATTGAAAAGGCCCCTGAGTGAGGAGGTGGTGAGCGTTTTTGTTGTCGATGATGCCATAGGTACGCTCAGGAAGGAATGACTAAAATTGGATTTTATTATTGGAAAGTGAAAAAGTTAGAAATTGGATCTGGATATTTTGGAGGATTATGATCAATAATACTATGGTTTCATTTCAAGTTTGCTTTAAAGACAACTGAATCTGTAAAAGGCAATTTCATATTGGTGCGTAAGTGGTGTGTCTAAATTGTATTTTATATGAGTGCAAGCTAGGGGGCATGGGAACTCTTTTCCTTGGTACCCGGGACAAAACATAACCAAATTTTCATAATGGATCCTATCAATATAGTGGTGGGTGGTTGGCTAACCCATGGGACTCGATGGAGGCTGGAGTGATGGATCCCTATAATTAAAATTTAATTCTATTCAAGTTACGATAGTTGAAGTAAGTCATGGATAATACTTGTTCTATATGGAAAAGAATCTATGGCTGTGCCTCTTTGACAAGGAAAAAAGCGTTGATCTCTATGATCCAAGTGCAAGTAGAAATGTTAGTCCCCAACGCGATGAGGAAGATCTCGACCCGGATGTTCATAAAGCTCTTCATAAATCTCAGCCTGGACCTTTCAAAGATGAAGGGGAGCACTTGGGAGAAATAGTATAGAAGTGGATCAAAGCTATGGAAGAGTACTTTGATGTCATACGCTACAATGGAAAAAGTAAGGCAACTCTTGCCAGGATGAAGATCGTAGAAACAGCCACAGTGGCATGGAGAAACCACTGCAAGACAAACCATCTGGATCGGAACACCCAGACATGGAATAATCTCAAGATTTACCTACGGAAGAGATTCTATCCTCCCGGATTCTTGGATACTCAAAAACCAGCCAATACTCATTAGGCCAATGCCTCAATTGATAGAGTTTACATCCACAAGAGGCCAAGCATCTAATCCCACTGATCTCTCCTTGATTCACTCCACCTACTTGATTCTCTCCACCTCTTACCTTTTCTAAAATATCTCCACACATCCTAAATCTTCTCATGCTACCCTTTATTCTCTCCCAAGAAATACCTCTCACCTTTTCACTGCTTCTCACTCATTTATAGATTCTCTTTTATAGCCTCTTGCTAAGGGCTTGTTCCCACACACACCCATTCACTTGTATATTTCAACACCTCCCCTCAAGTGAATAATCCTAGCACACCTAGACCTTATACCAAGTTTCCCTCTTACTTGGTAGCCCCCGCGACCAGTGCCTCAAGTTCCTAAACTCATAGTCCTTGACACACTCTCTCTATGTGTCCAAGGCTTACTACAACAACCCGTGACCTTGACTAAAGTGCTCACACATACATCTACCACATGGCCTATATCATCGGTGGCTCAGAGGTGGTTTTACTCTATTGGGGCAGGTTACATTGGGTTGTGGGGTTTTTCTCTCAGAAACGATGATCTGACTCCACTTCCTTAGGAGTCTCCATGAAGTTTGCCGATGTCATTCCTTCTCCACTGGGTTTGTTGTAGCAGTCTCATGTGTCCTAGCTGGCAAGTGAAGGTCCTTCCTCCTCCTATGCCTCTTTCTTGTCCTCGTCCTCTTGTGAGCATCCTCATTGGGTGAAGAATGCTTTTTCCTCTCCAACTGTTGAGTCCACCCATTTCTTCTCTTTGACCTTGGTCTCTTGCTCTAGTAGAGCTCCTTCTATCTCATGCAGCTTCATTTCAGGTACATTCTTTAAGGTTGCCAGAATGTTTTCATATTCACCTTTGTCCACACTTTTCAAAAGCACTACTAGTGCCTCATCATCCTCTACCTTCTTACCAATGTTGCTTAATGCTTTTGTATTTGTTCAAGTGTGTGATTAAAGGTTCACTTTCCTTCATGTCAAGTTTGTAGAATTGCATTAACAGATTTATCTATGAATTTTTTGCTTGAGTGCCAAATAATTTATTAAGTTCATCCCATGCATCTTTTGCCCATTGTATCCCTGTGATGTGGACCGTGGTGAATGATTTCATCATTTAAACTGAGTGCGATAAGTCCTAATGCTTTCTAATTCTTGCTCTTCCACTCATTTTTCCCAATCACCTCTGGGCATTCATCTCTTCCCTCAACTAGTCCCCACAGATTTTTCCTCATGAGCAAATACATGGTTTTTGTTTGCCATGTATAAAACTGCTCCCCATTAAATTTAGCTATCTCTTGTGCCATGCTCATGATGATGTGAAGGGGGTCTTACCTCTTGATCCAATTCAAGATTCAAGGGCAGTGTTTACCCTTTTACAACTCAATCTGGTGTTTAGGTAATGATTACAACATATTTATCTCATAAATTCACCAAAAATTACATAAAGCCAAGGGTAACAAATCTGTACTGAATGATTGGAGTATCAAACCATCTCTGAATTGTAATCTGAAATGATAAGGATCTGTATCAAATACCCAATGGTAAATTTGAACCCTCAATTGTACCAAAATACAGTGATTAGTGCTGATTAATCTCATTGATTAGCAAAATAATCCCCTGTTTTGTGTGTAGAAAAGAGAGTGTGCAGGGAGGCCAGATTTGGGGCCTTAGAGTTCAAATGAGCTCAAATCCTTTAAATCCATCAATAGCAGTTAGTCTATTAGAGGATCAAGCCAAGAAACAAAAGATTTGACCAAACATTGAATGCTTAATCTCTGTTTTACCAAAGTCACTTGCAAATTTGATGCAGAGCTTGATGCCACTTCTCCTTAAGGAATTTCACAAATCTAACATCACCAGCATGTAGAGAACCCTTGAAAACTCTTGGGTCTAAGAGGAATTAGACCAATTGCTTCTATGTAAGTGTAGATCTGAGTTTTTCTCCAAAATGGAAGCGCCGATGAATTCGCGATTTTCTGCAGCTCCTGTTGGCGGTTTGGTGATTTGTCTTGATGGGCTGGTGCGTGGGCAGCTTGGCTAGGTGGGGCTAAGAGGCTATTGCCTAATGTTAAGCCTCGAGGAAGATCAAGCCCCTCCACCAGCTAGGGGTGTAAAGAACTTGTTGTTGGTTATCTCCTATTCCTAATTCATAGGGTGATTAGCAAGATAATAAGCTCATAAATTGGATGGATTCTAAGCTAGGCTCTGATACCATGTTAAAATGCAAGCAAAGTGATGAGCTATGGTGGATCAAATGCAAGAATCAACATTATTAATAAAGAGATTAGACGATGTTTAAGACATGATTAGTGATTAACTAATAGCTTAATGTAGGCATGGATACTCAAAAACCAGCCAATACTCATTACGCAAATGCCTCAATTTATAGAGTTTACATCCACAAGATGCCAAGCATCTAATCCCACTGATCTCTCCTTGATTCATTCCACCTCTTTTGCTTGATTCACTCCACCTCTTTTGCTTGATTCACTCCACCTCTTTTGCTTGATTCTCTCCACCTCTTCACTTTTCCATATCTCCACACATCCTAAATCTTCTCATGCTACCCTTCATTCTCTCCCAGTAGATACCTCTCACCTTTTCACTACGTCTCACTCATTTACAGATTCTCTTTTATAGCCTCTTGCTAAGGGCTTGTTCCCGCACACACCCATTCACTTGTATATTTCAACATGAACGAACCCTTAGATACTCTAGTAAAGACTGCCAAGCCAGTTTTCATGGCTGAAGCAGTGCGGATGACGAAGGATTTCACCAAGGCCTTTGTTGTGTCAAGGTTCCGTCGAAGCCAACACTCCTAGCTCTAGAAGGTGATTCCAACTTTCCGCCTCCTAAGAGAGACAACCAGGTCAAACTTAGGATATGGGAAGTTCCAGAATGAAAAAAAGGTCTTTTTCTCGAAACACAATCCCTTGGAATTCAACTTTAGGAGTCCCACCCTTGAACAAAGAAGTTAAATGCTTTAACTACCATGGATATGCTCATCATAGTATGGATTGCCCAACTCCTTTTGGATCAAGGTTTTCAAGACAAGGAAGTCAAGGACCAAGATTCCAGATTCTAGTTCCTTCCTTCTAGAGTAATCAAGGTCCTTCCTCGTCAAAATCAGGGAAACCCCAGAGGTAGACCCCCTAATCAACCCCCAGCTTCAATGCAAAGTAATGCAAGACCTCCGCCTCAGAATAGGGAAAGTAAAAGAGAGATATTCCCAAATCAGCCATCTACTTCCAAGGTAGTAACGCTGGAAGTAATAGAGGAACAAAGAGAACTAAGAGATTATCCTCTAGCTGCGAGATGAGGACATCTCACGTTTTTTAAATAGGGGAGGATGTAAGATTCCTCCCCCCTTCAAAACTGCCCCTTCAGTCTCTTGTAATCATTCCCCCCTCAGAAATGGAAAAAGATCTTGTTTTACCCTGTTTTGGCCTTGAGAGAGAAAATATCTAGAGAGAGGTAATTCAAAATTGAGATATTTTTTCATGCAAAAATTCTCCTAATGTCTAAGATGAATTTTCCTAAAACACAAGTTCAAAATAAACTTTCCAATATGCATTAGGAATTAATTGAATATGTGTATAAGGCACCTTAGCCTAAGGGTCCACATTTTCAGAAATTTTTGGATTAAGGTCCAAATAAGGTTCCAGAGGGCCAATAGGATTAATCCAAGTATTGGGATGAGATAAATACAATGAATAAAATAAAATAGACATAAAATGAGTAAATGCTCACATAAGATGAAGAGTTGTCTAAGTACATGGTTTATTAGTTAAAACTAAGGTATATTAGTAAAAAAATAAGATATTTAGGTGAAATGATGCATTTTTGACACCTTGGTAAGGAGAGAAAGACACTTGAGGTAGGTGCCTTTTTTATCATGATTGTTTGGGTTTTTTAATTTAAAAAAACAAGATATTTCATCTCTCCTCTCTCTTGGTGCACACTGGATAGGGGGCCAAATTAATGCAAATCTTGTCCAAGTTGGGTCAAACTGAAGCTAGAAGGCTCTAGAATTGGTTAGTGGCCTCCCTCACCTATAAATTGACCCTCATTCCTTTGTATTTTCATATTGGAGAAACTCCATGCTAGTATTATCTCTAAATTAGTATATTTCTACTATCTCTCTAATTTGCCTCTTATCTTGAGAGCTTTGGAGCTTCTATCTATAAATTGCCTCTTCTCTTTGGAGCTTTGGAGATTTAGAGAAAGACACTTGAGGTAGGTGCCTTTTTTATCATGATTGTTTGACTTTTTTAATTCAAAAAAATCAAGATATTTCATCTCTCCTCTCTCTTGGTGCAAACTGGATAGGGGGCCAAATTGATGTAAATCTTGTCCAAATTGGGTCAAACTGAAGCTGGAGGGCTCTAGAACCCAGTTGGAATTGATTAGTGGCCTCCCTCACCTATAAATTGACCCTCATTCCTTTGTATTTTCATATTGGAGAAACACCATGCTAGTATTATCTCTAAATTAGCATATTTCTACTATCTCTCTAATTTGCCTCTTCTCTTGAGAGCTTTGAAGCTTTGGCTCTAGAACCCAGTTGGAATTGGTTAGTGGCCTCCCTCACCTATAAATTGACCCTTCATTCCTTTCTATTTTCATATTGGAGAAACACCATGCTAGTCTCTAAATTAGCATATTTCTACTATCTCTCAAATTTGCCTCTTCTCTTGAGAGCTTTGGAGCTTCTATCTCCTCCAACTTCTCTTGGAGATTACCCTCCCTCTCTCGGTGGCCAAGGACTTTCTTGGAGGCTTCACTTATAACCAAATAAGGTAAACCTGATTTTTATGCATAGAAAGATGCATAAAGGAATTATTTTTATTTCAAAAGTGTTATTCCCATTAAAATTAATTTTTATGCAGAAATAGATGCATAAAGAATTTTTATATCAAAATTAGAATTCTCTTAAATTCTATGTTTAAATTCTATGAATAGATGTTGATGAGAAGTGATGTGAATCAGATAGATGTGAATAAATGGATGGATGGATGTGATGTGAAAAGAGGTGATGAGATGTGATGAGAAGTGATGTGAATGAATAGATGGATGGATGTGATGTGAAAAGAGGTGATGAGATGTGATGAGAAGTGATGTGAATCAGATAGAGATGAATGAATGGATAGATGGATGTGATGTGAATAGAGGTGATGAGATGTGAGGTGAATAGATGCGATGAGATGTGATGTGAATCAGATAGATGTGAATGAATGGATGGATGGATATGAGGTGAATAGATGTGATGAGATGTGATGTGAATCAGATAGATGTGAATGAATGGATGGATGATGGATGTGATGTGAATAGAGGTGATGAGATGTGAGGTGAATAGATGTGATGAGATGTGATGTGAATCAGATAGATGTGAATGATTGGATGGATGAGATGTGATGAATAGAGGTGATGAGATGTGAGGTGAATAGATGTGATGAGATGTGAGGTGAATAGATGATGTGAATGATGTGATGTGATGAGATGTGATGTGAATCAGATAGATGTGAATGATTGGATGGATGTATGTGATGATGAATAGAGGTGATGAGATGTGAGGTGAATAGATGTGATGAGAATCAGATAGATGTGAATGAATGGATGGATGGATGTGATGTGAGTACAGGAGATGAGATGTGAGGTGAATAGATGTGATGTGAATGAATGGATGAGATGTGATGTCATGTGAATCAGGATGTAAATGAATGATATAGGATGTTAGTGGATGTATGTGAAAGAATGGATGTGAATGTATGTGATGAAAATGGATGTGAATGTGTATGTGAAGAATGGATGTGAATGAGTATGTGAAAGAATAGATGTGGATGTGTATGTGAAGAATGGATTTGAATGTGTATGTGAAGAATGGATGTGAATGAGTATGTGAAAGAATGGTGGATGTGGATGTATGTGAAAGAATGGATATACATGTGTATGTGAAAGAATGTGATGTGATGTGACATGAATATATGTGGATGTGAAGTGATAGATATGAGTGTATGGATAGATGTGAGAAGTCGTACATGTGAACGATTGGATGGATGTGTATGAATGAGATATGATGTGGATAGAAGTGATGTGATATAATGGGGATAGAATGTATGTGATGGGATGGTTAGGAGAATGTATGTGGTGGATATGAATGAATGAATTATGATGTGATGTGAACGAATGAATGTGATGTGATGTAAATGGAGATAGATGTGATGTGTGATGTGAACGAATATGATGTGATGAGATGTCGATATGGGTAGATGCGAGTGGATGAGATGTGGATATGGGTAGATGCGAGTGGATGAGATTTGATGCGTATAAATGAGAAAAGATGTGATGGAAAATGATGTGATGAGAATGGGAATACATATGAAATAAATGAGAATTGATGTGGAACAATATGGAAAGATGAGAGTTTGTTATAGAAACTATATTTATGACATGTTTTTAAATGACTGTTTTATATCAAGAATGTTGGGAAAGCATTTTGACCATCTTGTGAATGAGGTCATGTGGGAGACCTAATCTATTAAATTTGCAATAGCTGACGGAGAGTCAATGGAGGACGTCTCGCGAAGGTCGGCCGAGGTCTTGACCACCCTCGGTTTGATTTAAATGGTGAGCTTCCGGTACGGTGGATGAGGGACCAAGGAAGTGGCCTATGAGTGAAGCGCTATGTGACCTACTATTACGAAGGATCCTAGAGGGTGCTAACCATACGGTGCTCGGGCTCTGGGTCACCAAAGATACCCACACGTGCGTCGAGGAAGATATTGGAACAAGGTGTAAGAGCTGTTTTCTGAATTCGAGCATGGATCTGGTTGATTAAACTTGCTGGTCCTCAACGGATGAGTCCATGGCTCTTTTATATGGATGTATTGGTTGATCTTGCTCATCTTCAACAGAGATTCCATTTTGATTTTTATAAGTGAATATATTGCCGGGTACTATGAGCTAGGAACTATTGAAAAGGCCCCTGAGTGGATAGGTGCTGAGCATTCTGGTTGCCAATGATGCCATAAGTACATCGATGAAAAGAAAAATAGAAATTAGGATTCAACAACCGGGTATTTTGGAAGATTATGATCAATGATACTATAGATTTATTAAATGATGGTCTTAAAGATAGCTGATTCTATGAAAAAGGCAATTTTGTATTGGGTGTGTAAGTGGTGTGACTAGTTTTAAGTTTGCATGAATATCCGGCTAGGGAGCCTAGGAACTCTTTTCCCTCGTACGCGAGACAAAACCTGACAAAATTCTTAAATGGATCCCATCACTACAGTGGTTGGGGCCGTTGGCTAACCCACGGGACTGGATGGGGTTAGGCTAGACTGATGGATCCTGAAAATGAGACTCAATTCTGTTATGGTACGATAGATGAAGTAAATCCCGGATAAAAATTGTTCTATGGAAAAGAATCAACGGCTGTGCCTCTCAATGAGGAAAAAAGCATTGGTCTCTATGATCTAAGTGCAAGTCTTTTCCTTGATCTGCCTATGATACTTACGGGTTCGGTCAGATCAGTTCAGTTAGTTAAGGCTCTTGACTACGTTAGAGTAAAAATATCCCGGAGGAATCGCCCGTGCTTTCCGAGAGAGGGACGTTTTTCCAGGGTACTCGGTTTTGGAAGAACCGAGAGATTAGTATCTTGTCCGGATATCGGTGGGCGAGGCCCCGAGTGAGGGACCCTGCCCCCTGCAAGAAGTGCTACTTTCGGTGCTAGCATCCCTGAATACATTACGCAGAGGGGGACAGGGATCTTTCAGCTGTGCTGGTATCACTTTAAAAATTAGAAATTAGGATTCAACCGGATATTTTGGAAGATTATGATCAATGATACTATAGTTTCATTAAATGATTGTTTTAAAGATAGCTGATTTTGTGCAAAAGGCAATTTCATATTGGGTGTGTAAGTGGTGTGACTAGTTTTAAGTTTGCATGAATATCTGGCTAAGGGGCTTGGGAACTCTTTTCCCCTGGTACCCGGGACAAAACTTAACCAAATTCTTAAGTGGATCCCATCACTACAGTGGTTGGGCGGTTGGCTAACCCACGGGGCTTAGGCTAGACTGATGGATCCCTAAAATGAGACTTAATTCTATTATGGTATGATAGATGAAGTAAATCCCGGATAAAAATTGTTCTATGGAAAAGAATCAACGGCTATGCCTCTCAATGAGGAAAAAAAGCATTGGTCTCTATGATCCAAGTACAAGTCTTTTCCTTGATCTGACTATGATACTTACGGGTTTGGTCAGATCAATTTAGTTAGTTAAGGCTCTTGACTACGTTAGAGTAAAAATATCTTGGAGGAATCGCCCATGCTTTCCGGGCAAGGGAAGTTTTTCCGGGTTTGGTTTTGGAAGAACCGAGGGATTGGTCTCTTGTCTGGATATCCGTGGTGGGCGAGGCCCCATGTGAGGGACCCTGCCCCATCATGCAAGAAGTGCTACTTCCACTGCTTACACCCCTGAATACATTGCACAGAGGGGGACATGGATCTTTCAGCTGGTATCATAGCAAATTGGCTAATGTGGATCAACCGAGAAGCCAAAAATGTCAAAAATTTATGAAGTAGCAGCAATAAAAAATTAGAAATGTGTGATGAAATTCATACAAATTGATATTCAGACTGAAATTCATAAATTAGTAATTGGGTCTTCACATGGAAGTACCGCAAATTGCATGGGATCCCTTACTTACTTGAGGCCTAGACATGATGGTATTTACCTTACCCCCCCTGAATACATTGCACCCCTGAATACATTGCACAGAGGGGGACAGGGATCTTTCAGCTGGTATATCAAAGCAAATTGGCTAATGTGGATCAACCCAGAAGCCAAAAAATGTCAAAAATTTATGTAGCAGCAGTAAAAAATTAGAAATGTGTGATGAAATTCATACAAATTGATATTCAGACTGAAATTCATAAATTAGTAATTGGGTCTTCACATGGAAGTACCGCAATTGCATGGAATCCCTTACTTGCTTGAGGCCTAGACATGATGGTATTTACCTTATAATTCCAAGGACCGTGACTACCCGTATATACCGAGGATATAAGTGCAGCTCTTTACTGGCATATATATGATTCAATCTAAGACTTGAAATTATAAGCAAAAATGCTATCTAGATGATGAATTTGAATGTGGTTGATATGATTTTAAAAACTCTGGTTGAGAACTGATGAGTTGATTTGGATTCTGATTGAAAAATGATGATTCCTGAGTTTTGGTTGAAAAGCGAGAAGCTGAGCAAAACCACAATGAGGATGAATGGGACGAGTCCCTGTGAGTGATGATGTTCGTAACTGGAATGACGTTAATGACTTCAACAAATTACTATGAGATTAGTGGATTGTGTTGATAGATTGCTACTGTTAACACTTGACCCAGTGGATCATGTTAAGGGATGACAAATTAAAAACCTGTATAATTGAAATTCCCATGGAGGAATGTTCAGTTGGAAATTTCGGTCTAATGGACCATAATTGTGTTAAGGATATGAATGATATGATCTAAAAGAATTGTTATCTGATGATGAGTTCTATATAAGGGATCTTTATCCTAGGATTCTGTTGGGTTCACCAGACTATAAGGAACCCCAGAATCAGTTGGATCCTAAGGGAAAGAGTTGTCCTCTAGTTTGCGAGATGAGGACATCTCGCGTTTTTTAAGTGGGGTAGGATGTAAGATTCCTCCCTTGAGCTTTTAAGGTGTGCAGGTGTAATAACCTCCCCTTTTGATCTTATAATTGTTTCCCTCTTTGAAATAAAAGAAAGATCCTGTTTTACCCTGTTTTGGCCTAGAGAGAGAAAATATCTAGAGGGAGGTAATTCAAAATTGAGATATTTTTGGATATAAAAATCCTCCTAGTGTCTAAAATGGTTTCCCTTAGAACAAAAATTCAAAAAGAACTTTCCAATGTGCAATTGGAATTAATTGAAAATAGGTAAAAAGGACCTTAGCCTAAGGGTCCATATTTTCAAAAAAATTTGGATCATGGTCCAATTAAGGTTCCTATGGACCAATAAGATTAATCCAAATGTAGGGAGGAAATAAATTGAAGAATAAAAGAAAAATCCCCAAAAATGAGTCAATTCTCACATAAGATGAAGAGTTGACTGAGCACAAGGTTTATTGGCTAAAAATTAAGAGATATTTAGAGAAAATGATGCATTTTTGACACCTCAATGTGGGGATCTCCCCTCATGAAGGAGGCGCCTATTTCACATATGTGGAGGAGTTTGAAACTAAGAAATAATGAGATATGTTCATCTCTCCTGTTTCAACTAGATCCAAAAAGTAAGCTATACTGACCCAAAAATGGTCAAAAATTGACCAAAGTGATGTGGGAAATTCTAGAACTAGTTTGCTTGGTTAGAGGCTTACTTTTTCCTATAAATAGAAGCCTCCCCCTTTTTAAAAGCTTAATGGTGTTTATGCACTATTACTCTACTCCTGTCCTGAGCCATTTACATTGAATTTTTTAATAATTCAATTGTTTTTGGCCTAATCCTCTCCAAAGTGAATTGGTGGCCACCCTTGCTTCAAACAAGAGTAGAACCCTCAATCCCTCAAGCCAAAGGAGAGCTTACAGGCTCTCCTTTGCTTCAAACAAGAGTAGAACCCTCAATCCCTCAAGCCAAAGGAGAGCTTACAAGCTCTATGTAAGTTAATTTTCTTACTTGTTTAATTTTAAATCTATGGTTTTCTTGATTTTGATGTTTTACAGTTGTTGATTGAATTAAATTCAAATGCTATGCCTTTGAGGAAAAGGCCACCCCCTTCTCTTCTTTACATTCCAGCCTTTCTTAATCCTAGAAAGATTAACTAAGGGATTAATTAAACTCTTCTAATTGTTTACTCTCTTGAATTTAGAAAATTCTGTAGATTAGAGTTCTATGAATCTAATTTGGGTTAATTTAAGTTAAAAATAGAATGATAAAAATGAGAAATGGTCAGCCATACAAAGGAGGTTATGGTAAAATTTTCTAGAATTTTGTGGAAAAAGAAAGTTGTTTTTATGTTATTCCAAAAGAGTAATTCCCACCATTTTTGCATCTAAAAGATATATTCTAATTACTCCATGTACATATTCACCTATGAATATGCATGGATATCACTGATATTAATTATTAAAATTGATTTTTATGCATAGAAAGATGCATAAAGGAATTATTTTTATTTCAAAAGTGTTATTCTCATTAAAACTAATTTTTATGCATAGAAAGATGCATAAAGGAATTATTTTTATTTCAAAAGTGTTATTCCCATTTTTATGCACAAATACATGCATAAAGAATTTTTATATCAAAATTAGAATTCTCTTTAATTCTATGTTTAAATTCTAGGAATAGATGTGATGAGATGTGATGTGAATCAGATAGATATGAATGAATGGATGGATGGATGTGATGTGAATAGAGGTGATGAGATGTGAGGTGAATAGATGTGATGAGAAGTGATGTAAATCAAATAGATGTGAATGAATGGATGGATGGATGTGAATTAAATAGATGTAAATGAATGGATGGATGGATGTGATGTGAATCAAATAGATGTGAATGAATGGATGGATGGATGTGATGTGAATCAAATAGATGTGAATGAATGGATGGATGGATGTGATGTGAATAGAGGTGATGAGATGTGATGTGAATCAGATGTGATGAGATGTGAGGTGAATAGATGTGATGAGATGTGATGTGAATGAATGGATGGATGGATGTGATGTGAGTAGAGGAGATGAGATGTGAGGTAAATAGATGTGATGAGATGTGATGTGAATCAGATAGATGTGAATGAATGGATGAGATGTGATGTCATGTGAATCAGGATGTAAATGAATGATATAGGATGTGAATGGATGTATGTGAGAGAATGGATGTGAATGTATGTGATGAAAATGGATGTGAATCAGATAGATGTGAATGAATGGATGAGATGTGATGTTATGTGAATCAGGATGTAAATGAATGATATAGGATGTGAGTGGATGTATGTGAGAGAATGGATGTGAATGTATGTGATGAAAATGGATGTGAATGTGTATGTGAAAAATGGATGTGAATGAGTATGTGAAAGAATGGATGTGAATGTTTATGTGAAGAATGGATATGGATGTGTATGTGAAGAATGGATGTGAATGAGTATGTGAAAGAATGGATGTGGATGTATGTAAAAGAATGGATATAGATGTGTATGTGAAAGAATGTGATGTGATGTGACATGAATATATGTGGATGTGAAGTGATAGATATGAATGTATGGATAGATGTGAGAAGTCATACGTGTGAACGATTGGATGGATGTGTATGAATGAGATATGATGTGGATAGAAGTGATGTGATATAATGGGGATAGAATGTATGTGATGGGATGGTTATGAGAATGTATGTGGTGGATATGAACGAATGAATGTGATGGATATGAATGAATGTGATGTGATGTGATATGGATATGGGTAGATGTGAATGTGATGTGATGTAATGTGATGCAAATGGAGATAGATGTGATGTGTGATGTGAACGAATATGATGTGATGAGATGTGGATATGGGTAGATGCGAGTGGATGAGATCTGATGCGGATAAATGAGAAAAGATATGATGAGATGAAAAATGATGTGATGAGAATGGGAATACATATGAAATAAATGAGAATTTGTGTGGAACAATATGGAAAGACAAGATTTTGTTATAGAAACTGTATTTATGACATGTTTTTAAATGACTGTTTTATATCAAGAATGCTAGGAAAGCATTTTGACCATCTCGTGTGGGAGACCTAATCTGTTAAAGTTGCAACAGTGACGGAGAGTCAATGGAGGACGTCTCGCGTAGCAAGGTCGGCCGAGGTCTTGAGGACCATCCTCAATTCGATTTAAATGGTGAGCTTCGTACGGTGGATGAGGGACCAAGGAAGCGGCCTATGAGTGAAGCGCTAGGTGACCTACGAAGGATCCTAGAGGGTGTTGAACATACGGTGCTCGGGCTTTGGGCCACCAAAGATACCCACATGTGCATTGCAGAAGATATTGGAACAAGGAGTCAGAGCTGTTTTCTGAATTCGGGCTGGTTGATTGACCTTGTTGGTCCTCAATGGATGAGTCCATGGCTCTTTTATACGGATCTGTTGGTTGATCTTGCTGATCTTCCACAGAGATTCCATTTTGAATTTTATAAGTGAATATATTGCCAGGTACTATGAGCTAGGAACTATTGAAAAGGCCCCTGATGAGTGGACATGTGGTGAGCATTCAGGTTGTTTGCCAATGATGCGCCATAAGTACACCGATGAAGGAAAAATTAGAAATTAGGATTCAACCGGATATTTTGGAAATTAGGACTCAACCGAATATTTTGGAAATTAGGACGCAACCGGATATTTTGGAAATTAGGATTCAACCGGATATTTTAGAAATTAGGATACAACCGGATATTTTGGAAGATTATAATCAATGATACTATAGTTTCATTAAATGATTGTTTTAAAGACAGCTGATTCTGTGAAAAAGGCTAGGGGACCTGGGAACTCTTTTCCCTGGTATGCGAGACAAAACCTAACCAAATTCTTAAATGGATCCCATAACTACAGTGGTTGGGGCAGTTGGCTAACCCACGGGACCTAGATGGGGTTATGCTGGACTGATGGATCCCTAAAATGAGACTCAATTCTGTTATGGTACGATAGATGAAGGAAATCCCAGATAAAAATTGTTCTATGGAAAAGAATCAACGGCTTTGCCTCTCAATGAGGAAAAAAGCATTGGTTTCTAGATCCAAGTGCAAGTCTTTTCCTTGATCTAACTATGATACTTACGGGTTCGGTCAGATCAGTTCAGTTAGTTAAGGCTTTTGACTACGTTAGAGTAAAAATATCTCGGAGGAATCCCCCGTGCTTTCCGAGCTAGGGAAGTTTTTCTGGGTTCGGTTTTGGAAGAACCAAGGGATTAGTCTCTTGTCCGGATATCGGTGGGTGAGGCCCCGAGTGAGGGACCCTGCCCCGCGCAAGAAGTGCTACTTTCATTGTTAGCACCCCTGGATACATTGCGCGGAGGGGGACAGGGATCTTTTAGAAGCCCTTTTCCTTGAAGCTCTTTTCTAGGAACCCTGAGTAGTCTCAAAAATCCCTCCTAAAATTGGGAAAACCAAAGAGGGAGAGTTCCACCTCAGACTGCAGCAGCTAGAGCCATCACAATAGCTCAGGAAGTGGAGGAAGAAAAAGGACTGAACTATGCCGCCATTGAGCATCAGGGTCCAAATCGTCAATTTTGTCCTCCAGACTCCAGCAGAGTACAAGGGTAAGCAATTCAAGATTTTGATTGATTCATGCAATACACATTCTTTTATTTCCCCAGGATGTCTGCATAAGTGAGTCCTAAATCATCAAAAATCAAGGAAACCTATGCAAGTGGAATTGGTGAGTGGAAAGATTCTTTTCACACACCTTGAGACAGACCATATTCAGTTTAATCTAGATGGGAACGTAATAGATTGCCAGTTCAGAGTCCTACCCTTGGAAATTTATGATGGAATCCTTGGAATTGATTAGCTCCATAAGAATTAGGTTGACATTCATTATCACAATGGAACCATCTCTTTCCTTGACCTTTCATGGGAATAAAGTTCAAGGAACTAGAACTTTTGGATTCCCAGTGCTACAATTAGTCAAAGCTTCTAAATTGTTAAAGGGACTCAGAAAGAGGTAAGCTGTTTATGTCGTTAAGATGAATCTAGTAGACATAAAATGCGAGGCTAAGGAACCAGAGTGGTTAAGTAAGTATGCTGATGTGTTCCTTGAAGAGCTGACTGAGATGCCTCTAACTCGTGCAGTAGATCATGGATCGAGCTAACCCCCGAAGCTCAGCCAGTAGCCCAACGTGCATACAAAATGCCAGTTCTAGAAGCCATAGAACTTAAGGAGCAGTTAAGAGAACTGCTAGAGCAAGGATTTGTAAGACCCAATGTTTCACCTTGGGGTGCGCATGTTCTCTTTCACAAGAAGAAAGATGGAACGTTAAGACTCTATATTGATTACAGAGGGTTGAATCAGCTAACAATTAAAAATAAATATCCTATCCCTAGGATTGATTAACTTTTGGATTGGTTAAGTGGAACCCAAATGTTCACAAAGATAGATCTCAAATCCGGGTACTACCAGATCAAAATCAAGGAACAAGATATCCCAAACACAACTTTCAATACTTGCTATGGGCATTATGAATTTACAGTTATGCCATTCAGATTGACTAATGCCCTAGCGAGACGTTTAACCATCTCATGCAGGATATTCTCAGAGAATACTTGGATGATTTTATTCTTGTTTTCTTTGATGACATCCTGGTATACTCTAAGAATGCAGCTGATCATGAAGATCTTGTTTTCTTTGAATGACATCCTGGTATACTCTAAGAATGCAGCTGATCATGAAGATCATGTGCACAAGGTCCTGTGGAAATCCTAAGGAATCACCAACTCTTTGCAAAGAAGAGCAAGTGCACTTTCTATGGTGTTGTCCATGTAGAATACTTGGGATTCATAGTATCTAAAGATGGGATTTCTCTTGACTCCTCTAAAATCCAAGCAGTTGTGGAGTGTGGTTAGAGCCCAAAACAGTGAAAGAAGTCAGAAGATTCTTGGGACTAACCGGATGGTAAAGAATCTTTATACCCAAGTATGCTCAGATAGCATCCCCTTTGACTAACCTTCTCAAGAAGAGCATCCTATTTCAGTGGACTGCTATGTGTCAGAGTGCTTTTGACAAGCTGAAAATAGCTTTAGTAACCAACCCTATCCTAAAATTGCCAGATTTTTCCTTACCCTTTGAGGTAGAGTGAGAGATGCCAGTGGTTTTGCCCTAGGTGGTGCACTTATGCAGGAAGGTCATGTAGTAGCCTATGAATCCAAAAAGCTCAGAACGCATGGGAGAAATTATGCCATCCATGACTTGGAGTTACTCTCAGTAGTATATGCTTTGAAGTTGTGGAGACATTATCTCTTGGGACAGGGATTCACCTTGATGAGACAGATCATCAAAGTCTGAAGTGGATCTTCACCCAAAGGGATCTCAACATGCGTCAAAGAAGGTGAATGTGTAGACCCTGCTGGAATTTGATTTTGAGATAAAGTACCGGTCAGGGAAACAAAATGTGGTAGCCAATGCGCTTAGTAGGAAAGCCTCCTTGCTTGCAACTACATTAGTGTCAAATCCATTGATCAGTGAAGCAAGAGAGAAATCATGCAAGATAGATTCTTTACCCCCATTGCTACACTACTAATGCAAGAAAGCAAGACTCCTCAGGAAATGAGTCGAGTTTTTGGATATAAAATGGATGAAGGATGCATGTATTACAATAATCGGCTGTGCATTCCTAATAATGAGGAAACAAAGGGAAAAATTCTTAGGGAAGCCCATGATAGCCCGATAGCTGGACATCCAGGGTTCATAAAGACCTACATGTAAATAAAGAAGAGCTTCTTCTGGCCAGGACTCAAAAGGGATGTACTCAAAAGGGATGTACTCAATCATGTACGTCAGTGCTTAACATGTCAAAGAGTCAAGGCAAAAAGGGTTAAAATGCCAGGTAAGCTGCATCCATTGGACATTCCACAGATGAAGTGGGAATGTATGAGTATAGATTTTGTTACTGGATTACCGTTAGTGGAATCAGGTTACAACTCCATTTTTATGGTAGTTGACAGATTGACCAAGGTTTCCCATCTGATTCCACTAAAAGAAACCTACTCTGTAGTGGATGTTGCCAGAGTCTTCCTCAAGGAGATTTTCAGACTGCATGGCTTACCCAAAAGAATAGTAAGCGACAAAGATTCTAAGTGGACTGCATTCTTCAAAGCAGTAGGAACTTCCTTAGATCTCAGTACAGCTTATCATCCAGAGACACATGGCCAGACTGAAAGAGTAAACCGAGTAATTGAAGATATTCTTTGGTCATGCTGCAGGCAAAAAGTGGCCAACCTACTTACATCTAGTAGAGTTTTCTTATAATGCCTCTTATCTCACAAAAGTATCGGGAGGATGAGTCCATTCAAAGCTCTGTAGTATGGACAAGATTGCCTCACACCATTAACATGGTTTGACCCATTGATCAGGGTCAAAAGTCTAGACAAATGCTTGATAATATGGAGCAGCAAATGCAGGCAGCAATCCACAAAGATATTAAGGCTGCCTAGGATAGACAAAAGCAGTATGCTGACAAGAAGAGATCAGAGAGAGTGTTTGAAGAAGGAGATATGGTTTTCATTTGTGTATGACCCAAGAGAAGTTCTTTATCTCTAGGGAAGTACAAAAAGCTGTCTCCAAGATACTATGGGCCATATGCCGTCACTAAGAAAATAGGAGATCAAGCTTATGAACTTCTTCTACCTCCCCATCTCAAGATACATAATGTATTCCATGTCAATTTATTAAAAAGTATGTACCCATGCAGCCCGAGTCACGTGCTTGATGTGATGAACAATTAATTTCTCTGACTGAAGGCCAGATGGTACTCCAACGTGAAGAAATCCTTGACGTTCAGGAGAAGGTTCTCAGGAGCAAAGTCCTCAAAGAATTTCTGGTCAAGTGGAAGTTCTTCCCTTTAGAGGATGCCACTTGGGAGAAAGAAGAAGAGCTAGTAAGGGATTACTCCCACTTTGCGAGATGAGGACATCTCACATTTTTCAAGTGGGAGAGGTTGTAAGCTTCCTCATCACCCCTGAATAATGTATAAGCTTTTACCTCAATCCCTTGTAATCATCCCCTATTTCAGAATGCAAGAAAAAAATATTGTTTTGGCTTAGAGAGTGGAAATGTTCTAGAAAGAGGTAATTCAGAATTGAGATATTTTTAGATATAAAATTTCTTTTAATATCTAAGATTAATTCCCCTGAAATAGAAATTCAAAATAAACTTTCCAATGTGCATTAGGAGTTAATTTAATATGTGTATAAAAGGCCTTAGCCTAAGGGTCCACATTTTCAGAAATTTTTAGATTAAGGTCCAAATAAGGTTCGAGAGGGCCAATAGGATTAATCCAAGTGTTGGGATGAGATAAATACAAAGAATAAAAGAAAATACCCCAAAAATGAGTAAATGCTCACATAAGATGACTGAGTACAAGGTTTATTAGTTAAAAATTAAGGCATATTAGTAAAAACATGAGATATTTAGGTGAAATGATGCATTTTTGACACCTGAGTAAGGTAGGAAACCCACTTGAGGTAGGAACCTTTTTCCTCATCATTGTTTGGGTTTTTTAATTCAAAATAATCAAGATATTTCATCTCTCCTCTCTCCTGGAGCAAACTAGATCAAAAAGGGAGCCAAACTAATCTAAATCTTCTCTGAATCGGGTCACACTAAAGCTAGAAGGCTCTAGAACCTAGTTGGGCTTGGTTAGTGGCCTCCCTCACCTATAAATAGACCCTCATTCCTTTGTATTTTCATATTGGAGTATTACCATGCTAGTATTTTCTCTAAATTAGCTTATTTCTATTATCTCTCTAATCTCCATCTTCTCTTGAGGGCTTTGGAGCTTCTCTCTCCTCCAACCTCTCTTGGAGAATACTCTCTCTCTCTCTCTTGGTGTCCAAGGACTTGCTTGGGGGCCTCTCTTCCAGCCAAAGAAACAAGCCCAAATCAAAGGTAAACCTAATTTAATGGTTTATTTTCAATTTTCTGAATGATTTTCTTCTTCTCAACCCCTCTAAAGCTTGAGAAACTTTGTAAGCGATGGTTTTTCTTCAAATCAAGCTTTTCCAAAGATTCATAATGTCTATTTAGATTAATGTTAATTTTTATGCTTAATCTTAATGTTTTTCTTTAAGGAAATCTCTCTCTTGAGAGAAGATTAGTCATTCCTATGGCTAAATCCTTGGTAGAAGGATGATTCTTATTCGTAATCTTTTTATCTTAAGCCAAACTCTATGCTTGACAAGCTAGGGAAAGAGATTAGTTATTTGTATGCTTTTTAATCCAGGAAAAAGAAAGATTAATTCTTTTAATCTTGTTTATGGTATGGAAAAATTATATAAATTCATCCTAAATTGAAAGGAGGTTATGTTAAAATTTTTAGAAATGAGGAATGATTATTTTAGTCTAATCTAGAGAATTAATCATAATTATACTTATAATTATGATTATAATTATGCTATGTATGCATAAATCTAGTTTTAGTTTAACAGAGAAGTTTCTATCATATTTTCATTACAAGTTTTCATTTAAATAGAAAAATGAATATTCTCAGTAATTGCAACGAAGCTCTGGTAAAATTTCCCAGAAAAGAGATAATTCTTATCTTTATGCATAATTTTAAATAATGAAAAAAGAGGAATTCCTATCATATTCTAGATTTAGATATTTTATGCTAAAAGAATGATTTTATCATATTTACGGAAAATACTTTTTTGTATTTATGCATAATTATTTAATTAAGAGGAAAGAGAAATTTTTGATATATTTATTTTCATGCATAAAAATTAAGATGTAAAAAGAGGAATTCCCATTGTATTCTAGATGCAAGCATTTAAATGCTAAAAGAGAAATTTTTGGCATATTCTAAATTATGGATATTTTTATTTATTTAAAAGAGGAATTTTTATTTTATTTAAGTAGAAAAATGCATACATTAATTTAGATGTAAAAGAGAAGAGTTCACCATGATTTCACGTAGGAAATTATGGTATCCTAATGTTGAAGAACAAATTGATGAAAATAATATTTTAAGATATTTATATGCGGATTAATCAGTAAAATGATGCATATTCATAATCGGATTATTTGGGAGAAAGAGTTTTTTTTATAAAACCGCATTATTCTCGAATAGAACTATTTTAAATCTATTGTGGTCCAATAGAATGCATTTTTATAAAATTGGATTTTTCCTTACGGTTGGAAGTCACCGTTATCCTTAGGAATCAAAGTTAGAAGTAAACCGAATAATTTTTGGTTAGACCACGACCACGATCACGACCACGACCACGACCACGAGAATGGCGGGCTAGTAAATTACTCGCCCATCTCTCAAATCTCAATCAAGAAAAACCTTGTGAGTGACCAATTCCAAATCTTTGTTTACGAAGAATAGACTACCGGTGAAATTAGAGAAGTTTTCCTAGACTCGATATCATTGAGAAATGAACTAAAAATTCATTGAAATTGATGGGTGGATTACCCTGACATGAGATTCGTGATTTTCATTAAGAAAGTCGGGTTTTCAAGAAAAAGGGTTTTGTGGAATCAAACTCAAAACGGGAAAATTCTTACTTGCATAGAAACTCTGTTTTTGAAAAGTATTGTTTTACGCTAGAATGCTAGAGGAAGCATTTGGCTTATGTTTAACTAAGGAGAGATTCATTGCAACAGCTGGTGGGGAGTCGTCAAAGGACGTTGCTCGCACGGTAAAGCTTGCGGAGGTCTTGACCAGCCTTGGTATGGTTAAAATGGTGCACTTCCGGTACGATAGGCGAGGACCGACGAAGCGGTCCGTGAGTGAAGTGCTAGGACACGTAAGTAGGATCCTAGAGGGTTTTGACCAGGTGATGCATGGGCTCGCCGTTGCTAGGACACCCATGCATATGTCGAGGAAGATATGGGTGGACTCAAAAATAATTATCTATGTGAATTGGAATTTAAGATTGGATCTCGTTAGTTGACTAGCTGGTCTTCAATGGAGAGTCCGGATGGTATTTTTGTAAAACAATGGCCTAGATATTTTGGAGGATTATGATCAGTAATACTATGGTTTCATTAAAAGATTGCTTTAAAGATAGCCGAATCTATAAAAAAGGCAATTTCATATTGGGTACGTAAGTGGTGTGTCTAAATTATAATTGCATAAGTACCAGCTAGGGGGCTTGGGAACTCTTTTCACTGGTACCCGGGACAAAACCAAAACCAATGTTTTCTATAAAGGGATCCCACTAATACAATGGTTGGGCGGTTGCTAACCCATGGGTCGGTTGGGGCTATAGGCTAGATTGGTGGATTCATGCGATGGATACAGATAGTTACGATTAAGTTACGTTAGCTAGATTAAGTCCCTAGAAGATCCTTGTTCTGTGGAAAAGAATCGTCGACTGTGCCTCGCTTAAGTTACGATTAAGTTACGTTAGCTAGATTAAGTCCCTAGAAGATCCTTGTTCTGTGGAAAAGAATCATCGAGCCTCGCTTAAGGGGAAAAAAAGCAGTGATTCTATGAACCAAGTGCAATTCTCTTCCTTGATCCAGCCATGTGACCTACGGGCTGAAAAGATGCAGGGGGGAAGAGAGCTTGAGCTCTTGCAAGCACACACACACACTCACAAAACCCTAATAGAGAACACACAAGGTGAGAGGCTGAAAATCTTCTTCTTCTCTACTCAACACTCAACACACCATATACAAGAATAAGAGTACACACAATATGAAAGGTACTCAACCAAATACATACACGGGTTCTCTATAGTGTGAACCCGACTAAATGAGCTGGCGCTATAACTATGCCAGTCTCTAGAGTGGCTGTCACACAGCCTGTCATCCCACTGGCCGCATATCACCCAAGATCTCACCAACCATGCCAGTGGTGTAAGTGCGGGGCCTATCCCCCAGGCGGGTCATCAGTGTCCACCGCCTCACTAGACGAGCTCGATATCTCAACACTCCCCCTCGAGCTCAACTCCATCTCATGTACACCAAGCGAAGCCCTGAATCTGCGGAGCTTCTCTGTATCCAATGCTTTGGTGAAGATGTCAGCTACCTGATCCTCTGTGCTGACATAAACAAGGTCAAGGTCTCCTGCCAAGACCTTCTCTCTGACGAAGTGGTAGTGGACCTCTATGTGCTTCGTACGAGCATGAAAGACTGGGTTCCTGGCCAACTGTATACTGCTAATGTTGTCACAGAAAATGACAACTTGTCTATCCACTGATAGACCCAAATCTGCAAGTAGCTTTCTCAACCAAGCTACCTCACATGCTGCCATAGAAGCTCCTCTGTACTCGGCCTCTGTACTCGATAGAGCAACCGTAGGCTGCTTCTTGCTGCTCCAAGTCACAGCAGCACTCCCCAAAGAAAACATGAATCCACTGGTAGATCTTCTGTCTGAGATACTACCAGCCCAATCAGCATCTGTGTACCCATGTACACATATCTCTGTCCCAGTCTCATAGAATAGTCCACACCGTAAAGTAGACTTCACATACCTCAGTATGCGTCTCACAGCATCCAAATGCGGTTTCCGTGGAACCTGCATAAACTGACTCACCAACCCAACAGCATAGCTCAAATCTGGTCTGGTGATCGTCATGTAGATCAAACTTCCTACTATGCTCCTGTACATAGTAGGATCCTCCAATATCTCTCCTGAATCTGCACTCAACTTGCCATTCTGATCCAATGGCATAGAAATAGGCTTACAGCCTGTCATACCATACTTAGACAACATGTCCAAGCCATACTGTCTCTGCAGTAATCCAATACCATGTGGTGACCTAATCACCTCAATGCCCAAGAAATATCTGAGCTCCCCCAGATCCTTCATCTCGAACTTCTGTTTAAGTAAGATCTTTACATCAAAGATCTCTGCATCATGGTCCCCCGTAATGATCAAGTCATCTACATAGATGACAACAAGCACAACTCCTCTATCACCATGTCTCACATACAATGAGAAATCTGCATTGGCTACATGAAAGCCAATAGTGACAAGATATTCCGAAATCTTGTCAGACCATGCTCTTTGTGCTTGCTTTAAGCCATACAAGGCTTTCTTCAACCTGCAAACATGCTCGGGGTGACCCACATCTTCATAACCAGGTGGCTGCAACATATACACCTCTTCTTGCAAATCCCCATGCAAGAATGCATTCTTTACATCCATCTGATGTAAAGACCATTGCTTTGACGCAGCCACTGCTATCACAACTCTCACCGTTGCCATCTTGGCAACTGGGCTGAAAGTTTCCTCATAATCAATCCCATATGTCTGCGCATATCCTTTGGCTACCAATCTAGCCTTGTACCTGTTTATGCTTCCATCACTGTTATGTTTAACTTTGTACACCCACTTGCATCCAATGGCTTTCTTGCCTTCTGGCAATTGCACTAAATCCCAAGTTTCATTTCCATATAGTGCATCCATCTCCTCATCCATAGCTTTCTCCCAACACACATTTCCAACAGCCTCATCAATGCATGTGGGCTCAACAACCTGCACAACCTTTGCCATATATGCATAGTGATGTGCCACATAACCATCATATGTAAATCTCTGCACAGGGTTCTTCACTCTCCCTGATCTTCGCAGCTTTTCATTCATGGCTTCCATAGCCTTCTTTACACCAGGTGTTCTCATAGCTGGGATCCCAAGCTCATCATCAAGGCTCATATCTGAGCCACTAGACTCTTCATCAACATGAGAATGCCCTGCAGAAATGTCAGGCATACCAAGGGGCTCAACCACTTTCTCTTTTCCTTTACGTGATGTAGTAATCACATTTGCAGGACTGGTATTATGACGCAGCCTGCCACTCCATGGTCTATCAACAGACCCACTAGATGAGGACTCTCCTGGTCCACTCAAAGACTGTGATTGCTGACCTGCATTCTGTGCAACCACACTTCCACTCACATCAGCCCCAACAGCTTCTTTTTCAGCAGCATACCAGCTGCTCATCTCATCAAAGACGACATCCCTGCTTACCCTCAACTCACGTGTAGTAGGGTTATAACACCTGTATCCCTTTTGCTCAAGGGAATATCCAATAAACACACATTTTTCAGCTTTCGGATCCAGCTTAGTTCTCAGCTCATCTGGCACATGCACATATGCAATGCATCCAAAAACTTTCAGATGAGACAAATCTGGTTTTCTGCCAGTAAACCTCTCCTCTGGAGTTACATCATGTATGGCTGCAGTTGGAGTCCTGTTCATGATGTATACTGCTGTAGAAACAGCCTCAGCCCAATAGCAATGCGGCATATTCTTCTCTTCCATCAATGCTCGCGCAATCTCAGCAATGTGCCTGTTTTTCCGCTCAGCAACTCCATTTTGCTGCGGAGTGTACTTACATGTAAACTGTCTCCAAATACCATTCTTCTTCAAAAATTCAGAGAACTCATTGGAGAAGTACTCTCCCCCCTCCATCTGACCTTAGGCACTTTACATATTTCCCTGTTTGCTTTTCAACCAAAACTCTGAAATTCTGAAAGTGAGTGAACACCTCACTCTTCTCCTTCATGAAATATACCCACACTTTTCTTGTGTGGTCATCAATGAAAGTGACATAGTACCTGCAGCCTCCCATAGACACGGTCTTCGTAGGACCCCATACATCTGAATGCACAACATCTAGTGCATTTCTACTCACATATCTGTTACGTGGAAACACATGCTTTGTTTGCTTCCCAAATTGGCATGCTTCACATATTTTCTGCATACCTTCCACTTTAAATTTTGGCAGCCCTGTCACGATTCCTTTTGTCTGCATAGACTTCAATCTCTGAACATTTACATGTCCAATTCTTTTATGCCATATGTCTGTGTCTGCAACAACTCCTGAACCATTTGCAAACATCGCAGCACTCATTTCAGGCATGTCTACATTCAACGTAAACATTCTGCCCACTCTGTTGCCTTTTGCAACCAACCTGCACTTGTCTTTAAAATCTTCAACATAACACCCATCAGGGTTAAACCGAACCTGCAAACCCTGCTCAATCATCTGGCCAACTGAAACCAGATTCTTTGTTATGTTCGGTACATGAAGTACATCTGCAAGGTACTTCACTTTGCCATCCTGCATAGACAATGGCACATCTCCAATGTGGGCAATTGGATGAGTAGTGTCATCCCCTGTTTCCACAAAACCTGGTCTTTCCGGGTTTTTCATCTCCTTGAACCACTCCCCATGACTCGTCATGTGGTTCGAAGCGCCTGAATCCACATACCATACATTATCTTTTTGTGCTGCATCAACATTTTCAGACATGGCATTCACAACATGCTGCATAACAAACAACCTTTCATTATCCTCATTATTTCTGCTTGAGGATGCATAGTTGTTTTGCTGCACTTTCCCATTTTGCATGTCAGCCTGCTTCTTATAACATTCTGACTGCACATGTCCAGGCTTACCACAATAATAACATTCACGTGCATCATTATACTGCCTTTGCCAATTTCCACGGCCTCTTTGACTCCCCCTGCCTCTGAATTTGCCTCTTCCACCTGCGTGTTGTTGTTGTTGTTGTTGATTCTGGGACTGTTGTTGCTGCTGCTGCTGCTGGCCATAATTCTGATTACCTGTTCGGCCACCTCCTTGACCGCGTCCACGGCCTCCTCTACCTCGTCCTCTTCCTGAACTCGTGTAGAAGGCCTGTTGCTCTGAACTGTTTTTGCTTTGTGAAGACTGTTGGTCTTCACCCAAGCTCTTCTCTTCGATAATCAGCATAGACACCAAATCTGTAAAGTTGGTTTCCCGAGTCTGAATGGACGTCTTGAACGCCTTGTATTGTGGCCCGAGACCACGTAGACAGACTTCCACCTTGTCATCATCATCTACTGACACACCAATAGATGCAAGGGATTCCACAATACCCTTTATCTTCAGCGCATAGTCATTCACAGACATGCTCTTTTTCTCCACAGTATGAAGTTCATTCTTCAACTGTATCTTACGTGCCTTGGTATTTGTTTCATAAAGCTTTACCAAGGTGTCCCACGCCTCCTTGGGAGACTTGGCATCCTGAATGTGCCCAATCATGGTGTCCTGTATACTAATGGAAAGCCAATACATAACCTTCCTGGCTCCTTGGTTCGAGTCTTTAAACTCTTTCACATCTGCAGCAGTCGGATTTATATCCAAGAATAAGAGTACACACCATATACAAGAATAAGAGTACACACCATAGGAAAGGTACTTAACCAAATACATACACGGGTTCTCTATAGTGTGAACCCGACTAAATGAGCTGGCGCTATAACTATGCCAGTCTCTAGAGTGGCTGTCACACAGCCTGTCATCCCACTGGCCGCATATCACCCAAGATCTCACCAACCATGCCAGTGGTGTAAGTGCGGGGCCTATCCCCCAGGCGGGTCATCAGTGTCCACCGCCTCACTAGACGAGCTCGATATCTCAACACGGGCTCGGTCGGATTAGATTGGATAGTTAAGGCCTTGACCCGTTAGATAAATCTCCCGTTAGATCAACTTTAGTCGATTCGATCAGAGAAAAAACCATTGCTTTTCAACAAAGAAAAAATAGCAACGTTTCTAGTAACGAAATAGGTCTGACATCTCCGTACCATTCTAACTATAAAAGCGCTACTATTTTTGCTTTGCTAGACCCTCATTGTGTTGTACTGTTACTAATATGCAAGCTAAAATTACACAACCCATCCAAACCATGGATGCTCAAACCGTGGCTGTATACTATGAGTAGTTTAGGAAGGGGGGTCACACATGGGTTCAAAAATGTCCTAAACCAAGAAAGAGCTACACATAGCTCAAGGGAGGCCCTAAACCTATTGCCTAGGAAATATCCAAATATATGAATAACTTTGATGGTTCCATGGGGATCCATGCAAGTGTTTGAATAGCTTTGTGATGCTTTATGTGATATGGCTAGTGCTACGCAGTGGGCTAGGGTGGTTAGGTCGATGGATCGACCAGGGTGCATACACTAGGAGTATGAGGAGGAAACTATGCCAGAAAAAAAAGAACATAGATTAAAATTAACTCACATACAAAAACATCATAATTTTTTAATGGCTATTAAGAGACAAAGTACTAAGGGTGTAAATTAGCTCCATGCATCATCATGCCCATAATGTTCGGTTATGGTTTGCAATATATAGTGTAGTCACTTGTGGATCATCCACTATGGTAGCATGATGTGTTGACAACGTGATTTCACACGTAAGCATACAATCATGTTGCTGTCAAGATTGGGCGTGGTCTTGCTTAGATTAGATTTGACATCCTCATAAGTATAGTAGTTCCACTAGATTTAGGGGAAACAAAAGAGGGTGTTCACAGGTACATTTGTCAAAAGTTGGTGAAATTTGTATTGTCTTTATTTAGGAGAAAGGGGTGTGCAAATAAGAGATTGAAGACTTCTTAGTATCACTAATCACTATTGTGCCAAACATGGGTGCCACTGAACTCTAGTTTTAATTTCTTTTTCAAGTTTATGTTTGTACCAAAAAAATGTCTGTATCAATTAAAAAAAGAGCTGGGATAGACTAGGGAGTCTTGTCTTATGTAGACTCCTCAGTCTGCCCTAGCTTTTTTTTTCTACGTAATTTTATCACTGTTGCTCAGCAGCAAAAATAACAGTAAAATATTGTTGCTCAGTAGTAGCGATCCCATTTTTGTAAAAATAGCAACATTTCTATTAATGAAATAGGCCCGACATCTCCGTACCCTTCTAACTATAAAAGCACTACTATTTTTGCTCTGCTAGACCCTCATTGTGTTGTAGTGTTACTAATGCAAGCTGAAACTACACAACCCATCCAAACCATGGATGCTCAAACCGTGGCTATATACGAGTAATCTAGGAAGGGGGATCACACATGGGTTCAAAAATGTTTTGAACCAAGAAAGATCTACACATAGCTCAAGGAATGCCCTTAAACCTGCTGCCTAGGAAATATCCAAATATATGAAAAAATTTGATGGTTCCATGGGGATCCATATGAATTCATGCAAGTGTTTGAATATATATCCAAATATATGAAAATAGCTCAAGGAATGCCCTTAAACATGCTGCCTAGGAAAATATCCAAATATATGAAAAAACTTGATGGTTCCATGGGGATCCATATGAATTCATGCAAGTGTTTGAATAGCTTTATGATGCTAGCATGCAAGCCACCATAAGCTCAAGAGAGAGACAAAGAGGGAGAGAAGGAAAGACTCCATTGTTGAGACAAATGGGATTTTCCCTTTTCATATGTGATATGGTTGGTGCTACGTGGTGGCCAGGGTGGTTAGGGTTGATGGGGATCCATATGAATTCATGCAAGTGTTTGAATAGCTTTGTGATACTTTATGTGATATAGTTGGTGCTACGCGGTGGCTAGGGTGGTTAGGATCAATGGACCAACTGCGGTGCATACACTAGGAATATGCGGAGGAAACTATGCCATAAAAAAAAGAACATAGATTAAAATTAACTCACATACAAAAACATCATAATTTTTTAATGGTTATTAAGAGACAAAGTACTAAGGGTGTAAATTATCTCCATGCATCATCATGCCCATAATGTTTGATTATGGTTTGCAATATAGTGTAGTCACTTGTGGATCATCCACTATGGTAGCATGATGTCGACAACGTGATGTCACATGTAAGCATACAGTCGTGTTGTCAAGATTGGGCCTCGTCTTTCTTAGCTTAGAGTTGACATGCTCAAGTATAGTAGTTCCACTCGATTTAGTGGGAATAAAAGAGGATGTTCACAGGTACATTTTTCTGAAAGGAGTACCCTCTTGCAAAATCCATGGAGTGTATATCACAAATGAAGGGGCTATAAAACAACACAAGTTGGTAAAATTTGTATTGTCTTTATTTAGGAGAAAGGGGTGTGCAAATAAAAGATTAAAGACTTCTTAGTATCACTAATCACTATTGTGCCAAACATGGGTGCCACTGAACTCTAAGGTGAGATGGAAAATCACTAATCACTATTGTTCCAAACTTGGGAAATCTACAAGAGACGTTTTGTTTTCCTTTCCATCTGTGTGAGATGTATACTTAGTTACTAGTTGCTTGGCGTATCATTTTAACTTTACTCAATTGAGTGGAAAACGGATAAAACCATAAAAGATTTTATCCTTTGGATAAAATCTATAGATTCACGGTGTGAACCATGGGAATAATTGAATGATGCTCAATTGAAAAGATGTTTTATGATGGGGCTAAAGAAAAATGGCTTGCACAATTTGATCCTTGTATTAAATCCTAAGAACTTTGAATGTTGTAAAGAGGCTATCTGGTTGGATGATGACTTAGAGAAATGGAAACTAGGTGAAAGCATGGTCAGGTGGACTCAAAAGCTATGTCCTAGACATTGCTATTTAGTATACTTAAATATAACTGAAAAGGTGTAAATTTAAATTTTATTGAAAAGGTCCTTTTTTCAAAACCATTTTTTTAATGAATGAAACCTTTCACTCTCACTCTCCCACATCTGTGCATGATTGTTTGAGTAGCCCCCCCCCCCTCTCTCTCTCTCTCTACGCCTCTGGGTGTGTATGTTATTTTATTTTTTGTTCTAAATAGTGATTTCTAGTACTTAAATCAATGAGCTTTTTAGTAACATCATTTGTTTTTCAAGATATAATCTATAATTTTTCTTGTTTTCAAATATCAGTAGACTTGTTTCAACCCATGGGATGAACCTTGGAGGACATGGTGAGGTCATGAAAACTCATCTGCATTGATGGAAATACAGTTGAACCAAGAAGACACACAAGTTGGTCTTGCACATGTGTCATCCAATCCAAAGGATATCATTAGGGAATGTGAGGCTTCAAGGAAAAGGGAGAAATGCCAAAGAGCAAAGTGTGTGCTTAGGTTTTCCTATGATATAATGGTGTCTCTTGTTGACTATAATTATTCATTCAAAGAGTAGAATGAAATTCAATCCATGCATTGGTACTCAAACCAAGTGACCATTTTAGTGCATATAACATATTTCTAATCGATAAAGAGGTACAAACAAGATCATGCATTTTTTATTTCTAATAACAAGGATTGCAAGCCTATGCCCCAGTCACACTTCACACATTGTGTGAATGGATATGGTTCAATAACAAGGATTGCAAGCCTATGCCCCAACAGTCACACTTCACACATTGTGTGAATGGATATGGTTCAAGCTGAAGCCAAGCACTTCGGTCCAAGAAATTATCATGCTATTGCACTTGTGTATGCAAGGAAGTTGGAGAAGATGTATTAACAACATACATGTTGGGAGTTGGGATTATCACCTTCTAGTTGTAGTTGATGTCAAGCTCAACTGGAGCTAACACTCATGATGTGCCTGGGTGACTGTTCCACATTCATATCACTGGATGGTGCATTTGGTAGCTAGCACAACTAATCTTTGACACAATTGATCTTTGTCACAATGATTCTACAACTGGACTACATAGTCCACCCACCAAGTCATGGCATACTTATCTTGCTAGCTCACCTACTTAGCATGTTCACATTATATATCACTTGTTCATAGTATTATAGTACTTCTGTTGGTTTTCACTTATCTTTTGTAGACCTCTTTTGAGTAGAGAGAAGAAAAATATTTCAGTCTTCCATCTTTGTGTGTGTGTGTTATCCATTTGTTATGTGAGTGTGTGTGTGCTTTGCAAGATCTCAAGCTTGCTCCTCCCCCAATCTTTTCATAGTATCAAAGCTTGGTGTAAGCTAAGGAGCTAAGTGATAAGCAAAGGAAGCTATGCAGGAAAAGGAAGAGGTACACAAGTAATATCACCATCTTCTCTTTCCCTTATTTTTTAAGTACGACACCCCCTGGGTAGCTCTAGGTGCTACACATCTTAATTGAGGAGCTATCTTCACACAAGCACGTGGAGGTGCATGTCTAGTGCATAATAATTTGTACTACAGGTTAAAAGCTACACTCACATTCTAGGCATGTTTCAGCCTTCGTTCTACAAAACTTTTTTGGGCAGTTTTGAGAAGTTTTGGTTGAGAACTATCTCTGCTCCTCGAAACTTGGTTATTACAGTATAGCATTGCATTTTTAGGAGTGTAGATAGTGTTTACACATGTATTATAATATTGGCTGTATTTACATGTACTCTGGTCACATATGGTAACATAAAGTTTATGCAGAAGTATTGTTACAGTAGTCACAGAAGATACTACTATGTTACAGGTTGCATGTTATAGGTTGCATATAGAAATTGCATGTTTACAAGTTTTTGGTTGTGCAAGTCAACATGCCTGCCATACTCAATTAGGTTGTTAGTGAATCTAGACAAGAAAAACTTCCATGCTTGTTGTTGGTAGTTCATAATGACCAATTTCTTGACGGGTAAAGGATTTTGGGACTATGTCAAAGGAGACAACTAGGAGCCTCCAAAGTTACTTGAAGAGAATGCCACTCTAGTGATGTTAAGGCATTCAAGGTTTGAAACTAGGGTACAAGAAAGTCATGTATTGTCTTTTAATCAGTGTCAGACCACAGCAATAGGACACATACAGGATGCCAACACTCCAGTAGAGCAGTTACATTGTAGAACCTAGTGTGCAGATGTTCCAGACCACCAACACAAAGGCAAGGAAACTACAGCTAAAATAAGAGCTACATACAAAGAAGAAAAGCATGTCTGTTGAGTATTCTTTAAATATCAAGGGCATTGTTAAATCCCTTGGGTCTATCAATGTATCACTAGAATATGTTGATTTAGTGAATGTCTTTCTAAATGGGCTTGGCAAAGAGTACAAACCATTCAAGACCTCCATTGTAGTCAGGGAGAATGTTCCCAACCTTTGGAACTTAGTGTCTATGATGATCATAGAAGAAAATTCTTTGGGTGAGGAGTCTTCTTCACAAAGGAAGAACACATTAGAATAGGCATTCTACTCCAGTTCAAGTAAAGGTAGATGGTAGAGGTCATGGTCATGGTCAAGGCGAAGGTGGTGGTGGTGGTCGACGTGGAAAGCATAATTATAGACAACAACAATTCAATGATTCACAGTAACAATAGAAATCATACATAGATGGAAGAGGCTAGTCTCAAGTCAAGGGAGCCTAAGAGGTTGTGTGGTAATTGGAAGACACAACAATCAAAACAGGTTCCAAAGAGACTCCTATTATTATGGCTAACTAGGTCATTTTTTGCAGAATGTCACAAGAAGCAGAGTGACATGAAGAATGGGAAATTACAAAGAAAAATAATTATACATCTTCAATCAAGCAAGCTGAAGATAGATATGAGCATTTATTTGTTATGCAGCACATGGTAAATACAATGACACTATTACATCTATCCACAAATGCTGATGATGTATGGTATGTGGACTCGAGAGCCTCTAACCACCTGGCCTATCATGGTGAGTGGTTTAGAGATGTGAAGAACTTGGAAAAACCTGGTTATAAAGAGATGGGGGGTCACAACTCATCCTGTTGCTCATGTTAGGAATGTGCCATTGTCTATGCCGGATGGAAAGATGAAGTACTTTTCTGATGTACTTCATATGCCATTCTCTATATGCAAGATGGCAAGATGAAGTACTTCATATGCCTAATATCACAAAATCCTGTTTGGTGTAAAGATTATTAAGTAGGGTTTACAGGTACACTTCAACCATGATGGATTCTATGTAGAGGACTTCAAGAACAAATGTCATTCATTTGCTGCAAAGGGAAAGAGATTGGGCATAATGTTTACTTTGGATGTAAGCATGCCCCCTGAGGTCAAAGATGATATGTTTGCATAAGGTATTAGTGTTATGGGGCCTATAGATATTTAGCACAAACATATTGGTCATGTAAATGAGCAACTGATGATTGAAATCCATGCAAAATTGTGAAATTGTTACAAGTTTGCCAAAGTTTAAGGTGGATGGAATGTATAAGGTTTGTGAGGCATGTCAATTTGGGAAGCAAACAAAGAATGTATTTCCACATGACAGAAATATAAGCAAGAGGGCACTTGATGTGGTGCACTCAAATGTATGGGGTCAACAAAGATGGCATCAATGGGAGGATGTTGCTATTATGTATCTTTCATTGATAACCACACAAGGAAGGTGTGGGTGTACTTCATGAAAGACAAAAGTAAAGTGTTCACTTACTTTTAGAGATTCAGAATGTTAGCGAAAAACAAATACGTTTGTAGACTAAGTGCCTGAGGTTAGATGGAGGGGGAGAATATTTCTCCAAGGAGTTCAAAGTGTATCTGATGAAAAAGCATAGAATTTAGAGGAAATTTACATGTAGGTACACGCCACAGCAAAATGGTGTTGTTCAGAAGAAGAACAGGCACATTGCAAAAGTTGCTTATCATGCATTATTGGGCTGAGAAGAGCATGCCTCATCATTATCCCACAAAAACATTGCATGGTATGACTCCAAAAGAGAAGTTTAGTGGTAGAAAATTAGATTTGCCACACCTGAAATTTTTTGGATGCATTGCATATGTACATATTCTTGATGAGCTACACAATAAGATGGATCGGAAGGCTTAAAAATGTGTTCTCGTCATGTTGGTTACTCCCTTGAGAAAAATTATAGATGTTACAACCCTATCATGCATGAGATAAGGGTAAGCAGGGATATTATATTTGATGACATGGGTAGGTATGCTGATGTAAACAACTCTATTGGGGCTGATGCACAAGAACAAGTGGTTGCACAAAATGCAGGTCAACAGCCACAGTCATTGGATGTAGCATTAGGTAGGTACATAGCTAGATTGGTTGCTAAAGGTTATGCTTAGACCTACAGCACATTGATTATGAGGAGACATTTAGCCCCATTGCCAAGATGGCAACTGTGAGAACTGTAATTGCAATGCTCTCTCAAAAGGTTGGGCTACATCAGATGGATGCATTAAATACATTTTTGCGTGGTGATCTGCAAAAAAAAAGAAGTGTATTTGAACTACCCACTTGGTTATGAGGATTTGAGTCACCCAGACTATGTGTGCAGGAGGCTGTGTAAAACCTTGTATGGTCTGAAATAGGCACCAAGAGCATGGCATGACAAAATCACAAAGTATCTTGTCACCATTGTCTTTCATATGGTAGATGCAGATCATTCACTCTATATGTAAAAGAGTGATAAGGGGATTGCTGTCATTAACATTTATATGGATGACTTGATTGTTGGGGGTGATAATGAGCAAGAATTTGAGAATGTGAAGGATCTTCTCAAGAAGAAGTTTGACATGAAGTTTTTGGGTGAGCTAAGATACTTTCTTGGCATTGAGGTCATCAAGGCACCTGAGGGCATAAAGCAGTCACAGTTTGGACATGTTGTCCAAATATGGTATGGGTGGTTGTAATACCATTTCTATACCACTGGATCACAATGGCTAGTTGAGTGTGGATACAGGGAGATGTTGGAGAATCCCACTATGTACAAGAACATAGTGGATAGCATGATCTACATGATGATCATCACAGGCCAGAATTGAACTACACAATTGGGAGTTGGAGAGCCAATTTATGCAGGTTCCTTGGAAACCATATTTGGATGGTGTGGGGCGGCACACACTATGCTATGAAAGGTCCACAGTGGATTATGGTCTCTTCTATGAGGCTAATATAGAGTTACATGTGTATGGATACACTACAAATTGAGACGGTAGAATCTTGGATAGAAGATATACTAGAAGCGAATTTATGTTTTCCTTTTAGAGATGTGCATTTACTTGGAGTAGCTAGAAGCTATCAACAATTGCCTTATTTTGAGTACAAAGGCAGAGTACAGGTGTTGCGATTGATGTGGCAGCATGTGGAGAGGCAGGTTGTCATTTATTGTTGTTGAAAATCTTAGTGGCATATAGTTGGCTAGGAATTCAATGTTTCATGCATGGACCAGACACATAGAGGTCCATTATATCACTTCATCAGAGAGAAGGTCTTGGCAGGAGATATTAATCTTGTGTATGTCAACATAGAGAAGCAGGTTGTTGACATTTTCACCAAGACCTTGGGAGCTGAGAATCTTCATAGATACCATAGCATACTTGGAGTCTTGGAGATGGAGTTGATCTTGAGGAGAAGTGTTGAGATGTTAAGCGCAACCAGAGGTACCTGGGTGATGGTTTCACATACATATCAATGGCATGTTTGGTGGTCATCGACATAACACATCTTTGCCAGTGATTCTAGCTTGACTGCACCTAAATAGTCCACTAGATGAGTTATGGGATACTTATCTTGCTAGCTTGCTTACTTAGCATATTCACATTATGGACCACTTGTACATAGTACTCTAGTACTTATGTTGGTTTTGGATTATCTTTTGTAGACCCCCTTTTGAGTAGAGAAGAGAATAAGATTTTAACCTTCGACCTTTGTGTGTGCGTTATATCCATTTATTGTGTGAGTGTGTGTATGCTTGTTGCCAAGGGCTCTTTTATAGACCTCTTTTAAGTAGAGAGAAGAAGAATATTTCAACCTCTCTCTCTCTCTCTCTCCTCCCCTAATCTTTTCACTAGTTCCTAGTAGTGATGATATTACGATGAAGAACCAACCTATGCATGCCATCATGATATGTTGAGTGATGCTCTTAATGTGGGAGACAACTTTGCAGTCAATGTTGAGGTGGAAAATCAAGAGGATGCAGACTTTTATATGCTTAAATGCACAATGGGCTAAGATTATTGCTAGAAGATCAATGCTTGATAAATGGGAAAACACTATTGCTGAAGGCTCAAATTTTATCCAAGGATTTTACTATGGGAAAGTACAGGGGGAGAAGTACACTCTCCTTGACATGAAGCCCACGATTTTTATTTGCCCACATTTGGTGAGAACTATCAAATTCCCTATGGAACCTATAAGTCAATTTACAATAGCATGCCATTTGATCTATAACTCAAGTTGTATACTTAAGAAGAGGTGCAATAGCCCAAGGATAACTTCTATAACTTCTTAAGTTGTATACTTAAGAAGAGGTGCAATAGCCCAAGGATAACTTCTATAACTCAAGTTGTATACTTAAGAAGAGGTGCAATAGCCCAAGGATAACTTCTCTTACTATAAGCAAGAATGTTTTGTATTGATGGCCCCTTTCATTTAATCAATCCCAGTGTGTATGATGTTGTTTTTGTGTATGAGAGAAAGAAAGCACTCTTTTTTAACTTCAAAACCTATTCATCTCGGACACTTACAAAATGCATTAAATCTCCTCCAAGATGCTTGGAGGAGCTCTAAATCTCCTCCAAGATGCTTGGAGGAGCTTTACCTTAGTCTACATAATGCTTTCAAGTACTGTGTTACAAGCTTCAAGTGACCACTTATTATTAGGGTGACTACATGAATTCTCAAAAAGAGCTTGAAAGTACAATACTTGACGAAAACTGTAGATGCACCACAACAGAGTGCTTTAAAGTTCTTGCAAGATACACCACAACAAAGTGCTTTAAAGATCCTATAAGATTCTTTAAATCAGTAAAAATAGAGTGCCTTAAAGGCACCAATAGAGTGTGCTTAAAGTAAAGTACTTAATAAGAGGAAGGCACCTGTGCAATACTTGAGAGCTGTAGATGCACTAAAATAGTTCTTTAAAGCTTCTACAAGATTCTTTAAAGTAATGCATATCTCAAGAAATTAGCCAGTGAGGTATGGGTAAAAATAGAAATCTATTTGGGAGAATAATATTGTCACTTTAAAAATATTCCCACCAGTGCTTTCAAGAGTCACATCAATTACAAATTTTAGGGAGAGGAGTAAAAACGAATGCTACTTTCATTTAAAACACTTCAATGGACACAATAAAGGATCGTCAAAAGGCCAAATGTCTTGATAATTATATTGCAGAATATGTTTAAATTAAGTACAATATATAGCTAAATATACTTGCAAGTCAATATTATATCAGAATTCAATGTCCTCATTACATGCTAGTAGTTTTTTTTCTTCCTTTTTAGGGTCTCTTCCATGTTCTATATTGTGGCTGTTCTCCATTATTTTCTTCTTTTAAGGCTTCTAGAATTCCTGGGTTCTTCAAAAAATTATGGGAAACTTGCAGAGAAATTCATCGTCTATGTTGGCACTAAAACTATTTACCATTGTAAGTTGTAGTCGATCCTGTTTAGTCGATCCTGTGAGACAACAACCACTACCACAACTGTTGTGCCACTTTTCTTGTGTGAGAAATGTTGCGTGTTGATGATCTAGGATAGATTGAAACTTGGGCAGTATAGCATACATGCCATCTATATTCTCCGCACACTTGTAGTACCTATCATCTAGTAGTAGTGTGTTTGCCACCTCATAAGAAGGATACTTCTCCAAAAAATTATTGAGGTGTTTGAAGAAGATTGGCTTTCCACCAACAAACTTAAAACTAGCTTAATCACAGTATGTCTAGCGTATAAAACCTGAAATCAATGGTGTAAATTCTATAAAATAGATCTTGAACCATCTTTCCACGTTGTTAATACGTTGTGAGCTCCAAATGTATACATGAAACTAGCGTACTATGCACAACACAAGAATATCATTGTATCTAGCTACACAAGAAATGTGACTTGCTCATCTCTAAAGTTATGTTCCCATGATCGAACTTGTAGAATCAGTAGGGGTGTATGCCAAGGACAAAAGAACGATGGTGCATATGTACAAGTAAACCATTCATGTCAAGAACCAAAGCATGAGGCTCCTCAGATTTGTCAAATATTTGCTCAAAAATTGATGGTGGAAATGATGGCCTCCACACTCCCTGTTTCGGCCATGGTCATTCACCCATTCAAGAAGTATAATCACCGGTTAAGTACACCATTTGACATTTTACTTAGGTGTTGCCTTCTTATAAAGACTCCTAATATAAAATGGACCATGGAGGAATTTCCTCTTCAGATGTGGCTTGTGCCCCCTTGCTGTGGTTGCCAACAATACATTGATAACGCAGCACAGTCTACCATAGACATCACATATCGCAAAGTAAATGCAAAGAACTCACAATGTTAATGATGAAAGAAAATATGTTTCATTATAATTGAAAGAGAGTACATAATATTTCTTGATATCATTGGAGAAAAGTACAATGGTTGTCATACACCTAATTCATGGATGTACTACAACTAGCCAAAGCTAAACCCTAAGCCTTTGTCTATAGCTTATTTCATGTGCGTGGCTTCGACTTTACATGCAGGTGGCTGCAAGATGCGACTTTACATGCGGGTGGTTGCAAGATGCGACTTTACATGCGGGTGGTTGCAAGATGAGGTTATCTAGTTTCATGTAGTAGGCGCCCTTGGCTTTAGCCAGAAAACAGGCATTTTTTCAAGAAGAATAGCCAATCTCTTCTAGTTAGCCAAGGAGTTTCACTTCAAGGTCTTCTAATGAAACATCATATGTAAAGTTGGGCACCTAAAACTATAATCTGATCGAATATCCAATAATTGCAAATCTCCTTTTCTTTGGGAACCAAAATTGTATATAGGCCTGTCGAAGGTTTAGACAGGTATAGTGAATGTGAGTAAATTGCCTATAACTTTTACATTATTAATCATATGATGTTCCCACTTTGCATATCACAAATACAAATAACATAGAGCTTAACTTGATTTATTGAGTAATTTTTGATGTGTTCTACTATTTTCTATATTATTTAAAAGGCATTAGAATTGTTAAAAAACATTCTATTTTATCCTCCCACCACATCTACCATTTAAAATGCTCAAATTGTATGGATCTAGTGATGATTAGATTGGGAAAGATTAGTATAATGTGGGTATAAGATAAAATTACAAATCTAACGGTTGGATTTTTGTAGATTTACTTTGGAAAATTTGTTATGACTGTTAGAGGTCCATTAAATCAATTGTAATTTAATTTTAGAAAATTAAATATTGAATCTTTCAATCTAAAAACTCTAGGGATCAATACGCTTGGTGCCATGAATTTATTAAAAAAAAATTAGCTTAAAGTATGGGAAGGTCCATTTTCAATCCTCCCCAATGAAAATTCCCATGTTGTGTCCACTCTCCCCTTTTCAAGTCTAAAACCAATCCTAGTTAGGTTTGGAAATCTAGGCTTGGTAAACTTCAAAGCTTAGATATCATTCCATGTGTGAGGCTTGGGTAGACACAAATCTTATATATGCATGCCACTTTATGTCCACATGAGCTTTGAGAGGATCCACATAAGCAGCTTTGCCACATCTTCTTGCCACCTTTGCATGCCACCTCGCACTTGGTGACATGGCATGCCACATCATGGAATTGCCACATCAACCATAATAGTGCCACATGTCAAGAGAATTCCACATGTCATGCACGCATGTGACACATGGCACCTCCTTCCCACCTCCCCTTTTTTTTCAAAAAGATATTTTTGAAAAAGTTAATTTAGTAATTTATAGAAATAGAATATAGAATTTTAAATAATAAAATATATATAACTTATTAAATAAAAGAATTTAAAATCACTAATTTTAAAGGATTATATTTTGAAATTAGATCAATAATATTATTATTAAAGTTCATATTATTCAATTTAAAAAAATAAATTTTTAAGTTTAATATTTCTTGAAAATATTTTATGTAGAATAAACATTTGAATAAAATTTAAAAAAAATATATTATTAAAAAAAGCAGTTATATAATTATAAAATAAAAGATAAATTTAAAGATAAATTTATATATCTAGTAATGATAAATATTTAGACTTGTTAATCAATATTATTAATAATATTAATTTTTAAGTGGATAATGGTTTATCTTTAATTATATTTATGTTTATCTTAATTATCCAATGAGATTTGAAGTGGATAACCTATTTTTCCTATATAATCACACATCTCTAGTACTATCCCACACTTATCTCTAGTACTATCCCATCATTGAGCCTTTATAATTTTCTCTCTCTTAGCTTCCAAAATGGGTTCTCAAAGTCGTAGGAGTCGGAAACGTGATAGGACTAGACTCCCCCCCGTCCACCAAGTTCAAGAGGAGGAGAGGAAAAGGGTAGCTTATGAGAGAAAGAGAGAGTGGAGAGCACGTCAACGAGCAACACCTTCCGTTGGGCGATGATCCAAGCCTTGCTCCTCGTCTTCCACTTCCTCTCCCTTTGCCCTCTTCCCCCCCACTACCCCTTAGTTTAGATAATCCACATGAACCTGCCCTTCCTGAGTCCCCTTCTCTTTTACAAGAACCCACCCCCCCTCCTTTGGGTGCCCATCGTCACTACTACATGTTAGCCTAATACCGGCGCTTATACTGACGTCATTGAACGGGGTCTAAAAAAGCCCCGTCATCGGTATAAACGCCGGTATATGCGCTGGAACGACAACGTCGGTATAAGCGTCGAAGAACAATACCGGCGCTTATACCGGTGTCTATACCGACGTTGCACCGGTGCTAATACCGACGGCTATACCGGCGTCTATACCGGCCACTATACCAGCACTTATACCGGGTTGTATACCTGCCCCTATACCGACGGCAGTACCGGCATGTATACCGGCATATATACCAGTGAATATACCAGTGTATATACCGGGGAATATACCGACGCTGTACCAGAAATTTTTTTTGGACAGAATAGTGTTGCCTGGCTATTGCCTAGCTGCCTGCAATGAACAGGATCAACAACAGCAAACACAGCACCATTCTGTCTAAAATAGAGCACAAAAACAACCGTGCTCGTTTTTTTATTTTCCAGATCGATAAACAAGAAATTAAATTAAACATTAATACTCAAGAATGTTTTGATCATATACCATTAGTTTGAAGGTCATCTTACATCATGGTAATGCCTCCCAATTGGCGGTCTCTCCTTCTTCTTCAAGCATCTCAAATAAGGCCACAAGGCCATGTTTGTGAGCGTACTTCTCCTCTCGCCTACTTGGTGGGCGATTCATGGCCAACTCCTACACAAACGATTAACAATTATAACTTTTAGAAATCAACATTTAGCCCACATACATACATTTACATAAATAAAATTGCTACAAATACTTACGAATTCATGGCACATGGTTTCATAACCACCACTCCCAAGATGAGAAGCCCCTACTGTTTGGAGTCTTGCCCTTGCCGCCTCTCTTTGTTGTTGAAACCTCTCTGGTGTCTCTGTGTGCTCCTGATCAATGGCTGCCCACTCCCTGTCATCTAGCCAAATAGGTTTCTCTTTCCCCTCTCTAAATGCATCCCTCGCCTCTGACCTACGATGCCCCATCAAAATGCGAGATGTATTTTGAAAGCACACTCTTCACAAAATAAATTTGTGATGGAAAGTACTCTTACTTGTCATGTCCATGATGTCATGTTTTCCTGACACCTCCCCCTCTTGAAGATGCTCTGGAGGGTCTCTCTCTTGAAGATGCTCTGGACGATGATTGCCATCCCAAACAAGAAACTTCTTACCACTGAGATCCTCCCACTCAGTTCCTCTGATTTCATCCTCAAATCTGTCATGTTGTACCACCCAGTATGGTCCCCATTCTTGCAAGTCTATTTGTGTGACCGCGAAATACATAGAGCTTCTGGGACGTGTAAGTGAAACTAAAAAAGGAGGAGATGCTTCGACATAGCCATGGCAGTCAAAGGAATCACGAAACACCTCAAGTTGGCTAGAAACTGTATGGATGGCTTCATTTGGAATCAGCCTGCATAAAGGGACCAATGGGGTAGAGGAATTGTGTTGCACAAAAAACTTACTGAATATATCACCAAGCAATCCCAATTCAATAGATTTTCCAAGAAGCCTTCTATGGGTCTCCCCTTGACCAGTACTAGATTCAGGCATCTCCATGTGAGTTGGAGGAGGTGAGCTCATTGAGCCAATTTCGTTCTCCAACACAAACGTTTCTTCCTCATAAACAAGAGAATTATGCGCTTCTGTTTCCTCTCTAATAGGAGAGATACATGTGAGGACATAGGTGTCCGTGATTGAGCTTCCTCGCTAAGAGTCAAACAAACACGCCCAGATCTAAGTGAGTATCCCCCCCTGTTGTCTGTAAGACACACACACCAAGCCCAAGTAAGCATATCTAAAAACATTAAAACACAATCTCATTAGAATCTTGGCTATTCACATCATATACCTTTCTTAGTCTTTGCCTGTTGTTTTCCTGCTTTTCTTGGAGCCATCTGTCTCTCTTTTGCCCTGAATATGAGTAGCAAACAGTTTGAGCTGAATGACAGATAGAGATGATCAACCTCACACATAAACCCTACTTCATGTCTATAGGAAAACATCAACCTCACACACAAACCTTACTACATGTCTAAGAAAACATTCACGATGGTGAAAGCTCTAGAGGCTAGCACACAAAGAAACCTCTAGGAAAAAAACACTCACCCATCATCAACTAATGGGCCCCACTGTGCTGGATCCACCATGCCCAAACCAGCCCCAATAGTGCCAGGCCCATCTAGTTTTTTGGAAACCATAGAATTGGACTGGATGTAGGGAGTATTAGATTACTTGAATAAATGCATGACAAATGTCCCCAAAAATAAATGTCCAAACTACAAACAATCATAAGGAAAAAAGATGTGGCATGTTCTTAGAGCACAAAGTCACAGAAGAATTGAGGAGCTAGCAAGAACCACCATAGGAAGAACTGCATAATCTTGAAGAGAGCATAAGCCAATCAAGTGGAAAACCTACAAAGGCAGCTAACAGAGATCCAAGAGGCTAAGAAAGGGCTAGGACAAGATCACCATAGCCTCATCTCCATCCTCCACCTATAGTAGCCGAGGGATACTACCAAGGGAAGAGTCAAATATGGGTACTAAGGAAGGGGGGTGACATTCATTTTTAAAGGTATCCTTATAAGCTTAAATAGGGGCCTATTAGTGAATCCCTCAGGATCTCATCAGATCAATCTTGAGTGAAATTGTCCAAGAGTAGGGTTGTTAAGCTGAGTGGAATCATTGAGTTGAGTGGGATTGTCATGATTTGAGTTCACAGAGTGCTACGATCCTAGAAAATAGAATCTTTATGGAGCTTAGATTTACAATCATTTTATATCCATACATGCACATTGGGATTAGTTGTATTGATGATTACCTTGTGAGAATAAGAAAAAAACATAGATTTACAATCATTTTATATCCATACATGCACATTGGGATTACATTGGGATTAGTTGTATTGATGATTACCTTGTGAGAATAAGAAAAAAACATAGAGTTTGAAGAATATACACATGCTTGCAAGCTTAGTATCTGAATTGAATTCGTCAACTATACACATGATGCCTTAAAACACATATAAAAGACTACACGTCTCCCCCCTTGCCCCCGTTGCTCCAGCCACCCCAGGCTCCCGGCAGAGCCTGGGGATGGTCTGCGCTAGCCATCCCCAGGCTCTGCTGGGAGCCTGGAGTGGCTGGAGGGATAATTAACTGGATGGACAGAAGGCTTGCAACCCAGCCCACCATAGTGCGTTTGCCAGGCCAGCCAGATGTGGAGTTCGAGCAGTTCGCGGGCTACGTGAGCGTCGCCGACGATGCAGACACTGCCGGAGAGGGCGGACGGGCACTCTTCTATTGGCTCACGGAGGCAGCCACTAATGCGGCCTCAAAACCTCTCATTATGTGGCTCAATGGAGGTGATTATGTGCAATTGATGAATGATCGTTAGTCTTTAGGATGAGTAAATACGGCGTTTTATGGCATGAGTAAATACGGCGTTTTACGGCATGCTCTGCGGTGTGAGTGCAGGTCCCGGGTGCTCCTCGCTAGCGTTCGGAGCGATGGGCCATTCCACATCAATTCAGACTCTAGTTCCCTCTACATGAACGATTTCTCGTGGAACAAACGTGATCACAAGCTTGGTTTATGACCTACCGTTCGCTGACACTGTAAGCATGCTTTATTTTACACAGGAGAAAAACACATCTTACGATCCTTTTTGTTCTGCCCTGCAGTCGCTAACGTGCTCTTCTTGGAGGCTCCTACTGGTGTGGCTGCCTCCATGAGCCAGTAGTAGAAGAGTGCCCGTCCGCCCTCTCCGGCAGTGTCTACGTCGTCGGCGATGCTCACGTAGCCCGCGAACTGCTCGAACTCCACATCTGGTTGGCCTACGCACTAGTCCTCACCAGCCTTAGCGTCGCCGAACGTCTCAGAGCTGTTGTTAGTATAAGAGAAACCCACACCAGCAGGAGCCACCCCAGGCTCCTGGCAGAGCCTGGGGATGGTCTGCGCTAGCGCACACCATCGCCAGGCTCTGCTGGGAGCCTGGGGTGGCTGGCCAAGTGCAGCTTTGATTCTCAACAAAACCCTTTGTTTGATATGACAAAGACTTAGAAAGCTTTACAGGGTATGCAAAAAAAAAATGTTGATTATTGCTCAAAAGAAAATGCCAAAGCATGCATTTGTTGGACTCTGCGTTTTCTTTTTCTCTTTTTTTTTTCTCAATGCAAGCTGGTGGTGATGATAGGCACCGACGACTGTGTGGTTGAGGCCAAAAATACGAGTTTACAAGGTTGACTGGGCATAGAAGGAGTCGGTGGCAGGCAGAGCGAGGCGAATGTGGTGCTTGTTGAGAATCAAAGCTGCACGTGGCCAGCCACCCCAGGCTCCCGGCAGAGCTTGGGGATGGTCTGCGCTAGCGCAGACCATCCATGTACTGCTGGATCAGCTTCATGTCTCGGACGGGCAGGGACGTTTGCAAGCATGGAGCGAGGGCCTGCACAGACGCCTGTGTGGAGAGCAGCATACCCACAGCACTGGAGAGCCAGCTCAGACCGAGGAGGGACGACTTGGAGTCGCCAGCCTGTGTAAGAAGTTCCTGGAAGCAGTGTGCCAGATCAGCCTTGAATGCTTGCGAGGCAGATGTAGTCTCGGTGTAGACGCAGGACTGGCGCTTGTTACACTGAAGGCGGCAAAGAAGGGAGGAGAGGAAAGACCTGGAAGCCATAGTACTGATGGTCTGCGCTAGCGCAGACCATCCCCAAGCTCTGCCGGGAGCCTGGGGTGGCTGGCCACGTGCAGCTTTGATTCTCAACAAGCACCACATTCGCCTCGCTCTGCCTGCCACCGACTCCTTCTATGCCCAGTCAGCCGTGTAGACTCGTATTTTTGGCCTCAACCACACAGTCGTCGGTGCCTATCATCACTACCCCAGCTTGCATTGAAGGCCATCATCATCTCGACTTCTTGAGAAAAAAAAAAGAGAAAAAGAAAACGCAGAGTCCAACAAACGCATGCTTTGGCATTTTCTTTTGAGCAACAATCAACATTTTTTTTTGCATACCCTGTAAAGCTTTCTAAGTCTTTGTCATATCAAACAAAGGGTTTTCTACATCATCAAACATCAGCGTCTACATCATTATCATCATGTGCATTAACCTTCAGATGATCCTCGGGTAGTCGCCAAAGGCCAATGCTCCCTTTTCCATGGTATTCACCAAAGGCTGGCCTCACGTATGTCCATGGCTGCTGTAGGTATTCACCTCCTACAAGTTCCCAAGACTGTAGAGACCACTCCTTCCGCTAGCATAACACCCAATACGTGAAGGCCCACTACTATGACTTCTACTGGAACTACCGTAAATCTCCCCTTGCCCCTGTTGCTCCAGCCATGCGCTAGCATTGCCAGGCTCTGCCCCGGGAGCCTGGGGTGGCTGGCCACAGGCTGCTTGCCTACGCAGCCACTCCTACGCTCCCTTGTCCAAGAGTATTCGCCAAAGGCGCTCCCTTTTCCATGTTATTCACCAAAGGCTTGCCTCACGTATGTCCATGGTTGCTAAAGGTATTCACCTCCTGCAAGTTCCCAAGACTGTAGAGACCACTCCTTCCGCTAGCATAACACCCAATACGTGAAGGCCCACTACTATGACTTCTACTGGAACTACCGTAAATCTCCCCTTGCCCCTGTTGCTCCAGCTACCCCAGGCTCCCGGGGCAGAGCTTGGGGTGGCTGGAGCAATGGGGGCAAGGGAGGCATCATGACCGGTTAAACCGGTCTCCTTCTCCACCTCCACCTCCACCTCACCCTCTCCCTCACCATTGCCGCCGCCACCAACATAGCCGCCACGTCCAACATAGCCGCAATCTTCTCCACCGCCACCTCCAACATAGCCGCCGGCTCTCAATTTAACAGAAAAAGAACAGCAGAGAGACCTCTTTTCACAGATGCGTTCGCCCGTTGGCCCATTTGCCTGCTGAGTTGAGAGTACCCTAAAATATATGTACCATATATGTGTGTGTGTGGCCTAAAATATATATAGCCTAAAGATAGATACATACATATACACACATATATATGGCTAAAAATATATTAAGCTATAGATAGACACACACACACATTTTTCAATGGTTCAATATGTGTGGCATACTTTTTTAAAACTTTTATATTATTTATGTTATTGAAATTGTGTGTGTGTGTGTGTGAGTGTGTGTGTGTGTGCGTGAGAGAGAGAGAGAGAGAGAGAGAGAGAGAGAGAGAATATGTGATGCACAACAAAGAGAAAACTCATGCTCTTTTAAAACTTTTTTAAACATTTAGGCTCAAAAGAGAGAGAGAATATAGTTTAGTCTAGGTATTTATATATTGATGTATATATATATATATTAGTCTAGGTATTTATTAGGTTACACACACACACACACACACACACATATTAAACTATATGTATTTTAATAAATGTGTGTGTGTGTGTGTGTGTGTGTGTAGCCTAATAGATATATAGTCTAATATATCTATATATCCTAAAATAGATAAAAGGCTAGTCTCTTTGTAAATACACACACACACACACTAAAATATATATATCCTAATAGATTCTTAGCCTAAAATATATACAATATAATATATCCTAATAGATTCTTAGCCTAACATATATACAATATAATATATAAATATAGACATGTGTGTGTGTGTGTGTGTATTTACAAAGAGACTAGCCTTTTATAAAAATAATACTTACCAATAAATGTATATATTTGTATATTTTTTTATATATTTGTAGATACATATATATTTGTATATTTTTTATTAAAAAAAATTTATCGTCCATTCTCAATCGTGATTGCTCTACCTTGTTTTATCATTTCAACCGCCTTCATTCTCAATCGTGATTGCTCCACCTTGTATTATCATTTCAACCGCCTTCATTCTCAATCGTGATTGCTCCACCTAGATACCTGATCTTCTATTTTTGTTTCATAAAGTCCCACCTGTTCCTTCGTTTTTATATTTTCATTTCACATTTTTGTCTCTCCTGTCCTTTCTACATCTTCGTATTGCCTTCCCTATGGAGCCACACTGTCACCTTTGAGTGGGAGCTTGATGGCTGCAGCAAAAAATCTCAAACTTTAATACTTTTCCACCAGACCACGCTCCTATGGACACGTCCAGTAACATCAAACATGTCTGTAAGTTGTACCGTGCATATTAGATATTGTGTTGGTACTTTGGAGTGCCATAGGCTCAGGTGTCCTTTTTACTTGAACAATAAAAGGTATAACAACACCTTCTTTCATGGACATCTGACAAAAAAGATTGCAGTTGGACTTCTGACAGAGGATGAGAAAACTAAAATAGTTTGTCAGTTTTGTCGCAAAACTACACACTGTGTGCAAGTGTGTAGATGTGTTACGTATTACGTAATGCCTCGTGACATAACTATTACAAGAATGATGCTCCACACTGGGCTGCATGAACATCCAATTCAGCCAGGAACTTCAAGGTCAATGTTGAAGCGCGTGAAAATGTTTGTTTCTCAAGTGTTGAAAGCCCAGAGAAGTGCAGATCCTCGAAAAATACAGATGGATATTGTGAAGGATATGCTGTTTTTCTCCATGATGAATCAAAATGATGAGCTACCTATAAGTACTGGGGATCATGAGCTCTGTAATTTTTTGGAGGAGTTGAGTCCTTTTGTGGAAAACCAGAGGTGAGTATCCATTCTGTAACTTAATTATATTTGGATGTATTATCAGATGGGGAAGCACAAAAGTGAGGGACCAAGCTTGAGCAAGTTGCTGGACAGGGTGGCAGTAAGGTCAAGACCAACACCACCACAAGTGGCTCGCATGGCCCATGAAACAGTAGCTAATACTCCTATGTATGAGGAATCAAGGCCTCTACATGAAGATAAGGAGACTATTCAACGGAAGAGGGTGAGGACAATGGAAGTAGACCAATGCTCACATCGTCCAGGTTATGTCATGCAGAGCAGACATCGTCAAAACTGGGGAACAGCAAGAAGAGTAAGTTTTGGAGATAGATCTCTAGAACAAACGGTGCAGCAAGTCACGCTTCAAGGGGAGGACCAAAAAGTCCAATGACTGGAGGAAACAAAGATGTCGGACATGAAGAGCCTAAACAACATTATGGCACAATGAGCGGAGAACAAATGCATATAAAGGAAGAGGCCGTTGGGACGCACAATGTGGGCCATTAGACGAACCCCATTGAACTCAAAAGTCAAATGTTTGGGAGGTGTTGATGGAAGACTTAAGTGCAACTCATACATACAGGAAAGCTCTATTGGAGTTGTTGCCCCTAGCTTCTACTCAGAGAGACGACATCCTGGTCTGGGAGGGCCAAAGGCTCAAATGATGTGGTTTTGTCCTTCAGATGTTTCACACACATGGCATGTAGATCCAAACATAATATACAAGCCATCATACAGAGGTAGAGAAATTAGTAAAGGCAGGGTTCAAGTTAGATGTTACTCATGAAGCACCTTTGGGTCAGGGGTGGGAGAAACGTCCACACAAGCAGCGGGCAACAAAGAAAGTGACAAGAGGCCACATCATGCTATACAGAATACAAAGAGATCAACCAAGTGGCGGCATTGGATTTCCAAAGAAGCAGAAAAGAAGATTGGTAGTGCCGAGGCCATGACAGCGACAGTCCTTAATGAGAGTGCAATGCAGCCGTCCCCCTACTCTATTTTTCATTTGGCATGTGAGAGTGGAGAGGACTATTTTATACACATCAAGGTACAACCTTGGTGTACATGTCCTGTTTTCATGATGCAAAGAGAATCCAGAGGTATTTTGTCTTCTTGCGAGTTTTGGGATTACATAAGAATGAGGATATGGTAATGCATCAACCGACACTATCACCAAAGGAAGTAGGCAATATACTATCACGTCCTCAAAGCAAGGATGTTTGTGCCTATACTTAAGCTTTAATCAAGCCTCTCATGTTCGTGCCTACTTAAGCTTGTAAGGAAATGTGAAGTCAATCTTTTTGTAAGAAAATTTGAACCCAATATTTTTGTCTTGCTTTGGGATGGAGTATACTGTCACGTACTCTAAAGTCTTATTGTAGGTAGCTTGTGACGCTATGGTTGTACCAACCATATATCTTCTTGTAAGAAAATGTGAACTCAATCTTTTTGTAAGAAAATATGAGCCGGGTATACTTGTTTTTACTTGTGTTGAAATAAATATTGGAAGAAAGGTACATAGATAGGTATGTTTGTGCCTACATTTAATTTTCTTTGACATAAAATGTGTGTTTATATGTAGGAAGGTAGGTAGGTAGGTATGTAGGTATGTATGTATGCATGCATGTATATGTTTGGGAGTATGCATGCATGCATGCATGCATGTATGTATGTATTGTACAAATGTGTGTATATATGTAGGAAGGTAGGTAGGTAGGTAGGTAGGTAGGTAGGTGTATTTGAGAATATGCATGTATTTATGTATGTATGTATGTGAATGTATTTATTTCTCTTTCATAAATACTTACTATATAAAAGCTCACCAAAATGTATCATTTTTCTTACAAGCTCACATAAAACTATCTTATCTCCAAAAAGCTCGCCAAATAAAGCTCGCAAAAAAATCAAACCCCATTGGAAATATGCCAGCGTCATGAACATGCTGGTTGTAAATCCTTTGTTTTCGAAAGATTTGGTACTTACATCGCATGCATGGACACGCTATTCTCTCTTCAAGATTGAGAGGCTCCATCTAGCAGGATAACATGTATATGTAGCTCATTAAATACAAATCATTATGCATTACACAAAGCATTATGTAAACCATAAAACAGGGCTTCTTTTCCCTAGCCGTGAGGGAGATTTTAAAAATAACATTTAAAGCGTCAAACGGGCTTCTTTTCCCTAGCCGTTGTTGAGGGAGACTTTAAAAATATTAAAAAAAGCGTCAAACGGGCTTCTTTTCCCCAGCCGTTGAGGGAGATTTTAAAAATAACTTATACATTTGCTTATCTTCTCTCCATACAAAATTAAGAAGGTAATTAGAACAAGGATGGAGAGAGAAGCTATCTCTATTCATAAATAGCTATTTATAAAGGCCAAATGTAAAAATCTATATGCATAGATTCTGTAAATAGAGCCTACACATTGAGCTCTATGCATAGAAGCCTACACCTAAAGCTGAACGCATAGAGCCTTATGCATAAAGCCTATGCATAATGATCTATACATAAGCTTATGTGTAATGCTCTATACGTAAGTCTTATGCAAGCTTTATGAATAAGGTTTATGCAATCGTATGCATAGTAAGGCTTGCAAGCCTTAAGTATAGGCTTGCATAATAAGGCTGCAAGACTTATGCATAAGCTCTATGCATAAGCCATATGCGTAAGTCTTATGCATAAGCTCTATGCATAAGTCTTATGTATAAGCTCTATGCAAGACTTATGCATACGCTCTATGCATAAGCCATATGCATGTCTTATGCATAAGCCATATGCATAAGTCTTATGCATAAGCTCTATGCAAGACTTATGCATAAGCTCTATGCATAAGCCATATGCATAAGTCTTATGCATAAGCTCTATGCTATAAGCCTTATGCACTATGCTAACCCTTAATCCCATCCCCCAATGGTGTAATAAACATGATCTTGTCTTACATGGATAAGAGATCTTACCTTGATAACATATATAAACTCTATGAATAAAGAGAATACCTTATGCATAGAAAAACAAAGCATAAGAAATATATGTTATATGTATAAGAGAGTATAAACATTCAAAAAGCTTATGCTCTCCATCCATGCAAGGCACTCTACATCAAAAAAAGCTTTATGCATAAAAACATAATGCATGTGAAGCCTTATGCATAAAGCTCATCCATAAGATTTATACATAAAACATTATGTATTAAGCTTTGTGCATAGATCTTAATTCATGCATTCAGCTAGATTCATATAGCTCTATGCATAAACTCTATGTATAGAGCTTGCATAAGCTTACAAGCGCTATGTATAGAGCTTTCATAATCTTACAACCTCTATGTATAAAGCCTATACATAGAGGATATGCATTAATCTTTTACAAGAAAGCTATGCATAGAGCTTTCAACAAGAAGGCTATGCAAGCTCTATGTACAATGTCCATGCAAGCTTTCAAGAAACCTATGCATAGAGATTTTATAAGCTTGCAAACTCTATGCATAAAGCCTATGCATAGAGCTTATGCATAGAGATTTCACAAGCTCGCAAGCTCTATGAATAGAGCTTATGCATAAAGCTTGCAAGAAAGCTATGCATAGAGATTGCAAGCTTATGATAGGTTTTATGCATAGATCTTGAATTAATCCCATGTATAAGCTTGCAAGAACCCTAAACTAACCCTAAACCATAAAACAGGGATGCAATAATACGTAGAAAAAAGCATAAACAAGGAAAATCGAAAGAGGGTCTACCTCTTTTTTGCGAAGCTGAAGGAGAGGATTGGTGAAAGATTGGTGAAAGAGCTGCAAAACAAAATATTAAACAAAATAATTAGTAAATTAAACATAAGAATAAGAACTAATACAAAGTAATACAAAACCCTAAAATCTCTATGCATGCATTAGGAGATCTATGCATACATAGAGAGCTCTCAACATGCATAAAGAGCCAAAAAAAACACAAAACCCTAAACGTTCTATATCCTAAATTAAAAAGCAAAAGCAAGAGCATATTAGTAAAATTAAGTGGAGAAGGAGAAGAGGAGAAAAGAGGAAAGAAGGAGAAAAGAGGAGAGGAGAAAAGAGGAGAGGAGAAAAGAGGAGAAGAGGAGAAAAGAGGAAAGGAATACCTTCTCTGCAACGCCGCGGAAAACAGAGAACAATACGCTCTCGGCTGTAAAAAACTTACGAGCGTCGGTATGTCCTTCGGTATAAGCGCCGGTATATACTTCGGAATATGCGTCGGTATCAGCAACGGTATATGCTTCGGTATGTGCTTCGGTATACGCGTCCGTACGAAAATTTCAAATTAACCCGCCCGACTTGTCTCCTCCAAGATTACGACGGGCATACCGACGTTCGACATTTGCGTCGGTATTTTAAGGTCGGTATGCCCTCAAGCTCTAGTAGTGCGTGTGGATAGAACTATCAAAGTCAGGGGCACATCATCGTGCCCATGCAATCTTCCATCCCTATTTTAAAGACCTCACACCTTCACCACAGGCATGTGTGCTTGATGCTTTGATTGATCTGCCTAACATGGCCAACTGCAGGGGGCGCTTTCCGACATTAGAGGTCGAAGAGAGAGGAGAGCTGGCATGGTGGTGCTACAAAGTGTTCGTCATTCCTATATAGTTAACAAGAAGAGGAACTTTGCGGACGCTTTGGCTACTCGACGGGCTATTGTGGCAGCCATAAGTAGCTCCCAAATGAAGGGTAAGGTTAGTGCCACATCTCGCATCCTTTCCATAGCACCACACGCACTTAGAGTTAGGTCCATTAGACGACAAAGTTTAGATGCCAATGAGGTTGGTGCTTTGTGGGCGAGTAGTGGTCGTGTAGCTAGGCATGATCACCTACTAGATGAAACCACTAGAACCTTGATAGAAAGTTTTTGGGAGGAGAATCGTCGTACCTTGCCAGTTTTCAAGAAAGCTTTGTGAAGAAAGCTTTGCGTAAGAGAGTGACAAGGGGAGTGTTCATTGAGCATGGTGCTTGCTTTCTTGAAATGACCCAAACTGAGTTGTATTCTCAGTTTGTGGCTTCGTATCCAGAGCTTAAAATTGGGCAAAGGTCATTTGAGGGGTGTAAGCCTTGGTTTGTGAGGTACTCACGTCAGCGTGACACATGTTGTTGTCGCTACCATGTTGAGTTCAAACTTTTTTATGATGTGTTTCGTTCTCTTAGTGGTGGGCATAGAGAGTTGCCTCGTAGTCCTCGTGATTTCATCCACTCTCTTTTGTGTGCACGCATGGAGGATGCCCAGTTCCATAGGATGCCTTGTGTGGAGAGCAATTGCACATCATGTGGTTCACTTGCACATCTACAATTGGTAGATCTTGATGCAAGTGACCAAGAGATAGTGCCATGGCAATGTTATGAGTATGTGACACACCAGCTCCAGAGTGGTGGATAGTCCAGGAAGTTGTAGCTTGTGGACAAACATACACCACGTTGTCACTTCACAGCCACATTTAGGGAGCAGATCTACCCTATATACGGCACAATCATTGTGCCAAGTGTTAAGATCGTCAGTTCCGAGCATGCCTGGCAGAGTTTCCTATTGGTGTGGTCGTCTCTGTGATTGATTTTGCAGAGAACTACACCTTCACACCTTTTCAAGAGATATAATCTGAGTATTACTTCTTAGATCAGGTAATGGTTATATTTCACAATATTTGTTTTGTGTTTGAGCTATATTACTTATTTGATTTTTTGTGTCCTAAATGTTTGTATTGCTTACCTCACCAGGTTGCTATTATGGTCCACATTAGCTATCGACATGCAAAGGCTCATGTAGATGGGATAGCGAGTACCCCCAAGACCCATGTCATTATTCGAGAGTATCATTTCTATATCAGTGATGATTGTTCACATGATGCACATTTTGTGCAACACCGTTTTCGTCTCCATGACGATTTTTTAGGAGATTGTGGGATCATACGTGGCCAGCAATGGGTTTGGTCGGATGGTTGTGGCGCACAATTCAAGTTGTCAATCACGACAATTCTATTGTCTCTACAGGTAGTACTTATGGTTCTCTTATATTCGCAATCGAACTAAATTCACTAGAACATCTTAAAGAAAATAATAACTAAGACTATCTTTTATGGATTTATAGGTGGCATGTATAGTCTAGTATCCCAGTGATTTGGTCATTCTTTGAGACCGGTCACGGGAAGGGAGAGCATGATGGTGCAGGCGCATGTGTGAAACATGCTCTGAGGCATCATCAACTGCTGTGGCAGGATGCTCAGCGGTTCAAAGATGCGGGCCACGTAGTCGAGTGGTGCTCCCAACATTAGTGTGGGAGTGCAGCATCATCGTATCCCAAACGTGATGCTCGGATTGTCAGGAGATTTTTTTGGCATGTGGATGGTGGCATGATTGACCGTAGAGCCTCCCATGATTGTGACATAGTACCTGGCACCTTGGGCTTACATTCCATCAGGAGCACGTGCATGGCAGCCCCCACGATTTACACATGACGGTTTGCATGCTTCTATGGAGCATGTATGGATGGCGATTGGTCACGTTGTGCCTCGAGAGGATGGGCAGATGCATGGATACAGACATTCCTCTCCTCCGAGCATCCTTCACATCCAGTGTTGTCTAATGAGCACACAGGTCCTACGTTCATGGTCAGTTATGATGACCTGATAGATTTGCTACAGGAGGGTGATGTATTTGCTGTTGCTGCTAGTGAGGGAAATAGCCAGGGAGTAGACTACTATCTGATGAGTTGCACTAGGCCAAAGTGCATCCTTGACCAGGATACAATGGATGATCATGGGTTTTCTTTTGACACCGCCCATAGCATGATTGTGGCAGGCCGGTTCTACTAGCAGATTCAACTTCATCGGGGGAGTCTTGAGTTCCAGCAGTGGAAGTGGGAGTTAGTAGAGGCATTTCAGTTCTCTCATCTAGTGGTTGCTACTACCAAGCTCACTCTTGATCGAGTATAGAGCCGAAAACACAGTTGTCACCCTCATTTTTGGCTTCGAGTGGATGACCATGAGAGCATTCTAGAGCAGTTGAGAGCTAGAGAGGGTGCTGCTGACTAGATCTCTATCTTGATAGTGACTAAACTCAGACTAGCTGGGTTAGCTCACTTACATTGTACTTAGATTTTTTTTGGGAGTGACTAATCTCATAATAGCTAGGGTAGCTCATTTTCAAAATACCTTGATCTTTTGAGTTAGTGGCTAAACCTTGATCTTTTGAGTTAGTGGCTAAACCCAGAGTGGTTGTGTTAGCTCACATTCTGATGTACTTAGTTGATGTTTATATCATTATGAGTTTTCTCATTATTGAGGATCATTGCATTTTAGTTGTTGATGTTCATGGTTTTCTGATTTTTTAACACTTTGGCTATCATATCGTTTGTTGAAAATCACCATATTGTTTGTTTGAAAATCACCAAACTTTGCAAGCACTGGGCGCTAATTACTAACCCGAACATGCTCTGATCATGACCAACCTTTGCAAGCATATGGGGGTGGGATCTCCCCACATGCTTGAAAAGTTGGGTCTCCATTGGAGCATGTTTGGGTACAATGGTATGGGGAAGGCCTGGATTTTCCATGGCCTCTTAAGCACCAAGAGACTTGAAAAATCCACACTGGCTGCTAATTACCAATCCAATCATGCTCCGATTGTGACCAAACTCTGCAAACATGTGGGGGTGGGCCCCTGCCACATGCTTGCAAAGTTTGGTTCCCATCGGAGCATGTTTGGGTAGTATGATGGTATGGGGAAGGCCCGGATTTTTCATGGCCTCTTAAGCACCAAGAGACTTGAAAAATCCACACTGGCCGCTAATTACCAATCTAAGCATACTCCGATTGTGACCAGAATTTCCAAGCATGTGGGGGTGGGTCCCATCCATATGATGCTTGCAAAGTTTGGTCCCCATCGGAGCATGTTTGGGTACGATGGTATGGGGAAGGCCCGGATTTTCCATGGCCTCTTAAGCACCAAGAGACTTGAAAAATCCACACTCGGCGCTAATTACCAATCCAAACATGCTTCTATTGTGACCAAACTCTGCAAACATATGGGTGTGGGCCCCTCCCACATGCTTGCAAAGTTTAGTTTTCCATCGGATCATGTTTGGGTAGTATGATGGTATGGGGAAGGCCCAGATTTTTCATGGCCTCTTAAGCACCAAGAGACTTGAAAAATCCACACTGGCTGCTAATTACCAATCCAAATATGCTCTGATTGTGACCAAACTTTGCAAGAACGTGGGGGTGATTCCCCCCCACATGCTTGCAAAGTTTGGTCCCCATCGGAGCATGTTTGGGTACGATGGTATGGGGAAGGCCCGGATTTTCCATGGCCTCTTAAGCACCAAGAGACTTGAAAAATCCACACTCGGCGCTAATTACCAATCCAAACATGCTCCGATTGTGACCAAACTCTGCAAAAATATGGGGGTGGGTCCCTCCCACATGCTTGCAAAGTTTGGTTCCCATCATCGGAGCATGTTTGGGTATGATGGTACATTAGGAACTCAATGGAGTCTTCTTGGGCCCTTTTATTTGGCAGTTTAAGGAAGTCAAACCTTTTCTCTTAAGAAGAAACGTTTTCTAATTTGAAGCTTCAAAACGGCTACTTTATTCGAATTTGAATTTGGGGGGGAAAATGGAATTTAAAATCTAGCGGATAAAACCATATCATGTAGCATATCTATGGAAAGCTCTTGATGCGTAGATCACGGATCTGTAATCTCCGCTCAGATCGGAGCTTGTATGTAGAAGTTATGGAGGTCCGAAAATTGTAAAATTGCCCCCCCCCCCTTTTTGGGGGAAAAAGTGCACCCTTTGACCACTCTTACACCTCTCTTACAAACCAATGGTTTTTGCTTACATGGCGGGCTCCTATTTGTCAAAAAGTTAAACATTTCCATAACCTCATGGCAAATTAAAGGGCCCAAGAAGACTCCATTGAGTTCCTAATGATGGGGAAGGCCCGGATTTTCCATGGCCTCTTAAGTAACAAGAGACTTGAAAAATCCGCACTGGGCGGTGCTAATTACCAATCTAAACATACTCCGATTGTGACCAAAATTTCCAAGCATGTGGGGGTGGGTCCCACCCATATGATGCTTGCAAATTTCGGTCCCCATCAGAGCATGTTTGGGTACGATGGTATGGGGAAGGCCCGGATTTTCCATGGCCTCTTAAGCACCAAGAGACTTGAAAAATCCGCACTGGCATTACCAATCCAAAAACATGCTCTGATTATATGACCAAACTTTGCAAGCATGTGGGGGTGGGTCCCCCCCACATGCTTGCAAAGTTTGGTCCCCATCGGAGCATGTTTGGGTATGATGGTTGGGGAAGGCCCAGATTTTCCATGGCCTCTTAAGCACCAAGAGACTTGAAAAATCCACACTGGGCGCACTAATTACCAATCCAAACATGCTTCGATTTGTGATCAAACTTTGCAAACATATGGGGGTGGGCCCCTCCCACATGCTTGCAATGTTTGGTTCCCATCAGAGCACGTTTGGGTATGATGGTATGGGGAAGGCCCGGATTTTCCATGGCCTCTTAAGCACCAAGAGACTTGAAAAATCCACACTGGCCACTATTTACCAATCCAAACATGCTCCAATTGTGACCAAACTTTGTAAGCATGTGGGGGTGGGTCCCCCCCCACATGCTTGCAAAGTTTGGTCCCCATCGGAGCATGGTTGGGTACGATGGTTATATGGCCCGGATTTTCCATGGCCTCTTAAGCACCAACAAGAGACTTGAAAAATCTGCACTGGCCGCTAATTACCAATCCAAACATGCTCCGATTATGACTAAACTCTGCATGCATGTGGAGGTGGGCTCCCCCCACATGCTTGCAAAGTTTGGTTCCCATCGGGGCATGTTTGGGTACGATGGTATGGGGAAGGCCCGGATTTTCCATGGCCTCTTAAGCACCAAGAGACTTTAAAAATCTACAGTGGGCACTAATTACTAACCCAAACATGCTCTGATCATGACCAAACTTTACAAGCATGTGGGGGTGGGATCCCCCCCACATGCTTGCAAAGTGTGGTTTCCCCCATCGGAGCATGTTTGGGTACGATGGCATGGAGATTTTCAACAAACAATATGATAGCCACAGTGTTAAAAAATTTAAAAAAATCAAGAACATCAACTAAAATGTGATGATACTCAATAATGAAAAAACTCATAATGATATAAACATCAAATAAGTACATCAGAATGAAAATGAGCTACCCTAGCTAGTTTGAGGTTAGTCACTGCCCATAAATGTAAGTGAGCTAACCCAGCTAGTCTAAGTTTAGTCACTATCAAAACGGCAACCCAATCAAAATCGTCATCTCTAACTACTGGTCGACGTGCACGTCGAGGCTGCTGTGCACATCAAGGAGGCTGTGCCGGCTGTGGGGGGGTCGTCGAATATCTGCGGCGGGGAGGTCTGCCTCAAAGGAAAGAACATGAGCTGGTGCCAGTGTACTCGGGAGCTCAGGAGTCCCATAAGCTACTATATAGCCCTCTCCCTCTCTCTACGTCGTGCTACTACAAGACGTCTCTGTCTGTAAACCCAAAATCTATAATCAACAATGGTACGTGTCTGCCACTCTGCTCGTGTAAGCTCCTCTGCTACTGTAAGGACACGCTGCTCATGAGAAGCAGCACTGCTGCTGCTAGCACCATCACCCAAGGTGCCACTAGGACCAGCACCACCCACACACTCGTATTGTGTGATCTGGCTCTCATGAAGGACTCTTTGGTATGCATCAAACTCATGTGCACTCCACTCAATCTCTGGAGACACCTCAGGCTCCTGATCTCTATCATCCTCCTCGGCACAGTGTCAAGTCCCAAGTCAGTAGGTTGAGGTAAAATCAAGAGGCCTGCCCCAGTCCTAGCATCTACTCGAACGAGGCCTGGGTGAAGATCATCAATGCCCAAAACTCTGTATGTCGCTAGGTCGACGCATGCACGGCAAGAGGGACATGCTGAGAGGCGTACTAGCTCCTGGGTGATGCAAGACAAATGGAAAAAATGTCCACATCCCAGGGTATATCCACCAGTACTATCAATGTCCTCGATACATAGAGCGCAGCATAGGAATGGTGGTGCATCCTGAGGGAGAGGTCATCAAAAAACCTCTGTAAACAGGCTGTGGATATAAAGGCAAGTAAGGCATTGTCACGTCTGAGGATCTGCAAAACTCTCGAACATGCAGCATCAACTGCTCTGCCCTATGCTGTTGTGTGCAATCCGCTCCATAATCTGGTGATCCTGCGCCTTAGCTCTAGAACTCTCTACCTCAGTCCGAGCCCATGCGAAAAAGTAAAGCATAAAAATAATTGATTAGTCTCTCTCATTAGGTATTACTTAAAGAAATTTACAACTTAGGACCTTAATTATAACTCCTTTATGTGCAAGAGAAACCTACCTGCTGGATGTTAGACTCTCTCACATGCCGTGCCTCTACAGTATAGCTGCCTCTGCCATCTGTAATGCAGCTCTAAGGCAGTCAATCTCCGCTCTCTCGCCTCTACCAACTCCTGAGTGAGTCTCTCAGTGGTAGGTGTGGGACCCTACGTGACACAATCAACCATGCCGCTCATGTAAAAATATAGAAAAGTACATATAAACATGTAAATAAATGACTAAAAAAACTTAAGAAGTATGTAAATACCTCGACATCTGTCATCTCGGTATATCGATCGTGAGAACAAGCGCACCACGTGCTGGATGCTCTCCGTGGTACTCCGTACGTCGATGCCAACCTGGGTGCCAAGATCTTTGACTATCGACATAGGCACAAATGAAGGATCTGTAGGAGCTACACGAAGGGCTGGTGGAGGCTGCCTACCTTGGTCCTGGAGATGGCCTCCGGCCACACCAGCACCACCACCCGCCGGTCGATGGCTAGTGTAATCCACCTCCTCCCCTAAGACAAACTCTGCATATAATTGCTTTGTGAAGTATATGGGAATCTGTTCAGCATCCTCCCATATGCGGCAACATATCAACTATAGATATGTGCCGCCATATACGAGGATGCGAACACCGCGAAATAGTAAGAGGCTTTCCCGCCCCAGGCCTCATCCCATGACTATCGAGGAAAAGATCTAAGTAGGCTCCATCCCTAATTGGACCAAGATCACAAACCTGACGATATGTCAGGCCATGTGACACAGGAGCAGTGCGATGGTGGGCTATCTACTCATCTACATAAACAATATCATGAAGGCTACGAAGAAGGGATGAAAGCATCGCCTCCAAGTCTGCCATGATATGTAATGTAGACGGTGTGTCTCTAGCACTCGCTAACTCGCGGTCTATCTCTGCGGGCGATGATGAGGTCCACAATAGACGAGCGGCCCTCCTCGTGGCCCTCCTCGTGTGACTCCATGCTAGAACCTAAGCCTAACACAAAGGTCCAATGTGAAGGGTCCAAAACTTAGTGCTAAGTAGCACTAATGAAGCTATAAAATAATGCTAATGGGCCCACTCATGCAAATCCAAATCAAGAGAGCAAGGAGAGTGAAAACGACTTCTCAGAATGAGGCAAAAAAAAAAAGTTTTCCGGTTTTATTTCCTCAAATGAGGTTCAGTGGCATCATGCACTTTAGGGTTTGCAATATGTATGCTCTGGATTTTAGGGTTAGTGAAACAAACGGCCAAGATACACACTTAATTTTAGGGTTGGTGAAGGATCGACGGCGGCGGCTGAGATTTGATATTAGTATCTCGTTTAAGGTACATGGACGGCTTAGATTTTAAGTCATTACCATGACCGAGGTATGTCGATGATGGTCGAGATTCATTAAATACCTCGATCGAGATATTTAAATGGCTGGGATCGCATCTTCCAATGTGCGTGAATGGACGGTGGAGATTGCATCTCTGTACCTCGAACGAGATATTTGGACGGTGGAGATTTCATCTCTGTACCACCTCGAACGAGATATGTGGATATGGTGGAGATTGCATCTCTTTACCTCGAAAACGAGATATTTCAATGGTCAAGATTTGATCTCAATATCTCGTTCGAGATATGTGGATGGTGAAGATTGTATCCCTATACCTCGAACAATGAATGGTCGAGATTTTATTTCAAATATATCTCGTTCGAGATACATGGACGGTGGAGATGGGCTAGTCAAATATGCCTACGGGGATACAGCGTGGCATTGATGTGGATTCGAGTGGCATGAATATCTCGATCGAGATAGTGTGGTGGCAGTGACCTGTATTGGTGACATGGATGATGACTGGAAACCCGGACTTGCTAGCATGGCATTAGTTGGTATCTTGTTTGAGATATGTCGCTTTAGGCTTGGGAGGCACGTGTCATGTTTTAATTCATGGCGATATCACGATCGAGGTACTCCACCCGAGATGCGTGGATGTCCCAATTTTAGAGAGAGTGAATGAAAGTTAGTACCCTCATCTTGCAACCGCCCATGCATGCCATAAGTATCCATAGAATTTTCTTTCTTATGTGTGGGTGATGACTTAGTCTCCTCTGCTCTAGTCTTCTCAGTTCCTTGTGGATGACTCTCTCCAGCATCAACCTACTTCCTTTTCTTGTGTGTGGGTGATGAATCTCTCCAGCATTAACCTGCTTCCCTTTCTTGTATGTGGGTGATGACCCAGTCTCCTTAGCTCCATTCTTCTCAGTTCCTTGTGGATGACTCTCTAGCATCAACGTGTTTCCCTTTATTAGGTCATGGTACTACACACATCATCACATCATATGAATGAACAAAAAAATATATAAATATGTGTGGTAATGAGGATGATTGCATACCATTTTAAGAATCTTTTTCCATATAGGTGGCCTTGTGCTTCTTTGTGCCAACATTTATATGTAGCCTTTCAAGAGTCACATTATCTCCAGTGCTAAACTCTTTAGTCAAACTAGTAATATGTAGGATGAGCTCACCTTTACTAGTCATCTCACCATCTCCAAGGATTATTCCTTCAATGATACATGGGCGGAGCTCAACTTTAACACCTTGGATCTGGCACAAGGACTCTAGGTCATTGCCTTAATGTTAAATAAGATTTGGTCAATGAGTTTATCAGGAAACTCTTTCGCCAATGCTTCAAGCTGCCTTTGAGAAAAGATGTTTCATCACGGCTCGTACATTGTTGCGCTACAACTGCTGGCTTGTGGGATGTGCTAGCTTGCTCTCCTTTATACAATTGTGCACTTGGGTTATGATCTCCCCAATAATTTTTAGTCAAATATAATCAAGTGAGGAAGATTACAACTCCTCAATTGGTTTGGGATTTACCTAGATTCCCATATGATAAAGTGGTGTCCATAGAATGACCAGGCTATCCTTTTCTCATTGTGCCTACATGGAGAAAGTTGAGCCCAAGGGAATTTTGCATACATGTTGTTGACATCTAACAAGTGGTATGTCCACCCAAAGAGAATTTCTACTTTGCTAAAAGCTTGATAGTTTTAATGTTAAGTTTGTGCTTTTAAGCACAAACTTGGTACTGCTGAAAGCACTTACCAAAGTCCTTATTAAAAGTACTAATTTAAACTTAAAACTTAAGTGAAAGCCCCTACTAGGTGCTTTAAAGCACCCATAAGTCTAGTAAAACTGAAAGCCCCTACCAGGGGCTTGAAAGCACCCATACATTGCTTTTAAGTGCTTTAAAGCACCCACAAGTCTAGTAAAAGTGAAAGCCCCTACTAGGTGGCATCTCCTTTGTTGGCTTTGTGAATGTCCACTAAGTGAAATCTTCTTGTATATATGATAATATAAAAAATACTTACAAAGTTACAATCTCTTTGTCATATGTGAACCTAGGTAGCCTATCACCATTGCATATGCTTTGTATGTGATAGTCATAGGCTAAGGGAGCGGTTGCAGACTAATGACCACAGAGCAACCAGGTAGCCACCCTACCAAAACTACAAGTTAGCATCACTAACCGTTAGCGCCAGCTACCATTGGATGATAGCTAAATGTCTTTATTACTTAGCGGCACCTCCTTAGCCGATGCATCAAATCGTGTAGAGGAAATCATAGTACTGAACAGATGCAACAAGCAAGTAGTATAAAAGGATGAATCTTGAGGCTGGCTACCAATTTTGTATCATAGTTCCTCTTTAATTAGCATGACTATTTCTCCAATTTAACTTCATTGTACATGAGTCATCCTGTTATATTTATGAGTCTTGATGTCTGTTTCGATTGATATTTTTAGTAAAAGTCACCCTATCAGTATGTGTTCTTTTAGATGTTTATTGAGCAGGTAGTCCAGTAGTCATTCTAGTAATCTGTAAGCTGTTTTGTTGTAATGTTTGACGTTGTGTTAGTCTGGTGTATGCTATGTGCATAACTAGTGAACTTCAGTAGGTTGCCGGGAAAATAAGCGGTCAATTATCCTTGGCCGACACGTTGGCGACAATGATGCTTGTTGCTGCTTCTTGTTGCTGCCATTTTGCTTGTTGCCTTCTAATTTCCATTGCATTTGAATCTCTCCCCCTTGTATTCGAACCCATCCCTCATGTTAGCATGTTAGCGACGCTACTTGGAGCGTAACCAAGATCGGCAAATCTTCTCTACCAATCCTGACAACCAACCCGCTGAATCAGAACCAGAAGAACCCATCTCCCACTGAGAGGAAGAACCACTCACCCCTCGTCCCCAAGAATCTAACCGAGAACAATCCGCATGTCACCACTTAGAAGTAGAACCATCCAATGGGGTCACTCACAAAAAAATGTGAATATCACGTGCGTTCAACAGAAGCATAATTTTAATTTATGAAACTTACAGAAATATATTTACATAAGGGTATGATTTAAAATTTTTTCAAAAAAATTTACAGATTCATAAAGAAAAGGGGATATTATATAGATTAAAAAATTCACAAATAAGGGATTTAAAATATAGGCCTTGAACGTACGCGATAGGGATATTTTACATATAGTGACCCCCCCGAGCAATTCCCCCACCCCAATATCACAACCACCCCCAGAGCCGCATCCCTTCACTTACCAAAACATCATGCAGCGACCAATTGTCACACTGTGAAGTATCCCAAATTCTTCGGCAAATCCTCAAAAGATGCAGATGTCCACATCCTAATGTTTGACACAGCTTGGCGTGTCAATGTTCTTGGCCCAATGGACCAGAATCTCAAAAAGGCTGCTTTCATTCCCACACTTCACAAAAGTGCCGCTCTCTAGGTGGCTCAATATGAGTATGTCCACTTCCCCACCCATGATGCCATCGGAGATGCATTCCTTCAATGCTTCAGAGAAGATAAGACATCTGTGCATGTCTTGGATAACCTATCGAGAATGAACAAGAAGAAAATGATAGTGGAAGATTATGCTACAAAGTTTCGCAAACTTCTCCGCATATTAGATGCAGCTAATCGTCCCACAAAGGAAATTCTAAATTCTTATTTCATGAAGGGCCTTAGCAAGCAAATCAAATGCTCCATGGTCGGAGTGGTTCTAACCATTACCATGGAACAACTAGTAGATTCGGCTCTCAGAGCAGAGCGAGTATTAGTAGGTCCGGTTAAAAGTAAGGAGAAATCCAAGAGTAAAAGGAAGTCTAAGAAGTCCTCATCCGGATCTTTGGACAAGCAGAATGATTCCAGTGATTCCACAACCAGTGAAGAATCAAAGGAGGAGGAGGAAGAAGTGCAAGACCATGTCCAAGAGCAAGAAGGCCGAGAAGACATCCAAAGAATTGGCTGCAGCCATGGCTTGGTTGGCCACTGAAGGTGCGAAGCCCACTCCTACCATCCATTCAGATATCTGGTGGGTGAAGTGTCACAATCCGGGACATAAAGATGAAGATTGCAGCTTAAACAACCTTTGGTGTTCCATTTGCAGAACTTCTACACATGCAACTGAAGCCTGCCACTACAATGGCAGGAGAGCCCCTCCGATCGGTGATGCAACCTCAGCTAGTAGCTATACTCCAACCAGCCCAGCCAATAGCTCCAGACCCGTTCCACAGGCCTTAGCTCTGCCAACGTGGAAATTTTCCGCTCAAAGATGCAACTGGTCCCCCAAGGCCTATCCTTACGTGCTTTATTGCTTTTATTGCCAAGGCTAAGGCCACCAGAAGTCAGAATGAGGTGCTATTAAAGAGGTGAAGGATAAGCTGAATGAAATTATACAAAGAGATGGTAGTAGACCCAAGGCATTACAAAAGACACTAGCAAAACAAATTATCCTTGACTTTGTTATCAAAGATGAGCTAAAGGCTAGGAGACTAATGTGGAGTTGCCGACACTATTGGAGAGTATTGTACCCACCTTGGACACAAGAAGGTAAACATTGTTTTTTATCAATCCCATGCTATCTTTAGGAAGACAAATGATATGATATTTCCTTGTTACTTTTCCAGGTTGGCACGTTGGAAGAGGCAGGCAAAAATAGAAACAAGTTCTTTTGCACAAGTATTTGATGCTATCTTACAACTTAAGAGAAAGTGTACTTATGACTTCTTTCAGTGCATGGTTATCCTGGGACAATTGACCTTCTCTTCTTTTGATCAATGTCATGCATTTAAGATGTCCACCAAGGGGCTAGGGAGTGGAGTTGACCTAGTGAGCAAGATGAGAGGTGCGCTTGGTAGCTCCTGGGTGTGTTTTGACATTGTGAAAAGAATGCAGGATTGGTCAACCATGGCATGCCATGTGTATAACCCCTATTTGCAAGAGTTGCAGACCATTGCAATTGGAGACTTTTAGGTAGAGGAACATAGGCTTCAAAATTGTTTTGGGAGCTACTTAACAAGGTCATGGTGAAAGAGGGCTACCCAAAGGCAAAGTTTAGAGGCTTCATGGGGATGATGAAGCTCAAGCCAATTGGAAAGCCATTAGAACTGTGTTTAATGGAGACCCAAACATAGTTTTGAAAGACAAGGAGAGATCTTGCTTATTCCATTGGGAACAAAGCCTTAAAAATCACTCAAAGAGAGTGCACACCTCCCGATGGAAAGATGCACCATCCCAAGAGGTAGCAGAGATAGAACTCAAGAACCTTTGTGCATAGTTTAGAAAGGGATATGTAAAAAAAAAGAGATCTCGATGTTGGAGACATGGATTACTTGGTGGCATGCAAGAGTTGCACATTAGAGTGAATACATGCTGAAGGCAATCTCTATCAATATTCAACTTGTGATGTTACCTTCCCCTCCCTCAATTTTTCATCATTTGCTGACATCTTTATTGCATTATTTTAGGGTATGGAAAGGATGGATATTTAATTCCTAGAGCTAACCTTGCTGAATCAGTGCATGGGAGCTAGTTGGCATCAGAACCTTCTTGCATGGTTCAGAAAGGGATATGTAAAAAAAAAAGAGATCTTGATGTTGGCATGCAAGAGTTACACATTAGAGTGAATACATGCTGAAGGTAATCTCTATCAATATTCAACTTGTGATGTTAGCTTGCCATCCATTAATTTTTCAACACTCGCTGACATCTTTATTGCATTATTTTAGGGTATGGAAAGGATGGATATTTAATTCTTAGAGCTAACCTTGCTGAATCAGTGCATGGGAGCTGGTTGTCATCAAATGACGGTATTAAGTACGTGACACTTATGAATTCATGTACCACTGATTTAACAAGTGTGTTTCTTCAAAGTTCATGGTATATGCAATATATTAAGGGCTTGCACTTTTGGAAGTGGTCCCAGTCTTGATAGGTTGGTGTCAGGCTAAAATCTGAAAGGTGTTTTTGGTCAGTATACATATGGTGTGCGTGGTTTACGAATAAACTTTGCTCTGAATGCCCTGGCAAATGTACAGGCTGAGTGGTTTGGCAATGAGCTGGTTTATGCATGTATTTTTTTTTGGGAGCAGACGCTGGAGATCTGGAGTTTTTATTGCATCAGTATGGTGTGCAGATGGTTACTAAATGCAAGGCACCAACTGGCAAATGTCGTGTTTGGTAATGATGCTGATGGCGGAGGCCGGGGGAAGCTCTGGTATTGGAAAGTTATGGGCGCGGCGTGATGATCTGAAGAAAGGAGAAGGAGAGTTTTTTAGCATTAGTGTGGCCATTATTTTGTGGTTTGAGGCTTTTAAAAAAATAAAAAAAATATAATCCACATGGCCAATGGTTTTAATGACCACATGGAAGGCTGGGTTGGCTGCCAGCGAAACGATCTGGAAGATGGTCGAAAGGTGGCGCTTCGAAGGTAGGAGGGGGGGTCGCCGAATAAAGGATGGAGTCGTCGGCTTGCTAAAGCGTTGCAGCTGCGGAAGGTGAAAAGGCGGCCGCCTGATACGAGAGCTGCCGTAGAGGCTTGCAGAGGCGCGGCAGCAGTGATGAAGAGGAGGGGCGCTAGCGTAGAAGGGATGACTTGCTGAAGGCCGTCAGTGTGCAGGCAAAGTGAAGCTGGTCAGTTGGTGCTTGAAGGCGACTCAAAACGGCTGGCGAGAAAGCGGGGTGGCCGCTTTGCTGTAGACGGGCTGGCGACTTGCAGAAAGGCCGCCTAGGAGCTACTGGTGGCAAGGTGGACAGCAAAGGGGCTGGGTTTGTGAAGAGAATGCGCAAGGCACAGCTGCTGGGTGAGGAGCGCAGCTTGAAAACTGACAGGCTAGGTGAAGCCGTATGTGGGCTGGTTCTGCAAGCACAACCATGGAGGCTCTGGAGTGATTGAGGAGAGCAAAGCTGATAGCTGCAGAGGGAGACAGTAAGGCTGGTGATTTGAGCAGCAAGTACAAGAGGGCTGCTGTTAGAAAGGACTGAAGTGATGTGGCTTGGGCTGGATGCAGATGGTGATGCTGCGTTGAGCAGTGGTTCGTGGTGCTGAAGAGATTGTGCAGAGGCTCAGAAGGTTGGCGAAGCTGCTGGTCACGACACACAGATGTGGGAGCTACTGAGTTGAAGGTTAGCTGGTGTGGGTGCCTTCTGAAGAGAGGAGTAGCTAGTTTTGTGTGGGCGGCGATTGCAGGCAGAGAGTGGATGCTGAATAGAGAGGGAGCCTTGCGTTTTTGTGTGTGTTGGATGCAGAAGAGGTGCTAATGAGTGGGCTGGAGACAGTGGGACTCGCCTACAACATTTGGCAGGTAGCATCTAGACAGAGAGTAGCCGAGCTACAGAGGAAGTGAAGAAGGGTTAGCTGGTGTGGGCGCCCTCTGGAGATTGTTGAGACCGAGAGACAGAGGCTTGGTTGTCAGACACAAGGGTGGAATTCCCTTGGCAGTAAATCTTGGCCAGAGTCTTGGTCTTTGGTGTAATTGCTGAGTTGTACATGGTTGGTGCTTGTATGTTTTTTTGCTGAAATAATCATCTGTTTATTGGGGTTTTGAGCTGTCCTTATGGTGTGGGTGGGTGGTACATGGTGAGAGAGTGTTCCAGCCGGTGGCTGGTGGTGCCCCGTTCGTGGTAGTGTTTCCAAGTTTGGGAGGTGGAAGAGCTATAGAGGCAGGGTTTTCTTTCTTTTTTTCACCTCACATACTTCCAGGGATTTCTCTTACGAGGGTGTATGCCCCAGAGTGAGAGATTGAAGGAAAGTGTTTCTGGTTTTCTTGGGATTTCAAGAGAAGCTTGGGGATCAAGATGATGTCGTATCCAGAGTTTTTTGGTGGTCTTAATGAAGATGTGGCAGATTTTCTGGAAAGGATGGAGGTTGCATGCATAAGCAACCACATCAGTGAGCCAGCACAGGTATTGCGGCTGCTGAGGATCTGTTTGAAGGGAGATGCAAGGGTATGGTGCAGAGCTCATGAGGAGTCGTTAAAGGATGTTGAGCCACGCATTGAGATGACTGAGGATGGATTGAAGACTGCTCTTTTGAACAGGTTCAAGAAGATTGAGGATCCAGACAAAGTTTGGCATGAAGTGCAGGGGTTGATACAGGGTGAGTTGGAGCCGATTGAGGATTATGTGAAGAAATTCTCTTTGCTGTGGGAGACTTTGTGCAGGGCTTTGGGAGATGATCAGGTACCTCTGGACATGATGAAGAAGGATCGTTTTATTGCAGGATTGAAGGGAGGCATTCACTGGAAGGTGGAATTAAAGAAGCCCAGGTCTTATGAGGATGCGGTGGAGATAGCCAAATCAAAGGATTGGAAATTGCAACGGATGAACCAGCTGGGGATGGTTCCAGTGGCAGTGAGGCCTGAAATGAGAAGGGTAGAAGCGGTACCGATGAGGACCGTGCTGGAAAGAGTGCAGCCGACTGAAGTTCAGGTGAATAATGCCATACCGCAGGGGACAAAGGTGGTACCTACAGCTGTACAGCTTCTGATGAAGGGTTTAAACAGGATATGAGGCAAATGGTGGATTGTATGAAGAATCTGAGCTTGAAGATGATGGAGAACACAGGTGGTGGACGTGGCCGAGGCAGAGGCTACAATCAGGAAGGAGCTGAAGGTCAGACAGGCTATGGAAGTGGCCTAGGTTTTGGCAGGGGTAGACGGTTCATTCCTACATGCTGGAATTGTGGTGAATTGGGTCATCTAAGTACAGATTGTGATAAGCCTCAGCGAATGGGAGGTGATATGTATCCCTTACCCTCTCAGATTCCTAACAGGGCAAATGATTATGGGATTGAAATTAAAGGTGAAGCAGGGACCAGTGGGTTGACAAATGAGGAGAAGGGTAAAACTAAGGTGATAGATGTGGTCACCCTTGAGAGGACGAAGGAAGCAGAAGCTGATCTGATGCCTTTGGGAAAACAGATGCCACAGGAAAGGGAAAGTAAGGATGCTGTAGGGCCCAGCAAGAAGAAAGGTAAAGTGAAGGAAGGAGAGGATGTAAAGGTCAAGCAGAAGCGGAAGTCTCGTAGGAAGTTTCAGGTGACTGATTTTCCGCTGGGGGTTGGGCAGGATAGCTACAATTTACAGGAGGACATGGCTGGAAGGAAGGCTAATATTACTTTTCGGCAATTGATAGAGTTAGCTCCGAACTTGAAGCGTCAGTGGAAAAGACTTGTGAACCCGAGAGAGAAGGAGTCTGCCAAAGGGATAGTGACTGTTTTATCTGTTCAGGAGTTGCCTGATATATGTCCTGTGGTGAATGTGTGGTATAAAGGAAAGAATCTGGGAGAGGCATACATAGATGGTGGAGCACAGATTTGTATAATCACACTAGCAGCTGTGGAGAGGCTTGGTCTTAATTTTACTGAAGCGTCTGGTTTTCGTATTCGGCTGGCAAATCACCAGAAGGTCAAATGCTTAGGTATGATTAAGGAGTTAGAATTGCAAGCTTTTGATGTAAAGGTGCTTGTGGATTGTCATGTTATGCCGGCAAGAATGGGTGCATTCCCCATCATTCTGGAAAGACCATGGCTGAGAGCGGTGAAGGCTGTTCAGGATTGGAGGAAAGGGGTCATTACTTTATATGACAGGAGAGGGGATAAAAAGCAGTTTAATATGGATAACCAGAAGCCTGTAGATAATGAAGAAGAAAGTGAAGCTGATTCGAGTGTTGATGACACGACCAGTAGTACCACTACTAGTGAGGGTACAGATGATACTTCCAGTGAGGAGGATGCAGAGATGGATGCCCTGGTTATTGATGAGGAAGTGCTTGGTGATGAGGTTGCTCGAGAAGAAGAGGCCATACAGGAAGAATGTGAGGAGATACAAGTGGATCATGAGCAAAAGTATGCATGTGATGTGAAAGAGTCTGCTTTTGAATCTTTGGATGATAAGCCTTTGTGGGATGAGTGGGATATAGAGAGTCTGCAGGATGATGAACCTGAGTTGGAGCTGGATGATCAGATGTGCATTAATGTTAAGAAAGCCATGACCAGAATTGATGCTATGAAGGAAGAGCAACGCAAGCAGACTATGAATGATGCTGATGCTATGGATGAGACTATGGATGCTGTGATAGATGAATTTCTTACTGGCCTTGATGAAGATGAGCATGCAGGAACTGAAGTAGATGCTTTGGCAATGGTGCCTGTCGAAGAGGAGTTTGTTTTGCCTATAGTGGCTGGCTTTGATGGTGATGCTTCTTATGTGGATGGACAAGAAAATGTTATTGCACAGCAGGTCTTTCTTGATGAAGCTTTCATCAGTTTTTACCCTCAGCAGGAGTTACTTCGCTAGTTCTCTAATATTGGTGTTGACCATATCAGTGATTTTGGGCTTGAGATGAGGCAGGATGGTGTATATGTGAGGAGCTTTGTTTCCAGAAGTTTTGATGTACCGTTGTGGGATGCGGGATGGAAAGCTAAGCCTGTGGAAGATGACAGAGTTTCTTGGATCACCTGGAATAGAGATGTTTTGGTTACACTGTATGATGCTCAAAGGATAGACGGAGGGAAACGTGGTCATATGCTTTCTGCTGATCATAAATGATTCAGCAGGCTAGGGGTTGGGCAAAGTATGTCAGGCTAAAATCTGAAAGGTGTTTTTGGTCAGTATACATATGGTGTGCGTGGTTTACGAATAAACTTTGCTCTGAATGCCCTGGCAAATGTACAGGCTGAGTGGTTTGGCAATGAGGGGCGCTAGCGTAGAAGGGATGACTTGCTGAAGGCCGTTAGTGTGCAGGCAAAGTGAAGCTGGTCGGTTGGTGCTCGAAGGCGACTCAGAATGGCTGGCGAGAAAGCGGGGTGGCCGCTTTGCTGTAGACGGGCTGGCGACTTGCAGAAAGGCCACCTAGGAGCTGCTGGTGGGAAGGTGGACAACAAAGGGGCTGGGTTTGTGAAGAGAATGCACAGGGCACAGCTCTGCTGGGTGAGGAGCGTAGCTTGAAAACTGACAGGCTAGGTGAAGCCGTATGTGGGCTGGTTCTGCAGGCACAACCATGGAGGCTCTAGAGTGATTGAGGAGAGCAAAGCTGATAGCTGCAGAGGGAGACAGTAAGGCTGGTGATTTGAGCAGCAAGTACAAGAGGGCTGCTGTTAGAAAAGACTGAAGTGATGTGGCTTGGGCTGGATGCAGATGGTGATGCTGCGTTGAGCAGTGGTTTGTGGTGCTGAAGAGATTGTGCAGAGGCTCAAAAGGTTGGCGAAGCTGCTGGTCACGACACACAGATGTGGGAGCTGCTGAGTTGAAGGTTAGCTGGTGTGGGCGCCTTCTGAAGAGAGGAGTAGCTGGTGTGGGCGCCTTCTGAAGAGAGGAGTAGCTGGTTTTATGTGGGCAACGATTGCAGGCAGAGAGTGGATGCTGACCAGAGAGGGAGCCTTGGGTTTTTGTGTGTGTTGGATGCAGAAGAGGTGCTAATGAGTGGGCTGGAGACAGTGGGGCTCGTCTACAACATTTGGCAGGTAGCAGCTGGACAGAGAGTAGCTGAGCTACAGAGGAAGTGAAGAAGGGTTAGCTGGTGTGGGCGCCCTCTGGAGATTGTTGAGACCGGGAGACAGAGGCTTGGTTGTCAGACGCAAGGGTGGAATTCCCTTGGCAGTAAATCTTGGCCAGAGTCCTGGTCTTTGGTGTAATTGCTAAGTTGTACATGGTTGGTGCTTGTATGTTTTTTTGCTGAAATAATCATCTGTTTATTGGGGTTTTGAGCTGTCCTTATGGTGTGGGTGGGTGGTACATGGTGAGAGAGTGTTCCAGCCGGTGGCTGGTGGTGCCCCGTTCGTGGTAGTGTTTCCAAGTTTGGGAGGTGGAAGAGCTATAGAGGCAGGGTTTTCTTTCTTTTTTTCACCTCACAGTTGGCAAGAAGATATTTGACTATAGGGTGTAGCTCTATGTTAACTAAGTTCATTGACCTTACAAATGAGGTGGCTGATGATATGAACATTGTAGGTGTGGATGATTGCACGGGAGACATGAAAACTATAAGAAGGAAGAGGCCCCACTCCTTTTAAGGAAGCATACATGACAACGACTCTCATCGCGTAGAATACCAAAATGTGAATGTGCCAAGATCAACAAAGAAACAAACTAGAGCTATGAAGAGTGAATCACACATGGAGAATCAAATATCCATAAAATAGCATGGGCTATCCAAAGAACTAATGCTGATAATGAAGTGATGTGTCAAGGATACCTAGAGGACAAAGGAGTCAAATGCAACAAGCTCATTGACATTAAGGGAAGGTCACGAAAACAAGGTGTGCATGCACCTTACTTCTTTGGGAGAATCAATACACCTGCAGGCATACGTCAACAAAATGATCTAGTTTTGTGGTGATAATGTTGATCATGGATGGACTCCTTCCAACATTGTTGAGGGTACTCCTCCAAAGGTGCCACAAGAGTGACCTATTGAGATAGGGGGACATTCTTGAGGGATGAGGAAATCTCCACACTCAAGGTAGGAGGGTTTGAGTTGAATACTAGTAATCAAGAAGTAATTCCAGATGTAGGGAAAAATAGAGATGGAAGTGCAAGTGGTGTTGATGAGAGACCTCACTTATGTGATAGACAACACGTGGACTGCACTGCACAAAAGTAACTAAAGACATGCAGACAAGGATGAACCGTATCCATAGGCTTTGAGTGTGATGTGCATCATGTTAATATGGTGGTGGAGAAGGAGCATGTGGATTTCACTCTCTCAACCATTGGGTCATGTAAAAAGGGTCAAAGGTATAAGTCTGTGGTGTCTATTTTTCCATCATGTAACTGTGAGAACTTTGTAAGAAGGGCACGCTATAGAGTAAGATATGTGCCATGTAAACACCTTTATTACATCTACCTCACATATTTGGGGCTTGATGCGAAGAAACATATGCTTGTTCACCAAGAAACTTTAACCAAACATGAGCTATACCAGGCATTTCATACCCTTGGATAACATTGTTAGTAAATCCATTCCTTGACCTATTTTTCATTTCTACTTATTCATGCTTTTTGGGTAACATTTTGGATGGATTTATTAGAAATCCCAACATTCATTTTTCTTAATATATGTATACCATTTGGATATGTAAAAGCATTTTTCCTACTTTTATGTTTGCATATTGAAATTATAAATAATAGAGGAATAATAGAGAAATTTCAACAATGTTTTGATCAAGGTAATATTCAGATATGTATCTTTGATTTAATGAATCTTAGTGATTTAATGTGCATGATTTGGATAATGTCAAATAATGGTTTTATATACATGATTTTAATAATTTATATGAAGAATACTATTTTATGAAATTTGAAACTTATCTATGCCTTCACTTTGTGGCTCGGATTTCTCGTATGTTTTTGCTTGGAAAATGCTCATCCCCAATCAGGTAGGCCTCTCTCTCTCCCTCCCTCCATTGCTCCCCAATGGGAGAATGTACTACTCTCTCTCTCTATCTCTATTATTGTAGCCATTAGAGAGAGAGACCTGGTTTTCTAGGGAGTATGTATCTCTCTCTCTCTCTCTCTCTCTCTCTCTCTCTCTCTCTCTCTCTCTCTCTCTCTCACACACACACACACACACACACACACACACACATATAGTACCCCCTCATGCTGGAGAGATAACAGATTGGTTTGCTAGAAAGCAATGTCAAATTTATGCAGCATGGATTCTCTCTCTAGCATTGATATTATGTGTAATGTTTATGTATTGCACTCTCACAAAAATGCAATTAGGATTTTTAGCAAGAACCCCTCGATGGAGAACCCATAAGGTGGAGCTTCTTCAACAAAAACGATTTTATCACACACAGGAAGAATTCCACAAGGAGTATGGACTAAGCCTCGAGGGTGAAAATCCACGCACCCTCAATAAAGATGTCCTTGATTGGATGTGGGTGATAGTTTTCCAACAAGGTTCGAAAGGGGAAGAAAAAGGTCCATTTGAGAACCCTAAAAGAGGAGTTCTACAAACCAGGAGCTGCCTTTAAATAACGAGACACCAGCGGCATTTGCATGTGGTTTTGTGCTTGAGAATCACACAGCCGTGAAGCTAACTCCATTAAAGAGGTGGACTCCAACAAAATAAAGCTCGAGAAGCATGGAAAAAGGGGATCTCATCTCATCATTCACATTCACATCCATTTATTTCACATCTTATCCTCATTCATTTTTATCACACCACTATCACATCCCATCCACATCTTATCGCATCCTATTTACATCTTATAACATCCATTCACGTCCTATCGCATCCGATTTACATCTTATCACATCCATTCACATCTTATCGCATCCTATTTACATCTTATTGTTGAGATATCGAGCTCTAGTGAGGCGGTGGACACTGATGACCCGCCTGGGGGATAGGCCCCGCACTTACACCACTGGCATGGTTGGTGAGATCTTAGGTGATATGCGGCCAGTGGGATGACAGGCTGTGTGACAGTCACTCTAGAGACTGGCATAGTTATAGCGCCAGCTCATTTAGTCGGGTTCACACTATAGAGAACCCGTGTATGTATTTGGTTGAGTACCTTTCATATTGTGTGTACTCTTATCTTGTATATGGTGTGTTGAGTGTTGAGTAGAGAAGAAGAAGATTTTCAGCCTCTCACCTTGTGTGTTCTCTATTAGGGTTTTGTGAGTGTGTGTGTGTGCTTGCAAGAGCTCAAGCTCTCTTCCCCCCTGCATCTTTTCATGGTATCAGATCCTGGTTCGTGCTAAGGGCTGAGCTGCAAGCAAGAGAACCACAGGAAGCGGTACGAGGGTAAGAGCTTCAACTACTCTTCCCTATTGTGTTGGTGACTACACCCTTGTCGGGAGCTCTACGGGAGGCACCGGCAAACGATCTCTGATTGAGGAGCTTTCTTCGCGGGAGTGAAGCTACAGGGCAACTATGCAGTCCTTCGGACTAAATTTTCCGGGCCGAAAACGCGTTTCGGGCGCGTCTGGACCTCCGTTTTTCAGAAAGCAGGCGATTTCGAGCACTGCGGGTAAGTCATCGATTCTCTGCAGAACTCTGTTTTTAGAACTGCAGGAAGACAGATTGACTGTGCAGACACTGTGGGTGCTGCAAAGAGGTCTACAGTTGCCATTGGGTGTATGTATGTGCATTGAGGTCACTGGTTGTGACATTTGAGTGGATTGCAGTACCGCTGTGCAGAAAATACAGCAGTTGTGCAGGAAAAACCAGAGTGCAGTTTCTGGTAAAATTGTGTGTTTTGCAAGATGTCTAATGATGGCATAACACAGATTGTGGCTGAGAAGCTGGATAAGAATAACTTCCATGCTTGGAGGTTCAGGTTGACTAATTTCCTGATGGGAAAAGGCTATTGGGACTACATAGAAGGTGAACATGAAGAGGCACCGGAGATACCGGACATAAATCCTACTGCTGCAGATGTGAAAGAGTTTAAAGAATGGAACCAAGGAGCCAGGAAGGTTATGTATTGGCTATCCATTAGTATACAGGACACCATGATTGGGCACATTCAGGATGCCAAGTCCCCCAAGGAGGCGTGGGACACCTTGGTAAAGCTTTATGAAACAAATACCAAGGCACGTAAGATACAGTTGAAGAATGAACTTCATACTGTGGAGAAAAAGAGCATGTCTGTGAATGACTATGCGCTGAAGATAAAGGGTATTGTGGAATCCCTTGCATCTATTGGTGTGTCAGTAGATGATGATGACAAGGTGGAAGTCTGTCTACGTGGTCTCGGGCCACAATACAAGGCGTTCAAGACGTCCATTCAGACTCGAGAAAACATTCCCAACTTTACAGATTTGGTGTCTATGCTGATTATCGAAGAGAAGAGCTTGGGTGAAGACCAACAGTCTTCACAAAGCAAAAACAGTTCAGAGCAACAGGCCTTCTACACGAGTTCAGGAAGAGGACGAGGTAGAGGAGGCCGTGGACGCGGTCAAGGAGGTGGCCGAACAGGTAATCAGAATTATGGCCAGCAGCAGCAGCAACAACAACAGTCCCAGAATCAACAACAACAACAACACGCAGGTGGAAGAGGCAAATTCAGAGGCAGGGGGAGTCAAAGAGGCCGTGGAAATTGGCAAAGGCAATATAATGATGCACGTGAATCCTACTATTGTGGTAAGCCAGGACATGTGCAGTCAGAATGTTATAAGAAGCAGGCTGACATGCAAAATGGGAAAGTGCAGCAAAACAACTATGCGTCCTCAAGCAGAAATAATGAGGACAATGAAAGGTTGTTTGTTATGCAGCATGTTGTGAATGCCATGTCTGAAAATGTTGATGCAGCACAAAAAGATAATGTATGGTATGTGGATTCAGGCGCTTCGAACCACATGACGAGTCATGGGGAGTGGTTCAAGGAGATGAAGAACCCGGAAAGACCAAGTTTTGTGGAAACAGGGGATGACACTGCTCATCCAATTGCCCACGTTGGAGATGTGCCATTATCTATGCAGGATGGCAAAGTGAAGTACCTTGCAGATGTACTTCATGTACCGAACATAACAAAGAATCTGGTTTCAGTTGGCCAGATGATTGAGCAGGGTTTGCAGGTTCGGTTTAACCCGGATGGATGTTATGTTGAAGATTTCAAAGACAAGTGCAAGTTGGTTGCAAAAGGCAACAGAGTGGGCAGAATGTTTACGTTGGATGTAGACATGCCTGAAATGAGTGCTGCGATGTTTGCAAATGGTTCAGGAGTTGTTGCAGACACAGACATATGGCATAAAAGAATTGGACATGTAAATGTGCAGAGATTGAAGTCTATGCAAACAAAAGGAATTGTGAGAGGGCTGCCAAAATTTAAAGTGGAAGGTATGCAGAAAATCTGTGAAGCATGCCAATTTGGGAAGCAAACAAAGCATGTGTTTCCACGTAACAGATATGTGAGCAGAAATGCACTAGATGTTGTGCATTCAGATGTATGGGGTCCTACGAAGACCGTTTCTATGGGAGGCTGCAGGTACTATGTCACTTTCATTGATGACCACACAAGGAAAGTGTGGGTATATTTCATGAAGGAGAAGAGTGAGGTATTCACTCACTTTCAGAATTTCAGAGTTTTGGTTGAAAAGCAAACAGGGAAATATGTAAAGTGCCTAAGGTCAGATGGAGGGGGAGAGTACTTCTCCAATGAGTTCTCTGAATTCTTGAAGAAGAATGGTATTCGGAGACAGTTCACATGTAGATATACTCCGCAGCAAAATGGAGTTGCTGAGCGGAAAAACAGGCACATTGCTGAGATTGCGCGAGCATTGATGGAAGAGAAGAATATGCCGCATTGCTATTGGGCTGAGGCTGTTTCTACAGCAGTATACATCATGAACAGGACTCCAACTGCAGCCATACATGATGTAACTCCAGAGGAGAGGTTTACTGGCAGAAAACCAGATTTGTCTCATCTGAAAGTTTTTGGATGCATTGCATATGTGCATGTGCCAGATGAGCTGAGAACTAAGCTGGATCCGAAAGCTGAAAAATGTGTGTTTATTGGATATTCCCTTGAGCAAAAGGGATACAGGTGTTATAACCCTGCTACACGTGAGTTAAGGGTAAGCAGGGATGTTGTCTTTGATGAGATGAGCAGCTGGTATGCTGCTGAAAAAGAAGCTGTTGGGGCTGATGTGAGTGGAAGTGTGGTTGCACAGAATGCAGGTCAGCAATCACAGTCTTTGAGTGGACCAGGAGAGTCCTCATCTAGTGGGTCTGTTGATAGACCATGGAGTGGCAGGCTGCGTCATAATACCAGCCCTGCAAATGTGATTAGTACATCACGTAAAGGAAAAGAGAAAGTGGTTGAGCCCCTTGGTATGCCTAACATTTCTGCAGGGCATTCTCATGTTGATGGAGAGTCTAGTGGCTCAGATATGAGCCTTGATGAGGAGCTTGGGATCTCAGCTATGAGAACACCTGGTGTAAAGAAGGCTATGGAGGCCATGAATGAAAAGCTGCGAAGATCAGGGAGAGTGAAGAACCCTGTGCAGAGATTTACATATGATGGTTATGTGGCACATCATTATGCATATATGGCAAAAGTTGTGCAGGTTGTAGAGCCCACATGCATTGATGAGGCTGTTGGAAATGTGTGTTGGGAGAAAGCTATGGATGAGGAGATGGATGCACTATATGGAAATGAAACTTGGGATTTAGTGCAATTGCCTGAAGGCAAGAAAGCCATTGGCTGCAAGTGGGTGTACAAAGTTAAACATAACAGTGATGGAAGCATAAACAGGTACAAGGCTAGATTGGTAGCCAAAGGATATGCGCAGACATATGGGATTGATTATGAGGAAACTTTCAGCCCAGTTGCCAAGATGGCAACGGTGAGAGTTGTGATAGCAGTGGCTGCGTCAAAGCAATGGTCTTTACATCAGATGGATGTAAAGAATGCATTCTTGCATGGGGATTTGCAAGAAGAGGTGTATATGTTGCAGCCACCTGGTTATGAGGATGTGGGTCACCCCGAGCATGTTTGCAGGTTGAAGAAAGCCTTGTATGGCTTAAAGCAAGCACCAAGAGCATGGTCTGACAAGATTTCGGAATATCTTGTCACTATTGGCTTTCATGTAGCCAATGCAGATTTCTCATTGTATGTGAGACATGGTGATAGAGGAGTTGTGCTTGTTGTCATCTATGTAGATGACTTGATCATTACGGGGGACCATGATGCAGAGATCTTTGATGTAAAGATCTTGCTAAGACAGAAGTTTGAGATGAAGGATCTGGGGGAGCTCAGATATTTTTTGGGCATTGAGGTGATTAGGTCACCACATGGTATTGGATTACTGCAGAGACAGTATGGCTTGGACATGTTGTCCAAATATGGTATGACAGGCTGTAAGCCTATTTCTGTGCCATTGGATCAGAATGGCAAGTTGAGTGCAGATTCAGGAGAGATCTTGGAGGATCCTACTATGTACAGACGCATAGTAGGAAGTTTGATCTACATGACGATCACCAGACCAGATTTGAGCTATGCTGTTGGGTTGGTGAGTCAATTTATGCAGGTTCCACGGAAACCGCATTTGGATGCAGTGAGACGCATACTGAGGTATGTGAAGTCTACTTTACATTGTGGACTATTCTATGAGACTGGGACAGAGATATGTGTACATGGGTACACAGATGCTGATTGGGCTGGTAGTATCTCAGACAGAAGATCTACCAGTGGATTCATGTTTTCTTTGGGGAGTGCTGCTGTGACTTGGAGCAGCAAGAAGCAGCCTACGGTTGCTCTATCGAGTACAGAGGCCGAGTATAGAGGAGCTGCTATGGCAGCATGTGAGGTAGCTTGGTTGAGAAAGCTACTTGCAGATTTGGGTCTATCAGTGGATAGACAGGTTGTCATTTTCTGTGACAACCTTAGCAGTATACAGTTGGCCAGGAACCCAGTCTTTCATGCTCGTACGAAGCACATAGAGGTTCACTACCACTTCGTCAGAGAGAAGGTCTTGGCAGGAGACCTTGACCTTGTTTATGTCAGCACAGAGGATCAGGTAGCTGACATCTTCACCAAAGCATTAGGTACAGAGAAGCTCCGCAGATTCAGGGCTTCGCTTGGTGTGCATGAGATGGAGTTGAGCTCGAGGGGGAGTGTTGAGATATCGAGCTCTAGTGAGGCGGTGGACACTGATGACCCGCCTGGGGGATAGGCCCCGCACTTACACCACTGGCATGGTTGGTGAGATCTTGGGTGATATGCGGCTAGTGGGATGACAGGCTGTGTGACAGTCACTCTAGAGACTGGCATAGTTATAGCGCCAGCTCATTTAGTCGGGTTCACACTATAGAGAACCCGTGTATGTATTTGGTTGAGTACCTTTCATATTGTGTGTACTCTTATCTTGTATATGGTGTGTTGAGTGTTGAGTAGAGAAGAAGAAGATTTTCAGCCTCTCACCTTGTGTGTTCTCTATTAGGGTTTTGTGAGTGTGTGTGTGTGCTTGCAAGAGCTCAAGCTCTCTTCCCCCCTGCATCTTTTCACTTATCACATCCATTCATATCTTATCGCATCCCATTTATATCTTATCACATCCATTCATATCTTATCGCATCCCATTTACATCTTATCACATCCATTCACATCTTATCGCATCCCATTAGATCTTATCACATCCATTCACATCCTATCACACCCCATTTACATCTTATCACATCCATTCACATGCTATTCCCATTTAGTAGCTTTTTCTAATTTGATACCGATAATGGGACTTTTTCTAAATTTTTGCCAATTGCTTGGCCTAGATAAAGCTTCTTTTTCCCGACGACTATTTCCATATTCGTTCTCACTTCCTCAAATGAATTATATTCGATAATCCTCTTTTGAATAAAAGAATTCATGGGATTTACAAAAATCAATTCTACCCATATTTTCACTTTTGATAAATAATCATAAATCGAATTATACTAAGAATTTCTCTTTTTTCCATTTAATTTCTTGGACCTCAATTATCATGGGAATTCCTCTTTTTGCATTTGATTATTTGCATTCCAATGTCATGGGAATTCCTCTTTTATCATCAAATATTTCTCATAAAATAAATTCATCTAAAATAAAATATCTCTTTTCCCATCTAGATGATTGAATTCCAAATACTTCTCAAGCTTGAGAGGGGTTGAGAAGAAGTGAGAAACATTTAGAAGATTAAGTAAAAGACCATAAAATCACATTTTACCTCTTATTTTGCTTGATTCTTTAGTCCTTGGGAGAGGCCCCCAACCAATCAATTGGTTAGTATGTTGAGGAAGGCTCCAAAGAAGGTTGAAGAGAGATAGAGAGAGAAGCTCCAATCTCTCCAAATTGTAGAGGATAATAGAAAATATCATTATTTTAGTATAATATTGGCATGGTATAGTTCACATATTTTTTTCAAAGGACTAAGGATCTATTTATAGGTTAGGGAGGCCTCTAACCAAGTTCAACTAGGTTCTATAATTTTTTAGGTTTCAGTTTGGCTAAATTTGGACAAGATTTGGACCTAGTTTGGCTCCCTTTTGATTTGGTTTGATCCAGGAGAGAGGAGAGATAAAAATATCACAATATTTTTTAGTTAAAAAATCCACCACATGTGTGAAATAGGCACCTAATTGAAGTGCCCCCTTCTCCAAGGTGTCAAAAATGTATCATTATACCCAAAATATCTCATTTTTTTAGTAATATCTCATAGTTTTTTACTAATAAACCTTGTACTCAGTCAACTCTTCATCTTATGTGTACATTTACTCATTTTTAGGTATTTTTCTTTTATAAATTGGATTTTATCTCCTCCCCACACTTGGATTGATCTTATTGGCCCCCATAGGAACCTTAATTGGACCATAATCCAAAAATTTCTGAAAATCTAGACCCTTAGGCTATATTCGTGAGTTTGGGAATTTCCCAACTCCCATTTTTTGAATACTAAAAAGATGGGACGTGGATAACATGCCTATAAGTTTTTCAAAACCATATCATGTGACCTATTGTTGGAAAGCACTTGGAAAATGGAATCTAGTGAGCTATAGAGCGCTCAATTTGGAGTAACGGTGTTCAAGTTATGATTAATCCAAAGATTTGACCACATGTCCCAAACTTATAGGAAATTCCCATATTCCCCAATATGGTGTTTAAGGTCCTTTATACCTATTTTCAATTAATTCCAATTGCACATTGGAAAGTTCTTTTTGAATTTTTGTTTCAGGGGAAACCATTTTAGACACTAGGAGGATTTTTATATCCAAAAATATCTCAATTTTGGATTACCTCCCTCTAGACATTTTCTCTCTCCAGGCCAAAACAGGGCAAAATAGGATCTTTCTTTTATTTCAAAGAGGGGAATAATTATAAGATCAGAAGGGGAGGTTCTTACACCTATACACCTCAAAAGCTAGAGGGAGGAATCTAACATAGAGTGCCTCAAAAGGTGATATACCACTGCTCTCATGATGCATACTATTATGAGCAAACCTGACAAGCGGCAACCACCTTACGTATCATGGCAATAATGCCTCAAGTAAGTCTCCACCCACTTGTTCACCCTCTTTGTTTATCCATTGGCTTCAGGGTGATAGATGGTGCTAGGTGTGAAAATAATCCCCATGATCTCAAACAATGTCCTCCAAATTATACTCATAAATGTCACATGGTCACTAACAATTTGTTGTGGCACTCCATGTAACTTAAAAAAATGCTCCACAAACTGTTTTGCAACCATGGATGCTAAAATTTTGACATTGAAGGAATGAAATGTTCTACTTTTGTTATGTGGTCCACCACCACATATATGCTATCCCATTGCCTCCTTTTGTGTGAGATAGACCCATAATGAGATCCATAGAAATATGTTTCCATTTACAATCGGGAATGGGAAAAGAATGAAGCAAACCATTGGGCTTAATATGTGTGGGATCCTTGTTTTATTGTGACAAGATAAGAAACTTGTTACAAAAGCATACACATATTTTCGCATTCCCTTCCAATAAAAACTCTACCGCACCTTCTCGAAGGTCTTGAATAGCCCCATGTGCCCTAATAATGGAGAAGAATTCCTCTTGAATTGTTGCATTGATCATCTTGATACTCAACACATGAGTTTTGGGTCAAGGTGACCTCATCATTTCCATGTGTGAGACTCATATAACCTTACTATAAATTCATGTGAAATAACCTGAGTTGCCAACCAATCACATCCCAACCCAATTCTCATTTCCATGCATGAAACTCATATACCCTTGTTATAAAGTTATGTGAAATATCCCAAGAGTTGCTAACCAATACTATGTCAATGGGACCCATATATCCAAGACAAGTAAATTAGCATTGCAAGTATAATCACTTATGAGTATCAAACTCACATCTTTGCATACCAATGTGTAATCCATCTTTGCCCCACTAGCCACTTGAACTTCATGTCACAAAGTTATGGGCTATAATTTGAGACTGCACGTGGACTTAAAGCTATGTGTGCTACCACTGTCAACCAAAACATGTGCCACCCTCCCATTTATACATGCCTTCAACCTTAATGTACTTACACCCTTGCAATCGGCATAGGTATCACTCGAGATCTGGCATAAGGTGGCCATTTTATCCTTATCACTATGAACAAACATATGCAATGTTAACCTATCATCATAGTCAACTTCACTCTTCTTTGATCCAAACAGATCAAAAAGAAATTCACTCTCATTCTCTACTTCTTCAACATCATTGTTGGCATCTTCAAAGAACTCCTCATAATCATCCACATCCTCTTGTGTGTCTTCATGGGCAAGGTTCGATCAGAATCATGCTTAGGATCATCTTCTTAGCATTGCAAACCTTCCAATGATCCTTGTTCCATTTGTCACAACACTTAAAGCACAAGCCCTTGTCCTTTAAGTCATTAATGTAGTCTTCAGCAATAACCTTGCTCTTTCTAGATTCTTTTGCATCAACTTGCTTCCCATCAACCATTCTGGAGGTCTAGAAAAAGAGTTGCCAAATTTGAAATTTGCTCTCATACCTCTTTCATAAATAGTTTGGAATCTAGGAGGACCCACATTAAATTGCAACATGTTCTAGTTGTTGTAAACAAGCATATCTCACGGACTCCTCAGATTGTCAGTGAGAAACTGCACAAGAACAACTTCCATGCTTAGAAGTTTAGAATGACCAATTTCCTAATGGGTAAAAGATTTTGGGATTATGTTGAAGGAGACAATGAGAATCCTCTAGAGTTGCTTCTTGAAGAGAATGCCACTCTAACAGATGTAAAGGCATTTAAGGACTAGAACCAGGGTGCAAGAAAAGTCATGTATTGGCTTTCAAACAGTGTCACATACACAATGATAGGACACATATAGGATGACAACACTCTAGAAATTGTATGGCAAAACTTGGTGAAGATGTTCCAAACCACCAACACAAAGGAAAGTAAAGTGCAGCTAAAACAAGAGCTACATTGTATGGAGAAGAGAAGCATGTCTGTCATCAATGAATATGATTTCAAGAGCATTGTTGAATCCCTTGGGTCTATCAATTTATCATGGGGTGAAAGATGATGATTTAGTGAGCGTATGGTTTGAATGGGCTTGGAAAGAGTACAAGCCATTCAAGACCAGAATGTTCTCAACTTTCGGGACTTAGTGTCTATGTTGATCATAGAAGAAAAGTCCCCATGTGAGGACTTTTATTCACAAAGTAAAATCACATCAAAGAGGCGTTCTACTCCAATTCAGGTTGAGGTAGAGGTAGAGGTCATGGTTGAGGCCAAGGTAGTGGCCACGACATGGAAACTATAATTATGGACAACAATAGTCTAATGATTTGTAGGAAGCATCAGATAATCATACGCAGGTGGAAGAGGCCAATCTAGAGGTAGGGGGAGCCTGAGAAGCCGAGGTGGTCAGTAAACAAATCAGGGTCCAAGTACCATAGAGTGCTATTATTATGGAAAAATAGGACACATGGCAAAAGACTGCTTTAAAAAGAAGAATGACATTAAAAGTGGAAAGTTGTAGCAAGGCAACTATACATCATCTAGTAAACAGGGTGGTGATAATAGAAGTGAGAAGCTATTTGTGATGCAGCATATGCTCAGTTCCATAATAGGAGATGTGTGAGGATCTAAAATTATATTGTATATAGTGGATTTTGGTGCTTCTAACCACATGACCAGTTATGGTGAATAGTTCGAAGACATGCATAAAATAAAAAACCCAGGTTATGTGGAAATAGGTGACGATACTGTACATCCCATTTTGCATGTTGGTAAAGTGTCATTGTCTATGTCTATACAAGATGGCAAAATGAAGTCCTTGGCAGATATAGTTCATGTTCTAAATATTACAAAGAACATGGTTTCTTTTGGATAGATGGTTGAGCAAGGTCTGCAAAAGTGAGATTTAATCCTCAAGGATGTTTTGTGGAAGACTTCAAAAATTAGTGTTGCTTAGTTACAAAGGGTAATAGAAGTGGCATAATGTTTACTTTGGATGTGAACATGCTTGAGGTAAAGGCATCCATGTTTTTAAAGCATGCCATTAGTGCAAGACTATTAAATGTTACACATTTATATGTATAGGTACCGACCAAGAATCCAATAATTGTAGGTTGCAGGTTTTATTTTTTGCATTCATTGATGATCACAATAGGAAAAAGTGGGTTAATTTCATGGAGAAAAGTGGTGTTTGCTCACTTTTAGAGATTTAAAGTCTTGGTTGAGAAGGAAAAAGGAATACAAATAAATTTCATGAGATGAGATGGGCTGAGGTAAAATCAAGTGACCTGCCAGTCCTAGCATCTACTCGAGTGAAGACTGGGTGAAGATTGTCAATGCTCAAAACTCTGTATGTCACTAGGTCGACGAGTGCGGCGGCAAGAGGGACATGCAGAGAAGCATACAAGACAAATGGAAAAAATGTTTGGTTGTTTGGCATCCTCCCATATGTGGCAACAAATCAACTATAGATATGTGCCGCCATACGAGGATGCGAACACTGCGAAATAGTAAGGGGATTGCCCGCCCTAGGCCTCATCCCATGGCTATCAAGGAAAAGATCTAAGTAGTAGACCAAGATCACATACCTGACAATATGTCATGCCATGTGACACACAGGAGCAGTGTGATGGTGGGATATCCACTCATCTGCATAAACAATATCGTGAAGGCTAGGAAGGGATGATAGCATCGCCTCCAAGTTTGCCACAATATGTAATGTAGACAGTGTGTCTCTAGCAGTCCTATGGATAGCCGCTAACTTGCGGTCTATCTCTGCGATGAGGTCCACAATAGACGAGCTGCCCTCCTCGTGTGACTCCATGCTAAAGCCTAAGCCTAACACAAATGGGCAGGTCAATATGAAAGGCCAATGTGAAAGGTCCAATGCTTAGTGCTAAGTAGCACTAACAAAGCTATAAAACAATGCTAATGAGCCCACTAATTGCTAATCCAAATCAAGAGAGCAAGGAGAGTGAAAATGACATGTGACGATGAGGCAAAAAAAATAACTTTCCAGTTTTATAACCTCGATCGAGGTTTGGCGGGATGCGATTTAGGGTTTGCAAGATGTACGCTCTAGATGTACGTGCGATTTAAGGGTTAGTGAGATAATTGACCAAGATATGTATTTGATTTTAGGGTTGGTGAGGGATTGATGGCTGCGATTTGAATTAAGTACCTCGATTGAGGTACATAGATTGCTTAGATTTGGGGTTATTACCACAATCGAGGTATGTTTGATGGTTGAGATTCACTTCATACCTCGATTGAGATATATAAACAGCTGGAATCGCATCTTCAAATGTGCGCGAATGGAGGGGTCGGATTGTGTAGATGTATCTTGTTCGAGGTTTTTGAATGGCTTCGATTTCATCTTGGTATCTCGAATGAGATATGTGAACGGATGAGATTACATCTCTATACCTTGAATGAGATTTTTCAATGGTCAAGACTATATTTCATTATCTTGTTCGAGATATGTGGACGGTGGAGATGGCATCATTGAATATGTTTAATGTACCGATGGGCATACTCTGGTGGCTCACCACCATGACCATTCAAGTACACACTCTAGCCTTTAAATTGCATCTCCTTTTGGGACTTGATCCTATAAAGGTGACCAGCCCATACTAACCAAAGAATGGTTTACCAAGCCATTGGTTTGCCAAGGCCACAACCACTAGGAAGCAGCCCCTGTCCTCGACGCGGGCTACTTCCCAGTGGTTGTGGCCTTGGCAATCAAGTGACACATACCTCACATGATTTCAGTCCATTCGGGTCACATGGTTCAAGTAACAATTACCCTTGTGGTGGCATAGGTTCAAGTGTGCATAAAGATGTGTTCAAGTCTCAAAGGACAAGTCTTCATGGGTAAACCATCATACAGAGTGGGAAAGTTTGCCCATCCAAAACCCCTCTCATTACATGGAGGGGGTGTCAACCTTGAGACATAAAACAACTTGATGGTCCATCTGAGTCACATGGTTCAGTAATAATTACCTCACCAAAGCATTCGTGGGGCCAAAGCAACACCATTGGGAAGCAGCCCTCGTCGACGCGGGCTGCTTCCCAATAGTATGGCCTTGGCCTACAAAGACAAGCATGTTGGAAACTTCCCAATAGTATGGAGCATAAACAGTCCATGTCAAAGATGAGCAGACCTGGGCATCATGAAAAATAAACATCTAAAAAAAGGGGCTAGAAGCAGCCCATGCCGATGCAGGCCGCTTCCAGCTTGTATGAGGCTACTGTAATTGAACTTTCCCTGGTTGTGACATCTTATATCATTCATTCACATTCCGATTCACATGACATCTTACATACACATTCGCATTCATTATTCCACATACACATCCACATTCGTACATCCACATCCATATCTACATCTATACATCCACATCCACATCCTCATTCATACATCCACATCCATATCCACATCCATACATCCACATCCACATCCACATCCATACATTCATTTCCACATCCACATTCTTACGTCCACATCCATATCTACATCCATACATCCACATCCATATCTACATCCATACATCCATTTCCATATCTACATCCACACATCCATTTCCATATCTACATCCATTTCCACATCCACATTCTTACGTCCACATCCATATCTACATCCATACATCCACATCCATATCTACATCCATACATCCATTTCCACCTCCACATTCATACATCCACATCCACATACATACATCCACATCCTCATCTACATCCATACATACACATCCACATCTACATCCACATACATACATTCTTACGTCCACATCCATATCTACATCCATACATCCATTTCCACCTCCACATTCATACATCCACATCCACATACATACATCCACATCCTCATCTACATCCATACATCCACATCCACATCTACATCCACATACGTACATCCACATCCTCATCTAAATCCATACATCCACATCCACATCCATACATCCATTTTCACATCCTCATTCATACATCCACATCCACATACATACATCCATACATCCACATCCATTTTCACATCCTCATTCATACATCCACATCCACATACATACATCCATACATCCACATCCACATACATACATCCACATCCTCATCTACATCCATACATCCACATCCACATCTACATCCATACATCCTCATTCATACATCCACATCCACATACATACATCCATACATCCACATCCATTTTCACATCCTCATTCATACATCCACATCCACATACATACATCCATACATCCACATTCACATCCATACATCCACATCCACGTCCACATCCATACATCCACACCTACTTCCATACATCCATTTTCACATTCCACTTCATACATCCATATCCACATTCCACATTCATACATCCATATCCATATTCACATTCATACATCCATTTTCACATCCTCATTCATACATCCACATCCACATACACACATCCATACATCCACATCCACATCCACATCCACATCCATACATCCACATCCACATCCACATCCACGTCCACATCCATACATCCACATCTACTTCCATACATCCATTTTCACATCCACATTCATACATCCACATCCACATTCATACATCCACATCCACATCTACATCCATACATCCACATCCACATCTACATCCATACATCCATTTTCACATCCTCATTCATACATCCACATCCACATACATACTTCCATACATCCACATCCATACATCCACATTCACATCCGTACATCTACATTCACATCTACATCCATACATCCATTTTCACATCCACATTCATACATCCACTTAAAGAATACAAGAGAATTCTTATTTTTGATATAAGATTTCTTTACACATCTATTTATGCATAAATTCCATTTTAAGAAGAATAACACTTTTGAAATAAAAATCAATCTTTTATGCATCTTCCTATGCATAAATTCATTTTAAATGAGAAAGATACTTTTGAATTAAAATTCAATCTTTTATGCATCTTCTCATGCATAAAATCAAAATTGATGAAAATAACTCTTTTGAACTAAAAATAGATTTCTTTATGTATCTTTCTCTGCATAAAATCAAAATTGATGAGAATAACACTTTTGGGTTAAAATAAATTCTTTATGCATCTTTCCATGCATGAATCCAATTTAGTAGGAATTACACTTTTAAAATAATGATGAAAATCACTCTTTTAATATAAAAGAATTTCTTTTATGCATCTAATTTATGCATAAAATCATTTATGATGAAAATCATTCTTTTGAATTAAAAATAAAATGCTTTATGCATCTTTCTATGCATAAAATAAGAATTGATGAAAATAACACTTTTTGGATTAATTTAAATTCTTTATGCATCTATCCATGCATAAATCCAATTTAGTAGGAATTACACTTTTAGAATCAAAAAGTAAAACTTATTTTTACATAATTTTAGAAAATTTTGCCATAACCTCCTTTGTATGGCTGACCATTTTTCAATTTTTAACTTTCTAAAATCAACTAGAATTTCACCAAGAGTATTTAATTCATTCTAATGTAAGTAATTTCTACTTATTTAAGATAAACATTATGAAAAACTTGATTTTATCCATTAATCATTCATCTAGATAAAGAATGGTTGGATTTACTAAAGAAGAGAGGGGAATGCCTTTTTTTAATAAGGCACAACATCATTTTCATTTTAGAGAAGATAAAAATCATAAAAACCATTAAAATTAAGCATAAATAGGAAATTATGTATTTTCTTACTTCCATTCATCAATTAACTTCAATAGCATTAAAAAGCCATTCCAATTAAGCTTCTCAAGCTTTTGAGGGGTTGAGAAGAAAGAAACATTGAGAAATTATAGAAAAGATTAAAATTCACCCGTACCCTTACAAATTGCTTGATTCTTTGATCACCGGGTAGAGGCCCCCAACAATTCAATTGGTTTGGTGTGTTGATGGAGCCACCAATGGAGATTGAAGAAGGAGGGAAGCTCCAATTTCTTCAATTTGGAGAGAATTTTAGAGAATAGTAAAAATTATCATTATTTCAGCATAATCCTGGCATAGTATAATTCTCCTATTTTTTTACAATTTTTTACAAAGGGCTCAGGTTCTTTTTATAGTAGAGGGAGGCTCTAACCAAGACCAACTGATTTCTAGAATTTTTCAGACTCAGTCTAGTTGAGAATTTGAACCAGATTTGGACCTAGTATGGTTCCTTTTTTATTCGGTTTGATCCAAGAGAGAGGAGAGAGAAAAATATCACATTATTTTTGAGTTTAAAACTCATTCAAGCATGTGAAGTAGGCGCCTCCTTGAAGGGACTCCCATTCCTTACAGGTGTCAAAATGAAATTATTATACCCAAAATATCTCATTTTTTAAAGTAATACTCATAGTTTTTTACTAATAACCCTTGTATATAGTCAGCTCTTCATCTTATGTGAGCATTTACTCATTTTTGGGTATTTTTCTTTTACAAATTGGATTTATCTCCTCCCCACACATGTATTGATCTTATTGGCCCATTTTAAAATTTTGAAAAAATCTTGACCCTTAGGATAAGGCCTCTTGAACAGATTATACTTGATTTCTAATGCACCTTCTGAAAATCTTTATGAACTTCTGTTTCGGGGTAACTTATTTTAATAATAAGAGATTATTTTTCATCCAAAAATATTTAAAAACTAAATTACCACTCTCTAGAAGATTTTCTCTCGCTTGGTCAAAACTAGTAGAAACAAGATCTTTTATATTTCTGAAGAGGGATTTGACTACAGGGGAAGATACTGGACATCCTAAGAGGCTAGGGAGGAATCTTACATTCTACCCCACTTAAAAAATGTGAAATGTCCTCATCTCGCAAGTGAAGTATGATCTCTTTCATCATCTTCTTCTTCTTCAATCACTTCCAGCGTTACTACCTTGGAAGTGGTCGGCCGATTTGGGAACAACTCTCTTTGACTTCCCCTATTCTGAGTTGGAGGTCTTGCATTACTTTGGGTTGAAACTGAAGGTTGGATAGAGGGTCTACCTCTGGGATTTCCCTGATTTTGGCATATAGAACCCCTGATTACTCTGGACGGAAGGGACGGGAGTCTCGAATCTTGATCCCTAATTTTCCTGCCCTGAAAACCTTGATCCAAAAGGAGTTGTGGGGCAATGTCCAAACCCTTGACAGTTATAGCATTTCACTCTCTTGTTCAAGGGTAGAACTTCTGAAGTTAAAATCCAGGGGATTGAGTTTCGGGAAAAGGACATTTCTTCCATTCTGAAACTTCCCATATCTTGGGTTTGACCCTGATATCTCTTAGGCGAAGGAAGGTCGGAATCACCTTCTGGGAATAAAAACCTTTTGAGAGGTGATGGTGGTGGTTTTGGTGGGACTTTGACATCAAAGGCTTTGGCGAAATCTTTCGCCATCCGAACTGCTTCAGCCATGGAAACTGGCTTGGCATTCTTCACCAAGATATTCAAAGGTTCATTTAGTCCCCGAATGAACCTAGCCATCAGCTGTCCAGCAGAGGCGAGTATTTGAGGAGGAGGGCGAATGCTTGGTGATATGCTTCAATAGTTCTACTCCCCTGGGTTAACTCTAAGAATTCGCTCATCTTTGTTTCTAAAAAGCCAGGAGGACAGAACCTCGTCCTTAGGTAAATTTTGAGATCAATCTAGGTTTGGGTATTTCGGTCGAGATGGTTTGTCTTGCCGTGGTTTCTCCATGCCACTCTAGCTGTCTCCACTATCTTCAGCCTTGCAAGAGCCATTTTGCTCTTCTCATTGTACCCAGTGACATTAAAGTATTCTTCCATTGATTCGATCTACTTCTCCACAACCTTGCCCAAGTTTTCCCCTTCACCCTTGAAAGGTCCAGGCTGCGAACTATGAAGAGTTTTATGAACATCCAGGTTGAGCTCTTCTTCATCGAGTTGGGAGTTAACATTTCTACCACTATGACCTGGATCCATGTTCCTATCAATACGAAAATTCTTGTTAAGTCTCTTTATTTATGATTCAATCTAATTTTTGATTCAACTGATTCCGGGGTTCTCTAAATAGGTCAGCTCTCCACAGAATCAAGGGATAAAGATACTCATATAGAATGCATTATCAGTTAATAATTCATTCAAAATATTCCATTCATATCTTTAACACAATAATGGTCTATCAGACTGAATTTTTCCATCTGAACAGTCCATGGGGATTTCAATTTTTCAGATTTTTAATTTATCATCCCTTAACTTGATCCACTGATCAAAAGTTAACAGTAGTAATCTGCTAGCACAATCCACTAATCTCATAGTGATTTGCTGTAGTCATTAACGTCATTCCAGTTATGAACATCATCACAGGGACTCGTCCCATTCATCCTCATTGCGGTTTCGCTCAGCTTATTACATTTCACCCAAATTTCAGGGATCATCATTTTTCAATCAGAATCCAAATCAACTCATCAGTTCTCAACCAAAATTTAAAAATCATATCAATCACATTCGAATACATCATCTGGATAGCATTAATGCTTATAATTTCAAGTCTTAGATTTACTCGTATGTACTGCTAGTAAAGAGCTACAGTTATACCCTCGGTATATACGGGTATTCACGGTTCTTGGAACTATAAGCTAAATACCATCATGTCTAGGCCTCAAGCAGTCAAGGATTCCATACAATTGCGGTACTTCCATTTGAAGACCCAATTACCAATTTACGAATTTCAGTTTGAATATCAAATTGTATGAATTTTATCACACAATTACAACCTTTTAGTGCTTCTTGAAAAAGTTCAGTTTGAATATCAAATTGTATGAATTTTATCACACAATTACAACCTTTTAGTGCTTCTTGAAATTTTTTTGACATATTTGGCTTCTCGGTTGATCCTCATTAGCCAAATAGCTCTGATACCAACTGTGAGATCCTCGTCCCCACCACGCAACAGATTCTGGGTGCTAGCAGGTAGCGGAAGTAGCACATCTTACGCAGGCAGGGTCCTACACTGGGGGCCTCACCCACGGATATCCGGACAGGTGACTAATTCCTCGGTTCTTCCAAAACCGAACTTGGAAAAACTTCCTTTGCCTGGAAAGCACGGGCGATTCCACCAGGATAACTTTTCCCTAACGTAGTCAAAAGCCTTAACTAACTGAGCTCATTTGACCGAACCCGTAAGTCTCATAGTCAGATCAGGGAAAAAGACTATACTTGGATCATAGAGACCAACACTTTTTTTTCTCATTGAGAGGCATAGCCGTTGATTCTTTTCCATAAAATAATTTTTGTCTGGGATTTACTTCATCTATCGAACTAAACAGAAATTGAGTCTCGATTTGCGGATCCATCAGTCTAGCCTAACCTCATCCAGTCCCATGGGTTAGCCAACCGCCCAACCACTATAGTGATGGGATCCAATTAGGAATTTGGTTAGGTTTTGTCCTGGGTACCAGGAAAAAGAGTTCCCAGGCCCCCTAGTTGGATGTTCATGCAAACATAAAACTAGTCACACCACTTACACACCCAATATGAAATTGCCTTTTTCTCAGCATCAGCTATCTTAAAACAATCCTTTAATGAAACCATTGTGTCACTGATCACAATCCTCAATTCTCTGGTTGAATCCTTATTTCTAATCATTCCATCATTAGAGTATCTATGGCATCATTGGCAACCAGAACGCTCACCACCTGTTCACTCAGGGGCCTTTTTGATAGTTCCTAGCTCATAGTACCTGGCAAATATTCACTTATAAAAATCAAGATGGAATCCTCGTTGAAGATCAGCAAGATCGACCAATAGATCCATATAAGAGAGCTATGGACTCATCAGTTGAGGACCAGCAAAGTCAATCAACCAGATCCATACTTGGTTCCAGAAAACAACTCTTACTCCTTGTTCTAATATCTTTCACGACACACGTGTGGGTATCTTCGGCGACCCAGAGCCCGAGCATCGTATAGTCAGCACCCTCTAGTCTCAGCACCCTCTAGGATCCTTTGTAGGTTCACTCATAGGCCGCTTCCTTGGTCCCTCATCCATCGTACCGAGAGCTCACCATTTAAATCGAACCGAGGCTGGTCAAGACCTCGACGGACCTTGCTACGCGAGACGTCCTCCATTATCAAGTAGTTGCAACTTTATCAGATAGGTCTCCATGACCACATTCTCAAGACAGTCAAAATGCTTCCCCAGCATTCTTGACATAAAACAGTCATTTACAACAATTCACAAATACAGTTTCTATAATGAACTCTCGTCTTTTCAAATTGTTCCACATCAATCCATATTACTTAACCCAAAACCAAATCATATGCGTATCCATTCTTAACCAGATACATCATTTTCCATCCCATCACATTAGATTCATTCACTTCACATAACATCCATTCCTTTCTTTCTTAAATTACGTTACTTCTCATCACATCCATTTCTCATTACATCTCATTCATTCACATCTTATATCATTCATTCACATTCTGATTCACATGACATCTTATCTCATCCATTTGCTCATCTTAACGTCATATCCATTCACATACACATTCGCATTCATTATTCCACACACATCCACATTCGTACATTCACATCCATATCTACATCTATACATCCACATCCATACATCCACATCCACATTCATACATCCACATCCACATCCACATCCACATCCATACATTCATTTCCACATCCACATTCTTACGTCCACATCCATATCTACATCCATACATCCATTTCCACCTCCACATTCATACATCCACATCCACATACATACATCCACATCCTCATCTACATCCATACATCCACCTCCACATCCATACATCCACATCCACGTCTACAACCATACATCCACATCTACTTCCATACATCCATTTTCACATTACACCTCATACTACACTTCATACATCCATATCCACATTCCACATTCATACATCCATATCCATATTAACATTCATACATCCATTTTCACATCCTCATTCATACATCCATACATCCACATCTACTTCCATACATGCATTTTCACATTACACTTCATACTACACTTCATACATCCATATCCACATTCCACATTCATACATCCATATCCATATTAACATTCATACATCCATTTTCACATCCTCATTCATACATCCACATCCACATACATACTTCCATACATCCACATCCATATATCCACATCCACATCCATACATCCACATCCACATCCACATCTACTTTCATACATCCATTTTCACATCCACATTCATACATCCACATCCACATCCACATCCATACATCCACATCCACATCTACATCCATACATCCATTTTCACATCCTCATTCATACATCCACATCCACATACATACTACCATACATCCACATCCATACATCCACATCCATACATCCATACATCTACATTCACATCTACATCCATACATCCATTTTCACATCCACATTCATACATCCACTTAAAGAATACAAGAGAATTCTTATTTTTCATATAAGATTTCTTTACGCATCTATTTATGCATAAATTTCATTTTAAGGAGAATAACACTTTCGAAATAAAAATCAATCTTTTATGCATCTTTCCATGCATAAATTCATTTTAAATGAGAATGACACTTTTGAAATTCAATCTTTTATGCATCTTCTCATGCATAAAATCAAAATTGATGAAAATAACTTTTTTGAACTAAAAATAGATTTCTTTATGTATCTTTCTATGCATAAAATTAAAATTGATGAGAATAACACTTTTGGGTTAAAATAAATTCTTTATGCACCTTTCCATGCATTATCCAATTTAATAGGAATTACACTTTTAAAATAAAAGAATTTCTCTTATGCATAAAATCATTTATGATGAAAATCACACTTTTAATATAAAAAAATATCTTTTATGCATATGTTTATGCATATAAATCATTTATGATGAAAATCACTCTTTTAATATAAAAGAATTTCTTTTATGCATCTAATTTATGCATAAAATCATTTATGGTAAAAATCACACTTTTAATATAAAAAATATCTTTTATGCATATGTTTATGCATACAAATCATTTATGATGAAAATCACTCTTTTAATATAAAAGAATGTCTTTTATGCATCTAATTTATGCATAAAATTATTTATGATGAAAATCACACTTTTAATATAAAAAAAATATATCTTTTATGCATATGTTTATGCATACAAATCATTTATGATGAAAATCACTGTTTTAATGAAAATCATTGTTTTAATATAAAAGAATTACTTTTATGCATCTAATTTATGCATAAAATTATTTATGATAAAAATCACACTTTTAATATTAAAAAAAATCTTTTATGCATATGTTTATGCATACAAATCATTTATGATGAAAATCACTCTTTTAATATAAAAGAATTTCTCTTATGCATCTAATTTATGCATAAAATCATTTATGATGAAAATCACACTTTTAATATAAAAAATATATCTTTTATGCATATGTTTATGCATACAAATCATTTATGATGAAAATCACTCTTTTAATATAAAAGATTTTTTTTAATGCATCTAATTTATGCATAAAATCATTTATGATGAAAATCACACTTTTAATATAAAAAAATATATCTTTTATGCATACAAATCATTTATGATGAAAATCACTCTTTTAATATAAAAGAATTTCTTTTATGCATCTAATTTATGCATAAAATCATTTATGATAAAAATCATTCTTTTGAATTAAAAATAAAATTCTTTATGCATTTTTCTATGCATAAAATAAGAATTGATGAAAATAACACTTTTTGGATTAATTTAAATTCTTTATGCATCTATCCATGCATAAATCCAATTTAGTAGGAATCAAAAAAGTAAAACTTATTTTTACACAATTTTAGAAAATTTTGCCATAACCTCCTTTGTATGGCTGACCATTTTTTTAATTTTTAACTTTCTAAAATCAACTAGAATTTCACCAAGAGAATTTAATTCATTCTAATGTAAGCAATTTCTACTTATTTAAGAGAAACATTATGAAAAACTTGATTTTATCCATTAATCATTCATCTAGGATAAAGAATGGTTGGATTTACGAAAGAAGAGAGGGGAATGCCTTTTTTTAATGAGGCATAACATCATTTTCATTTTAGAGAAGATAAAAATCATAAAAACCATTAAAATTAAGCATAAATAGGAAATTATGTATTTCCTTACTTCCATTCATCAATTAACTTCAATAGCATTAAAAAGCCATTCTAATTAAGCTTCTCAAGCTTTTGAGGGGTTGAGAAGAAAGAAACATTGAGAAATTATAGAAAAGATCAAAATTCACCCGTACCCTTACAAATTGCTTCATTCTTTGATTCACCAGGTAGAGGCCCCCAACCAATCAATTGGTTTGGTGTGTTGATGGAGCCACCAATGGAGATTGAAGAAGGAGGGAAGCTCCAATTTCTTCAATTTGGAGAGAATTTTAGAGAATAGTAAAAATTATCATTATTTCAACATAATTTTGGCATAGTATAATTCTCCTATTTGGCTCACGTTCTATTAAAAGAAGAGGGAGGCTCTAACCAAGACCAACTGATTTCTAGAATTTCTCAGATTCAGTCTGGTTGAATTTGAACCAGATTTGGACCTAGTTTGGTTCCTTTTTTATTCGGTTTGAACTAAGAGAGAGGAGAGATAAAAATATCACATTATTTTTGAGTTTAAAACTCATTCAAGCATGTGAAGTAGGCGCCTCCTTGAAGGGACTCCCCTTCCTTACACATGTGTCAAAATGGAATCATTATACCCAAAATATCTCATTTTTTTAGTAATACTCATAGTTTTTTACTAATAACCCTTGTATACATAGTCAACTCTTCATCTTATGTGAGCATTTACTCATTTTTGGGTATTTTTCTTTTACAAATGGGATTTATCTCCTCCCCACACATGGATTGATCTTATTGGCCCATAGAAACCTTAATTTAAAATTTCAAAAAAATCTTGACCCTCAGGATAAACTTGAATAGATTATACTTGATTTCTAATGCACCTTCTGAAAATCTTTATGAACTTCTGTTTCGGGGGAACTTATTTTAATAAGAAGAGATATTTTTCCATCCAAAAATATTTAAAAACTGAATTACCACTCTCTAGAAGATTTTTTCTCTCTAGACCAAAACTGGTAGAAACAAGATCTTTTATATTTCTGAAGAGGGATTTGACTACACGGGAAGATACTAGATATCCTGAGAAGCTGGGGAGGAATCTTACACACTATGGGGGATAAGACGGACAGAACCTAAGTCTAAAGTTACATGCTTTAGATTTTTGCAAGACACAAAGCAGCGCTGTAGTGCTTTTATTAATCCACAAGGTAGACCACAACAAGGTGGTGTGCCTATGCCATATTTTTGGGGACGACGTACTTACCTGAGACATGATGGTTCCTTGGGTGGCATTCGGGAGGGATTTGTATGGTTCTGTCCTAATGTGAATACACATTACTGGCATGTGGACAACAAGTGGGTGATTGCACCACTCGGACCCATTCTAGGTGTTTGGCCATAATTCTTATAGTAGAGAAGGTGGCCGATCTGGACAACGCAGGGTTTCTATTGGTGGAGACAGATAGCACCATCCCAAACAATCCAAATCTGATAGTAGGGTTAAGCCTGCCACCAATATATGCAAGCTCTTACAGGCCTAAGTACCAGGCCGGTAAGGTTGTACGTTGGCGCAAGAGGATCACTAAAGAATTCCAAGCGAATGTACAAAAAGGCAGTTCGATCTCAGCTAATATGGTTTGAGAAGACATTATCGTCTATAATGAATTGCACATGTTTTATGTGAGCATAGAAGGGTCGCATGTTGTTGGCTCGGGGGGTTCACTAGATGTAAACTATCTATATCACATGCATTCAAGGCCTAATCTAAAAACCCCTTATCTGTAAATTTTTCATGAGTAAAACACACCCATTTTCTATTCAATATGTAAATACCTTTAAATGGTACCCTTCTATATGTAAAAAACGTGTAAAAAAGAGATTTTAAAAACTCGTTCTGTTGAACCCATGTGCTACGCTTATATATTTATGAGTGACTCCCCCCCCCTCGAGGTTGCTGGAGTGAATTATGTGGTGAATGTGTCTGAGTACCCAAGCTTCTCTTGTTCGGATTTCCAAAAGAGGGAAGAAAAGCATGAGATGTACCTCCCTTGCAAACATATGTATTATGTTTTTTGCAAGTGCTGAATCTTGCATGAGTTTATGCACTAGTAGGGTTTGACAAAAGTGGAGCTGTTTCAAGCATTGTCTGGTTTTTGCTACCATGCAAATGTTGTAGAGCCATAGGGCATTGTTGGATGTTCAAATATGCATTGAAAAATTTTGGGATGCTGACTACAAACGCATCGCAAAAGCTGGTGGTCGCTTGTTTTTTGGTCTTGGGAGGAGAATATGCATAGCATTAATTGTTTTTTGGGTTTCCTGGTTTAGGTTTCTTGTTGTCTTCAAATTTTTTTCTTCAGTAGAAGTTACGATTCACCTTTTGAGGTTTCCTTTTGTGGTCAAGCTTTTTTTCCCTTCATAAAATTAAGTTTATGGTTGGACGATCCAACATTAACATATTAATTAAAAAAATACAACATGTGTCTTCATGTTCATTGCAAATCAATGTCCCATCGCTTGGAACAGGCTCTCGCTCGTTCCTTCTTGCTCGTGAAATAGCCATCCTCGCATTGCTTAGGCTTCTCCAAAGTCCTTTTTTCTTTCAGCAAGTAAGACAGGCACCTTCCATCAACAAAAAGACAGCTCAAGGCAGATCAACTGATTTATTCATCCATATTAGAGCCATATTTCATAGTGGTACTCATCAATAGTTAGACTCTCTATGTTGACATTATGGTGTATAAATCTTGACTTGGAGCCTATATTGGTTGAGTGTTTAGCTTCCCACTCGTTGCTTCTCCTTGCACAAATTTTTTTTTACTTTACTTTGGTATCCTTCATTCACTACAACAGAATGAGGGATGAGGGTGTAGCAGCGAAAATAGCAGCGCTTTTATAACTAGAAGGTAGGGAGATGTCATGTTATTAATCTACTAAAAAAGTTTCTCCTTTTGCTGCTGCAATGGCTGAGAAGCAAAAATAGTACCGAAAAAGCGCCAATGAGTAGTGGTATTTTGCTACTATTTTTGTTGTTCAACAACAAAAGTATTGTGTAGTACATGCCATCAAGCACAAGGTCAGAACACTACAACACTCCACGCTGGCATAGCAATGTTTTCTAGCAGGGTTTATTTTGTCGAGATGTTAGGGATTCCACTTGCTTTCCCGTAGTGAAATTTCGTTGCTAGGCAGTGCCTATATAGCAAATTTTTGTTATTTTGCAGTGCTTATAGCAATGCTTTTTTGCTGGTAAGCAGCACTTATACATTAGGGGGCATTTGAACATAAAAAGGGCCTTGTAAAGATCCATAATTTTAAGGAATTAAGACTAATTTTATTGAGGCTTAAGGAGACAAACCTAATAATGACGCCTACTTTTGGCCCTAAAAGTAGGGGATCTCTCTAGTTTTCCCTCTATAGGATTTTCACTCTAGGATTCTCTTTCTAGCCACTAAGACTCTCGAAATATCATTAATCTCGTCCATATAGGGGCCCCAAAAATATTTTTTATTACAATTCAAAATAATTGTCTCAAAATAACTTTCAATCACATTTAATGCGCTTTCATTGCGTTTCTGAAGTTCTCTCTAAATTTCATGCAACAGTCATTAAAAGACAATCTCGTTTAATAGGCTTTCATTGCGTTTTTGAAGTTCCCACAAATTCTAAATCAAGTCATTAAAACTTATGTTTCTTAATTTAAAAGTTTAATTTAAATTTAAATTTTTGGATAGGCTAAAAATTTAAAATTTATATTTAATAGTAAACCCACCTAAAAACCATTTTCTTCATTGATTACTATCACATCTCCTCTCTGTCCAACTCAACAACTAAAAGATTCTCTCTCTCTCTCTCTCTCTCTCTTTCTCTCTCTCTCTCTCTCTCTCTCTCTCTCTCTCTCTCTCTCTCTCCCTCCCAAGCCCTTCTCTCATTGCAATAAGTCTCTCTTTCAAGCTTCTCTTTGGGATCCAAGCTATCTACCATCTTCCATTGTGTCTACTATGGCACTCACAGAAATAACAAACACCTCAAATTCATCACGAGTGTGGAAGGTAGACTTGCATATTCACATCTTGAATGAATATGCACCTATCAGAAAAGAACTTCTAAACGCACAGGAGAAGCAAGAAAGAAGACAGTAGGGTCATTGTAATGTGAATCTTTGGGATGATGGGTATTTATATCCTAATGAACCTTCTTCGAATTTCTCTCCACCTTTCACAGACCTATCCTTATTCATTCATTTTGTTGGAGAGGGTGAGAATGGGCTCCTTGGATATTGCAAATGCTTAAGTATATGTGATGCATGGAAAGTTCAATTTATAAACTCACAAATTCATAGCTTGCAAGTCACTTTGAGTAGTGTGCAAGTCACTTTGAGTAGTGTGCAACAAGCTCTTGAAATTGCACAGAATAATATTTTACAGCTACAGAGAGAGGGCAAAGAGAAAGAGGACCACATCCTCAAGTTACAGGATGATACAATCACGCATATGAAGAGCACACCCATGGGAGAAAGAGAGCGAAAGAGGACAATGAACAACATTCAATTGGTGGTGGTGCTCTCAAGCGAAGAATTCATGCAGCAAGGTTTGTTTGATTTTTGGTTATAAGTTATTCTTATTAGAGTGTATCTATTGTTTGATTTTTTTCATTAACTCTTAGTTCATTATATAATATTACTGCTATAAGTAATCTTTGTTAGTTCATTACAGGACCTTTCTTAAAGATGTGTGTGGTGATAATGGTCCTTAAGATATTGGAGATATGTTATGTAGTAGCTACGTGAGAAAACATGACATTCTTTCCATAGTTCGAGATCCATGCTACAAGAAGGTACGATAGATACTTGCAAATGAGATAATGAAAGATATAACTAACATTTTAGGCATTGAGGAAGTTCAGAATGCATGCGATGAAGTGGTCATAAGCACAAAAGGATACCAGGCTCTCCATCAATTACTGCAATACACTTCGCAAATAAGGCATCACATGAAATATTTTTCTTGCCCCAAGAAGATTAAGATTAGCAAAGAGGGCATGCAATGAAGATGTGCAACATAAGATTGGAGAGTACCACTACGTCAATGATGTGCTGATCATTAGAGCTTGGGGAAAAAAGTGAGGCAATAATGGTAATATTGTGGTTCGAATAATTGTAAGTAACTTTTATCTCTTGTTGCAAAGTAGTTGAAAAAGTCTATGAAAAATCAAAGCTTATTTAATTTTGTTTGTCATGCAAGGTGACAAAGTTAGCTTTGTGTTGAAAATGGATTCAAGTGTCAGATTGTGAAAGGAAAGAGGATAGAGTGAATGAGTATCACACTCATGAGATGAATGAGGCTATGGCATATGCAAAAAGTTCAGAGTTATCGTCTTTTCTCAGTGAGACACATTTGAGGGGAATACTGAGATCAACCAGACTCCTGATAGGGAGAGGCTTTGCAAGCTAGACCTTCCCTCATATAGTGTCCAATCTGAGAAAGAGGTATGGTGTCTTGGGGCATTTGAAGTACCAAAAGAGACACATGAAGTTCTCGCTTGGATGTTTGATAGGATACCCTAGATTACCACTGTCACATTAAAGTACAGATTCAGGGAGAAAAACTTGAGGTAGAGAGCAAAGGCACTTATACAGTAGATTGGCATTTGGGGGGTGACTTGAAGACAATAAAGTGCTTTCTCGGGTGTCCCAGAAGGTGCCAACACCCCAAATCCTTGTCCATGGTGCATGAGAATGGTGAGGGAAAACAAACAAAATTTGAGAAAGAAGAGGATGCTTGAGAATCAAGATATTGAGCATGACCCCATGGACGATGCTGGCAACTTGATTGGAGGTGTCTTGTCTGCCAACATGCTAGCTGTGCTAAACAGGCATTTGAGAGACCCAAAATGGAACCCTATAATTCCATTTGACCTGAAGAATGTCCATTTCTGTATACTCATGTGTGTGTTTGACCGTTTGCTCAAGTGTCACATAGATTATGCATTTACCATGCAAGGCAAAGAAAATGACAAGAAGAAGCTCTTCATAAAGTAGAGCAACTACTCAACTCAATTAGGTGCCATGGTGGCAATGTGCAGATTACTGTTAACAAAAAGACCTCTCGCATGAATCATGAGGTTGCACAACAAGTGTCCATGAGTGGAAATAAAGCAAGATGTTTTTTGGAGAAGCTAGAAAATGCCAAGGACTCAACCAAGCCTTGGAACTTGTGGAAGGATTTATGCAAATGTACAACATTCATTAGGAATTTTTTGGACCCAAAAAGGGCCTCCTAAGGATTCCTAATTTTAAGGGATTAGAGATTAAAAAGATGGGCTTAAGGGAGACAAAGGCTATGATGACCCCTATTTTTGGCCTTGCCACATCAGCCATACCCCCCTAGTTTCACTTTTTAATAAAGGGAATATTCTCATACTCTCTCTCTTACTTTTTGACTTTTCTCATACTCTCTCTTACTTTTTGAATTTTTTATCTTCACTCTCTATAAATTGAATCTTTCTTGTCAGTTTGAAATCTCCTTTCTCATTAACTCCCACCATATCTCCCTTCCACATCAGCAAAACATTCTCGTATTTAGGTGGGCCCCAAAAAGTGAAAATTTTTTATTTTTTATTTTTTTATATTTTGAGGTGAAAAAAACACCACCCAACCAATATGTATGATGAAAATATTTTTTTCCCTCCAAAAAGCTTGCAATTCAAGGGTCAAGTCAGAAGCCTGTCAGGAGCCAGTACATCCATAACTAACTATCCGGTCCCCACAACCCCATAAACATAACTAACTGTCAGATCCCGAAATTGTGGGGACCCCAAAAATTATTATTTTTTAAATTTTCTCATAAATATAATTTATTGATGAAAAACTCCATGTTAGTATATTTGTATATCAAAAATATCATTTTCTACTTAGAAAAATAGATTTGTGTTAAATCTGCAACAACAAAGTTTTAGCAGTCTCTCTCACTCCCTCTCTCTCTCTCTCTCTCTCTCTCTCTCTCTCTCTCTCTCTCTCTCTCTCTCTCCCCCTATGAGGATCTCTCTGCTTAGCTATGGAGCCTTTGCAAGTTGTGTGTGTAGCCCCTTGTGAAGCTAGAAAACGGAAGGTTGATCTACAGATTCGTATTCCTGAAGAGTATGGCAGCTCTAAAAAAACCCATCCTACTGATGCACAATCTGTCCAAGCTCGTAGGATAGCTAAGGAGAAAAATGTAGATCTTTGGGTTGATGGGCATCTCTATCCAGTTGACCCTCCATTAAGAGCAAACCCTCCTTTTCGTTTTGGGGAGCACACTTTCATTTGTGCTCAAGCTAGATGAGTGCCAAATTGTGAAAGGTCGAAAGCTGGAACGTATGAGCATTACGCTCATGAATAAGGCCATGATCTGTGCATGGGAAAAGACTACCAAACCAAGTTTTAGTGTGCAATCTGAGAAAGAGGTCTGGTGGCTTGGTGCATTCGAGGTACCGAAGGAGACACATGAGATATTGACATGGATGTTTGAAAGGACTCCCTGGATAACAGATGTAATCAAAGAGCAAATTGATGGTCAACTTTTAGATGTAGAAAACATAGGAAAGTTCAAGGTGGATTGGCATCTTGGGGGAGATTTGAAGACAATTAAATGCATGATTTCTGGCATTGCTCCCCCAGCCACTCAGGATCATTTCTGATGCATTTATAATCAAGTTGAGTACACTAATTGTGAGAAACAATAGTTTATAAGATAAAAATAGCTTTAATCATGTGTAAAATTACATTGTTTGTCATCCAATGTATCAGAATCGCTCCTGGAGGACTGGGGAAGCTATGCCAGAACAGTGCAAATTTGGGCTCTACAGCAACGATGCAAGCTCAAAATTTACATTGTTCTGGCACTGCTTCCTCAGCCACTCAAATCACTTTTGATACATTTATAATCAAGTTGAGTACATTGATTATGAGAAACAGTAATTTACAAGATAAAAATACCTTTAATCATGTGTAAAAATACATTATTTGTCATCCAATGCATCAGAATTGCTCCTGAAGGGCTAGGGAAGCTGTGCCAAAATAGTACAAATTTGGGCTCTACAACAGCCGTGTATGCCCAAAATTCACACTGTTCTGGCACTACTCCCCCAGGGTCATTTCTGATGCATTCACAAAAACATTAATGGTACAAACTAGAAAAAACAATGATATACTTGATGAAAATAAGTTTGCAAAAATTGTATTGTATTCATAATAAGTGATACATCATCTTTACAAAAGCTTTCTTACAATATTGAGCTTCCTTCTCTTGTTATTGTGTAGAGTGTGCTCAAGGAGTGATTGGGCTATTTCTTGAGGATCCTCTATGCCTATGATTTTGGCTATACCTATACGATCAAGAAGCTTACCCCTAAATCCAGAACCAAAAACATCGAAGGCAAGGGATTTTTTAACCAGAACTATACATTTGCTGCTATGTGCCATAGAGGCTACACAGAGTACCTTAGAGAGGGCTTCAAAAATAAGAGAGTGAAGGCAGATTGAGGGGTGTAGTCCCTGTGGGTGGATAATGGCGATGCCATCCACAAGAAGTTGACCAAGATAGTGCGCCAATGCAGCATCATGTCCATGGACCTTGGCCTGGTCTCTCTGCTGCTGCTGCCTCTCTCAGCAAATGCGTCAATTTCAACCACCCTCTGCAATCAAAGGAAAAATCAAAATATTTTCCTATACATAATTACAAATATTTCTAGGATGTAAAAGGTCGATTATTACCTCTTGCTCAATGTCTTCTTTTGCCAAAGTGCTGGTGGGGGTGGAGAGGTCAATCCAGGACTTAGCCTCATCCTTTTTGGTGCTTTGGTCTCCTCCATTACTCCAGCAGTAGCAAGGGTATCCTTTTCAGCCTCTAGCTTGTCTTGTAAGGTTGTGAATTCCTCCTCTGAAACTAGGGCTTGCTCCGTGGTCTCAACCACAGTTTCCTTGACCAAAGCAACTCTCTGCAATAGATTCTCCAAGGGGTAATATAGCACTATCTAGGTGAGGACCGAGGTTGGACGTATCAAGGTCCACCTCACATCGCGTGCATATAATGTCCAAGCATTTATCCATTCTCAAGCCAACTATCTTTTCAAGGTCATGAAGAAATAAGTATTCTTCACCTTCCACCACAATGAAGCTCAAGAGATTGATCTCAAGCTCTGGAAGCACCTTGCTCTCCTCGTGTGGGGAAGATGGCCCCTCATCTTCTATTACAGTGGGTTGTTCAGCTGCAGATTGTGCACCCTCTGGAAAGTGCTCTGATGCAAGCTACTCTTCTACACCAGCACTCATTCTCCTACTGTCTTCACTTCCTTGTCATCCCTCAAATACCCTGCCAAAACTGCAATGCAGGCATCTCTACCTTCTCATCCGAATCCTCATCTCGCTGATGAGGAACGCAAAAGTGGCGAGCCACGAGAGGAACCTAGTTCCTAAATTGCCCTTTCCCAAACTCTTCACCTCTCCTGCTTATTGAAGGTACAGCAAGCTCTTGCGGGGATGCATATGTCGATGAAGCGTTCAAGGCGCTGGATGTAGGGGCGGGCATATTGTTGAATGTACTTAAGCAGCTCAACAGGCACCCATTGATCATTGCCAGGGCAAAGGGGAAAGGAGATGGAGTGGGGAGCCAAGTATTGTTCCATGTATACAATCTGCATCTCATAATGTTGGGATGCAAGGGCGAGCAACTTTTCAAAGTCGACTTCATGAGAGAACATGATAAAGAGCTCGCTCTTGCCCGCCCACAGGAGGGTGGTGGAGAGAGGAACTCACAGAAGTTGTCAAAGTGGGTAGCCATGTGAATGCAAAGAGATAGTGTGAGCTCGTGCGTGGTTTCTATCGCGTGAAAATGAGAAAGAAGGCACCTTTAGCTATTTATAGTTAAAATTTAAAGTTTGGCCTTTTCACACACTAGACCGCTAGACAAAAAAATTACAGTTTGCAAAAATATTAAGATTTCAATTAAATAAAGATTGGTTAAAAAAGAGCCTGCTACAAAATTACAAGCATGTCATCTAATCTAAAATTGTTATAATGTCTTCATTTTTTGCCCCTCTTGTGACATTTACTTCATGTTGATCTCCATCTCGTTGTTGACTTGAAAGCTTGTCATTGCTATCACCTCGATCCTGAAACTCTTGCCCCTCACGTGCATCAAAACAGAGGCTGTTTTTCCATATACTCGGTTCATCTTCAAGCTCTTCCACATGCCTACCATGTGTTGGTAGGGCTATGCACCTTGCTGCTGAAAATTCAAGGTCCCCCATTTGCCACCCATGAATCTGAGACCATGGTTGTCCCCTCCTTATGCTTCCCAATCTGTAAAAATATAGAAAGTGGCACAATAACTAGAAAGTGTAAGGGTTAACTCTAGACATGTAGTGGAATCAGATATACCTTTCTTCTCATCAACTTGAAACTTGGCTCTTCCACATTGTCAAAGCCCATGATGCTAAAGTGTTCACGCAGGTCTGCTAGGCTCCAATGCTTGCTTGCTGCCACTCGCTCAATCCATCCATTTTGCATCATCACAGCTACCTCAATAGGCATAATTTCTTCTTCTAAGGCTTGAAGTGGAATCCATGTCCCGTGCTTTTGCATCCATCTTTGGTAGTGCAGACGCATGTACAAAATAGAGCGTGCCTTCAAGAACCTGAAAGACACTGTAGAATCTACTACATTGCACTTGTACACATCACCTTGATGTGACCCCTCATTAACCTCCCAACCCTCTCCTAGTAATCCTTGAATGAGGTCAGACTATACCTCCTTACAAATATACATTGTTTTTGTTTGGTGCATTGGCGTGGAATTGAACATGTGCACAAAAACATGTAAACGACAAAACCAATTTAGCCCTACTCATGTAGATGCCTTTGAAAACTTGAGTGATATCTTGATATCACCACTTACCATCTTAAAATTTAAGCATAAGATGGTCCAAGCATCAGGTTTGGGCCATTCGGGATTGTTAAGAGGGGGGTTAGGGATCTCTTCTAGCTTGCCAAATAAACCTGGTTTTTTATCTACAAAATATGAGTGAGAAAAGAAAAAGATATTGTTCTGTACAAGATCACTTGGGCTTTGAGATACAAACATTGCCTCTCCAATGGATGCATGCATAGCATAGAAAACTCCAGTGAGGCTTTGGAGTGGTTGTTCCTCAACAAAATTAGAGGAGAAAATATCTACAGAGAGACATAAGAAAATGGAGAATCATAAGAAAATTTAAAACAAAAAACCCAATATTAGCATGTTGTTAAAGCTATGTTTATGTTACACTGACAATTTGAAGGAAACCTTGGTCGTTGGCCTTGAATGTACAGGTCTCCAAGGGTATACACATGCTGCACTATGAAAGCCTTGTAGCCGCCCCTTCCAATGATGTAGCATATTCCCCAATTGACGCACTCGATGTGGTCCCTTAGAGCTTAGATGCATGTAGACCCAAGCCCTAATCCTGAATCTTGTTGGAGCCCAAACTCCATTCTCATCTCTTGTGTTATGCAGCACAACCTCTTCCACCTTCTCCCTAGGTCTTCTCACACTACTGGAAGAGGCCATGGTGGTAAGAAAAGAGAAGAAGAGAAAAGAAAATCTTGTTTTACAACAGCAGAGTGGAGAGAAGAGAAAGTTCAGGGTTTTCAGTGCAACGGAAAGCTTAAAAGAGGGTTAGAGTTTGAGAATAGGCTTCCTGAATCTAAAGTAGACTAAAGAGGGATAGAGTTCCTGCAGCAATGGAGAGGGAGGGAGCTTGAGAGAGAGAGAGAGAGAGGGAGATTGAGAGGGAGGGAGCTTGAGAAGGAGGGAGAGCTTGAGAGGGATGGAGTTTTTATAGCAATGGAGAGCTTAGAAGAGGAAGAAAGAGGTTCAAAATGAGCTTTCCAAACCTAGAGTATGTTGGGGGGAAGTTTGAGAGGGAAAACACACTTTTGGAATTTTTTTTAATTTTTAGGGTTTTTAATCTGCGCGATTCTAGGTGGGGGGACCTCTAATTTGGGGCCTAAGAGATAGGGGGACAAGAGTAGTAATTAGGCCCCACTAGCAAACCAAAGCCTAGGTCCCCTAGGGTCAAAGAAGTCAAAAATGTGCACCCAACCCTCTTCCTATTGGTCCATTCCTTAATCAAATGTTAATCCAAGAGGCCCTCTTTGGGTCCAAAAAATTCCTAATGTTTGACTACAACAATTCAAGCTTTGTAATTCTACGTGAGAAGGTTTGGTCAAACTTCAATAAGATGGTGAGACTTTTGACCAAAAGCAGGACAACCACAAAGGAGCAAAAAAAATTTCAAGACGAGCTTTCTAATTTTACGAAATCCATGGTTGATACATGGGCTGAAACCAACATTACGCACTACATGATAAACACATTTGCTCCTTCCTACAGGATATTAAGAAAGGGGTATGAATAACTACTGACTCTCTTAATTTTTTTGCAGCACATTCTTCATGCTCATGGTGCATACTTCATGAATGAGTATGGTTCTCTCGACATGTGGAGCACGCAAGGAATGGAGAAATCTCACTATCAAGCTAGAGGAGTATATTTTAAAAACACTCGGCATGGAGGAGGAAAGACTCGTACAAATTACCACAAGGAGATGTTTAACTGGTTTTACAGATACACTTTTGGGCGAAAAATTATCCATGGAAAGGGCACGTATGAGTAATCTAGCAAGGGTAGCATGAAATAATGCCAAACAGAGAAGATCACTAAAGTGGAAAGCTGGCACAGGACTAGCATGTCATGCAGCATGGAGATCTTCACGAAGACACATAGGAAGAATTTGGAAGTAGAAACAGCACTTTGAAATTGAAAGTATTTGGAATAAAGTTGTAAACATTTTTGACTTAGGAAGTAAACATTTAGAAGAAAGTTGTAAAGCTTTTTGACTTGAAAATAAAAAATAATTGCACCATTCCATTATATTGAAGATTTACAGTGAAAAATATTTACAACGAAAAGAGCTAATTGCTCTTGAGTCTCTTCTCTTCTTGCTCCCCCTCTTCGGTAGGCATTTTCTCTCTATAACGCAAAAACCTCTTACGACTATAGCCCTTGAGTGACTTTACATCCTCCACTCCTACACCTAGGACATAGCTTGAATAACATAGAAAATAATGTGCTCAAGAAGGCCAAAAACCAAGGCCATATCCAAAGATACGGATGGCAGCACACTTCTCTATAAGCATGACTTTATGTATATTATAACGTATGAATGCATACCCTATATACCTAGATAGGGCTTTTAGTGTAAGGAGTGGAATCTCTGCATCCCTGGAGTACTTGCTATGATATATAATAAATATATTTTTGTCCCCATAGAAGAGACGTAGTGTGCAAAAGCGGCATCTTGCCCAACTCTTGCACCACCTCGTCCAAGAAATCCATCCACGTCGTCAAGCTCTATCTGCATTGAAAAAGAACCAGGAGAGGGAACAAACTAAAGTAAGAAATAATTCAACTAGACTAAAGCAATAAGAATTAAACCAGACAAACTAAAGAAATAATTTATTCAGGTAACAGAAGCAATAATTTACCTTCTGGTTCTCATCCTTGTCCAACTTTGCTGCATCCCAAAGGTTGATGGACCCCTCTTCATTTTCTTGGTCAAGTTCGGGAACAGGTCCCTTACCAAACTCAGAAATGTCCATATCCTGCTGAAGGGCTTGAAATTCTTCCTCTAAAGGAAGAGAAGCTTCATTCTCCTTGGCTTTTTTAAAGCACAAGGAGATTGCTTCTGGGGCCTCTAAGAGGTTTTCTGTCACTTTTGTGCCCAATGCAAGAAATTCATCCTTATGCTCATTCTCTACATCGAGAACACCGGACGCAGCTTCACAACCGTTTGCTATTATAGCAAGATAGTAATCCTCCCTAAAATTGTAGAGTTTTTGAATGTGGGATAGGAGGAGGTAATACTTCCCATTAATTAGGAAGGACGGTAACCCAGGCATGACAAAATTGGATGTTAATCGCTCCCCATGGACGGATGACGTTCCTTCATCACAATGATGGTGGAGGCCTTAAACTCTGCCATATCAAAATTTGGGCTGAGAAGTCCCTCCTCCTTCTCGGACACACAAGGTCTAGGACCTCTTCTTTTGCAGACTGAGCACTTGAAATAAAGGGCTGTTCTGATTTATCAGTCCTTCCTTTCAGATCCTCTTTTGTGTAATCCTCCTTATCAGCGCCGCATGAAGAAAGAGATAGGCAACAAACCCAAAATGATATTCTAGCAACCTGCATTTCCTGCCATGCAGCACAGGGCACATGTCAACACAAATCTTGATACATTGATCATCTGAGTAAGTGTCCCACCCCTTCGACATGCTTGAATTCTGAGACGAGGTGACTGTGAGGCTTGACATGTGGACATACGTAATGGACCCATAAAAGATGGTCCCTCCGCCAACCAACCTGCAATAGTCTGTCCACTCTCCCTCCAGGGATGTCCTTTCCATGTCCTTGATAATCTCCTCCAGACTAAAAGGAATGTTGAACATAGGCTCTACATGGCAAAGGGATTTCTCCTAGCCCCAGCCCTCCTCAGTAAATCAAAGAGATGCTGTGTGGTGCTAGGCTCGTTCTTAATCTCCTCCAGCAATAAATCATCCAAATCATCTACAACATTGTACAAGTGAGAACCCTTAACCTCCATTGCTTCTCTGATTCGGGGAAGATGAGGAGTAGTTGGAGAAGAAATGAACACGAATTGGAGCCTTTCTTAAGTAGTTCTGGAGAAGCGACAACTGTTAGTAATAGTAGTGGGATAATTCCAATAATTAATCAAAATGAATAATAAGATATTCTACCACTTTTCTCGTATTTTTTGCACCCTCCCCAACAAAAAAAGGCTCGAAACACGAGTTCCATTGATAATTTCGTCGATTACCCATTGATCAAAAAATACGACTAGCTTACTCAGAAAGACATTGTAGTAATAATCGATGTAACCTCGATTTAGTGACCAACCTTGAATGAAATGTCCGAGTGGAATCCGTTCATCATGCAATAAGGGGAAAGTGACGACGCCGAAATGCACCTATCGCACCTTGGATGGTATGGCCTTGAATGACTCGCACCATGGACGCACAATGGATGGTATGGAGAGCGTAGAAAAAAGTAGAAAAAAAACTCGCACCATCTTTATATAGGTCAAATAATAGGGCTAATGTCACATGATTGAGGATCAAATGCCACGTGTCAAAGAGCTTACGTCATCACCAATTCATGAATTTCCACGTGTAGGGTTGATGCAGTGAATGCATGATTGTGTTTTGCTCTATAAAAAGCAGGAATATTTTCTTTTCCACGCTTTTCTTCCATGGTTTTTTTCACGATTTTTTCCAATTGTGTTGCTCCACACTTTGCTCGTGCAACTCGCTAAATCGATCCATCCCAGCCCTTGTTTTAAGCGCTTGTAAGTTTTTCTCTCTTTCCCTTTTCTTTCACTGATTTCGTTCACGGTGCGATATGGCTATTCTCCATGTGAAATCGAATTGACATATCGCTCCGTGGATGATAAGAGAGTTTATTGATAAGAGATTTCGTTCATGGTGCGATATATCTATTCTCCATATTCTCGAATTGAAATATCACTCCGTGGACAAGTCTGAAAATTTTATTGTTAAGTTCTTGTTTCATTCACAGTGCGATATATCTATTTCCATGTTTTCAAATTGAAATATCGCTCCGTGGATGGGTCTGAAAATTTTCTTGATAAGTTCTTGTTTCGTTCACCGTGCGATATATCTATTCTCCATGTTTTCGAATTGAAATATTGCTCCGTGGACGGGTCTGAAAATTTTATTTATAAGTTCTTGTTTCGTTCACCATGCAAAAAGAAGGTTGGTCCAGATTTGGATTCCCCTTATCGTGCGGTGGATGGTGGTCGTGTGACTTGGTGGCTAATTACTCGGCTAATTACTCTGCCTTGTCTTTTCTAGTGCTGTAATGGCATGCAAAACAGACCGTCAAGAGAGTTTTAGTGCTGCCACCAGATCCAGTGCTAGAGCTAGATTCAGTGCCCGATCCAGTGCCGAATCTAGTTCCGGTTCCAGATATTCCATAGAAAACTCCAAAGGACGTCTTAAGCGAACCTTTGCTTCCTGATGTCAAGCCCAGCACTAGCAGGAACATTTCAAAGACCAGGGTAACTTTGCAGAGGCAAAGAAAAATGTTTGCAGAGATAAGGAAGACGCAGGCGACTGTCAATCTCCTCATCCCCAAATCTCTTTTCTTGAGGATTGTCAGATCCATAAGCGATAGAATAAAGTGGAAAGGTTACTTTAAATGGTAGAGTAGCACCGTCGCATGTATTCAAGAGTCATGCGAGGACTTGATTATAGACTTATTGAATGATAGTAACATTTGTGCTACCCATGCCGCCAGGAGGGTCTCACACTAACGGACAAGGATATGACATTAGTAAGCAGAGTTAGGTATAAGTATGACATTAGTAAGCAGAGTTAGGTATAGGATACACACCTCGCATGTATTCAAGAGTCATGCGAGGACTTGCCGAGGACTTGCTTATAGACTTATTAAATGATAGTAACATTTGTGCTACCCATGCCACCAGGAGGGTCACACTAACGGACAAGGATATGACATTAGTAAGCAGAGTTAGGTATAGGTATGATAAGTTCATGTGACCTCTACCATTCAGGGATAGGAAGGCACCAAAAATCCTCTCCATTTCTCTTGCTTTGAAGAGGATTAGGACTTCTGACAAGGTGGTTATTGAAGAGGTGACAACAGCAGGTCCACAAGGGCTTAAGAGGCTTGTAAAGGGGGCAGATCTGAAAGGAAAGGAGACATTAGAAGAGAATGTCGATAGGGATGATTTGGCAGAAAACCTTCTAAAGTTGGAGGGAGAGAATAACGACAAACTTAAGGCGGTGCCTAGTCAGATTATATGCCATGTCTCGTACAACGCGCGCCGAGCAGGAGGAGTTTATATGCACGTTGAAAAGAATAGAGAGATCAATGACAGTATTGTGCTTACTTGTTTAAGGTGTGTACTCTTGAATGCTTTCTTATTTTGATTTCTTTTTCCCTTTCCTAATGTTTTTAATTCAATCTGTAGGGTACTGTTGAAAGAGCTTTTTCCAGACCAAGCAAAGCAAGTATATATTTGTGATCCTTTGGTAGTATCAACTATCCTGATTGACCCGTCGAGGTCTGACGAGGACCTTGCGCCTTATTTCCAGGGAGTTAGTCCTGGTACCTGCTTTGATACCTACCCTGAACCCCCTACTTTTTTAAAGGGACAAGTGTAATTATTAGTACTGAAAGCCTAGTCCCCCTCCCTATAGCCTCCTAGTCTCCCTCCCTATATTCAAAAAGGAGACCAAATATGCACAATACTCTATTCCTATTGGTCCGTTGCTAATTACTTTCATGAGTAAAATGCCCAAAATATGTCCAAATGTCCCCTAATGAGTAGCGAAATTTCACTGCTATACTATGATTTTGTTGTTGTGCAGCAAAAATAGCAGCAAAAATATGCTACTATTTTTGTTACATAAAATTTCAGAGAGTTGTTGGATGATGAATTTAAGTTATACATGTCACATATACACAGAAAATTATTTATATTTTTTTAAAAAATATCTGTCAGAACCCTTGGAGCCATGTTTCGAGCCCAAAAAAAGATAGTTGAAAACTTTTCAAAAGCAAAACAATGTCAAGATCATAGATCTATCCCATCTTGTAAAAAATCCATATGTGCTGCTTCATTAATGTCTATATCTAATGGAAGCTCAATGAAAAAATGGGTTTCCATATCAATATCAATATCACTATCATGATCCAATGATGATTGATAGGTGACTCATCATCTTCTTCGAATTGATGTTCCTCATGCTCTTGATCGTTCCCCTCCAAAATGTTTTCTTGATTGTCTTCTTTCAATGAGCCGATTTGAGGTAGTACTTGCACCTCATCCAGAGATTCGATCTCCACATCTCGATCTTGAAAGATATGTTTTGAATAAGGGGAAACTTGTATAACATACCACCACTTTGGATCAATTCGATCAACGTGAAACACAACCTAATATCACAAATCAAAGGGGTTACACTTTTATTATACTACATCAAGATTTAATTTGGGATTGGTTGGGTTACTAACCTATTGACAGTGTTGAGGTAGTACGAAAGTATCTTTCTCATCATTCCAAAACTTGGTGGAATCAATTTGAAAGAATCCATTTGGATGTTTCTTCACGATTGCTTGAGCATCTCTATATATCACCTTGAACCATTTGGCATCAAAGATGAATAGACTAAATCCTCTAAATCCAACCTCAAGAATATTTCGAATAGTTCCACGATACTCAAGATTGTCCTCAATGACATTGGTATCATGTCTACTAGCTCGACTTTATTGCTCAAAAGTTGCTATCACACCATAATCAATTGTTTCTTTTAGAATCCACACGCTCTATGTAAAAGTGCCTAACATATTGCATTGTATAGTTTCTATTAATATCAAACAAAAGTATGACATTTAGTATAGTGCATTAAACAAGGCATATACATGAGACAGAGATGAAGAATGTACTTACTTGAGAGTCACATCCTCTTGCATGCTCTTCTGTTGTGATCATCTCTCCATTTTGCAATGCCATCGACATTTCCATATAAAGCCATTTTATATTGATCACATTTGGTAGAGGTTCCAAGCCATGGACAGGAATGGCAGGCATCTATTTGCTCTTCTGAAAGCTCTTCTCTCGTCCTTTCGTCTACTGATTTCATCCTTGTATCTCCCAATCTAGTTCTCCATCATGGGACTATTTAGAATGCAGAATGTATTCACCTTGTGGGGCATAGTGCTTCATCCACTCTTCGTTGCCTTCCTTTTCCCTGAGGCATATTAGTTAGGATTAGTCGAGCATCCTCCTCATTGCTCCACAATCGTGGCATGGAAGGATCTATGTGAGATAGATGTTTTGAGATATACACAAGAGACTCTTGCATCAACCATCCCTTTTCCATGCTTACTTCTGGCCTTGCTCTTTGTCTCAATAAATCCTTCAATAAATCCTTTAAGGTTTTCATGAACCTTTCAAGGAAAACATCCATTGAACATGAACAACACCACAAAGCTCCACTTTAACATGCACCACAAGATGCAATTGGCTAGTGAGAATTGTTCTAGGAAAGTTTTCCTCGATAATACACACTACCTCAATAGCATCCTTGATCATACACACTATCTCAATAGTATTGAGATGAGCCATCTCTCCTATAAAGGATATGTACCTACATACATAGTAATCATGTGTACTATTTACCAATACATAATTTGTGAGCACATAAGAATACCAAATATGCAATATAACTTAGCTAGTAAATTCAAGAGAAAATTCATACCTCACCAAGATTCCCCTTTTGTAAATAGCCTCTCTCACCTTCTTGTCTCCACAACCAACTATAGCAATTGGAAGAATAAACTTTGCATAGAAAAAAATGAAAGTTAGTATATAAGCCTATAAATTATGTACCATAAAGAGAAAATGAATAAGTGAATATTTATATACCTGTAATATCTTATGCCAATCATGTGTCTTGAGGCCATATAATTATACCTCTCCTTTTTTTTTTGTCTTTTTGAAGGCACCCTTCAATGACACTACATCGGCAACGTTTTTAGCAGCGTTTTTGTAGCATTTTTTGAAGGAAAATATTGGGGGTTTTCACGATGCTCAGCAGCAATATATTGCTGCTAAGCAGTGCTTTTTTGCGCTCAGCAACGTTTTTCAGTGGAAAAATGCTGCTAAGCAGTGTCTATAGAGTAGTGAAAAAATGCTACTATACTATAAAAATATCCCACTTCTTTTGCCGCTGCATAGTTTTATCTTTTTTGAATACAATAAACTTATACTCTGAGTTTTTTTAACAAGTTTTTGCCTTGTCTATCACTTCTACCTCTCCTACCCTATCCTCCTCAAGCTCAAGCAAGGTATGTCTATTGTTTTCCTTCATTTCCTATGCAAACAAGCTTTCCATTAAAGCTTTCTCTTTCTTCTCTTTTAAGTTTTTCTTTTCTTCTCATTGAAGCTTGACCCTAACCCTAGCTTCTACATAGAAACCCTAAAGAGATTTGATGGGGAGCTCTCCACAAAGCTCTCTATTATGTTTTCTATTTAGGATTAGGATTAAGCTATAATGAGAAGGGAAAAAGAAAGATTCAATAAGTTAGGGTAAAATCTTTCATTAAGATTTCTATTAAGATTAGAGTTTTGTATATGCTTTCTATTAGGGTTAAGATTAGGGTTACTAATACTTTTTTTCTTTATTTGGTTTGATTTTGTAGGTTATCCACACATACAAGCCCCATAAGGTAAGAGATCTCTCCCTTTTATGTTTCCTCTCTTATGCTTTTACATAGATCTCTCCCTTTTATGTTTCCTCTCTTATGCTTTTACATGTTATAGGGTTTGTAAGTTTTAGGATCTATTTTTTTTTCTCCCCTACATGGATAACATAGCTCCTCTCTAGAGGTGGCCATATTCTGTAGCCTTGGGTGCTTCCTATGCATGCCGGTAGCTTTCGATGCATGTCGGTAGCTTCCGCGAGTGCTTCCTACACATGTCGATAGTAACCTACGCATGTCGGGTGCTTCCAATGCATGCCGGTAGCTACCAACAACGAATGCTAGTAGCTTCCAACGCATGCCGATAGCTTCCTACGCATGCCGGTAGCAACAACCAATGCATGCCGATAGCAACCAACGTATGCCGTTAGCTTTCTATGCATGTTGGTAGCAACCTATGCATGCTTGTAGCAACCTATGCATGTTGGTAGCTTCCTATGCATGCCAGGTGCTATCGATGCATGTCAGGTGCTTCCGACACATGTCGGGGGCAACCTATGCATGCCGGTAGCTTTTGATGCATGCCAATAGCTTTCAATGCATGTTGGGTGCTACCGATGCGTGCTTTCTACACATGTCGGTAGCTTCCAACGCATGTCGGGTGCTTCCTACGCGCATGCCGGTAGCAACCTACGCATGCCGATAGCAACCAACAAATGCTGGTAGCAACCAACGCATGCCGGTAGCTTCCTATGCATGCCGGTAGCTTCCTATACATAAGAGTTTTAAGTATTTATGTTTTTTCTTGGATAGATGGCAAATAACTTGAGGCGTGATGTTACACGTGAAGGAGGAGTTGATATCCCAACAATATTTGTAAGTATATATTAACCTCACATTGTATCTTATCTTTTAATTAAAGAAGGTTATCTTAAATAACAACTTTCTAAAATGTTCACTTGTTTGTGTGTACAACTGCAGCTTGAAGGAGTGGACCGCCACCCTACACACAAGAGGAATATGATTTTGCATTACAACGGGGTTTGCAAGCTCTATTTGAAAGGGCGCAAGATGAAGGATGGATTTTATTGGAGGAGATTCTTGGCAAGTATGGCAAGTAAGTACATTCCTAAACTATAAACCTCTTTTTTTTTCCAAAACTAATTCTCACTTGTGTTAGTTTTATTATGTTTTAAGATTATATAACTCGAAACGGTGGTGCAAACGTAGCTACCGATAGAAATGGAAATGTGAGAAGAGAAGGAGCTGGAGCCGCAAGGAACAATACCAATCGCACATCATTCATGAGATCTAGATAGCCCCTCTCTCCATAGGTTTTTATTACGCTTTATCTAGTATATGAGTTTTTTGGAAACATACTCTTATGTAATCCGCTAAGTATTGTAATTGAATTTTGACATTCCTAAAACCATGATTTGCAAATGTCTTTTCTTTTTGGTATTTGTAAGTTTCACATTACACTTGTCCATGATGATGTGAAGTTATGTTAGTTTTACTGTGTCTACATTAAAAAAAAAGAGCTGGGGCGGCAGACTAGGGAGTTCTGTGTAGACTCCCCAGTCTACCCCAAATTTTTTTAAATTCTATAGTACAATCACTGCTCAACAGCAAAAATAATGCTGCGAGTTTCGCTGCTGCAGAGCAGCTAAGTTCCTATTGCAGCAAAAATAGCAACGTGTTTAGCAACGATATAGGCCCGACATCTTTGCACTCTTCTAGTTATAAAAGTACTGCTATTTTCGCTGCTAAACCCTCATTCTATTGTAGAGTGATTGTACTGCTGAATTAAAAAAACTAGGGCAGACTAGGGAGTTCTGTGTACACCCCCAGGCTACCCTAATTTTTTTTAATTCTGCAGTATAATCACTGCTCATCAGCGAAAATAGCGCTACTAGTTTCGCTGCAGAGCAGCGAACCTATTTTACAGCACAAATATCAGCGTGTTTAGCAACGATATATGCCCGACATCTCTGCACTCTTCTAGTTATAAAAGTGCTACTACTTTCGCTGCTAAACCCTCATTCTGTTGTTGTAGTGTGAATGCATTACTCTCGTTGGTATACGAAAAGAGGTAATCACACTTTTCACCTTATTGTGCTCCTTCTTGGTTAATACCCATGGTGCCTTTGGTGGGACCATGTTGCCACTCTCACTTTCAATTGGCCATGCACTTTGAAGGCATCCAATATTTTGTAAGTCATTCCTTGCACCCTTTGTATCTCTTTTACCAATTAAATGGTTTATGTCATTATTTTAAAAGGAAAAGATACACATTTATGAACACTAATATTAAAAAAAAAACTCTTCTTTAAAAGATAACCAAGCTAACCTGGCCACCATTTCCTTGAGGAGTTTGTAAAGGGAGGGTTGGGGCCGCATTGGGAGCATCTTCTCTAATCTTCTTTGTTGCGTGCTCCTCCCGAGGCAATATTCTAACATTTTCGAGAAGGGACCATCTTGGATGTCGTCTTGTAGGGCTCGATGTCGCGGTCGAAACGCTCTAATCAGATCTCAATTCTGAGATTGTTTGCTCACTGTATGAGCAAAAGACCACAGCGCATGAACCCTCTCTAAGCCCAAAACCTCTTGCTAAAGTCCACGTAAATGGGGGGGATTGTGAGATGTCCTTAACACAAAAACGTTTTGCTGAAGGGGAGAAGGGCTGCTGTAAGTCTCTTCACACGGGGGGGAGAAGAGTTAAGGACACTGCCTCCTCCTAGTAGCAAGAGGGGGATAGAAGAAAATTGCCTTATCTGAAAAGTGGCAAATGAGGGGGTGTGGAGAGGGGTGGCTGTACCACCGCAGGTACACTGCACAGGGACAGATGACGGTACGGACGGCGGCACAACAGAGCATAAGCTACGCAAAAATGCCTGTTGTTGCCCATGGAGCACCTCGGCGGGGGTTTATATAACTATGGGGTATGGGTATGGGCGCTGCGCAAAGCAAGGATGAAAGGACGGTGTACCAGCAAAGGTTGTAGATCAATGGCCTGCATGGCTCAGGGAAAAAGGTACGGTGTCGGTTAAATAGCAGGGAAAGGAGTGATACGCATGTACCTTATCTGGTCAATGGCAACATGGGTGTCCACGTAGTAGCGGTACGTGTGGACCACACAGTGGGTGGTCGTCCTTTGGTTCTTGTGCGGCCATCATACGGGCACCCTGGTAAGTGTGTATGGTCCAAGTTTTGGAGCGGGGTCCCCAAATTTGGGACGTCGGCCTCGATTACCGCCCCGGGGGACAAATTTTCTTTTTGTCTATCGGGATGTTCTCCTAGTCGTTGGGGTGCAGACCGTTCATCAATCGGACGCCCGGTCATGCATTTATTAAGGTTTAAAGGTCGTCACTAATGGCTGAAATTTGCGTATAAGCTTGATTCGGTGTCCGTTTTGGATGCTGTAAATCCTATATTAGGGTAAAATTGTGCGCAGATTCTAAATTTGGACTCAAAATTTAAAGATTCTAAGTGGAAATGACTTATTTAATAAAATCATTGATTTTTATACCATAAAAACTCATAAATTTATCTATTACATGGACATTTCTTTATTAGTGAAGATGGGTATGTTACACTTTGATACGTCGCCTTAGTGTCTCAAGCTTCTCAATCAAAGGCTTGAGGTACACATCCATGTTTTCCACCTTATACTTGCCTAGTACAAGGAGAGAAAGCATGATATGACCTTTCTTGATTGCCGCCAATGGAGGGAGGTTGTAATTCACCAATGTAATAGGCCAAGTAGACCATGATGTGGACTTGAAGCCAAATGGGTTAACACCATCCATGACCAAGCCAAGACGTAAGTGACGGGGCTCATCTTTAAACTCTGTCCATTAATGCTCCACATGTTGCCATGCCGGTGAATTAACTACAATCCTCAATGATGCCATCAGTTGAGCGAAGGGCAATAAAATACAATTAGATGTAGAATCGAGAAGGGTTTAGTCTCACTTACCTCATTTGCTTAAGTCCCCAAAATGGGCTCATCCAAGTGTATGCCTCGTGTATGCATCCACGCCCACAATTATGGACAAGGGGCTCTGTATCCATAGTCATACTCCTCCTTTGTTGGGTGACACCCAACAACCTCCCTCTACAGAAAACAATTAAGAAAATATACAATTAGTTAAAGAAAACAATATAGCACAAAACAAAATGAAAGAGGAGAAGAAATGATTACTAAAATAGGTACTTACAAAACGAGCAATGAAGGAGGACTTTCCTCCCAAGCCAAAGTGTGAAGCCCTTTGCTTCTGTAGTCGGGAAGCACTTGTTGTCTCTTGTTGTTGAAAAGTATGTGGGTGCTTTCTAACGAAGCTGAGCATGTGCCTCCACTCCTTAGACGTGCAAACGCTAGGCTTCTCCAAATTATTCTTTGCTCTCTTGATATTTTCTCCCCTATTAGAGAGAACACTCTTAATTCATCTCTTCATCCACTCCTCAGAGAAGCAAAGACCTACATGTGAAACATGAAACTCTGACTTAATCACATCAATGACGTATTTCTTTGAAATCTCATCTTGTGCTTTCCACTTTTTAAAGGAGTTCATGAACTCCAGGTTTGCAAGTACATGCATGCAGTTCATGACTTGCTTCCCTCATGGATCCATCATGCAGTTCATGACTTGCTTCCCTCATGCATCCATCATCTCACAAGGGTACCATTGAGACATCCATGTTGTATGGTAGGGTGCATGGATCGAATAGTGGAATGAGTCTCCTGGGGACTAGCTCATAATGTGTAGATGAAGAGCCCCTTTGTTGGGGAGACGCATCGAGAGACCTAGTGTTGCTTTTGCCAAAGCAAAAGTAGAATGTTTCCCTTGCTAGCATGTCTACTAGCCCCCCCAGACTCCCTACTACGTTGTCATTATGGTGAAGAAGGACGTGAGGGAGTGGGGTGGGTCTAGTCGAGGATGGTAGTGTAGGCTCATCACAACCATATCGTGATGGGCCTGCACCACTCGGCCCCGTGCCACTCAGCCCTGCACCTATCAAAGGCATGGTGTGCTGCGATTGGCCAAGTGGGGTAGATTGCCCTCATGGCATCGAGACTGGCCCAATTGTAAGCCCACCTGCATATAAAATTAAAAAATAAGACTTATAGAACACATAAAAGGTTAACTTTGTGTATGTGAAAAGGTTTGATGGAACCATACCTATGTCTGAGTAAACTGAGACCAAGCTTACTGTCGATATCATTCATTTATAATAGATATCAGATTTGACACATCTGGGTCTTGTGATGGGTCAAGACCATATTAGGGAGTTCGAGAAATCCCATTGCTTTGGGAATTTTATTTTCAATAAACTTTTTAGTGTATCTTCAGTATACCAAATCTAAAGTTGTCAGAGAATGTGGATTTAGAACCTACCCTTCAAGAGCTTTCCAATATTATTTCAAATGAGTTGGTTTTGAAAAAGTTTAAAAGGGTTCACTGTGCTCCCATTTTTTGCAAACTGGGAATTGGGATTTTCCTGAACTCCCTAATATGGAACATTGCCTATACATACATGCATGAGGCAACAAAATATGATTTCTCTAACAAAAGCCATGCTTAAATCTTAGAGAAAAAAGGCATGTGATATTAGAACATTGTTGAGACCCACTACAATACTGCTTAGACAAGCAGGGTGCACAGTGCTTCTTTCAAATGATAACTTCTGAGGACTTTCCACACGCTCCCCACTATTAAATCCAAAGGAAAATCCTCTTTTACAAGAGAAGGATAGTGAGAAGATCAAGGGCCCCTCCACTATAACCACCTTCTATGGATAACTACTCCTAACTTGACATAAACAATATTCTAGATGACCTACAATAATTCCCATATCTCTATGCATAGAATTCAACCCTAAACTTGCATCTAAGGGTGCAATAAACATGAGGTTGAATGAATAAGAGAGCTTAGCTCGACAATGTCAAGACAACCAAGAGAAAATAACAACTTAAGCTTAGACAAAAAAGGCAACATATGATAGCAGGGTGGAGACTGCCCCTTTTGGATGATAGCAGGGTGGAGACTGCCCCTTTTGGATGATAGCTTCTGAGGACTTTCCATACGCTCCCCAATATTAAAGCCAAAGGCAACTTCTCTTTCACAAGGGAAGGATAGTGAGAAGATCGAGGGCTCCCTCTCCACTATAACCACCTACTCACGGATAACCACTCCTAACTTAACATAAACAACATTCTAGATGACCTACAACAATGCCCCATATCTCTATGCGCATAAGCCCAAACCCTAATAGGCTATGTATATTAGGCTATTACATAAGGGCTATGCATAGGGGCTATGCATAGGCTATGCATAGTAGGCACTATGCATAAGAGCTATGCATAAGGGCTATCCATAAGCCTATTGCATAAGGGCTTATGCATAGGGTATGCATATGCCTATTGACCTGACCCTAATCCCCAACACCCAAGGGTGCAAAAACTTGAAGAGAAGAAGCATAAATAAATAATGGAAAAAGAGGGCTTACCTCTTCTTTGAGAATCTGTTTATGAGCCGCCCTATGGCCTAAACCCCTAGTGGTTACTTGCTTGAATAAACCTATAAAACATTATCATAATAAATCAAAACATTAGTTCATTTTAACATATTATGCAATAGGCCTTACTCATAAGCCTATGCATAAGGCCTATTGCAATAGGCTTATGCATAAGGCTTATTGCATAGCCTATTGCATAAGCCTATTGCATAAGGCTATTGCATAAGGCTTATGCATAGCCTATTGTTAACCCATTCCTAGGGTTAACAAGAGCTCAATCCAACTGGCAAGACGAAATCAGTCCGGTTGAAGATCCATCAATGCCTGGTGCCCACAGGTTTGACCTAAGCCTCACACTACTGATCTACAGAGAACATGCTGTGCACAACACTCTCTTGCTGTCTCTCACTCTCTCACTCTGACAGCATAAGTGATGCGTAGAAGGAGACAATGTACTTCTCTTCTAATTTAGATACAAAAAGATACACAGTTGCGTGAGATGTTGCCTCTTTCTTCCTCCTGCTTCTACTCTCCTGAATCTACAGTTACAAGATGCATGTCAGCTATATTTGCTGGCTGTTACAAGATTGTATTAAAGACTGTACAGTTACAACAACTCATATGATTACATGGTAGGGTGAGCATTCCACTGGACGTGTTCTGCGCCTTCATGGTGGCTGTTGATCATCCGGCGGCTATTGATGTATGTCCCACCAATCGTCCGATGTGGCAGATGGACGGCAACACCTGGCACGCCCGGTGGCTCTGCGAACGACAGCAGCTCCTGTAGCTCTGAAGCTCTGATACAATGGGGGTGGGGGGACAGGATCAGCAGGGGGCTTCTAGGTAGCTTTTCTGGTCTTTCGTTCCTGTTCTTGGTGATATCTCTCCGCCAATCTTGGATTACAGCGTCCAAGTCCCCCTTGATGTTCATTGTGCTGAACCTGATTTAAAAATCTTGAGAGTATTAGTACGCTTGATTGTATAATTCATGCTTTGTAAAAATAGAGCAGCGGACAGCTGGATGTTGTCTGATTGAGTCAATTACTGTAGAGGAAGATCATCTTCTTTGTGTGGTTCAGTAGAAACTGCTAACCATCATTGTGGAGTAGCCCCAGAAGGCTAGGGGGATGGCCTAGTAGATGTGCTGCTGGCAGGAAGGTAGTCATGTGAAGAAAATCTTTTAGCTTGTCTTGATTAATAGGCATAGCTGCATCATGTTGCTCATATTCATCCATAACCTTCTACAAAGCAATGGCAGCATACTCCAAGTTGTGATGCCTTGTAAGATTCCTCCCTCCAGCTTTTGAGATGTAAAGGTGTAAGAACCTCCCCTTTAGTCTCTGTAATCATCCCGTAATTTTGAATGCTTACCATGCACTTGATGGTATGTATGTAGGATGAAGGGGAAGAGGAGGATCCTGATTATGAGCATGAAACGATGGAAGAAAGTGAAAAGGACAAAGAAGACGATGATGATGATCACTTGGAATCCGATGAGGATTCCAGTTAGCCACCTCTTCATTGATATATTTTTTGTATATATGGCCAAAGGCTCGACACTTTGTGAAATAAAATAAAATTTGGGCTCAATTGCATTCTTCACAATCTATGTGTTTCTTATGTTTATGTTTATGTTTGTGTCATAAAACAATGACTCTGTTTTAATTAAAAAGAAGAGTTAGGGGAAGACTAGAGGGAGTCTTGTGTAGACTCCCCTGTCTACCCCAGCTTTTGTTTTACTACGTAGTGCTTTCGTTGGCAGTGCAAATAACAGCAAAATATCACTGCTCGACAGCACTATTTTTGCTATTGAGCAACGAACCCATTACAACAAAAATAGCAGTATTTTTAGTAGCAAAAATAGCCCGACATCTGCCTACCCTTCTAGTTATAAAAACGTTGTTATTTTTCCTACTACACCCTCACTATATATAGTGGCATAGGAAAATAAAATACATTAGGAAAAAAATAGACTATAAAATGGGCCCTTTACTAATCAAAAACTTAGTGCTAATCAAGATATCCACGAATGGGAAGGGGGGAGAGTGCACATTCTATCCACTAGCTTTAGCTATAAAATATAGAAGGGTAGTTATTACATTTCTTAGCCTTGTCCCCCTATCTTCCAACTCTCTCTAGAGGTCACACCAAAGTTCAAGTCACGGGTCAAATCTCCTTTTTGAAATGACATGGGCTAACATTTTTAAATAAAAAAGTGCAGCTCGTCGGCCAAAAAAAACCTTGAAAATTAAAATTTTGGTTTTCCCTCCAAAAAGGTATTTTTACCTCAAAAAAGGCTACCTAATCATATTCTATGGTGGGAAACCCATTTTTCAAGCTCATTTCAGCTCTCTAAGCTCTTAATCTCTCTCTAATCCTCTTCCACAAGCTTCTTTAATCTTTGATTATTGCATAATCATCTCTAAAGCTATTGTACCCTCCCTAATCTCATCTTACTCTCTCTTGCTCACCCATACCAAACTTTAATCTTCTATTTCTTTAATCATTTCTAAGCTGTTGTGCCCTCTCTTTTCCTCACTCTTATTCACCCATACATCTCATTAGGCTTACCTCTAAGAGACCAAGTGATTCTATCTTTGAATACCTTCTCTACAACAATACAAATGATGAAGGTGAGTAGATCGGGCATCCATTTAGGATGAAAGATTGGGTTTATATGAAACCAAGTGTCACAGGTCCACATTGAGTTCTTAACCGTGGTGTTTTGGAATACCATTGGAAGGGAAGGATTCTTCATTTCAAGAAAAATAAGAATGGAGAAATCAAGGCAATAATACAACATGTCTACATGGCTGTAGACATGTATCTTCCTCCTTCCATGGAGAGGAATAGGGTCCCTTGCACAACTGTAAGTATGTGGTTAATTTTATCTGGAAATGGCTTGTTTTGTTTTACTAATTATGGTATGTGGGTTACAGACATTTTTCCATCAAGCTATATTGAAGAACAACCTTTGAGAAGCCTCACTGGTGTGTTTAGTGCTTTTCATAGTACAATAAGTGAGCTAATGTTTCCAGGTGATAATTATAGAGCCCTCTTCAACAAAAATATATTCTTTTACACACACTCTTACAAAGTCCCTTCTTGGCCTAGAGAATATGGTAGCCTTGAGGAGATCCCTGTGGACTCTTTACATAGTGTAGAGTGGCCAGTTCTCGGATAGGTGGAGTGTTAATGCTTTTAAAAACAAGATGTATTCTATCATACACTCCTCCATAAAATTCTCTAAGGCCTCTAAGTCTGTGGAGCTTGGATGGTTTGCCCCAATCCATCTATTTATATTTATGTTCTTTAATCTTTCTCCACAACCCACCCCAACAATGCTCATTTGCAAGAAATTACAAATTGAACAAATTGACAATGTCTTGGGTATTAGATGGAATATTGTGGAGGGGTTACACAAAGGTGACATCTACTCGTGTGTAAAGTGGTCCCTTCAAGTGTGACCTTTCGATACTTGAAGAGTTGTCAGAGCTTATCCAGTCGATTCTTTTATGAAATGATGGATGAAGAAGAATGGGGAGTGGATTCCCTTACAATCAAGTAAGGGTGTGTGGATACACCCATAGATTTATCTGTGACTCTTCCTGATGGTTCAATTGAGATCGGTGGCAATTGTTGCTGAGCTTTTCTAAAACTCCTCCTCAGTCCATCACAAGGCTTTGATCAGCCTCTGCAATTGCTGATTTTAGTATCATCATCGACTCATGCACACCACCCTGCACCGAAACAAGCCCTTGTTGCAAAGCCTCTGAGCCCTTATTGTCGATGGTTTCATAGCTAACAAGGAGAGGCACTTGGCTTGGTTGAGCTTGTAGACCTTTTCTATGTCATGTAAAAAGAGGAATTCCTCCCCTTCAATCACCATAGAGTTGATCTTACTAAGCTCAAGCTCCGACATCTCATGTGTAACCTCCTTTACCTTGCCCACTGCATCTGGTACATCTAGGGTACCCTCTATAGGACCCTCCCCCACCAGGACCGAGATTGTGTCGTCAATGCCATATTTTTGGAGACCCTTCCACTTAGCAAGAAGAGGCGCAAGCGTCTCAAGAACATTATGAGTTAGTCTAGAAAATTATCGTAGATACTGTGTGTTCGACACTACTACTTTGTTAAAGACAATCAATGTAACTGCTTTTTATTAATACAAGTGGGTTTTTCTATACATAATGTCTACATAAAGTTTGAATAATGTAAGTTTCCATGATATGAGAGAGAGAGAGAGAGAGAGAGAGCCATTATGGATAACACTGGATTGCATGCATGTTTAGTTTGTGGTATCAGTAGTGGTTAATTTGGGCCAACTTCCCATGATGTCCCCTATCCTCTTTAACCACAATGGTTGTGTAGTTCTATCCTATCCAGCCATGATATGGGAGAGAGAGAGAGAGAGAGAGAGAGAGAGAGAGAGAGAGAGAGAGAGAGACATTGTGAATAACACTGGATTGCATGCATGTTTATTATGTGGTATCAAGAGTGATTAATTTGGGCCAACTTCCCATGATGTCCCCCCCTGTCATCTCTGACCCTCGAGGGGGTCACTATATGTAAATCCTCTATATCACGTGCATTCAAGGCCTATTTAAAAAGTTCCTTATCTGTGAATTTTTTAGTGAATATAATGTATCCTTTCCTATTCAAATCTGTAATTTTTTTTAAAATACAATAAATAAATCCCCTCTGTAAATATATTTCTGTAAGTTTCAAATATTTAAAATGTCTTTCTGTTGAACCCACGTGATACTTACATATTTATACGAGTGACCCCCCCCCTCCCCCCCGAGCTCTGACCACAATGAGTGTGTAGTTCTATCTGATTTAGCCAACACGCATCTCTAATTGATAGCAAGGCCTATGTGTATGTGAATGTGAATGCTTATACATGACAATTGGAAGCCACCAAATACAAAATAGCCCTAACCTAAATAGGGCAACTTTTGCCCAGACAGGCTTGCTATCTGGGCAAAAGACGCCATGTTCAGGTTGGGGCTCCTTTTGCATTTTCTAGCCTTATGTATAAGCATTCATATAGGCCTTGCTATAAACTAGGTGCTTAAAATTAAAGATATATAGTGCCCTACAAAGTAGTATTAAGATCATAAAAGATACCCTTTTACATGATGAGAGAGTTCTTACACATGGAAGGAGAGAGTTTGATTAATGTGAACCATTGATAAATACATTTTTCCCATGATGAGCTACCAATAAAATGGAAAATGTAGTGCCTTCACATTGGTCGTGACATCACCTAGTTATTTAGAGTTCAAAGTAAAATGGCAAAATGTTACACTGTCCGTGATGTTGACATTGGAAGCATATTTTGAGAACTATCTATATCATACATTGCAAGCATGTATCATTTGAAGGCCTAGAAAAACAAAAAAGACCCAACCTGAACATGGCAACTTTTTCCCAAACAGGCTTCCTGTCTGGGCAAACGTCTGGGCAAACATCACCCTATTCGGTTGGGGATTTTTTTGCTTTCTTAGGCCTTCAAATGATACATGCTTGCAATGTATAATATAGATAGTTCTCAAAAGACTTTATATTCTTGCAATGTATGATACAAATAGGGCTCACTTTGACAATTTAATTCTATAAGATTTAAATCACCAAGCTGTACATGGATTCATCAATAATATGAATGAGTAGCTGTACAATGGTACAGTGGACATCACCACCATGAAGTGGCCTTTATGATCCTCCATATATCATCCATGCTCAACACATGCCTATATCTCTACTTTGCCTTCATAGACACCTCTAATAACCCATGCTCACTCCATGCCTAAATCTATGATTTGAGTACATGGACACCATGTAAAATTGTGAACTGACACTTCAGTATCTGTATGTATCCAAGGTGCTTTAGAGATACTTTAAAAAATTCAAGCCCATTTTATGAATTGAATCCCATTTCATGGTGAAAACTTACACAGAGGAGGAGGTTCATGCTCTAGGCCTTACTATGACCCTTCAGAAACTGATCCCCTTAGACATAAATCAAAAATATTCATTCTTTTACATTCAAAAATTGATCCCAACAAATTCTAGGTGAGTTTCTACACTGATAAGGGGGATTGGATGAGGTTTTTTAACAGTAGCCTTGCTATCACCAAGAAATTTAAACTAAATAATATTAAAATAAAAAAATAGTGATACATATGGTTGAGAGGAAGGTTTACAAAGGCAAAAAGACCCCCAACCTGAACATGGCAACTTTTGTCCAGATAGGCTTCCTGTCTGGGAAAAAGTTAGGCTTACAAAGGCAAAAAGACCCCCAACCTGAACATGGCAACTTTTGTCCAGATAGGCTTCCTGTCTGGGAAAAAGTTACCCTGTTCCAAGTTGGGGGTTTTTTTAACTTTTCTAAGCCTTCAACCTATACATACTAGCAAGTGAAATATACAAATCACCCTTGCAAATAAAATATACAAATAAAATACATGTAGATTTTTTTGATACAGATGCACATGCAATAAAGCCCTTGATGGACAAGTTGAGAAGTACCAAAAAAAGAATATATTAATTGAAGTTTTACATTGTCCAATCATGTACATCATAAGGGGGAATATTCAGATGTTATAACGTTGAATGGTGGTGTGTGCCAGCTTCATGTCTTTACACATGATTGTGACCCACTTTGCATGGATTGCACATAGATTAGAATCCTCAAACATGGTGACCAAAAATGCCTCCGCTACTTCTTGGATTGTAGCCAAGGCAAGGCTTTGCATCCTCTTTTCTTGGCCCCCAAAATCGTATAGTATCTCTTTGACAAGACGTGCAAAAGGATCTCTCGGGATGAGGAGGTCGACACTCTTCTAGAACCTCCGAATCTCCTTTAGAGCTACCATGCCATTGTGTTGTTTCCTCCTGGGGGCACGAGGAGGAGGGTTTCTTGCGGGTGGTCAAGGAGGACGTGCATGAGCACTCAAATCTCGTGCACGTTTACACCGAGAGGATGATGGATCTCCTTTAGCTGTTGACAAGACGTGCAAAAGGATCTCTCGAGATGAGGAGGTCGACACTCTTCTAGAACCTCCGAATCTCCTTTAGAGCTACCATGCCATTGTGTTGTTTCCTCCTGGGGGCACGAGGAGGAGGGTTTCTTGCGAGTGGTCAAGGAGGATGTGCATGAGCACTCAAATCTCGTGCACGTTTACACCGAGAGGATGATGGATCTCCTTTAGCTATTGCTGCTTCTGTTTGCTGCTATTGCTACTGCCACCTCTTGTTGTGTTGGCAACAATGGACCCATGCCTTGATGCAAGCTCTTCCCCCCAGTTGTGGAACATATTGGGGGGATAGGAATATCACCCCATGGTACTCAATCAAGGTCAACATCACTCCCTGTCTCTCGATCAGGGTCAGTGGTGGTGGCCGGGTTAGTAGTACCAGATGAGGGGGAGAGGGAGGTGGAGGTGGCAGCAGTGGAGAACAATGAGGTGATGGTGGATGCTTACGTGCAATGTTTTTGGTGCGAGACATGGCAAAAAGTGAAGTCAAAATATATAAATGAGAATGAATGAGATTATTATGCCTTTATATAAAGTGATTTATAATGTGTTTAGATAGTCTGAAATGGGCCAAAAACTACAAAACCACCAAATTAGACACGTTTAACCCAACGTCTACCATGTCTTGCCATTGTGGCATGCCATGCAATATGGCCTACTCTTGAACTTCCATTCCACTTCTCTATGTTTGGCTTCTTTCTTTTGAGTCATGTGGCTTTAGCAATTGCTGACATTTGAGCCCTTTTCCCTAGTAACATTTCTTGCAAGATTGCTTGCAATAGAACCAATTAAACATCTCGACAAGATAATTGCTACGTGTCTTCCCTCCACCATGTTGAGTATTCTTGAAGTACACTCGTTTGGCTGTGTAATGTAATTTTTCCATGCCTTGGGTGCTGAACATATCCAAGGACCCATATTTTTGTAGAAAATATGGTCCATGTGCATATACAATGTGCTAGGAAAAAATGCCCATGTAAGAAATTATGAAGACAAATGTTTAACTTATGGAATTTTAGTAAGCAATATCAATGGTAATTAATGAACGGCGATAATTAATATGAGAATATCTTACCATGTAATATGTAATGGAGGTATCTCCCCAACTCTCACTAACAAGCTTGATGAATTCTGTCACATCTATTTTGAACACACTTTGTTCTTCTTGAGTTGTTGTGCTCTTTAACATAGTTGTCACAACCTTGTCAAAGTAAGCCCACACCTTCTTTCTCTTGTTCTGTAGAGTTGGATCCTTGTTGAGATCTGTGGTGCACTTGCAAAGATTCTTCCAATGCTCCCATCACAGGCTCCTCCCTCAATCGTTCATAGGATGCAAGAATCGCCTCGCCTTTGCACCGCTCATTGACACTTGTTGAGAAACAATATGATGTGCCCCAGACTTCTTAAGATCTTTCGCAATCTTTACATTCCCGACATGCACTTCCAGAAAGTTGAGGAGCTCCTCCACTTGCTTTATTGCTTGGGCTGAGCATGAGGCTGGCTGCATAGTGAATGCATAGTCAATGTGAAGCTTAAGCAACCTATCAAAAATCCTTATCATGGCATGCAATATGCAAAAGTGTACAATTTGGATCCTTTGATTCCCTTTTGGGTGTTGCATCTAAATCAGAAGACAAGATCCCCTCCACCCATCGGAGCTCATCCTCGCTCTTTGGCTTAAGAATTGACCGCTTCATGCACAATGTGGACACACGGATGGAGGTATTGTGCACTACTATCACAATTACACATGCATTTTATGGTCTTCAAATCACCACCTAGATGCCAATCCACACAAAAGGAGCCCACACCATCCACTTCAAGATCCTCCCCATTCATCTATTGTTTAATGACTTCTAGAATTTGATGGCATCGTTCAAGCATCCAATTCAACACCTCAGTGTTCTCCTTTGGAACCTCAAAGGCTCCAAGCCACCAATTATCCTTCTCAAATTGAACATTAAAGAAGGGATTTTATCCTTGTCCTTTGCATATGCCATTGCTTCATTCATATATGTGACTCCCACATTTGCTCCAATCTTTTCCCTTTCACTAGTTGAGCCTCATCCAACTCCAGTATAAGCAATAGGACTCCCTGATGTGAAACCTTATAGAATCGGATCATTGAAGGTTCTTTAGGTCCACAAAGAGGTGGTTGTATGTGTTTTACTATACTTCAAGCCTATCCTTGGACTTAGGATCTAAAACCATTGTTCCTTCTACATGAATATACTCACCAAGGATTGATTTAACATCTGCATTGCTTGCCTTCTTTTCTAATGATACTTTGTAGGAAGGAGGAAGAAAGTTCCCTCGAATCCCTTGGGCACAAAGAGCTCCTTTGATGACTCCATAAATTCCCTCGTAACTAATGCCGGCTTCATCCCATGCATCTTGTACATCCCTTGCACTAATAAGCCTCTTTATGTCTTGCATAATGTCCTTTGTAATTACCTCAAGGACCCTCGTGTAATTTGGATCATGGATGATTGATGTTATCTCTTTGTTCTTCATGTAGGCTTTGAAAACGTGCATAGTATCTCCCACACAGATGCATCAATTAAGAAATTCCTGGGACATAACGAAACCACCATTAGATCTATGAAAAACCTTTAAATTAACACATACATAAAAATACAAACAAAAACTTCCATGGAAACATACCTTGTTGCCATGACCCTTCGTTTCCTTGTGCTGCCTTGCACTGAAAGATTTTCAATATTAGAAAGCTTCAATTTATGCTCACGTGCACCAATTGGTGTATGCTTCAACCTCCTTATTTTTCTTTATAATTGTGAGGTCCCCACCCGCCCGCTCTGGGGCTCCTGCCCCGTTGGCGGAAGCGGCGTCGGCCTCCTGCGCGGAGCGGCGGTCTAGCACGCTCGGGGCCTCTCCCGTGGATATTCGGGATGAGAGGCTAGCCCAGGGGGCGGTCCCTCTGAGAGGCTAGCCCGGGGGGCGGTCCCTCCGAGACCGGGCCCAGAAGACTTCCCTCGCTTGGAAGGCACGGGCGATTCTGCCAGGAAGGGGAAAATTTTCTAACTAGAAGATTACTCTAACGAGTCAAGTCTTGACTAAATTAAACTGATCTGACCAAACCTGAAGTCACATGGTCAGATCAAGAAGAGACTTGCACTTGGTCCATGGAATCACTGCTTTTTTCCTCATTTTCGAGGCACAACCCCGATGATCCCTTCCCATAGAACAAGGTCTTCTCAGGATTTAAACTGATTAATATAATAAATGAATGAGTACTGCCTGAATCAATCAAAAGTTTGAATGACTTACCCTTATACTCACCTAGAGTATGGATGACAGAAAATTGACGATTTGGCCCTTGGTTTTCAATTGCGACATAAATCTGGCCTCTTTCCTCTTCCACTACTTCTACTATCGTAATTGCTCTGGCTGCTTCTGCAGATTGGGGCGGAACTCTTTCCCTTTGGTTACCCCAGTTCTGGGAGGGAGTGCAGAGATTACTCTGAATAGAGGCAGATGGCTGAGCTGGATTCCTCCTAGGATTGCCCTGATTTTGACGAGACGGACCTTGATAGGAAGGGGCTGGTCTCGGCATTCTGGGTCCTTGACTTCCCTGTCCTCTTGACATGGCAGGAGTCGGGCAGTCTTTAAGCTGGTGATCGAAACCTTGACATCCAAAACATCTGTTCTCACTTCTAAGATCATCCCTCTGAGTCCTTGACTTCCCTGTCCTCTTGACATGGCAGGAGTCGGGCAGTCTTTAAGCTGGTGATCAAAACCTTGACATCCAAAACATCTGTTCTCACTTCTAAGCTCATCCCTCTCTGAGTCCTTGAAAAAGGTGGGGCTCCTGAGAAAGTGTTCTGAGGGAAGGGTCTTCCTTCACTTCGGAATCTACCAACATCTTGATTCTGATTTGGACCTTGCTGCCTCTTTGGGGGTGGAAAGTTTGAAGTGCTTCCCGGGGTTTGGAACCTTTTAAAGTTTGAGGGTGTAGGCTTTGGTGGGACCTTAACAACAAATGACTTGGCAAAGTCTTTTGCCATTCTGACAGCTTCTGCCATTGAGACTGGTTTGGCATTTTTCACTAAAGTGTCTAATGGCTCATTCATTCCTCTCTCGAATGAATATGGCCATCAGCTGCTCTTCATCCAAAAGTGGAGAATATTTGAGGAGAAGGGCAAATGCCTAATGGTATGTTGAAATGTCAAGCTCGTATACAGCTGGAGGATAGCACATGGGTGCTGACAGACTGACAGTATGGTAGATAGATATCGTGTGGTGTGTTTATGACCGCGTCGAGCTGGTCATGTGTGGTGTGGACATTACATTAGGTTTACTTTGTAGTGTGGACATAACACTATGTTGTGTTCTCCTTTGTGTGTGTGAGAGAGATGGTGACTATGGCTTCTCTCCTTCTTTATGGTTGATGATTATGGATTAGGGTTTGCTTCCCTTGTGTGTGCTGTCTACTGCTTCTGTTTTTTATCATGGTATCAGAGCCAAGAGCTCATTAGCTGAGTTGTGAGAGTGAGTGAGAGAAGAGGGAAGAAGAAGGAAAAGCTGTGAAGGAAGCCATTGAAGCTGTGGAGCAAAAGAAAGCTGTGGAGCACACACCGGCATCAGATCTGAGAGCTAAGGACCATTGGTGAGTGTAGCAAGACCCCCTCTGCGGATTGCAGGTATCAAAGAGCAGGTTCAGTGAAGATTGAAGGGCATAAAGCAAAGGAAAAATTCTGGTTTTTTCTCTAAGCTTTCATGGAAAGCTTGAAGTGAATGTATACTCTTGGCAAATGTATACACAAAGGCACATGTATTTAGACTTGCAAATGTATTAACAAAGTGGGCACAAGCAACATACAGAATCTTGAAGCAGATTGATGCATACAGATTTGAACAAAATCAAGAGCAAGTGGATTTATGTAAAAGTTTCTGGTTTTTCACAAAACCAGTGGACATACCCCCCGTGGAGGATCAACTGCAGGAGCTAGAGGCAAAATTGAGCTAAACCCTTCAAGAGCAAGGAATTTTAGGTCATTGCTAAGAGTCTTATCATATTAATTGTGATTTTCCCCTCATCTACAGCCCTCAGGAGCAGGCGGCGCTGGTTCATGCAGGAATTGGACAGCTTTCATCAAAATCAATCATATTTGCTCATTACAAAGTCTTCTCATGAGGTTGAAGTCACTTGGAGCTTAGAAAATTCTTGTTTGGAGCTGACATTAACATTTGGGAACCTTACTTGAAGGATTTGGAGCTCATTGAACTCAATTAGCAGAGGTTTGCAGGTTTTCAGAAAGTCTGTCCAAAAATAGAGCAATTTTAATCAAGGCATTAATCCTTGTCTATATCAAATTGGCCTAATTCCTCTGGTACAAGTAGAGTCCTATGAGTTGCTAAACTTTTGAATCAAAAAGTTTTGGATTTGAAGAAGATTTGAAGGAGATAGAGCAATTTTAGTGAGAGGTGGTACCTGACAGATGCAGAAACATTCAAACCAGAGGTTACAAAAATTGGTGGTTCTCATTCCCCTTGAAGAATTGGATCAAACCCTTCTAGGATATGTTGGAGCAATGTGTTGGGAAGCCAATGCAAGTTGAATCATTGAATTTGGACAAGATTTGAAGGATTTAGAGCATAATCTTGACTGGTTACTGGCGAGAAAAAAAACCAAAAAAATTTTTGTGAAGGAGTTTCATTTGAATTCAACTTTGATCGAGTGTACATTGTTGGTGAATCATTGTGGGATGTTAATGCACACAATTTGCAAGCATTTGATGTGATTTGGAGAGATTTGGAGCATTACAGGTACTTCGTACATTGTAATCGAAAGGGTACATCTACTTTATTTTTTTGCAACAATGGGAGATGGTCCGATACAGATTGTTGGAGAGAAGCTTGATCGCACTAACTTTCAAGTGTGGAAGTTTCGAATGAAGAGTTTTTTGAAAGGCAAAGGTTTATGGAGTCTCGTCTCGGAGGAAGATCCGGAGCCATACCTACCTCCTCAACCAAATAATGCTCAGTTACTGGCTCACAAGCAATGGGTAGAGCGGTCTTTGAAAGTGTTGCATTATTTTTCCATATGTGTAACAGATGCCTTGCTTATTCACATCCAAGATGCAGATACACCGAAAGAAGCATGGGGTATATTGTGCCGAATGTATGAGACAGACACTGGTGCAAGGAAGATACAACTAAAGCAACAGATTCACAGTGTAACACGAAGGAATAGGAGTATACATGAGTATGTTCAGGAAATCAAGGGTTATGCTGATTCCTTGTCATCAATCCATGCCCCGATGGGGATGATGATGATTTGGTTGCTCTCACATTGCGTGGTTTAGGCAAAGAGTACAAATCTTTTGACACTTCCATCTCAGTAAGGTTGGGAGGAATGCCAGACTTTAATGAGCTTGTGTCATTGCTCATTGTGGAAGAATTGAAGCTTGGCCTTGGTGGTATGAGTGTTACAGGTGGTGCATCCTCATCAAGCAATGATGAGCATGCAAGGAATCAGGCTTTTTACTCATCTAGAGGCTTTCGAGGCAGGGGGAGATTTAACCCTCGAGGCCGTGGAGGACGTGGTTGGAATGACAGGTCTACTCAACCACAATCAAATCAGAATTTTCAGAATTCACAGTCATCATTTGGATCACGTGGTGGTCGTGGATTTCAATCCCATAGGGGGAGATTTGGAACAGGTGCTCGTGGTAGAGGACGATGGCAAGGTCCTCAACAAAATTTGAATGGGATTGAATGTTACTATTGTGGCAAACTTGGACATTTGGCAAAAGATTGTTACAAAAAGCAGAATGATGTGAGGAATGGAAGACCACAACATGGAAACTATGCATCTACCAGTAACAATGATGGGAGTTCGAATCATCTTTTTGCAATGAAGCATGTTATGGGGACAATGGATTCTCAGAATGCTGGAGATGAGTCATGGTATATGGATTCAGGTGCCTCAAACCACATGACATGTCATGGTGAGTGGTTTGAGAAGATGCAACCATTGGATACAAATGGTTATGTGGTCACAGGAGATGATACTCAGCATCTTATAACACATGTTGGCAATGTGCCTTTGAAGATGCATGATGGAAATGTGAAAAATATGTCAGAAGTGTTATATGTACCATCCATCACAAAGAGTTTGGCATCAGTAGGACAAATGGTTGAGCAGGGACTACAAGTCAGATTCAATGAGAAAGGCTGTTTTGTGGAAGATTTTAAGCATGGCTGTAGATTAGTTGCCAAGGGCAAGAAGGAAGGAAGGTTGTTCAAATTGGATGCAGGCATACCAGAATTGAGCTCAGCCATGTTCTCAAAGAGCAATGGGATTGTGTAGGACATTGACATGTGGCACAAGAGGATTGGACATGTCAATATACAGAGATTAAAGAACATGCAAACAAGAGGCATTGTCAGTGGATTGCCTCGATTTAAATATGATGGACATATGCATGTTTGTGAAGCCTGTCAGTTTGGAAAGCAGGCAAGGTTGAGGTTTCCTAAAGAAGGAAACATGAGTAATAGACCACTTGAGATAGTGCACAGTGATGTATGGGGCCCAGCACAAAACCCATCTATCAAAGGAAGTCTATACTATGTGACATTTATAGATGACTTCAGCAGGATGACATGGATATATTTTTTGAGAGAGAAGAGTGAAGTGCTGGAAAAATTCATGGATTTCAAAGCTCTTGTAGAAAAACAATATGGCTGTTGGATTAAGTGTCTGAGAACAGATGGAGGTGGTGAATACACCTCAAAAGCTTTTGAGCATTTCTTGCGGAAGCATGGGATAAGGAGACAGTTGACATGCAGGTATACACCTCAGCAGAATGGTGTGGCTGAGAGAAAGAATCGTGTCATATGTGAAGTGGCAAGGGCAATGCTCAATGAAAAGAGCATGCCAGATTACTATTGGGCAGAAGCATGTGCTACTGCAGTGTATATCCTGAACAAATCACCTACAGCAGCCATTCATGGAAGCACGCCAGAGATGCGGCTTACAGGTTACAGGCCAGACATTGGACATCTTAAAGTCTTTGGTCGCTAAAGGATATGCACAAACTTATGGTCTTGATTATGATGAAACTTTCAGCCCAGTGGCTAAGATGGCTACAGTGAGGTCTATCATTGCATTAGCAGCACAAAAAGGTTGGGCTTTACATCAAATGGATGTAAAGAATGCTTTCTTGAATGGTGAACTACAAGAAGAGGTGTACATGGAACAGCCAGAAGGTTATGTACATCCAAAATATCCGACTTTTGTTTGCAGGTTAAAGAAAGCACTCTATGGTTTGAAACAAGCACCTCGTGCTTGGAGTGACAAGATCAGCAGATATCTTGCCAGTATTGGATTTGTGGTTGGAAATGCAGACTCTTCACTTTATGTGAAGAAGACACATGATGGTATCGTGATGATAGTCATATATGTTGATGATTTGATTATCACAGGTGATTGTGGGAAAGGCATTGATGAGGTTAAGGCCTCTTTATGCAAAGAGTTTGATATGAAAGACCTTGGAGATTTAAGGTTCTTTCTTGGCATTGAGGTGATTAGAACAAGCCAGGGTATATGGTTGGTGCAAAGGCAATATGCACTTGACATGCTGGCAAAGTATGGTATGACAGCATGTAAACCAATGTTAACACCATTAGAGCAAAACATGAAGCTTAGGGCTGATTTGGGTGATGAGCTTGATGATATCACCATGTACAGGCAAATGGTTGGTAGCCTTATCTACATGACCATTACGAGGCCAGATCTCAGTTATGCAGTTGGTTTGGTGAGTCAGTTTATGCAGAGTCCTCGTAAACCTCACTTGGATGCTGTGAGACGGATTCTGAGATATGTCAAAACTACCGCGCATTATGGTCTTTTCTATGAGGCAGGAAAAGACATGCATGTCTATGGATATACAGATGCAGATTGGGCCGGTAGTGCATATGACAGGAGATCTACCAGTGGCTATGTTTTCAGCCTTGGTAGTGGAGCTGTGAGTTGGAGCAGTAAAAAGCAACCTACAGTTGCTTTATCTACCACAGAGGCAGAGTATCGTGGAGCAGCCATAGCTGCATGTGAGGCTATGTGGTTGAAAAAGTTGCTAGATGATGTCAGGATACAGAGTGATATGAGAGTTGTCATTCATTGTGACAACATGAGTAGTATTCAGCTTGCTAGCAACCCAGTTTATCATGCCAGGACCAAACATATTGAGGTCCACTATCATTTCATCAGAGAGAAGGTGCTAGATGGGCATGTTGATTTGACATATGTGCAGACAGATGAGCAGGTTGCAGATATCTTTACCAAAGCACTTGGTAAGGATAAGTTTGAGTATTTCCGTACTCGATTGGGAGTCCTAGAGATGGACATGTCGAGCTTGAGGGGGAGTGTTGAAATGTCAAGCTCGTATACAGCTGGAGGATAGCACATGGGTGCTGACAGACTGACAGTATGGTAGATAGATATCGTGTGGTGTGTTTATGACCGCGTCCAGCTGGTCATGTGTGGTGTGGACATTACATTAGGTTTACTTTGTAGTGTGGACATAACACTATGTTGTGTTCTCCTTTGTGTGTGTGAGAGAGATGGTGACTATGGCTTCTCTCCTTCTTTATGGTTGATGATTATGGATTAGGGTTTGCTTCCCTTGTGTGTGCTGTCTACTGCTTCTGTTTTTTATCATGGTATTCTTCAATTGTCCGGCTATCCTGCTTCAATTCCAAGAACTCATTCATTTTGGTTTCCAGGAAGCCCGGAGGACAGAACCTCTTTCTAAGGTAAGCTTTAAGATCTGACCAGGTCTAGGTATTTCGATCGAGATGGTTGTCTCACAAGGGTTCCTCCATGCAACCCTAGCCATTTCCATAATTTTTAATCTGGCGAGAGCCATCTTGCTCCTCTCATTATAACCAATTACATCAAAGTACTCTTCCATTGCCTCAATACATTTTTCCACTATTTCTCCTAACTGTTCCCCTTCACCCTTGAATGGACCAGGGTTGGGATCGGTGCAGGGCTTTACGGACGTCCGGATCTAACTCTTCATCATCGGTAAGAGGATCCGGTTGCCTAGCACGAGCCGCGCGCCTCATGATTCTAACAAAACGAGAGTTTTGTCAACTAAACTTCATCATCAGATTTATGACTATTTAATTTTTGAGATTTATTTCTTAAACAATAAATATTCCATCATAATTTTTGAAAACAAGATTCACTCTGAGAATTTTACTAACCAAAATTCACAACCACGAAATCATTTTGGAATCTTTTGCAAAATATCATTTAATATCAAAAGTTTCTGATATATACATAGAGCATCTCGGCTCCAAAAGTCACTGCCTCAATCGTGTACGTATAAAAAGGTGATACTATGATGGAGACATGCTATGATATACACGATTCATCATTGATAAGAGTGTTGTAATTCTACTTCTAGGAATAAAGTGGCTTAGAAGTGTAAAAATTCGACAAGAGTTTCTAAAATTCTGGGGCGAATGATTAAAGAGTTGGACATAATGAACAACTCCTAGCCTTATCAAGATCATGGCTAGTGAGATATTCTGCCTGAGTCTTTGTGTGAAGCTGATTGGTATTAACATTAATACATCACCCTCCAGAGAACCACATGTGTTGACGTCGCTCAACTGGATCAGGGAAGTATAGATCCTCAAAGTGAACGAGCAAGCCTCACTCTGCTTTCTCGGGTTATAGCAGAGTTGACGAGATTTTCGAAGGCACACGCGATCATATCCTAACTCTAGGAAAGTCTAGGAATGCTAGACAAATTTGGGGTATCCATCTAAAAATCCAATTCAATTTATGAATTCATTTTAAACATAATCTTAGCAGCAGTGAAAACATTATTTCCCAGATTTACTTTAAAATTTTAAGCAATTTCTGTTGTTGTTTCATAAGTTTACAACGGCGCTCTGATACCAGCTGTGAGACCCCTCTGCCCCCTTCACGCACCGGATTCCCAGTTGGGTTTGGTAGCAGTGCAAGTAGCTTCCTCTTGCGTGGGGCTGGGTTTCCCACTCGTCGGGGCCTCGTCCTTAAATGTCCGGGCATACGAGACTAATCTAGTGGTCATTCCGAAACCGAAACCGAGAAAATTTTCCTTGCCCAAAAAACGTGAATAATTTTACCTTTTTGAATTTCTTAACGAATTTTCTAACGAGGTCAAGAGACTAAACTAACCTTCATCTGATTAAACTAGATAGAAGAAAAAATATTACATACTTAACTTGAAAAATCACCGCTTTTTTCCTAACTAAATCAGGCACAGCCGTTGATCTAATCATTAGAGAAGTTTTCAGGTTTTTATTTAACTAATCAAGTTCTAAGCGTATTCCTATTATTCAATTTCTATAATCAAGTTCTAAGCGTATTCCTATTATTCAATTTCATTATTAAAACTCTACTGATTCCAGCCTCTAACCCCATCCGGCCCATGGGTTAGCCACCGCCCAACCACTGGAATTGGTAGAACCCGACAATTACTCACCCACCCATAATTGAATGCCTTTCTTAACTTTTGCTTTCGAATACAGATACGCACACACTCCTCTTTAAACTTTAACTTATAAAACAATCCATTGACAAACAGTTATTGATTACAGATGTCATGACTTAAAATTTTCATCCAATCCTTGTTTCTCAAAAAAAAAATAGTAACACTCTGGACTCTCCATTGAGACCAGCTAGTTAGCAAACGAGATCCAGCTAACAGATTACAATAATCATTGGTTCATTATACAAATCTTCCACGACATATGCATGGGTGTCCTAGGCACCGCGAGCCCATGCATCGCCTGGTCAGAACCCTCCAGGATCCTCCTTAGGTGTCCTGGCACTTCACTCAGGGACCACTTCGTCGACCCTCATCCATCGTACCGAACAGCGCACCATTTTAACCGTATCAAGGAGGCTGGTCAAGACCTGGGCAGTCTTTGCCACGTGAGCTGTCCTTTGAACACTCCCCGCTGCCAGCTATTGCAACCGAACTTCCCTTAGAAAAACACATATACCAAATGCTCCCTCCCCAACATTCTAGCGTAAGACAGTCCTTTAAGAAAACAGGGTTTCTATGTAAGTTTTCAGTTTGGTATTCTTTTGAATACAAGTTTTCAGTTTGGTTTTCTTTTGAATACAATGAGTATATCTTAAATCAGTATCCCTAAAACTTCTTGATCATAGGTCTGAATTCCATAACAGAATTCCTCGAATTTTGTAACTTGATCCACATATCAATTTAAAGGATCTTAACTTAGTTTTAGATTTGGTGGGAGATTTGAGTGTATTTTCCTAAACTGTTCATATCTTCTTTCCTTGAATTCTGTAACTTGATCCACATATCAATTTAAAAGATCTTAACTTAGTTTTAGACTTGGTGGGAGATTTGAGTGTATTTTCCTAAATTGTTCATAGGTTTGAATTCCATAACAGAATTCCTCGAATTCTGTAACTTGATCCACATATCAATTTAAAGGATCTTAACTTAGTTTTAGATTTGGTGGGAGATTTGAGTGTATTTTCCTAAACTGTTCATATCTTCTTTCCGTGAAAAACTGACGAAAGAGTTTGGTCTTGGTCATAGTCCGATTCAGGATTCGAGTCTGATAAGATTTTTTCTCAACTAACTTTCTCAAAAAGGGGGTGATATTTCAGTTACTATTTTACTGAATTTCATTCATTGAATATTCATTTAACTGAATTAATCACGAATTTTGATGAGGAATAAATTAATCATTTATTTGAAATTCTGACTTTGATAGATTTTTTGAATTTTCTCTTTATAATCCGAGTGAATATGAAACGATAGAAATTTCTCTCTCAGAGTATTTACTTATTCATTTATCAAATATTCATGGAAATTAAACATAGAATTAAAGAGAATCTAATTTTGATATAAAAATTTCTTTATGCATCTATTTATGCATAAAATCCAACTTGATAGGAATAACACTTTTAAAATAAAAAGAATTTCTTTATGCATAAAAATTAAATTTAATAAAAATAATATTTTTATAATAATAAAAATTTCATTATGCATCTTTCCATGCATATAAATTGAATTCAACGAAAATAACACTTTTATAATTAACAAAATTCTATTATGCATCTTTCCATGCATAGAAATTAAATTCAATGAAAATAACACTTTTATAACAAAAGCTTTTTCTATTATGCATCTTTCCATGCATAGAAATTAAATTCAATGAAAATAACACTTTTATAAAAAAAATCTATTATGCATCTTTCCATGTATAGAAATTAAATTCAATGAAAATAACACTTTCATAATAAAAAAATTCTATTATGCATCTTTCCATGCATAGAAATTAAATTTAATGAAAATAATACTTTGATAATAAAAAATTTCCATTATGCATCTTTCCATGCATAGAAATTGAATTTAATGAAAATAACACTTTTATAATAAAAATTTTTCATTATGCATTTTTCTATGCATAGAATTTAAATTCAATGAAAACAACACTTTTATAATAAAAAATTTCCATTATGCATCTTTCTATGCATAGAATTCAAATTCAATGAAAACAACACTTTTATAATAATAAAAATTCTATTATACATCTTTCCATGCATAGAAATTAAATTCAATGAAAATAACACTTTTATAAAAAATTTCCAATATGCATCTTTCTATGCATGGAATTTAAATTCAATGAAAATATCACTTTTATAATTAAAAAAAATTATGTTATGCATCTTTCCATGCATAGAAATTAAATTCAATGAAAATAACACTTTTCTAATTTAAAAAAATCCAATATGCATCTTTCAATATATGTATAGAATTTAATTTTAAAAATTAATATAAATGATATCCATGCATACTCATAGATGAATATGTACATGGAGTAAATAAAAATATTTCTTTTAGAATGCACAAATGGTGGGAATTACTCTTTTAGAATAACATAAAAATTAAACTTTATTTTTCACAAAATTCAAGAAAATTTTGCCACCATAACGTCCTTTGTATGGCTGACCATTTTTTAAATTTTAACATTCTAATTTCAATTTAAAATTAATCCAATTTGAAGTAAAGTACTCTAATCTACTTAATTTTCACTTTCTAGTGAGTAAACAATAAGAAAAGTTTGATCAATTTATTTGTTACTCAATCTAGGATAAAGAAAGGCTTAATTCTTAAGGAAGAGAAGGGGGTAGCCTTTTCATCAAGGCATATCATCAAGATTCACTTTAATCAGCTAAAAAAAAAAGCAAAGAAATCAAAAAACCATAGATTTGAAATTAAAAAGTAGAATTTTTAGCTTACATGGAATTTTGTGAGCTTTCCTTTGGCTTGAGGGATTGAGGGTTCTACTCTTGTTTGGATCGAGTGGCCACCAATTTCTTTGTAGAGGATTTAGTCAAAAACAATTGAATTATCAAGTGAATTCAATGTAATTGGCTCTGGGTAGGAGTAGAGTAATAGTGCATAAACACTATTAAGCTTTTACAAAGGGGGAGTCTTCTATTTATAGGAAAAAGTGAGCCTGAAACCAAGCAAACTGACTCGAGAATTTTCCAGATCAGTTTGGTCAATTTTTGACCATTTTTGAGTCAGTTCAGCTTACTTTTTGGAACTAGACTTGAAATAGGAGAGAGGAGAGATGAAATATCTCATTTTATTGATTTAAAATGGGAAGCAATGATGAGAAAAAAAGTGCCTCCTTCATGAGGGAGAATCCCCACTCTGAGGTGTCAAAAATTCATTTTTTTAATGTTTCCTTTGGTCCTTAGTCCACTCTTCCTTAGTCCACTCTTCATCTTATGTGAGTATACTCATTTTTGGGGGGGTTTTCTTTATTAATTCAATTTATCTCCTCTCTAAATTTGGATTAATCTTATTGATCCCTCAGAACCTTAATCCAAAATTTTCAAAAAATCTGGACCCTTAGGCTAAGGTCTTTTGAGCAGATTATAATTTATTTCTAATGTATCTAAGGAAATTCTTTTTAAACTTCTATTTCGAGGGAATTTATTTTAATAATAAAGGATATTTTTTCATCCAAAGATATCTAAAAACTGAGTTACCTCTCTCTAGAACATTTTCTCTCTCTAGGCCAAAACAGGTAGAAACAAGATCTTTTATTATTCTGAAAAGGGAATTGATTACAGGGGAAGATACTGGACATCTTGAGGGGCTGGGGAGGAATCTTACAAGAAAAGAAAAACTTAAAAAAGAAGGGAAATACTCATAAGAAAGCTTTAATGGAAAGCTTGTTTGCATAGAAAATCAAGGAAAACAGTAGACATACCTTGCTTGAGCTTGAGGAGGATAGGGTAGGAGAGGTAGAAGTGATAAACAAGGCAAAAACCTACAAAAAAAAAAAATCATATTCAAAAAAGATAAAACTACACGGGTGGCAAAAGAAGTGACAAAAAACCGGGATATTTTTACAATATAGCAGGGTTTTCTCACTGCTACAGATGTTGCTAAGCAGCTTTTCATTGCTCAAGCAAAAAAAATGCTACTGGTGGGCAGGGATATTACACTGCTCAATAGTGAAAAAGCACTACCCAGCAGCGATATATCGCTATTGAGCATTGTGAAAACCCCTGATATTTTCATTCCAAAAACGTTACTACGCCCTTGATGTGTTATAGGGATACTAGATCTACATCACCTGCTAAAACTTTGCTCTTGCACAAAGTGATTATACACCTCAATGTGATTCAATCTAGCATGCTATACTGGTTATTGGCCAACTGTATGCTACTCAGGTTCTCACGATAGATGACAATTTCGCTATCCACCCACCACCACGGGCTCACCCATATCACCAAAGTAGCTTCTAAAACCAAGCTACCTCACAAGATACCATAGCAGCACCCTTGTGCTTTGCCTTTGTACTCGACAAAGCAACTACTGGTTGTTTCTTACTACTCCCACTCACAGAGCAGCACTCCCAAACCAAAACATAATGCCATTGGTAGACCTCTTGTGTGCGACACTACTAGCCCAATCAGCATCTGTGTTATGCTTGACCTTATACACCCACTTATATCTAATTGTTATGCTTGACCTTATACACCCACTTACATCTGTGTTATGTTTGACCTTATACACCCACTTACATCTAATTGTCTTCTTTTCCTTAGACAAAGGCACTAACTCCCATGTTACATTTGCATCTAATGCTGCCATCTCCTCATTCATGGAATCTTCTCATTTTTTATTTCCAAGTGCCTACTCAAAACAAGTGTGATACAGCTCTTGTACTGCTTTAACCATGTAAGTATAGTGATGGACTATATATTCATCATATCTTAACCTATCACATAATAAGGTACCTAACCCTCGTAGACCTATGTACACCTGGATCACTGCCAGGTCTCCTCAAAACAACCCTAGTTCTTGTTACACCAAGATTATCTATATAGATGGAAGGCCAAGCTCCTCATCAAGGCCCCTCTTAGAGCCACTACTAAAGTCACCATCCACATATGAGTGACCTGCTGACACATCAGGCACAAAAGGTTGATCCACTTTTTCCTTCCCTTTGCATGATACATGTGTACCTACATCTGTTTTCTGAACCTACCTAACCATGGACTAACATCGGATCCACTATCAGAGGACTCTCTAGATCCACTAAGAATTTGTTATTGCTGCTCTACATGTGATGTAGCATTTGTAATTCTTACATCTACATCTTTTTTTGCCTTCACTACTACATACTAGCTACTCATCTCATCAAAGGTAACGTCTCTGCTTACTCACATCTCATGAGTGGTAGAGTATAACATCTTTAACCTTTCTGCTCCAAAGCATAACCAATGAAAATGCATTTCTCTGCCTTTGGATCCAACTTTTTTCTCACTTCGTCATCAAGAATATGCACATATGCAATACATGGTTCTATTCAGGCATCATATTATGAATTGATGGAGGTCATGTTCATAATGTACATAGCAGTTGCTACTGCTTCTATCCAAAAATAATGTGGCATATTCTTTTCAAACATGAAGCCATGTGCCATTTCTGTAATGTGCCTATTTTTTCTTTTTGCTACTACTTCTGCCCAAAAATAATGTGGCATATTATTTTCAGACATCAAGCCATGTGGTGCCACTTTTGTAATGTGTCTATTTTTTCTTTCTACAACACCATTCTGTGTGGAGTGTATCTGCAAAAGTGGTTGCAAGAGGAGGGTACTCACTTTCGTTCACTCTCTCTAAAATTGGGACATCGATGCAACTCGAGCGGAGTACCTCGATCATGATATCGCCATCAATTAAAAGCTTGTTGGGATGATGTGTTGGCATTGTCATCTTGATGGAATTGGAAGTCATTGGCGTGTGTTTTTAAAGGTGTTGCGTTGGCTTCCTACTTAGGGAAAAGTATTGGGTAGCTTAGCTTCACGGGCCTGGTACATCAAGTTTGATCTTTTTCTTACCTCCCATGGCTTTCTCTCTTGCTCTTCTGATCCCAACTTATTTACCAAACACCAAAATGGTAGTTTTGTAATCCTTGCCCTTTATGTGGATGATACAATCCTTGTTTCCAATGATTTGGGATTTTTACACCAAAGTAAGCAGTTGTTATCTTCGGCATTTGATATGGTGGATCTTGGAGAGCTTCACTCGTGTCTTGGCATTCAAATTTAAAGGGATCGCAGCAAAGGTATTTTATTACTTCGACAGTCAAAGTTTATTGAAGATACTATTAAGAAGTTTGGTTTGGAATCTGCACATTCAGCAACTACTCCTTGTCTTGCGAGTTCCATGAAAAACACTTTTGATGGTGGTGGCCAACTTGTTACAAATCAACCATATGCTAATTTGGTGGGATGTCTTCAAGTTGTTTGTTTGAACACTCGTCCTGACATTTTGTTTATTGCTAACTATCTCGGGAAACACCTTGCATGTCCTTCTCTTAAGCATTGGTCTTCAGCAAAGCGCGTGTTGAAATACTTGAAAGGCACTGCAGATTATGGTTTGGTTTATCAACGACAATTCACATCCGACTCCATTCCATCTCTTTCTCTTTTGGGTTACACAGATGCAGATTGGGCCAGCTCACATTTATCTATGCGATCTACTAGTGGCAATTGTTTCTTCATTAATGGTTGTCTTATTTCTTGGACCAGCAAGAAACAACGTTGTGTTGCAGTTTCTACAACCGAATCTGAATATGTTGCGGCATCACTTGTAGCTCGTGAACTCATTTGGCTTTGACAAGTGTTGACAGATATTGGCCATTCTCCTCTTTCTAGTACACCCTTGCGGTGTGATAATCAGAGTGCTATTAGTCTTGCAAAAGACTATGTCCAACATAACAAGTCAAAACATATTGTTGTGCATTACCATTATGTTCGATACGAAGTACGCAAAGGCACTATCATGATTGAACATTGTCCAAGTGACCAGATGATTGCAGATATTCTTACCAAAGGTCTCAATGAGTCACGCTTTATTCTTTTGCGCGCGTTCAGAGCTTGGAGTTGCCTCGGGCTCACTCTTTCTAGATTAGGCTCTTTCCTCTTATGGTAGCTTTGTACATATATCGTTGTAATCTTCTAGACACCATGCACTTTGCACATTTCACAATTGCACACTATGATCTCTTGGTCCTTTTGTATATTTGTACATAGATGCACAATGCACTTTCACATCATTACTTCTGGTTCATATTTTCACATTTGTATAGGGGCTTGGGTTTTTCCCTTGTACTCCCCAAGGGTTTTTTCATCCATAGCTAGAGACCCTTGTTTGAGTGGGGGTGTTGGAGCTCTATATATGGCTCACTCTACCTAACTTGGTCTCACCTATATATATGTATCTTGTCCTCAATATGAATCAGTCTTTGGGAGTGTACATGATGTGTCTCTTGTCTCGTCTCTTTCTCTCTACATTTCAATAGTTTGTTTGTGTTCATAGGATGGAGAGCAAAACTGGTAAGAAACAAAAACAAATGGCAAAAAGAAAGAGCAATAGAGTGTTGCTAAAGTAAAGCAACATAGAAATAGTGGAGAAAGTTAGTCCTCCGTCTACTCATGAGTTGAAAGAGGCTTTTGGAGATGGTAGTGGGATGGATGAAGCGAGGGGTGGAGGGGGGGAGAGCAAACAGATGACACTCAAATTGCAATGGAGGCCTCCCTTCAAATTGTTCCATATGTATCCACCTCTGAGAATGAGCAAGGGGCCAGTGAAGAAGGTGACATGACCTTGATTCGTGGTGAGGACACTATAAGGAGGACAAAGATTATGAGCTCTACAATCTGTCCACCTATTCCTTTATGTCGCTTGATCCTGCATGTCAAAGTCCGTGGTTTGTGAGATGATGTTCTCTAAAGGTAGCCTTTTAGCATGACGGTTACATGGAGGAGAAAGGGGATTTATAGTGTCCTTGTGTACATCACTTGGGGGGAGAGCATGGTCACTGATGACATTCAGCAGAGTTGGGATGAGCACTATAGGGCTATCAATATAGAGTTTGGCTATCAATATAGAGTTTCAAAATGACATAGCACATAGTGAGGAGCTGAAAATATTATCTGGCCACATGTTTTATGTTTGGGAGGGAAATCATAGGACAGTGGCATGGTCATCAATCATAAAAGAGAAGTTATCTGACACAAGGAGTCGACATGTGAGAGTCTTTTGCACACTCATTGATCCTAGGAAGGTCACTGAGATTGTTTTATTGACAGGACTTCAAAGAATGAATATGTAAGTCTCTCGGCGTAATATTTTTTTGTTATGTAATATTTTTAGAGTTTGGTGTGTCATTGGGATGCATGTCAAAAATTTAACCTTTTTTTTGTTTTTATATGTAGTCTTTTAACACATGCCCTTGCGGTGCCCTTACTCAGAGACAAGATTGTCAACACTGCAAATATTTTCTTGGCTAACTCTCAAGATTTTTTGAGAGAGCTTCCCAACTCAGATGTGAGGAAAACTGATGCCATCCACGTCAGAGAAAAACCAAGGGAGTCAATCCATGGTTCCCTCTGACACGGGATACCTTGGAAAGCTTGTTTATAATGTAGGTTTCCTTGTACATGTTGGATAGCTGATGAAGTGTTGTGATTTTTTTATAAGTGTATATAATGTGGTGTGTGTAGGTGTACTTGAAAAGAGGCTTGGTCTGCTCAAGCGACAATTGTTCGATGATGAGGAGTTTTCAAGGTTGTAGAAGAAATAAATTCAAAACCTTACTCGAAAGTATTCGAACAGAATAGGCAAGGTATTCGGACAGAATACTTACTCGAAAGTATTCAAACACAATAGGCAAGGTATAGCATTGGTGTGTTTGTTGGCTTCTACCATGCAATGTATGTCTTAAAAGTATTCAGACATAATAGGAAAGGTACAACATTGGTGTATTCAATGGCTTCTACCCTAGAGTTGAATATTTTTTTGGCCTTGGCAGATCTTGAATATTTTGGATCCAAATTTGGGTGATGAATGGAAGAAGGCAGTACTCTCTTTGAGATGGAGTAAAGATAGTTTTGTTTCATAGCACGGATGTGAGGTTGCGATGACTATCACTTTTTGAAGCAAACAAGACTACGAAAGCTATGTTTTCTCTTCTCAAAGGCAACCATGAGTACAGAATGTGATCTTCCAACTTCAATGGATATATGAATGGTGTCTTTTCATGAATTGTTGTTGCTTCTTGGTTTCATGTGTTTCGGTGTGGTGGTGAATTTAGATGGCTCCCAAGGGAGCTCGTTCTATATAATGTCCAAAAATGTGCTCTTGAGATTTTGGCGAACTATGTGTCCATCCTAGATGGTATTGTGTTGCCATTAGATTATACACTACATGATTACTATAAGGAGGTGAAGATAGAGGCAAGGAGATACATGTTTCTGTTGGTGAGAAAGACTGAGGTGAAATCAATAGATAAGGACGTGCAGGCTCTGAAGAAAGTGGATATGGTGTAGATGGCCGCTCAGCGTCTAGTGTTCAGGTACATACAACCTGGGCTTTTCACTTTGGAACCCACTTGTCATGGCTTTAAATATTGATTGTGTTTTGGTTAAGTGTTGAAAGAAACCTTTTTGTGCATTGTATTTTTAACATATATTTACTCTATTTAAAGGAGAGCCAGATTTTGGTTGCTATGCTTGTCTGGGCAAGGCAGTGGATCTCTTTAGCTAATATGGAAACCACCATGTACCCTCACAATTTCCATTCCCTCAGCTGTTGGGATTTGGATGATTGTCCATGGTGGTTGGACATTGAGAAAGGCCACATCCTGGATCGAGAGAAAGAGGCATTCAAGAGGCATTCTATGATGAGAAAGCCAATTGTGGATGATCCACCATTGTCAGCACAAGGCAAGTAGAGCAATTTGTGGAGATCTTAATGTGAAGAATGATATTTTTGACATTACAAAGTAGGTACACAATTCACACCAGTGCAAACAATGGCCAAATTATATTGCAAGATGATGTGAAATTTACATATCAAGCCCTGACGAGATAAGCCAAAATTAAAATTTACATATCAAGCTCTGACGAGATAAGCCAAAATTTGCATATACAAGCTATACAAGCTCAAACAAAGATATGAGCTGACCAAAATATGTATGTATAAGAGGAATGGGCAAGGCTACTCTATGCAGAGCCCTCACTCAGGGCAGGCATTGGTCTCTGCAAAAACCATACAAGACGCTTCTTTTAGTATACAAAACAATGATCTAACATGACATGGCAAAGAAAGTATACATATCATAAGGTTAAGGCTTGCCGCAGTTACCATATCTACAATGTGCCCCCAATTGAGGTTGGCGCCTTCTCGCTCCTCAAGCTTCTCCCAAAAGAAAGTACGTGTTATGCGGGGCGAGCAACGTCCTCCTCTTCTCCCGCTGTCGGCCAACCAACCACTTGATTCTAAAAGTACCAAAACAATAACATAAGCGTTGATACTTACAAAGTAGACATAACATCAAATGAAACATACAAGATAAGCATTGATACTTACACAGTAGACATGGAATACGTCCCAACTGCCGCTTCCAAGGTGAGAGCTTTTTACGCTCTCCATTTGGGCTTTGGTTTCATCCTCTTGTTGCTTGTAGCGTTGGGGATTTCTTGCATGCTTTTGCTTCTCCTCATTCCAATCCTCGATACTCATGTAACAAGGATTCTCACCCCTTGCCTTCACTCTCCTAGACATATCTCCCTGCCAATGTTTCATGATGTCCACCATGTGGTCCTTTATCCACCTTATGGGGACAACATCACTATCGCCGGTTGGCTTGTACTCATCCCTGATTTGATTTATGACTCTATCTTGAGTGCGAGACATGTTTCTACACACACATAACAAAGCCCACATGGACACTTTAATAAAAGCATACACATGAATTATCCCTCAAGATTTATTCATTTATGCATGAGGCCTTATGCATAAAGCCATGCATGAGGCCTTATGCATAAAGCTGTGCATGAGGCCTTATACGTAAAGCTATGCATGAGGCCTTATGCATGAGGCTTTATACACAAAGCTATGCATGAGGCTTATGCATAAAGCATGCATGAGAATTATGCATAAAGCTTATGCGCAAACCTACAAAGCTATGCATGAGGCCTTATGCATAAATCTATGCATGAGGCCTTATGCATAAAGCTTTATGCATAAAGCATTATGCATAAGGCTTATGCATAAAGCACTATGCATAAGGCCTTAAGCATAAGGCTTTAAGCATAAAACTATGCATGAGGCCTTATTATGCACATAAAGCATGCATGAGGCCTTATGCATGAGGCCATATGCATAAAGCTATGCATGAGGCTTATGCATAAAGCATGAATGAGCTATACATAATGCTTATCCGCAAACCTACAAAACAAATCCCCAGCACCCCAAGGGTGCAATAATAATAGAGGAAAGAGAGGAAAGATAGAAAAGCACTTACCTCTTTTTCTCGTGCTATTGAAAGAGAGGATTAGAGGACCTACAAAACCAACAAAAGGGTGAGGAAAGGATTAGTAATGCATACATACGAAAGCTTATATAAGCTATGCTAAAGCTTATGCAAGCCTTATGAAAACTATGCCCCTATGCAAGCCTTATGCAAGCTATGCTAACGCTTATGCATAAAGCATGCAAGCTATGCAAGTGCTATGCTAACGCTTATGCATAAAGCATGCATGAGGTCTTATGCATAAAGCTTTAAGCATAAAGCTATGCATAAGGCCTTATGCATAAAGCATTATGCATGAGGCTTATGCATAAAGCACTATGCAAGCCATGCTATCCTAAACTAAAACATACCCCGGCACTATGCATTAAGCATGCATGCATAGATTAAGCTCTATGCATAGAGCTTAATCTATGCATATATCTCTATGCATTATGAATGCATGCATAGAGCTTAATCTATGTATTAAGCTCTACGAATAGAGCTTGATGCATAGATTAAGTTCGATGATTAGAGCTCTATGCATGCATTAAGCTCTATGCATAGAGGACCTACAAAATAAAACCCCTCTTTTTGGTAGATAAAAATAGAGGAAAGAGAGGATAAAAAGATAGGAAAGAGAGGAAAGCACTTACCTCTTTTTGGTGATGTTGAAAGAGAAGATTATAAGACCTACAAAACCAACAAAAAGGTAAGGAAAGGATTAGTAATGCATACATACAAAAAGCCCTAAGAACCTAATGCATACACACAAAATCGAAAAGAGAGGAAAGAGAGAAAAGAATTTACCTCTTTTTGGTGAAGTTGAAAGAGAGGATTAGAAGACTTACAAAACAAAACAAAAAGTTGAGAAAAGAATTAGTAATACAAAACCCTAAGTGTGAATAGCATGGATACACAAGGAGAGAGGATTAGAAGACTTACAAAACAAAACAAAGTTGAGAAAAGAATTAGTAATACAAAACCCTAAGTGTGAATAGCATGGATACACAAGGAGGTTTATCCTTCAACACACACACACACACACACCAATTTAATAACCAAGAGGAGAGAAGAGGAGAGGAGAGGAGAGGGGAGGGGAGGGAGGGAGGGCAAAGAAGGAGGTGGAGAAGAGCTTGGGAGAGAGAAAGAACCTGCAAAACAAATGAGAAAGCAAAAAAAAAAACTCATAATTACACACACCGACATTTTACATCATATGTACATGTAACTAAGAGGAGATGGGAGTGAGAGAAAAGGAGGCATACCTGGTGAGGAAGCAAAACACACGCGCATGAAAAAAAACGTAAAAAAAAGAGAGTTTCTGTTTTACTGTAAAAACTTGCACCGTCGATATATGCGTCGAAATAAGCGTGGAAAAAAGCATCAAAATCAGGATGGAAAAAAGCATCGAAAAGTACGTTGAAAATAGCATGGAAATAAGAGTCAAAAAAATAAAATTCCCACGCTCTTTTTGATGGATATTTTGACGACCTTTTCGATGCTTATTTCGACGATCGCTACTTTTAATTCAAATTCAAAATCTTTCCAAATCTTGCATGCCCCCGACATTTCAAATTACCTATCATCGACTACCACCCTCCACAAATACTTAAGGGAGGATTACCCTCCAAAAATAAGCATTCGTTCCCATTTTGCAAATCAATATGGAAACCATGGACGACACCACACCCTCAAATTTTGTTGATTTAGAGGAGAAGACACTTTGCCCATGTACTTGTTGCTACAAATACCAAGTGGCTCGACGTCGACGAATTTGCAATGATCATACAAAAAACTGGGAAATATTTTCGGTGGAGTGATTAGAACATCTAATTAGTGGCAATGCGCGCTTCAACAATGAGACGAACCAGCGGATATCTGACCTGAACGATGGAGACCAACAAGAGTAGCCACAAATGAGGTGATCCAAAAACCTGAGGAACTTGAGGCGGATTCGGAGCAAATACTAAAACATGACATGGATGACATGATAAATGCCTTACACGATGGAACAGAAGATCGAGGTTTGGAACAGGAAGGGGTAGAAGAAAACACACGATGTCTAGAATACGCTTCCCGAGAAGAGAAACAGCTACGCAAGCTTGCTCGTCTTCCACTATATCGTGGAGCACATGTGTCTGTTTTACGCGCTTGCCTATCCATATTGAACTTGCAATGGATGGTCTTATATGAGCGTATCAAACTTTTTGCGTAAGTGATGATATCATATGCAATTAGTGAGTTATGTACCTTTATATGCATTTTTTTAGCCTGACTATTTTGTCTAACAGCTTATTGAAACATCAAATATTGTCGGAAGATAATGAGATGCCAGTGGGTCGAGCAAAAGCAATGTTGCACTCGATTGGCATGGACTACAACACACACCATGCTTGTCAAAATGATTGTATTCTTTATCTTCGCGACAAGAATATAACAACGCAATACAATGTTCGCATTGTGGTATACCGAGATATAGACAAGATGTGCAAGGAGAAAGGGTGCCAGCAAAAGTTTTACGACACTTTCCCATCATCCCTCGGATTAAAATAATGTTCAAATGTAAATCCATTGCAAGATTGATGACTTGGCACCGTAACACTAGCTCCACGGATGGTGTTATGCGTGTGCCCGTAGATTCCCCCACATGGAAGCACATTGAAGAGAAGTGGGTAGCCTTTTAGGAGGAGGCTCGCCATATTTGACTCGGACTAGCGATGGATGGAGTGAATCCATTTGGTCTATGAAGTTCATCATGGAGTACATGGCCTATTTGTCTCGTTAACTATAATCTTCCACTATGTCTAGCAATAAAAAAAGGGCATCTTTTATTATCTTTGATAGTTCCTGGAAAGTATAAGGTGAAGAACATGGATGTGTATTTAGCCCCTTTAGTTGAGAAGCTTTGTGTTCTATGGGAGGGCATTGAAGTTCATGATATTTGCAAGAGGTTTGGACAACGTGCGCTAACATTGAGAGGAATACTTATGTGGACTATGCATGATTGACCTGGCTATGGAGAGTGCTCATGTAATACTGTAGCTTCTTAACATATTATGTGAAGTCATGATTGTCATCCAAACTTACCTGCTACAATCTTTTTTGATGTTCTACAGGGCCTTCAGTGTCAGGGTATAATGGATGTCGATTATGTGGGCCACAACTTGAGGCTCGATACTCAAAATCTATGAAGAAGAGAGTATACGAGGGCCACAAGAAGTATCTCCCAGTGAACCATCCTTTGCATGAGGGATTTATAGGGAGGTCTCCTCGCATATGGAAGAGCACTGATAAGGAAGCTGGATCCAACCTATACACCTCTAGGAATGAAGCGTCTATCCATTTTCCATCAACTTCCATACTGGAATGACCTTCTAGTGAACCATTTTCTTGACCCAATGCACCGTTTCAAGAATATAGCCGAGGTGCTTTGGAAAACCATCATAGGAGCAAAGGAGAGCAAGGCACAATGAGATGATTTACAAGAGGTTCAATGCATGCACCACTTATGGGCCCAAAATAGAGCAGATGGAAAGGTGAAGCTACCAAAATCACCTTGGGTCATGACAAAGGATGAGCAACGGCATGTAAAGAAGTGCATTCGTGAGTTTCGTACCCCTATAGGATGCATGCATTGCTTGAAGGGAGCATTTATAAAGGACGATGAGCTTAGTGGCTTGAAGAGTCATGATTGGCACAAATTCTTGCAATTCATGCTTCCTATAGCCATCAAGATTGCCTCAACGATGACATTAGAGCAACAATTCACAAAATTGGTGCAGTGGTACGTTGGATATCAAGGAAAGAGATTAGTAGAGACACATTGGATGCAGCACGGTTAAACTCCATAGAGGCTATTACAATGGCTGAGAAATACTTTCCAACAAGTATTTTAATCATTCAATTGCACTTGCTAGTTCATGTGGTTGATGAAGTTGCTGTTGGCTGGGGTTGTCTATAGCCGATGGATATTTTTCTTGTAGAGATTTATGAAGACACTTAAAGGATTTGTTCGTCAAAGAGCTCGTGAAGGTAGTATGGCAGCGGGATGACTTGTTCAAGAATCACTTGTATATATAACTGAATTTCTCAGTACATCTGATCCCGATATGCCAAGATTATGGACACAAGAAGAAGATGATCGACTAGTTGGGGAAGAACCACAAGGGAAAGGCCTTGTGAGAATAATGGATGTAGCATTGTGTGAGAAGATCAATAAATTTTACATCTTAAACTCACATGCTATGGAGAAATGGATCGAGAGATATAACTTGGTGAAGGTTGAAAGGGACCGAGCTCGTTTGAGTTTTAGAAGGAGGCGAACAACCCGCACACTATGGTACCCAACAGAACTTGCACTTCTTCTAGACTTTCCTTGGCTCGAGCAAACCATACTACAAGCTAAACGCAATGGTGAATCAATAAGTGATGAGGAGGAGGAGCTTGCAAATGGTTGTGATTTCCATGTATGTGAGTTAGAGATATCTACGCATTGTCTTTTATGTTGTGCTTTCATGAATTTATACAATAAAAGTACTTATTTATTGTGCTTGCAATATCGTGAGTTTCGGACAATTTGGTCACATGGACATCACTTTCGAGTAGAAGGAATAGATAAAAACAGAACAACGTTTGACTCTGGTGTGAAGGCTGATTTCATGCACGAAAGTCATTCAAGTGCAAGTGATGGCAATACTGAAGTAGGCATGCTAGATTATTGTGGAACAATCCAAGATATTATCAAGGTTGGATTCAGAAAGTTTGATATGTTCATTTTTGATGTGAAATGGTTCAAGTTGGTAACTCAAGGGGCGCAAGTAACTATATGCAAAGACAAATGTGGATTTCTTCAAGTAGACTGCACAAAGATATGGACTGACCAAAGGGACACATTTGTGCTACCAGAGCACTGTGAGCAAGTCATTTTTGTAGAAGACTCGACAGATCATAAATGGTTATTTGTGATCCAAATAAATCCACATGGAAAAAACATATTTGAAGAGGTGAAAATAGCAGTTGAGCCAAATGCTGAGGAACTCCCCCCAGAATCATGTGATGGTTGAGCATACACCACTAGCACCTATTGAACAACAAGAAGAACAAGAAGAACAAGAAGAAGACATACTAGTTGAGGAAGTAGGTGAGACTCACACGGAATTAGGATCGGATGAAGGTGTACTCATTGATCAAATACATCTTGAACGAGAAACAGACAATAGAGATAATCCAGAAGAAGAAGAGATTCAAGCCGAGTATGATCATGATACATCGATAGCTCTCATGCTAGAGCTAGAAAAGAATGACGACATGGATGAATTACCTTCTACTACTACAAGACAACCGGTTCCACCAATTGACAACAATGATGGAGTATTTCTAGAAATAGATTTATTTGGAGCCATGGATCTCGCTGAGGACGAGCAAGTTGATGATGAACTTTAATTTCATTGTAGAATAGAGAACTTTCTTAATTGCACCTTAGTGATGAGGAGGAGGAGCTAGCATTTTTTTCTTCAAAGAGCGTGATGGAAGTTATGCCCTCCTCTCTTCCTTGGCTCCCCCTCCCCTCTCTCTCTCTCTCTTTATCTATCTCTTTCTCTCTGATCATCTCTCTCTCTCTCTCTCTCTCTCTCTCTCATAGACACATATGCTTGCAAAGAGGTAGAAAGAGAAGGCTAAAACACACCCCAGGATGGAAACTAGAAAATATTATATATAAATTCAATTTTTTTTTAAAAAAATTGACTGTTATTTCGACGCATATTTCGATGCATATTCCGACTACATTATTTCGACGCATATTTTGACGTCCTTTTCCATGCATATTTTGACACACATATCGACGATGCGACCAGGCATGGAAACTAAGCGTCAAAAAACAATGATTCTCTTATAGTGGCTGAGGCTAAAAGAATGGTTGCTGACAAGAAGTATGAAAGGATGACATGAGCATGTCATCAACAATCGTGCTTTTATGTGGATGATGAGTGTGAGGAGGGCTAGATAGTGTGCTACAACCATCCACTCCATCCTCTCAATGATGTGTTTGCTATCTTTGATGTCATGATATTTACACTTTGAATTCTATTTGGTTTTTTTTTGTTCGTGGATATGATGAGAGTGAGGAGGGTTGGATTGTATGCTTACAACCGTCATTTTGAATGACGTGTTTGCTATCATAGATGTTATGCTATGTACACTTTGATTCCCATTTGGTTTATTTTTTTGGTTTGTGGCTGTCACATGTGCTGGTAGAATGTCGATATGAGTTAGTGCTTGGAAAACACATGCTTGTATGGTGGGAAAGGGCTGATTGCTTCATCTTGTATAGACTCTATTTTTGTGCTCCGAGTATGGGCCATTTGGGACTACGTATTGAATGGAGAAGACTAAAATGATTTTAAAATATATTGCGAAGACTAAAATGAGGACACTAAAATGAATTTGAGAAATATTATGAAGACTAAAATGAGATAGAGCACAATAGGGTTTTTTACCATCGCTTGATTTTGGGCCTTGCTCGGTTTTTCTCGCTCGATGTATTGTATGCCTCAAGAAATGCACAAGGTGGAAAGAAATCTCTCAGCCTTTGACTTCTATGTATCCTAACAGCATGCATGGTCTCTCTCACCATTGGGAGTTGGCTAATTTCCCTTGGTGGATAGACTTTACCCCTAGATAGGTTCTTACAAAACGGAGAGGGATATGTACATGTTGCATGCTACAAAGAAACGAGCCTCGGTAGAAACTCTAGAGAAGATAAGAGCAACAAAAGGAGGGAAGGAGCCAACAAAGAAAGAAATGATAGAAGGTTTTGTGTGTGCATGCCATATAATAAACCTAGGTAGTTACTTAGACCTATGTTGCATATATTAAATGTGGTGAAGAATGCTGCATTTATTTGTCATGGATAGTTATTGAGGATGATGATGACTCGACTCACAACATCACTAGGTGCTACTGAAGAGATCCATGGGAAAGGTGATGGTATGTGTTTTCAAACAATTAGTAGACTTGAGTTAACATTTTATTGGTGGCATGGGCTAAAGATTTGTGTGATTCTCATTTTGCATTGGTTTGTGCAGACATTATAGCCTTAGAAAAGGTTGATGCCCACTATGTTTATTGCTATCCACTATCTCTAGATGTTGCATTGGCTCATGGATCTCCCATTAGATACAGTTGTGTGGTGGGAGACTATTGAGATGGGGTGTCATTTCTCTATCGGTAGGAAGAATGATGCCTATGCCTATGCCTATGCCTATTCTTGCCCTCATTAGATATGGTCATGTGGTGGGAGACTATGTTGAGATGGGGCGTTGTTTCTCTATTTGTAATAACAACGATGTCTATGCCAAGATACATGAGTTATTCTTGTCCATTGTAGCTCTAACTAAGGAATACATGAAGATGTGGGGAAAGGTGAAGTGGGCAACAGACTTTGTTATGCTAGACTTCCCAAGTGGTGAAAGCATACAGACTAGAGGAGGGATTCCACCATAGAATAGATTGAGCGAGGAGCATTTCAAGCATGGCATGCATGTTATGTAGTGAGCTTGGTATATAGCGGGTGGTTGGTTCTTTTATGTCCTATATTTGGTTTGGCGTTCTCTACGTTTGATATTGTTGGTGCATTCTAATTAAAAAAAATATGTGGTGTTGTCTTGTAAGCCCTTGCCTTAATTGGATGGAGTGCCACATTAGAGTGTAGGATCTTGAGGTGGTTAGGTGAGTTGTCATGCATGACAAGCTCCCTTATGGATATGCCACATGAATTAGAGAGTGCATGACACTTGAACCCTAACTATCAAACACTCGTTATCTGAAATACATTTTGCATGATTGAAGTGTCTGGGATTACTTTTGCTATTATTTGGCTTCAATCTCACTACTAAGCAATGAATTGTAGATAAACATATTGAAACTAGTGTGACCTATTTATGAATACACTGAGGCACTAAGACATTGTTGGATGCTTGCAATTGATTTTTGTGAAGTGTTAGACAGGGAGGCTCAACTTGTTTATTGGAGATAGTCAGTATCTATTTGACAAGCATGAGATTATACCATCGGATGATGTCTGGACATATTAAATACCAGATGTCTATAGGATTATTACACCATCATCACTGCCTATTTGCGGTGGCTTGGAGAGCAATATTCTTATGTATCCTAGAGTTATTATGTGTGGCAAGAGGTCTTGTGTGTGGGACAACTCTCCTCATAAGAGCTTGTCAAGCCTCTAGAAGGCCTTGTTTCTCCTTTAACTCAAATGCCTCTATAATGGATGCTTTGGTTGTCCCTCTTGTGTAGGCTTCAGCTAGTAAAAGGGCAAGATTTGAGGAGTGGCATGTGGAAAAGGGGGATGTAGACTATGAGAGTAGGCCCATTGTGAGCCCTTTTGACTAGTGAGATACACCTTTTCTACACTCACTTTTTGGACACTATGTTTGTGGACATATTTTGTATATCATTATATTACTTAAAGTTTGGCTTGCAAATAAGAATATATTTAGAATGCTTTAGGAAATGAGCACTCATTAAATTGTCCTGTATTGAAGATAGGGTGTGGGACATCTCTCCTCATGAGAGCTTGTCGAGCCTCTGGAAGGCTTTGTTTCTCCTTTAACTCAAACACCTCTACAATGGATGCCTTGGTTGTTCCTCTTGTGTAGGCTTCATCTAGTAAAAGGGCAAGAGTTGAGAGAAGTGGCATGTGGAAAAGGGGGATGTAGACTACGAGAATAGGCCCATTGTGAGCCCTTTTGACTAGTGAGATACACCTTTGCTACACTCACTTTTTGGACACTATGTTTGTGGACATGTTTTGGACACTTGTAAGGGCAGAGAAGTGGGTAATCTCTAGATATATAGGGTTTCTCAAAAATAGTCTTTTTTTTCTCTTTGAAGTGCATTTCCAACAACAGGTTTTTCTTTGTTTCTAAGTTGGACTCCATATTTATTACCTTAATGTAAGTATGTAGGGTTAATACTCCATATCTTTTATTTGAAACCCATTTAAAGTTTTAATTTCACTTCAACCACTAATCCATTATTACCGCCTATCAAAATCGGTCATGATCATAAAGCAAAACCCACATAATTTTATAATTTATCCTTTACCATGTAGTAAAGAGTAATCTATATTACCTCTTTTAGAAACCTTGAGCTTTAAAGTGCTTATCTATCCTACCCACATAATTTTATAATTTATCCTTTACCATGTAGTAAAGAGGAGAATCTACATTACCTCTATTGGAAACCTTGAGCTTTAAAGTGATTATCTATCCTACCCTACCATGCTCTTGGGGCTTGCTTCAAGGCATACAATCTCTTTCTTAATATGTAGACTTAGTGCTCTTTGCCATTTCTCACATAGCCTTGGGGTTATTACATAAATACTTCCCAAGGATTACTACATATATACTCCTCTTTCTTAATGTCATGGGGCTTGCTTCAAGGCATACAATCTCTTTCTTAATATGTAGACTTAGTGCTCTTTGCCATTTCTCACATAGCCTTGGGGTTATTACATAAATACTTCCCAAGGCTTCCTACATATATACTCCTCTTTCAAATTGACATTAAGAAATACATTAATAAAATCCATATACTCTCTTTCTAATTACCATTAAGAAATACATTAATACTATCCATCTAATAAATACTCAATGTATGAATCAAAGACAAGTAATGAGTAGCCTAATTGAACTCATTATAGAAATAGTTACATAGGTTTCCTCATAATTCAGATCCCCTGATGTCCCCTTGAGAGATTTTGTCTAGACAAAACCAACCCTTGTCTCTGATGGTGTAACTTGAGCCCTATGCATCACTTAGGGTAGCACTTTGAGAGGGGGAGAGAGAGAGAGAGAGAGAGAGAGAGAGAAGCATGCCAAGCATGTGGATCTGTCATGCATACATGGAAGTATAGAAAAAAACGTGTCGTAAATCTCTTTTTTTCAAATAGAAAAAATTACATCTATTTATTCAAACCTTGAACAAAAAAAAAAGCATCAATTAGTTTATGTATGCAAATTTCTGAACAAAAGCTTGAGGTATTGTAATTAATTGGGCCAAAAAAGAACTCTTTGGTGCCTTATCTAAATTGCTAGTAGATTATGACTATACATATATAGAAGCATGCCCATCAATATGTACACAATAAATTGTTGTGTTGTGAGGCACAATGTTGAAAGTAAACATTACCAATACACTAAGCAAAGAAATTGGATGGATGAATGCAAGATGTGATATTGAGTATGCTGATTGAAAACTATTATATAGAAGAGGGGTTGAGCTAGTGCAAACTTTACATGCAAAAGTATGTTGATTGAAAACTATTATATAGAGTTGAGGTAGTACAAACCTTACATTCAAATCCAATACCTCTGCTGTTTTACATAGCAAAAGCCTACAAGTAGACATGGTAAAGGAAAAAATAAAGGAGGATATAAACTTTTCATGAAACCTATGTTGGAGCACTTGCTGGAGCACCTTGGGATATTGAGAATCCCAAAACGAGTGTCTATGAGTACATGTGAGGACATGACTGAGTATGGTTGAAGCTTAGGATATTTGAGAAGAGGGGCTAGCTTTAGCAATGATCAACAGCATTACTGGCCTCCTGTATGGTATCAAGCCTAGGCCTCCAAGAGTTACTTCTGGCGATGAGCTGGTCGATGTAGCGTGCGAGAACTTCAGGGGAATCACAAACGTTGACTTGGGGCGCCCTTAGCACAGATTCAAGGATCCCCTCTTCACGCAATTTCCCCAGATAGTGCAAGGTGGTGGTGATCTGCAGGGTGTGGCCTCGTTCCTGAACACAGTGTAAAGTCTGCGAGCAGGCCACAGCCCTCTTGGCTGATCTTGAACGCGTGTGCGCCGTCGATCGGCGCCGGCGCAGAGAAGCTTTGCTTGCCAAAATGCAGATGTGAGACCAAGCGAGCCTTGATTGGAAAACTCGCATGGGGAGGAGGTAGTAGAGGTGGCCGGGCTCGAGCTGAGCGTTGGGCTGGAGAGGACAAGGGCGTTTGCCGACGCGGAGGGAGCTTGCGTGACAGACAAAGAAATTAGGGTTTTGGGCTACGAGCTCCGACGCGGCTACGGTGTCGTGGAGCTCCTGCATGTTGCCATTGGCAAGCACAATTCTGATGGAAGAAGGACAAGGGGGCGCACGAGATCGCAGAGGGTGAAGGTTCCCCATATCCTGCTCAGAAGCGAGCGCTCTCGCTCTCGCTCTCGCTCTCGCTCTCGCCCTCTTTGACACATGACTTTTTGAACATGTCAAAAAACACGGAAAAAAGTAGCTGCATGGCTCGCCGCCCACTCCTAAAACACGGAAAAAAGTAGCTGCATGGCCGCCGCCCACCATCCCTACGTTCTCATAAAAGCGAAATGTGATACCTTACAATCCAATCAAATCTAATCACCTACATTTGGATTTTGTGCCTACTTTGCAATCTTATCTCTTGTATGATATTAGTGTATGATGTCAACACAAAAATAATTCTATAGATAGAGCTATTATGTTATTCCCCAAGTTTGTGTGTTCAAATCGTGCTTGCTAAGGTGGAGATGTCCTTGTAACTTGCTAGGTGTTGTAACCAACATATCCGGGTTGTAATAAAAATAGTAGATTAGTCACTAAATTGATATTAGTGTATGTTTGACCAAAAAGCTCTCAGTCAACCCAAAGAGAGCCGCACAACCCGGCATTTGGTGTATTTTTCTCGATTGAAATTGAGAAATCTCTGTTTGAATGCAACCTTATCTTTACTGAAAATGATATGTTTTAAAGCATGCTACACTAAGCTTTATTGTTCATCCCAATTTGAGTGCACGCTTATCTTTATTTAAAGTGATATATTTTTAAGCACACTACGCTAGGCTTTATTGTTCATCCCAATTTGAGGTACTTTGTCAACTTTCTTTTAAATGTTAGATAGTCGCCTATAAAATTCTTGAGAATCACTTTTTCATGAGCTTGTTTCTTCCCTAAGGTAATCTCTATACATATGTGATAGTAATGATGTTGATAAGTCTCCAAGAATAATGTAATGCTTTCTTTAAAGAAATGTATTCTAAAAAAATTCTCAAAAAATGGGTCCCTCTCCCTCGTTATTCTCTCCTCTCCATATCCTCTCTCTCTCTCTCTCTCTCTCTCTCTCTCTCTCTCTCTCAACACACACAGACATGACTTGTTGCTTTATTTTTTAAGGATTTTTCATATACATTTTACATCTATAGTTGGTTACCATGATTCGAAACTTATCAAAAAAGTAGCAGCTATGATCATAGGTTAAAGCATTAATTTCAATGTTTCTCACTACATAAGTCTATCTTTTTTTGGTTGAAATAAAAAACAAATTTTTAAGCAAAGAAAAAGAGCATAATGTTGCCTTAGGATTGATACATACATATATATATCTATATATATGTATATATATGGACATAAAAGTACAAGACAAAGAAGTTCCACAGAATGTCAGCTACATTCTTGAAAATATGCATCGGGTCAAGCAAATGGTTTATAAGAAGATCACCCCAATAGGGGAGTTGGTGAAAGATAGAGAGCCTCTTCATCCCAGGACATGCCAAGTTGCCACATTCCTCCCATTTGAGCTTCCAATCGCTTGCCTTCAGTGCACTTGGAGGAGGTCTTCCTAGATTACCATCCTGCAATTCATGATTTTCTGGAAGATACCTAACATGTCCTTAGTAGACATTCTTTCGTAATGCTTTTGAGTATCTTGAATCAAGTCGAGAACCACATAGAGGACATGCATTATAACTTGATATAGACAAACTTGAGCATTCTCCATAGCCAGGCCAATCATGCATTGTCCACATGAGAATACCTTGCACAGTTGCAAGTCTTTTGCCACTCTGCTGCTTTGACATGTCCTTCACTTCAATTCCGTTCCACAAGGTGCGTAACTCATCAATAAGTGGTGCCAAATATACATCCATGTTCTTCACCTTATACTTTCCTGGAACTATTAATGAGAGTAACAAATGACCTTTCTTTATTGCTAACCATGGCGGAAGATTATAATTCACAAGGCAAACAGGCCATGTGCTCCATGAAGAGCTCCGTAAACCAAAAGGGTTTACACCATCCATTGCTAGGCCAAGATGGAGGTTATGAGGATCTTCCCTAAAAGCTGGCCATTTCTCTTCAATGTGTCTCCATGCGGGTGAATCAGCAGGCACACGCATCACTTCATCTGTGGATCGCGTTGTGGCATGCCATGTCATCAAGCTTGCTATAGATTTGCACCTGAACATGCTTTTTATTCTTGGGATGATTGGAAAGTGCCTAAGAACCTTTACTGGGACAGCTTCCCCCTGAACATCTTCTCTATATCTGTTAGAGCCACAATGGGGACATTCTTGCAAATGCTCGTATTCATGGCGGAAGAGAATACAATCATTGCAACAAGCATGAATATTATTGTAATCCATGCCTATGGATTTCAATAACTTCTTGGCATCTGCACGAGATGGAGGCATCTCATTGCCATATGGCAATATCTGGTCTTTCAAAAGCCTGCAAGTATGGCAATATCTAGTCTTTCAAAAGCCTGCAAGTATGGCAATATCTGATGGTTACTATTAAGATTTAGTCAAATACAAGTTGAAAATTTATCATTCTAACATTAGGTATAATCTCCATAAATCACTTACTTGAAGAGTTCAGTGACACTTGTATTAGACCATCCAAAAATTGACTGTAAATTTAGCATCGTAAGAGATGCACGCAATACAAATATCTTGGCACCATTGTATAGTGGAAGGCATACAAGTTTACGCATGGCCTCTTCCTGTGGTTCATAATTTGACCGTTGAGAATGTCGTGGTTGATGATCTTCATGTTCATGCTCCTCGAAGACACCTTCTTGTTGCTCGAGAAAGGCATCCAACATTTCCTCCATTGGACCTTCTTCCATTCCCTCGGATGCTATTAATTGAGTTCCATCTGTCACTCCCTCCTTCGATATTCTCATCCTTTGTTGGGGACGAGAATTCATAGGCGCAATGTTATCAAGATGTGGTTGCACACTTGCTTGGTTGTACGATTGAAACCGTAAATTTTGTAAGCGCTCCATTGGAAATATGCCAGTGTCATGAATATGCTGGTTGCAAATCCTTCGTTTTTGAAATATTTGGTACTTACATCGCATGCGTGGACATGCTATTCTCTCTTCAAGATTGAGAGGCTCCATCTAGCAGGATAACATGTATATGTAGCTCACTAAATGCAAATCATTACGCATTACACAAATCATTAAGCATTATGTAAACCATAAAACAGGGCTTCTTTTCCCCAGCCGTGAGGGAGATTTTAAAAATAACATTTAAAGCGTCAAACAGGCTTCTTTTCCCCAGCCGTTGAGGGAGATTTGGATAGGAAAGTAAAGCAGCATCCTATAAAGTATTTGTGGGGATGTAAATAATCTTCAGAATATCATTCCAAAGAAAGATTACAATCTTGTTATTGCTGATATCCCATATGGCTTAAATAAGAGTGGTTCTACGAATGATGAGAGAGCATATATCTATCAAGAAATTCAAAAGATGTTATAAAATTTTAAAGTGGTAACAAAATCGAATATGTGGAGATTTGTGATCTTTCATAACACTAGCCAAGCTGCATCAGTAATTGTTACAGCTCTAAGAAAAGAAGCACATGGTCTGGAGTCTCTTATTTGGTATGGTTTCAAAAACTTATGTTTTTAGTTTCTTTTCATTATTATTCAAACATGAAAGATCCCTGTCCCCACCGCACAATGAATTCAGGGGTGCTAGCAGCGGAAGTAGCACTTCTTGTGCGGGGCAGGGTCCCTCACTCGGGGCCTCGCCCACGTATATCCGAACAAGAGACTAATCCCTCGGTTCTTCCAAAACCAAATCCGAAAAAACTTCTCTCGCCCGGAAAACACGGGCGATTCCTCTAGGATATTTTTACTCTAACGTAGATAAAAGCCTTAACTAATTAAACTGATCTGATCTAACCCGTAAGTCCCATAGTTAGATCAAGGAAAAGATTTCACTTGGATCGTAGAGACCAATGCTTTTTTCCTCATTGAGAGACACAGCCGTTGATTCTTTTCCATAGAACAATTTTTATCCGAGATTTACTTCATCTATCGTACCTTAACAGAATTGAGTCTCATTTTAGGGATCCAACAGTCCAGCCTAACCCCATCCAGTCCCGTGGGTTAGCCAAGCACCCAACCACTGTAGTGATGGGATCCATTTAAAAATTTGGTTAGATTTTGTCCCAGGTACTAGGGAAAAGAGTTCCCAGTCCCCCTAGCCGGATATTCATGAAAACTTAAAACTAGTCACACCACTTACACACCCAATATGAAATTGCCTTTCTCATAGATTCAGCTGTCTTTAAAACAATCTTTAAATGAAACTATAGTATCATTGATCATAATCTTCCAAAATATCCTTTTGAATCCTAATTTTTAATTTTTCCTTCATCGACGTACTTATGGCATCATTGGCAACCAGAACGCTCGTGAACCACCTATCCACTCAGGGGCCTTTTTAATAGTTTCTAGCTCATAGTACCCGGCAGTATATTCACTTATAAAAATCAAAATGGAATCTCTGTGGAAGATCATCAATATCAACCAACAGATCCATATAAAAGAGCCATGGACTCATCCGTTGAGGACCAGCAAAATCAACCAACCAGATCCATCCCCGAATTTAGAAAACAACTCTTACTCCTTGTTCCAATATCTTTCACGATGTATGTGTGGGTATCTTTGGCGACCCAGAGCCCGAGCACCGTATATGGTCACAACACCCTCTCTAGGATCCTTCGCAGGTCACCTAGTGCTTCACTCATAGGCCACTTCCTTGGTCCCTCATCCACCGTATCGGAAGCTCACCATTTAAATTGAACTGAGGCTGGTCAAGACCTCGGCCGACCTTACTACGCAAGACGTCCTCCGTTGACTCTCCATCAACTATTGCAACTTTATCAGATAGGTCTCCACAACCTCATTCACAAGACGATCAAAATGCTTCCCTAGTATTTTTGACATAAAACAGTCATTTAAAAACAGGTCATAAATACAATTTCTATAACGAACTCTCGTCTTTCCACATTGTTCCACATCAATCCTCATTTATTTTATATGTATTTCCATTCTCATTACATCTTTTCTCATTTATCCGCATTAGATCTCATCACTCACATCTACCCATATCCACATCTCATGACATCATATTCATTTATATCACATATCACATCTATCCCAATTTACATCACATCTCATTCACTCACATCCCGATTCACATCTCATTCATTCACATCCCGATTCACATCACATCACATCTCATTCACTCACATCCCGATTCACATCTCATTCATTCACATCCCGATTCACATCACATCACATCTATTCACATCCATCACATTCATTTATTCATATCCACCACATTCATTCTCATAACCATCCCATCACATGCATTCTATCCACATTATATCACATCCCTTCTATCCACATCATATCTCATTCATACACATCTCATCTCATTCATCCACATCCATCCAATCGTTCACATGTATGACTACTCACATCTATCCATACATTCATATCTTTCACTTTACATCCACATATATTCATGTCACATCACATTCACATCCGATTCTTCACATATACATCCATATCCAGTCTTCACATACACATTCACATCCATTCTTCACATACACATTCACATCCATTCTTTATATACACATTCAGATCCATTCTTCACATACACATCCATATCCATTCTTCACATACACACTCACATCCATTTTTCACATACACATTCACATCCATTCTTCACATACACATTCACATCCATTTAACACATACACATCTATATCCATTCATTCACATCTATCTGATTCACATCGTATCTCATTACATCTATTCTATGCAAGTTTTCAGTTTGATTTTCTTTTGAATACAAGGAGTATTTCTTGAATAAGTATCCCCAAAACTTCTTGATCGAAGTTCTGAATTTCATACCAGAATTCCTCGAATTCTATAACCTTGATCCACATATCAATTCGAAGGGTCTCAAACTTAGTTTCACATCTGGCGGGAGTTTTGAGTAGATTTTTCTAAACTGGTCACACCTTCTTTGCTCGAAACTGACGAAAGAGTTTGGTCTTGGTCATAGTTTGATTCAAGGTTCGGGTCGGATAAGATTTTTCCTGCTATATCTTTCTCAAAAAGGTTTGATAATTCAGTTACTATTTTACTGAATTTCTTCCTTTGAATATTCACTTAACTGATTTCTAAATTAGTTACGAATTCCAATGAGGATTAAATTAATCATTTATCTGAATATTTCGATCTCGATAGATTTTTTGAATTCTCTTTTTACAATCTGTGTGAATACAAAATGATAGAAATTTCTCTCTTAGAGTATTTAATTATTCATTTATCAAATACTCATAGAATTTAAGAGAATTCTAATTTTGATATAAAAATTCTTTATGCATGGATTTATGCATAAAAATCAACTTCTGTGGAAATAACTCTTTTATATTAAAAAAAATCCTTTTATGTATCTATTTATGCATAAAATCAAATTTAATGAGAATAACACTTTTGTAATTAAAAAATTTCCTTTATGCATCTTTCTATGCATAAAAATCAAATTTAATGAGAATAACACTTTTGTAATTAAAAAAATCCTTTATGCATCTTTCTATGCATAAAAATCAAATTTAATGAGAATAACACTTTTGTAATTAAAAAAATTCCTTTATGCATGTTTCTAAGCATAAAAATCAAATTTAATAAGAATAACACTTTTGTAATAAACAAATTTTCCTTTATGTATCTTTCTATACATAAAAATCAAATTTAATGAGAATAACACTTTTATAATTTAATAAAATCCTATATGCATCTTTCTATGCATAAAAATCAAATTTAATGAGAATAACACTTTTGTAATTTAAAAAAAAATCCTTTATGCATCTTTCCATGCATAAAAATCAAATTTAATGAGTAACACTTTTGTATTAAAAAAATCCTTTATGCATCTTTCTACGCATAAAAATCAAATTTAATAATTAATATCAGTGATATCCATGCATATTCATAGGTGAATATGTACATGGAGTAACTAGAAAATATTTCTTTTAGATGCAAAAATGGTGGGAATTACTCTTTTGGAATAACATAAAACAACTTTATTTTCACAAAATTCTGAAAAATTTTGCCATAACCTCCTTTGTATGGCTTACCATTTTTCATTTTTATCATTTTATTTTTAACTTAAATTAACCCAAACTAAACTCATAGAACTCTAATCTACACAATTTTATAAATTCAAGAGAGTAAACAAGAAGAAGAGTTTAATTAATCCCTTAGTTAATCTTTCTAGGATTAAGAAAGGCTGGAATGTAAAGAAGAGAAGGGGGTGGCCTTTTCCTCAAAGGCATAGCATTTGAATTTAATTCAATCAACTGAAAAACATAAAAATCAAGAAAACCATAGATTTAAAATTAAACAAGTAATAAAATTAACTTACATAGAGCTTGTAAGCTCTCCTTTGGCTTGAGGGATTGAGGGTTCTACTCTTGTTTGAAGCAAGAGTGGCCACCAATTCACTTTGGAGAGGATTAAGCAAAAAACAATTGAATTATTAAAAAACTCAATGTAAATAGCTCCAGGACAAGAGCAGAGTAACAGTGCATAAACACCATTTAGCTTTTACAAAGAGAGAGGCTTCTATTTATAGGAAAGGTGAGCCTCTAACCAAGCAAACTGATTCTAGAATTTTCCAGATCAGTTTGGTCAATTTTTGATCATTTTTGGGTCAGTTCAGCTTACTTTTTGGATCTAGTTTTGAAATAGGAGAGAGGAGAGATGAAAATATCTCATTTAATTGATTATAAATTGGGGGTAATGATGAGAAAAAGGTACCTATTTCATGAGGGGAGATCCCCATACTGAGGTATCAAAATTTTATTTTTTAATTGTTTTCTTTGGTCCTTAGTCCACTCTTCATCTTATGTGAGCATTTACTCATTTTTGGGAGGTTTTTCTTTTATTCTTCAATTTATCTCTTCCCTACATTTGGATTAATCTTATTGGTCCATAGGAACCTTAATTGGACCATAATCCAAAAATTTCTACAAATATGGATCCTTAGGCTAAGGTCCTTTATACCTATTTTCAATTAATTCCAATTGCATATTGAAAAGTTCTTTTTGAATTTTTGTTTCATGGAAAACCATTTTAGACACTAGGAGGGTTTTTATATCCAAAAATATCTTAATTTTGAATTACCTCTCTCTAGATATTTTCTTTCTCCAGGCCAAAACGGGATCTTTCTTTTATTTCAGAGAGGGGAATAATTATAAGATCAGAAGGGGAGGTTCTTACACCTGCACACCTCAAAAGCTAGAGGGAGGGTGTTACATCCTACCCCACTTAAAAAACACAAGATGTCCTCATCTCGCAAACTAGAGGATAACTCTTTCCCTTAAGATCCAACTGATTCTGGGGTTCCGTATAGTCTGGTGAACCCAACAGAATCTTGGGATAAAGATCCCTTATATAGAACTCATCATCAGATGAAAATTCTTTCAGATCATACCATATACTTAACACAATAATGGTCCATTAGACCGAAATTTTCGTCTGAACATTCCTCCATGGGAATTTCAATTATACAGGTTTTTAATTTGTCATCCCTTAACTTGATTCACTAGGTCAAGTGTTAACAGTAGCAATCTGTCAGCACAATCCACTAATCTCATAGTGATTTATTGAAGTCATTATCGTTATTCCAGTTACGAACATCATCACAGGAACTCGTCCCATTCATCCTCATTGTGGTTTTGCTCAGCTTATCGCTTTTCAACCAAAATTCAAGAATCATCATTTTTTCAATCAGAATGCAATTCAAATCATCAGGGTTAAGACTATCTCTTGCAATTGCTCATATTGAATAGATTTTATGTATTTTTTCTAAGAAATGAAGGTACCATCTTCATGTATATTTATTCCCTTAATGTAAGTATGTAGGGTAGATATTCCATATCTTTTATTTCAAACCCATTTAAAGTTTTAATTTCACTTCAACCACTAATCCATTATTACCGCCTATCGAAAGCAAAACCCACATAATTTTATAATTTATCCTTTACCATGTAGTAAAGAGTAATCTATATTACCTCTTTTAGAAACCTTGAGCTTTAAAGTGCTTATCTATCCTACCCACATAATTTTATAATTTATCCTTTACCCTGTAGTAAAGAGTAGAATCTACATTACCTATATTGGAAACCTTGAGCTTTAAAGTGATTATCTATCCTACCCTACCATGCTCTTGGGGCTTGCTTCAAGGCATACAATCTCTTTCTTAATATGTAGACGTAGTGCTCTTTGCCATTTCTCACATAGCCTTGGGGTTATTACATAAATACTTCCCAAGGCTTACTACATATATACTCCTCTTTCAAATTGACATTAAGAAATACATTAATAACATCCATATACTAAATACATATACTCTCTTTCTAATTACCATTAAGAAACACATTAATACTATCCATCTAATAAATACTCAATGTATGAATTAAAGACAAGTAATGAGTAGCCGAATTGAACTCATTTTAGAAATAGTTACATGGGTTTCCTCATAATTTAGATCCCCTGATGTCCCCTTGAGAGATTTTGTCCAAACAAAACCAACCCTTGTCTCTGATGGTGTAACTTGAGCCCTATGCATCACTTAGTGACATTGTAGTTTCCAACTCTATTCTGTGGGTTCACTTAAGTCATGGTTGTGTGGCATGATTCGCTTGGTGATGCTCCTTAGGGTAGCACTTTAGGAGAGAGAGAGTGGTTGTGTGGCATGATTCGCTTGGTGATGCTCCTTAGGGTAGCACTTTAGGAGAGAGAGAGAGAGAGAGAGAGAGAGAGAGAGAAAAGCATGCCAAGCATGTTGATCTGTCATGCATACATGGAAGTATAGAAAAAAACGTGTCGTAAATCTCTTTTTTTTCAAATTGAAAAAATTACATCTATTTGAAGAGGGGAAGCTTAGGCTATTTGAGAAGAGGGGCTAGCTTTAGCAAGCGAAGAATGATGATCAAGAGCATTACTACACTTGGCCTCCTGTATGGTATCAAGCCTAGGCCTCCAAGAGTTACTTCTGGCGATGAGCTGGTCGATGTAGCGTGCGAGAACTTCAGGGGAACTTCAAGGACAAGGGGGCGCACGAGATCGCAGAGGGTGAAGGTTCCCCATATCCTGCTCAGAAGCGAGCGCTCTCGCTCTCGCCCTCTTTGTAACCCTTCGCGATACGATGACAGATGACTTTTTGAACATGTCAAAAAACACGGAAAAGTAGCTGCATGGCCCGCCGCCCACTCCTAAAACACGGAAAAAAGTAGCTGCATGGCCGCCGCCCACATCCCTACGTTCTCATAAAAGCGAAATGTGATACCTTACAATCCAATCACCTACATTTGGATTTTGTGCCTACTTTGCAATCTTATCTCTTGTATGATATTAGTGTATGATGTCAACACAAAAATAATTCTATAGATAGAGCGATTATGTTATTCCCCAAGTTTGTGTGTTCAAATCGTGCTTGCTAAGGTGGAGATGTCCTTGTAACTTGCCACTTGTTGTAACCAACATATCCGGGTTGTAATAAAAATAGTAGATTAGTCGCCAAATTGATATTAGTGTATGTTTGACCAGAAAGCTGTCAGTCAACCCAAAGAGAGCCGCACAACCCGACATTTGGTGTACTTTTCTCGATTGAATTTGAGAAATCTCTGTTTGAATGCAACCTTATCTTTATTGAAAATCATATGTTTTTAAGCATGCTACACTAAGCTTTATCGTTCATCCCAATTTGAGTGCACGCTTATCTTTATTTAAAGTGATATATTTTTAAGCACACTACGCTAGGCTTTATTGTTCATTCCAATTTGAGGTACTTTGTCAACTTACTTTTAAATGTCAGATAGTCGCCTATAAAATTCTTGGAAATCACTTTTTCATGAGCTTGTTTCTTCCCTAAGGTAATCTCTATACATATGTGATAGTAATAATGTTGATAAGTCTCCAAGAATAATGTAATGCTTTCTTTAAAGAAATGTATTCTAAAAAAAATTCGCAAAAAATGGGTCCCTCTCCCTCGTTATTCTCTCCTCTCCATATCCTCTCTCTCTCTCTCTCTCTCTCTCTCTCTCTCTCTCTCTCTCTCTCTCTCTCTCTCTCTCTCTCAACACACACAGACATGACTCGTTGCTTATTTTTTTAAGGATTTTTCATATACATTTTACATCTATAGTTGGTTACCATGATTCGACACTTGTCAAAAAAGTAGCAGCTATGATCATAGGTTAAAGCATTAATTTCAATGTTTCTCACTACATAAGTCTATCTTAATTTTTTTTGGTTGAAATAAAAAACAAATTTTTAAGCAAAGAAAAAGAGCATAATGTTGCCTTAGGATTGATATATATATATATATATATATATATATATGGACATAAAAGTACAAGACAAAGAAGTTATATCCTTTCTTGAAATTACCTTGGGATTGAAATGTACATGCATAAAATTACAAGACAAAGAAGTTTATCCTCTCAACAACTTGGAAGACAAAAATTACATCAAACTTAATCCCACTTCCTATTCAACAAGTCACATACTAGTTCCTACATTTCATCCTCCTATAAAAAAACATGGATTTCCCCAAGAAAAGTGATATCCCAGATGCATACAAGCAATAAGAACTGCATCAGAAGTAAAACCCTTGGTGGACTGCTGTTCAAACTCCTCTTCTTTAATCCAGATCTTCACAGTTAGCCTCTTTCCCACTGGGTTCTCTACCAAGGCCATAAATATCTCTTCTAGCTTCCTGTCTTTCAGATGCCATCTTCTAGATCTTGGTGCATATTTGGGGAATTTCACTCTAACATCATCCCAAGTATACACTTGCTGTGCAAATGCTCAAACATGTTAGGCAAGCCCAGTATGCATTAGTATTTCCCCTTCCCAGGATTATACTACCTAATTCCAGCTTGTAATGCTTGTATGACCTCAATAAATCTATGTTATTCATCATATTGATATAATACATGGCCCAACAAAAATGTACACTTCTAAACATAATTTCAGTGGCCTCTATTCCCTGCTTGCCCCCCTTGCCAAAAATTAGTTCATTCCGAAAAACCCAAATCACCCACAAACACAGATACCTAATTATTAAAAAAAAAATCAATCTCATGAGTCGTTCTATGAAGCTTTGCCAAAACCCAATCCCACCATTGCCCTCTCACTCCTAAGTTATCCTCCACCCACCTACCAATCTTCCTCCATAACCTCCTCAAGGCAACACATTCCAGAAGGCATGTCTCCCATCTTCTATGGCTACTTTGCACTTGGGACATATTTCAGCAGTAAAGTTATTTTTAAGAAGCTTAAATCCAACAGGTAAAGCTAGGAGGAAGACTCTCCACAGAAACACGTGATTTCACTAGGATTAGAGCATCCTAGATCAAATTCCACCATTTCCTCCAAACGTTCCCTTCCCAAGTGATTCTCAAGACTTTGTTACAATATATGACATTCATTTCCCCTTTGCACATTTCTTTATACAATGTTTTGGTATTAATTTTGTCCTACTTAGCCCCATTAAACCATCTCCAACCTTGATACCAGGAATCCTCATTATAAGCAATTGAGTACCAATTATTTTTCACCTCTGCCACCCGAACTGATCTCAAGACCTGAACTTCATTTGGCTGCAATGTAGCCTCTTCCAAGATCTGTTGAAATTCTTTCCATCCTTCATGAGAAGGGTCCCATGTGTCCTTAAATCTCCTGAATCCTTAGTTGTTCAGTCTTCTCAAAACTCTAGTATCTATCATGGCTAAAGGAGGATTTAATCTATGTGTCCACCTGATGTTTAAGCTCAATAATAAGAGTTGCCAATAGTCCTAGTACATCCACCCCCGTTAATCAGGCCCACAGTTTCTTTCTAATTGTAGCATAGGAATTTGCAAAAGGAGGAGCATCTTAATTTTAGTGGGGCATAAGATAGAATTTTCTCTCGCCAGTTGAGTCCAAGCCATTTTCCTGTAAGTTGTACATCTTCTCCTTCTGCCTCTTCTCTTAGAATCCTAGTCCAAATACTTTCTTATTTGAAAAACTTGGGTAGGCTAGGTAGTATTCTAGCTTTAGAGTGTATAGGTAGGTGAAGAATCCCTAAACCTCCTTGGTTTTGGGGGAGAGTTACCTTATCCCAAGCCAATGTCTTTTTTCCCCATTGTGTCTATTTCTCTATAAGAAATCTTTGATAGGAGCAATAATTCTCTTCCAATGTCCTTTTTTAAATTCTATCACAAGGCATGTAAACAAAATGTAAGCATTTAGCACATTGTTCACTATGGTAACCCTATCATGAAAAGAAACCTTATCCCTTCCCTTCTCTTCCAATGTCTTTTTTTAAATTCTATCACAAGGCATGTAAACAAAATGTAAGCATTTAGCACATTGTTCACTATGGTAACCCTATCATGAAAAGAAACCTCATCTCCAAAGTTTAGAAGAAAATCTCTCAATGACCCATTCAATCATATCCTTATTGCTTACCCCAACCCCCATGGTGGGAATTCCTAACTGTCTAATGATCATCCCTCTTTTAATAACATCACATCCCCATCTCTCCATATCAAAGGTGTCAGCTTCAATTAAGCTTATTATTCTTGATTTATGGATATTACATTTAGATCCTGAAGCTTTGGCAAAAACCTACACTAGCTGAAGGGCACTTCTCACATTTAGCTCTCAAAAAAACAAAGAATCATCAGCAAAACATTGAATAATAAGTTGCTCTCTATTCCCAAGTTTCATCCCTTTGTATCATGTGCATTCAAGGTCTATTTTAAAATCCCTTATCTATGAATTTTTCATGAATTAAACATACCCTTTTTCTATTCAACCTCTGAATACCCCCTTTAAATGGTACCCCCATGTATGTAAAAAATGTATAAAAATAAGTTTTTTAAAATCCCTTATGTTGAACCCACGTGCTACGCATACATATTTATGAGTGACCCCTCGAGCAGCCTAGTAATATACCCTTTTTCACTATCATCTTCTAATTCTATAATTAGGGGACGTGAGGCCATATCAAACTACAAGGGGGCTAATGGAAAACCTTGCCTAACAGATCTTCTAATTAAAAATCCCCCAACTAGTCTCCCATTTAATAGAAGTTTAGAGTGAGCAGCACTAGCTTACTGTATACATACAAGTAGCCATCCTATGGCCAAAACCCATCTTCAACAGACTAGTGTATTCTGTCATATGCCTTTTCTAAGTCCAATTGAAATATAACACATTTGTGACCTATCTTTTGAGCTAGATCCTTTCCCAACATAGCAGTAAAACTGTTATCATATATGGATCTGTCTTTGATGAACCCATATTGTTTACTGGAAACCATCTCTTGGAGAGCAGGAGTGATTCTCAAAGCAATGATTTATATCACTGTGAGGAGAGTGATAGGCCTCCAATGGTTCACTTGAGTGTGCAGGCAGTGTTGAAAGCATGGATCAAGCTCTCCTAACCAACTTCCTAATAACAAGACATTTACCTAATCATAAACTAATCCTACAACTAATGACAACACTAATTTAAGGTGGATAAAACTGACTCATTGTGATGACTGTGTGCTAATTAAGTTCAGACTCAAGTTCAGTTAGGTTACAAGATGGAAACTTGTACTCATAAAAAGACTTGAGATGTTGTGCTTGTATTCTAATGCTTGAAATGTCCTCCTTTTATATGCAAAGAGTACAACTTGGACTTTCTCTTGCATGTGGTATAATTCTCACAGTGATGTGGCTTCTCACACTCACTCCATATTTTCCTTGTGCTTTTTGGCACCATATTTCTCAACACCCCCCCTTGGTGCCAAATCTTTGGGCTACTCAAGGTGGTTGGATGTTGGTTACATAATGTTGTTTGAATTTTTCCTTTCTACATTCCCCTATGTGCTATGAGAAACTTTGGCCCATGTGCTACTTTGGCACTTCCCCCCCTTAATGCTACTTTGGCTATTAGGTGAGGGATGAATTTCTAGCTTGCGTAAATCATCGATTCTAGAGGCTAAATAACAAGAACTTTTTGTAGGGAAGTAGGATTTTACAATAATTTTGTATGTAAGAGATCAGTAGTGAGAGGATTCTTGATTGCGTGCTCATTTGGCCGCTTTTGCAACAAGGGTTACAATTTTTTGCTATTTCTTCTACCTTAGCTACATCATACAATGTTTTTAAAGGATATTTTTAGAGCTAGAGGCATCTTGAATTACATTTTCTGCCACAAAGGGATCTTCTGCCACATACTTGTTTTCTTCATGCTTCATGTCTAGCTTTCTTTTGGCGTTGTCTCCTCATTAAGCCTTTAATGTAGATCTCATGCTTAGGATTATGTTTTGTTGCTTCGTCTTTGAATGCTTTTGATGCTTCAATGCATATGCTTCCATGTGTGAGTGCCATACATGTGGTCTCTTCATGCGTGTGTGCTTTTGGATGTGAACACACTTGTGTGTATGATTTCATGCTTATCAAAGTATATAATGCTTTCCCTGTGGTGATGTTTTCCATTTGAGGTGGTCTTACGGGAGTACTACTCTCCGTAGTGTCTATTCCTCTTACCCGATTTTTCATGAAAAAAAAAAGGAAACAAGTGTGAACAACCTTAATGTGTATGTGTGTGAACACATCCTTAGTGAGATAAGGTTTTGAAACCATTTGCATCACACAAATAAAACTTTATCAAAGATTGTGGATGGCGAGCTTTGGTCTTTCTTTCTCTGTTCGCACTCGATCCGTGTGTTTGAGTCTTCTTCTACTCTGCCTGGCGGCGAGTTACACAGTGTTCTCGTGATGCCCGCCTTCTTGCTCTTCTGAGCTATGCGTATTTAGTCTCACAACACTACTGTAGCCAACTTCCCTAACTATGGTGCTCTTACTCCCGCTAAGATGCAGCTCGCTTCTGATGGCCACCTTCTGATGATGCTTCCCTGTGCACACTACTGCTCACAGGCCTATCATCACGGCACTGCTAACAACAAAGCCAATCCTTACTGCTCACAGGCCTTCTATCTGACGACGTAAGAGTTTTGGGCTTGGTGGACTTCACAAGCTTCGCCACGTGGACTTCGGGGCAGCTGGCTTCTTCTTAGGCACGTAACTTGCCACGTGTTGTAACTTTCCACGTGTTGTCACCAACATATCCGGGTTGTAATAAAAATAGTAGATTAGTCACCAAATTGATATTAGTGTATGTTTGACCAGAAAGCTCTCAGTCAACCCAAAGAGAGCCGCACAACCCGACATTTGGTGTATTTTTCTCGATTGAAATTGAGAAATCTCTGTTTGAATGCAACCTTATCTTTATTGAAAGTGATATGTTTTTAAGCATAAGCTTTATCGTTCATCCAAATTTGAGTGCACGCTTATCTTTATTTAAAGTGATATATTTTTAAGCACACTACCCTAGGCTTTGAGGTACTTTGTCAACTTACTTTTAAATGTCAAATAGTTGCCTATAAAATTCTTGAGAATCACTTTTTCATGAGCTTGTTTCTTCCCTAAGGTAATCTCTATACATATGTGATAGTAATAATGTTGATAAGTCTCCAAGAATAATGTAATGCTTTCTTTAAAGAAATGTATTCTAAAAACAATTCTCAAAAAATGGGTCCCTCTCCCTCGTTATTCTCTCCTTTCCATATCCTCTCTCTCTCTCTCTCTCTCTCTCTCTCTCTCTCTCTCATCCTATTGATATAATACATGGCCCAACAAAAATGTACACTTCTAAACATAATTTCAGTGGCCTCTATTCCCTGCTTGCCCCCCAAGCCAAAAATTAGTTCATTCCGAAAAACCCAAATCACCCACAAACATAGATACCTAATTATTTAAAAAAAAATCAATCTCATGAGTCGTTCTATGAAGCGTTGCCAAAACCCAATCCCACCATTGCGCTCTCACTCCTAAGTTATCCTCCACCCACCTACCAATCTTCCCCCATAACCCCCTCAGGGGGCAGTACATTCCAGAAGGCATGTCTCTCATCTTCTATGGCTACTTTGCACTTGGGACATATTTCAGCATTAAAGTTATTTTTAAGAAGCTTAAATCCAACAGGTAAAGCTAGGAGGAAGACTCTCCACAGAAACACTTGTGATTTCACTGGGATTAGAGCATCCTAGATCAGATTCCACCATTTCCTCCAAATGTTCCCTTCCCAACTGATTCTCCAGACTTTGTTACAATATATGACATTCATTTCCCCTTTGCACATTTCTTTATACAATGTTTTGGTATTAATTTTGTCCTACTTAGCCCCATTAAACTAGCTCCAACCCTGATACCAGGAATCCTCATTAAAAGCAATTGAGTACCAATTCTTTTCCACCTCTGCCAGAACTGATCTCAAGACCTGAACTTCATTTGGCTGCAATGCAGCCTCTTCCGAGATCTGTTGAAATTCTTTCCATCCAACATGAGAAGGGTCCCATATGTCCTCTAATCTCCTGAATCCTTACTTGTTCAGTCTTCTCAAAACTCTAGTATCTATCATGGCTAAAGGAGGATTGAATCTATGTGTTCACCTGATGTTTAAGCTCAATAATAAGAGTTGCCAATAGTCCTAGTACATCCACCCCAGTTAATCAGGCCCACAGTTTCTTTCTAATTGTAGCATAGGAATTTGTAGAAGGAGGAGCATCTTAATTTTAGTGGGGCATAAGATAGAATTTTCTCTCGCCAGTTGAGTCCAAGCCATTTTCCTTTAAGTTGTACATCTTCGCCTTCTGCCTCTTCTCTTAGAATCCTAGTCCAAATACTTTCTTATTTGAAAAACTTGGGTAGGCTAGGTAGTATTCTGGCTTTAAAGTGTATAGCTAGGTGAAGAATCCCTAAACCTCCCTGGTTTTGGGGGGAGAGTTACCTTATCCCAAGCCAATGTCTTTTTTCCCCATTGTGTCCATTTCTCTATAAGAAATCTTTGATAGGAGCAATAATTCTCTTCCAATGTCCTTTTTTAAATTCTATCACAACGCAAGTAAACAAAATGTAAGCATTTAGCACATTGTTCACTATGGTAACCTTGTCATCATGAAAAGAAACCCTTATCCCTTCCCATCTCCAAAGTTTAGTAGAAAATCTCTCAATGGCCCATTCAGTCAGATCCTTATTGCTTACCCCAACCCCCATGGTGGGAATTCCTAAGTGTCTAATGATCATCCCTCTTTTAATAACATCACATCCCTGTCTCTCCATATCAAAGGTGTTAGCTTCAATTAAGCTTATTATTCTTGATTTATGGATATTACATTTAGATCCTGAAGCTTTGGCAAAAACCTACACTGGCTGAAGGGCACTTCTCACATTTTCATTGTTAGCTCTCAAAAAAAGTAAAAAATCATCAGCAAAACATTGAATAATAAGTTGCTCTCTATTCCCAAGTTTTAACCCTTTGTATCATGTGCATTCAAGGTCTATTTTAAAATCCCTTATCTGTGAATTTTTCATGAATTAAACATACCCTTTTTCTATTCAACCTCTGAATACCCCCTTTAAATGGTACCCCCATGTATGTAAAAAATGTGTAAAAATAGGTTTTTAAAAATCCCTTATGTTGAACCCACATGCTACGCGTACATATTTATGAGTGACCCCTCGAGCAACCTAGTAATAAACCCTTTTTCACTGTCATCTTCTAATGCTATAATTAGGGAATGTAAGGCCATAGCAAATAACAAGGGGGCTAATGGAAAACCTTGCCTAACAGATCTTCTAAATTAAAAATCCCCCAACTAGTCTCCCATTTAATAGAAGTTTAGAGTGAGCACTAGCTTACTGTATATATACAAGTAGCCATCCTATGGCCAAAACCCATCTTCTCCATTACTCTGGCTACAAAAGACGAGTGTATTCTATCATATGCCTTTTCTAGGTCTAATTGAAATATAACACATTCCTGACCTATCTTTTGAGCTAGATCCTTCCCCAACATAGCAGTAAAACTCTTTTCATATATGGATCTATCTTTGATGATATTGTTTACTGGAAACCATCTCTTGGAGAGCAGGAGTGATTCTCAAAGCAATGATTTAAATCACTGTGAGGAGAGTGATAGGCCTCCAATGGTTCAATTGAGTGTGCAGGTAGTGTTGAAAGCATGGATCGAGCTCTCCTAACCAACTTCCTAATAACAAGACATTTACCTGATCATAAACTAATCTTACAACAACTAATGATAACACTAATCTAAGGTGGATAAAAGTGAACAAGACTCATTGTGCTGAGTGTGTGCTAATTAAGTTTAGACTCAAGTTTAGTTAGGTTATAAGATGGAAACTTGTACTCATAAAAAGACTTGAGATGTTGTGCTTGTATTCTAGTGCTTGAAATGTCCTCCTTTTATATGCAAAGAGGACAACTTGGACTTTCTCTTGCATGTGGGATAATTCTCACTTGGTGATGTGGCTTCTCACACTCACTCCATATTTTCCTTGTGCTCTTTGGCATCATATTTCTTAACCCCCCCCCTTGGTGCCAAATCTTTGGGCTACTCAAGGTGGTTGGATGTTGGTTACATAATGTTGTTTGAATTTTTCCTTTCTACATTCCCCTATGTGCTATGAGAAACCTTCGCCCATGTGCTACTTTGGCACTTCCCCCCCTTAATGCTACTTTGGCTATTAGGTGAGGGATGAACTTCTAGCTTGGGTAAATCATCGCTCTCCTAGAGGCTAGTTACAAGCATTTTTTGTAGGAAGTAGGATTTTACAACAATTTTTTATGTAAGAGATGAGTAGTGAGAGGATTCTTGATTGCGTGCTCATTTGGCCGCTTTTGCAACAAGGGTTACAAATTTTTGTTATTTCTTCTACCTTAGCTACATCATTGTTGCCAGAGGGTAGGGCATACAATGTTTTTAGAGGATACTTTTAGAGCTAGAGGCATCTTGAATTGCATTTTTTGCCACAAAGGGATCTTCTGCCACATAGTTGTTTTCTTCATGCTTCATGTCGAGCTTCTTCTTTTGGCGTTGTCTCCTCATTGATCCTTTGATGTAGATCTCATGCTTAGGATTATGTTTTGTTGCTTCATCTTTGAATGCTTTTGATGCTTCAATGCATATTCTTCCATGTGTGAGTGCCATACATGTGGTCACTTCATGCGTGTGTGCTTTTGGATGTGAGCACACTTATGTGTATGATTTCATGCTTATGAAAGTATATGATGCTTTTCCTTTGGTGATGTTTTCCATTTGAGGTGGTCTTACCTGAGTACTACTCTCCGCAGTGTCTATGCCTCTTACACGATTTTTCATGCAAAAAAAAGGAAACAAGTGTGAACAACCTTAATGGGATTAAGCTCGTATGTATGTGTGTGAACACATCCTTAGTGAGATAAGGTTTTAAAACCATTTGCATCACACAAATAAAACTTTATCAAAGATTGTGGATGGCGAGCTTTGTTCTTTCTTTCTCTATTCGCACACTCGATCCGTATGTTGGAGTCTTCTTCTACTATGCCTGGCGGCGAGTTGCACAATGTTCTCGTGCCCGCCTTCTTGCTCTTCTGAGCTATGCGTATTTATCCTCACAACACTACTGTAGCCAACTTCTCTAACTATGGCGCTCTTACTCCACTAAGATGCAGCTCGCTTGTGATGGCCACCTTCTGATGATAATAAGACATTCACCTAATCATAAACTAATCCTACAACTAATGACAATACTAATCTTAGGTTGATAAAAATGAACAAGACTCATTGTGATGAGTGTGTGCTAATTCAATTTAGACTCAAGTTCAGTTAGGTTACAAGATGGAAACTTGTACTCATAAAAAGACTTGAGATGTTGTGCTTGTATTCCAATGCTTGAAATGTCCTCCTTTTATATGCGAAGAGTACAACTTGGACTTTCTCTTGCATGTGGGATAATTCTCACTTGGTGATGTGGCTTCTCACACTCACTCCATATTTTCCTTGTGCTCTTTGGCCTCGTCTTTGGCACCATATTTCTCAACACCCCCCCTTGTGCCAAATCTTTGATCTACTCAAGGTGGTTGGATGTTGGTTACATAATGTTGATTGAATTTTTCCTTTCTACATTCCCCTATGTGCTATGAGAAACTTTCGCCATGTGCTACTTTGGCACTTCCCCCCCTTAATGCTACTTTGGCTATTAGGTGAGGGATGAACTTCTAGCTTGGATAAATCATCACTCCCAGAGGCTACTTACAAGCACTTTTTGTAGGAAGTAGGATTTTTCAATAATTTTTTATGTAAGAGATGAGTACTGAGAGGATTCTTGATTGCATGCTCATTTGGCCGCTTTTGCAACAAGGTTACAAATTTTTGCTATTTCTTCTACCTTAGCTACATCATTGTTGCCAGAGGGTAGGACATACAACGTTTTTAGAGGATTTTTTTGGAGCTAGAGGCATCTTGAATTGCATTTTCTGCCCCACAAAGGGATCTTCTACCACATAGTTGTCTTCTTCATGCTTCATGTCGAGCTTCTTCTTTTGGCGTTGTCTCCTCATTGATCCTTTGATGTAGATCTCCTGCTTAGGATTATGTTTTGTTGCTTCATCTTTGAATGCTTTTGATGCTTCAATGCATATGCTTCCATGTGTGAGTGCCATACATGTTGTCACTTTATGCGTGTGTGCTTTTGGATGTGAACACACTTGTGTGTATGATTTCGTGCTGATCAAAGTATATGATGCTTTCCCTTTGGTGATGTTTTCCATTTTAGGTGGTCTTACCGGAGTACTACTCTTGGCAGTGTCTATGCCTCTTACACGATTTTTCATGCAAAAAAAAAAAGGAAACAAGTGTGAACAACCTAAATGGGATTAAGCTCGTATGTATGTGTGTGAACACATCCTTAGTGAGATAAGGTTTTGAAACCATTTGCACCACACAAATAAAACTTTGGCAGCTGACTATACTGTTGGTTACTAATTGGGCATCCATACCCGCCATGATGATATTTATGATGAGCTATTGAATCTGATGATGATGATGCTGATAGTCCTGCTAATGGTGATTCTTCTGATGCTATTGATGATGATGAGGATGCTTATCTTAATTGCTATACTAATCAAGGATTAAGCTAGTTCATGTTGAAGATTAGCCATGGCACGGGCATGCACATGACATTACATCATGAACTCAACATCCCCCCTATTTCAATATATTGTGACATACAACGAGTAAGGGTGTTCGACAAGTATTGCTCTGTCCAAACATGGGTTAGCAATCTTGTGAACCATGTTTCTAAATTCGGGTTATTCCAAAAGTGGGCTTGGTGCACAAGTACCTTGAATTGGACCAAACAATACCTACCAAACACATCTTGCAAATATTTCTTATAATTATTGAAAAGTGGGATGAATAGCATAAGTGCCTCTCATTAGACCCGTACAAAGCCCAAAAGTTTGTCACCATTCGGGCTTGGAAAGATTTATGTTGTTGGCTCGAGTTGGAGGCTTGGTGTTAACAGACCGAAACCATCCTAATCTCCCTATAGGCACTCTTTGTAACTCCATCGAGGTGGAATCATATTTGCTTCACATTGTGCTGCATTTCTCCCACATAGATGAGTCTAGAAATGGGATCTAGTACCTTCTTTCTAATGTCCATGAAGTGTTAGGCTCATCGGGGTTTGAGCGATCACTATCCTCCTTGTTGGGGAGGCTCACGAAGTGAGGTAGCCCCTCGTTCGCACTCGAGGGGTGAGGCGGCAAGGCATTCCCTTGTTGTCTCATTCCTTCTTGATGAGGCTATACCATGTTACCTTCGTGCTCTCTATAATTGGAATCCCCCATGAGAAATGTGGATAGCAATCCCCCTGTGAGATTGGGGATAGCAATCAATTACCGATCCCACACGAGGCTGGGAAATGAAGTTGGAGGGAATCTTTTTAGGTAACCCTCGTCAATTAACTATTTTGCCCGCAACAGTGTTTATGACATAGTTAAGTGACAGCTCTCATGTAGTCGGGTTCACACTATGGACCTTCATAAGTTATAGTAGGAGAGTACTTTTCCTTATAGTATGTACTCTTATCTCTTTAGTTTATGGTTATAGAGAAGAGAAGAAGATAGGAACACTTGTGTAAGCCCCGATACTTATATCTCTCTCTTATCCCTCACCTCACATTTAGCTTCTTATATTCATCCAAGGGAAATTTTTCCCATGAGGTTTTTCCCCTTGGATAGCCCACATTGAACTCATTTGTGTGCACATATTGCACACAATTTGTATTACTTTATGCATATATTTTGGATGGGGTGAGGGGTGACGGGTGACAGGTATGCCCACATTGAACTCATTTGTGTGCACATATTGCACACAATTTGTATTACTTTATGCATATATTTTGGATGGTTTGAGGGGTGACAGGTATGCCCACAGTGCCCTATTGGCTGTAATATGTGGGATCACTCTATGCTTGCCATGTGGCAAGGAGATGAGCCTCTATTTCTATATAAAGAAGCATAGGGTGAGAGGTAAGGCATTTGGGACTCTACATAAATTGACTAACTAGTCCCACTACATAACATAAATCTGGTCTAGTAATGGTCAAGTAAATCATGTTGTTGACCATCCTATACATAGTAACATCATCCAACTCATCACCAAGATCATCCCTTAGCTTTATGTTCTGCTCCAATGGTGTCTCCATAGGCTTGCATCCAAGCATACCATAATTTTCCAACATGTCAAAGGCATATTACCTTTGCACTAAATGTGATGTCCTGATAACTTCAATAATGCTAAGAAATAATCTCAGCTCTCCCAAATCTTTCATGTCAAACTAGCTGCTTAATGATACTTTCACATTAGGAATGTCATTCCCACAATTACCTGTGAGATTATTGAGTCATCCTAATAAATCACAATCACCACCAAACCATTCTCTGTCTTCTTCACATTTAATGAAGAATTTAAATTTCTCACATAAAATCCAATGCTTATAAGATATCTGCTAATCCTTTCACACCATTCTCGTGGTGCTTTCTTCAGCCCATATAATGATTTCTTCAACCTGCATATATATGTGGGAAAGTTTGGGTGTACATAACTCACTAGTTATTCCATAAACACTTCTTCTTGCAACTCTCCATTCAAGAATGCATTCTTGATATCCATTTGATGCAATTCCCAACCTTTAGACATAGCCAATGAAATCACAAATCTTATTATATCCATTTTAGCCACTGGGCTAAATGTCTCATCATAATCAAGTCCATGTTTTTGTGCATAACCTTAGGCACCCATCCTTGCCTTATACGTTTGCACAGATCCATCTGAATTGCATATGACTTTGTAAACCCACTTACATCTAATCGTATTCTTTCCTTTTGGTAACTTAACCAAATGCCATGTATCATTATACACCAAAGCATCCATCTCTTCATCCTAGATTTGTTCCATGATTCTTTGCCAATAGCCTCATCAAAACAAAAAGGCTCCACATGATTAAGCATAGATGTCATATATGCACAATGCATAGCATGCCCACTGTGTGTGAATCTCTGTATTGGATATCTCACCCTTTGTGACCTCCTCAATGGTGGCTAAGGGTCACTCTGAGCTCCTTGAGCTCAAGCATGTGGTAGTACATACCAATTATTCCTTACACCTAGAGTTCTTACCACTGGGATTTCTAACTCATCATCAAGACTCTCTAAACTAGATGAGTCTTGCATTTCCAATGCCAATGACTTCAACCTTCTTCTTACCTTTTTCCAATTCACTACTCTCAGTGCTCACCTCATATCTCAATCTCCCTAACCATAGACTCGCATTGTCACTACTAGATATCTCAAGTGGCTTAGGTAAGCGTATATCCACATTGGCATCAATGTCATCCATCCATGACACTCCCAATTTGTTTATACCAAACTTCTCTTTGCTCCATAGCTTCAATGGATTTCTTCATAGCTTCTTCTTCACAACTTTTTCCTCTTTCTCACAAACCCTAGAATGAGAGTAGCCTAGCTTTGATACCATGGAAAAGAGATAGAAAGAGAAGGCAATAGACACACCAAAGTGGAGAAGCACCATCCCTTTCCTCCATTCTCTTCCATAAAACAACATGCCTACATAATGATAAGTTCACACTGAAATAAACCTGATTACTAATGTCCACACACTTGGCGAGTTGGGCATAGAAATTATTATCCACACATACAATGCTAGTCTAGTGTCCACACACTAATGCTATCCACCAGTTGCCGATGAGCTTGCATTCTCAACAGAGAATTCCTTGAAAGAAGAGAAGCCCTTCTAAAAAAGTCAAAAAAAACTAATCTAGTTTAGAACTAGGGACACACCAAGCCTCCACTATTTATAATAAGTTGATGCCTTGAGAGCCACTGAGGAATTCTATTCTATTGAAAGGACCTCATGAAGAAAAACCAAGCTTTGATATGCCTTGAAAATAGTTGCTAAGATTTCTAAAACACTGGTAGACAATTTAGGGATTCAGTCTCAGATGACTCAAAAAGACATCAAAGTTTGGAAAGAGAAGATGAAACATAGCTATACACAAGGGATGAGTCAAAGAATAATCCTAAAAGGTTAGTTTTGAGGATACCAAAAAGAGAAAGACCAAAGGAACTAGGTGTGATTATGATTGACCTGAGGATGCTAAACAAATTGACCTAGCGCACAACCTTTGGCAGAACCTATTGAGGTTTAGATTTCTATAGACTTGACCCTTGAGGAGGAAACTAAATTAATAAAGTTACTGAACTTGGGGAAGAATCTAAAAAGATTTGGATCTCTCTAGACTTGATCCTTGAGGAAATTGAATTAATAGAGTTACTCAAGGAATATATAGATGTACTCATCGCTTGGAGCTATTCAGATCTAAAGGGAGTCCCTTTCCAGAAGTATGCGATCATATGATTCCACTTTTGGTGCAAGACCGGTCAAATAGAGGCCATACACTTACAATGAAACCTCTTTCAAAACTATTAAGGAAGAAGTCGAGAGACTTATCTCTATCATATATGAGATAGATCACATAAATCGGGTGTCACCCAATGGCCATAGTACCAAAGAAGAATGGCAAGGTCCACATATTTGAAGAACGTAAATATGTTACCATGGTGGAGAGAACATTATCCATTGCCATACACTGAACATGTGCTTGAAAGAGTAGTAGGAAAAGAATCTTATAGCTTCTTAGATAGGTTTTTAGGATACAATCAAGTATCCATAGATCCAAAGGACTAACATAATACTACATTTGCAACAGAGTGGGAAATGTTTGTATAGAGAGTAATTCCTTTTTGACTCACAAACATGCTAGCTACATTCTAATGGTTGATGTCAACCGCTTATAAGGATTTCTTACAGAATTTTTTAGGGGTCTCCATAGAAGATATTTGTATGAACTCACAGTTGAGAAGAGAGCATATCCCTCATTCAATAGGCTCAAGGGTTTAATAGGTTGTGATAATATAGACTGTTCCTAAACCGAGACAAATGTGAATTCATGGTTAGGCATGGGATAATATTAGTACATGTGGTGTTCAAAAATGGGACAATAATAGATGAAGGGAAGATCCGAGTTATTTTAGAACTCGAAAGACCAAAAATCCAGAAGGTTGTCCACAAATTTATGGGACACATGGGGTATTATAGCAAATTCATATTCATGTATGTGGAGATCACAAGACCTCTATATTACATGTTTGTATGTTTTATGTGGACTAAAGAATATGAGGAAGCATTTCATAAACTAAAATAGGCTTTGATCTTAAGTAAAAGTTTGAGAGCACTAGGGTGGGACACAATCTTCCATGTGTATATTGATGCAATGGCTTATGCCATAGGATGCATATTAGCTCAACCAAGAGAAAAGAACATGGATTTTCCAATCTCCTATGTCGGTAGATAGTTGAGCAACCGTGAGAAGAACTATACGAGCATGGAGAGAGAAGGCTTTTTTATGGTGTGTGCTATGAACAAGTTTTGCTATTATCTCTTGGCAAACAAGTTTGTATTTTGCGTTCACTATCAAGCCTTACTCTATCACATGAATAAATCATGCACCACGGGGTAAATCACAAGGTTTCTATTGTTTCGTTATAGTTTGATTTCCCTATCTCCATGAGACAAAAGGGTCAACACATATAAGAGCTGACCATCAGTTAAGAATCTTGAGTGGAGAACCACTAATGGGAGTTGAGGATGATCTTTTAGACACTCCTCTATTCCAAATCAGTCTTGTGCCGATGGAGCTATGAGATCGCTCAATTCTTGGAGGTAATTAATGTACCTAGAAGAAAAAGATAACTTGTAAAGGCAACATCCCCTTACATGCTTATTTTTAGGTAGCTCTATAAAAAAGGGAAAAGATGATATTTTAAGACTTTGTGTGTGTGAGGATGAGTCTCTAGATATTATTGAACCAGTTCATTGTAGGATGATGATTTCTCCATAAGTGACCTGTTTTTCCTCTCAGCAACACCATTTTGCTGAGGGGTATACGGCACTATACATTGGTGTTTTATCCCATGGCTAGCCAATACTCTTATGGAATAATATGTTAAAAGATGTGACAAGTTCCTGCACTTTTCATAATGCCACAACAATAAGATAGAATGCCTTTACTACTGATAATGTCTATCAAACCATTTTTGTTTCTAAATGGGGAATGGATTTCATAGGACCAATTAGCCTAAAATCATACAAGCATGGTATTATATTATCGTGGCACATTCCAAATAGGTCAAGACTAAGGCCACAGTCAAGGCTGACGCTAGGATGACTACCAAGTTACTCTATGAAAACATTATCACAAGGTTTGGATGTCCCATTAAACTTATCAATGTGACCAAGGGACTCATTTCTTAAATAAAGTGGTGGAGTTCCTCTTAGAAGAATTTATGGCTATCCACTATAGGTCTTCCTCCTACTATTCTTAAATAAAGTGGTGGAGTTCCTCTTAGAAGAATTTATGGCTATCCACTATAGGTCTTCCTCCTACTATTCATAGACAAATGGACAAGCAAAGAGAGCATGAATAAAGTCTTACAAATAGTGCTCTAAAAAATAATCGATGCTTCAAGACTACATTGTGGCCATACTGAATTGCCTATAAAACTTCAACATGGATGGAACCTTATAAATTATTCTTCCAATTAGATGCAATTCTCTATATGGAATTCATGATCCAACCTTGAGGATAGCCAAGAAAATGGAATAGACATGCCATGAGTTGTTTGAATGACTCATTGAGCTTGAGAAACTAGAAGAGGCTAGGTTACACTCTCTAGTAGGTACATATGTACAAAAGAGGAGAAATAGATAGTTTGACCTTAACATCAAAACCAAGTGGTTTAAGGAAGGGGGCCTGGTCCTGCTCTCTACAACCTCAAGAAATAGATAGTTTGACCTTAACATCAAAACCAAGTGGTTTAAGGAAGGGGGCCTGGTCCTACTCTCTACAACCTCAAGAAAAACAAAAGGAAAGCTAAGGGGAATGGGTCCTTTCAAGATCTACAAAATGATCATAGGACAAGCTATTCACCCAAAAACATTGGATGAAGTCCACATAGAGCAATCCCTCAATGGGAAAAAACTTAGAAATTTCTATTAACCTCTTTCTTATGAAGCAACTAGAAACCATCCACCTAGCTAAGGAAACTAGAAAAAAGGAGACCAAAAAGAAGAAACAAGCTCGATGAGGTGGAGATGAGAAGTTAACACTCACAAATAAAAAGAAAAACCAAGGAGAGGCATCTTGCCTGCCCATATGGCTATAATAGACAATGATGACAATGAAGAAGAAGTGAAGCCCGCAAGGCTTTTCTTGGACTTTAACACAAAAGAAAAGAGTGTAGCCAAACTTACTCTATGATATAGGAGCAAGAAAAAACTTGATGTCTTATGGGACTTGGATCTCATTATAGGGAAACTAGTCCTAGAGCCTACAGAGGCATTAGTGTAAATTGTTTCATGTGACTATATAATAAATGTGAAGGAAAGCTTAATTTCCACATCAGCTCTTATCCCGTGGAAGGTAAACTATTTCAGGACTATATAATAAATGTGAAGGAAAGCTTTATTTCCACATCACCTCTTATCCCATGGAAGGTAAACTATTTCAAGACTGTATAATTACTGTGAAGGATTTGTAAGCTTAATTTTCACATCAGCTCTTTTCCCTTAGAAGGTAGTTTCTGTGTCATGATTGCAAGATTAATGCTAGACAAAATCATCATTGGAAGAGGATGGATTACCAAACATGAATGTAGCACTGGGAGTGTAGCAAGAACCACAACTAAAGCATAGGATGATGAACGTTCTTCTCACAAAAATGGGAACTAATAAAAATATCCTCGGAGATCCAAAAATCTCCAAGTTTATTACAAATAAGTTCTATTAAGCCAATAAGTTAAATCCTCCATTGTAAGCTCCAATCTTCATTAAAAAAACCCTTCCTAATCATATCAGAGGCCAAGACTGATAAGCCAAAAGCTCAACCTAAGGATGTGTTATGGGCTACCACACCTCCAAGAGGGAACTCAATGAATTCACCTAAAGGATGAGCAATAGATCACAATTGTCATAGAGAACTTACCAATGCTTCGAACTTGAGTCCCTTGAGGCCTCCAAGCTCACTTGTTAAGCTCCAAACCTCCACACTCCGCCATAGAGAACTTACCAATGCTTCGAACTTGAGTCCCTTGAGGCCTCCAAGCTCACTTGTTAAGCTCCAAACCTCCATGCTCCACCTCCACGCTATCACCATAGAGTCGCTTGCATCGTCGCATAAGGCAATCACTCTCTCTCTCACTCTCCCACACAAGCATGAATCATACAAGCATAGAAGAGGAACAATGCTAGAATGCTCTCTCTCTCAATCTCTCTCAAGACACAAGGAAGAGCTCTCTATAGCACAAAAGGGGATTATGTCTTTTCCTTATGAGAAAAAAATGCCTTATATACATCTGGCCCGTATTCACACTTGGGCGCCCAAAACCTACTTAACTAGGCCTTTGGTGGCCAATATCTCATAATGTACAACTTTTATAGTGCCGTTCCATAACACTTATTAATGTCCTCAATTGGAGGATCATGTTTGTTAATCCAAAATGGGATTAACATCCCCCCCTTACAAATATAGGTTATGTCCGCAGAACTTGTTAATCGAGTTCTAAAGACTTGGTCACCGAACTCATGTCGGTAGAAATTTCTCCTTGATTGGAGCTTTTTGAGTGTGCGTCTGAACACTGAGTGGGAGCGCCAAAATCCTGTGTCCACCATGTCTTCGAACGTGACATGCATGTAGCCCGAAAGACATCTTAGACAATGGTAGTAGAGCATCATGCCCCTATCGGGATGGCCCTTGATTCATATCAAACTTCAATTGCTCAGCTTCATAGCCATACTAAGGCTCCTTAGGTTGATCAATCAGCACCACCAGTAATTTCAAAAATTTGACTCTCACCACGATTGCTTGGTCCAGAATTCTTCGCCATGGTTGTATCAATGTAAGCATTTCCTTTCTTTGCGCCCGTATGTCGGCAAATTTTGCTAGCATGAAGATTGGAAAGTTGTAGCAAACATGGGAGTCACGCCTTTTTGCTTCCTAAAACTCCAGCGACGTCTTTTAACTGGCATGTATAATGGGTCAACCCGCTGTGTTGGTTGTGTGCACATATAGACCTGGCTGTACTCCAGATTTGTCAAGTACTCCTTCCACCAGTCTGGTTGTATTCTAAAGTCTTCCAATTTAGGTTACACCTCATCGGTGACAATGGTGGCATAGCCTCCTCTTGTGTGTACAAGGTGTGTACAAGGTGTGTACAAGGTGTGCCTTCCTCCACCTAGAGAAGTAGTGGCTGATCATGAAGGTGACAATCCTTATTTTTAGCAGGTCACCTAATTGGGGGTTTGCCAACTTTGTGTGCTTTGCCACATTTGCCCATAATGTGCCCTCTCCATCCAAAGGAATCAATTCTTCTAAATCAGGGCGTGGAGCTCATAGAGGGTATGGCACATTGTGCTGCTTTGTTGGTGTGATCTCGGAGTAGGCTTCTGGCATGATCCGTCGAGTTGGCTCAAATGGAATGATTTGCATAAGGACCTTGAACATCAATTTTGGCTTTAAGAGAGGATTGATTGCATGAATTAAACCCTCGTACTCTGCACCAGACAAAGATTCCAAGTGGAGCATGTGTGTTGTGAGGAGGTGGCAATGCCAGACCTTTTGTTCTTGCTCCCAGAGTGCACTTGTGCTTGCTCCTTCTTCAAGCCCAGCCTGTGGGTTGGTTCAACACAGCAGCTCATCCAGCGCTTCCATGGTCTCTTGCATGAATTGTTTATAATCAACTTTTTGTAGGGAGGCCAGCTGGGGTATTCTTTCCTCATCTTCCATCCGCCTTCTTTTTCTTGGGCTTGAGGACTCTACACTTCTTTGTCTTTTGCTTTCTTAATTGTGGCCCATGTTTCATGTACTTGAGCCATTGCCGACTCAACGCCTTATGTTTCCTCTGCCTGTATTGATGCTTCTTGTTCAGGTGCTATCTCTATTGGTGTGTCTGCCCAGAGCTGAATCTTTGATTGGGGATAGATCCATGAATATCAGTTGAGCCGGGCTTGTCGGGGGAGTAACTTGCTGTATGGGCTCCTGTCTGGCTTAGCTGATTGTGGTCTCTTGCAATGCTTCTTGGTATGTCTGGATTTCCTGTGCCACTTCTGCCTCTAATCTTTGCGATTCGGCAGCTATATCTAGGTTAATCCCCCTCATTTTCTTCTCTGTCTTCTTCTTTCTCCCCTTCTTGATTTCCTTCATTATTGGGTGGGTCTCCATTAAGACAGCTTGTCCCTCTTGCATGTCTTCAGCTGTTAGTATTGGTTGTTCTAGCAGCAGTGCTAGTTGCAAGTGCTCCGCTGGTTCGGGCTCTTGGAGAGGCCTTTTTGCCATGTGATTAAGAACTTGGGTGAGTAGGTACGGGTTGCAAATCTTGGATTGGTGGGCCTTCAAGTAGTTCTCCATCTCTGTTTGGACATAGTAGGCCTAGTCCTCCTCTTTCTCCTCATATACCTTAGCAATTCTGTTCAAAGGCACCCTGTTATATCTGTCCACGGGCTTAGCCTCCTGCATCATTAATGACATGGCCCTATAAGATTTTTCTGTAGCCTCATCACAAATTTTCTCGTACTCGGCCCCATTGGAGTTGTAAGAACTTTTCTTGAGCATTGTGTCCAGAGGATTTTGTCGAATGCATGGGCGTGGACCTTGACTATTGGTGGCGGGAGCTGCAGAGCATCCCATATGAGCTCCTATTTGATTAGGAGTTGTTCTGTGTAGTGTTGTCAGCCTTTGTGATAGTTCCCTGTTTGGTGCCCTTATTGTAGGTCTTGATGTATTCGGCGCAAAGTTCTGTGTCGATGCTTCTTGGGAGTATTTGTGCCATTCTCCCCAAGCCTACCTTTTCCAGCTTCACTTTTACTGTAGCCTCTTCCAAAATTTGGAGGCATTCTAAGCTATGGTAATGTGAGGCTACCTTTCCATGGGCCATGAGGGCTTCTCTTTGCTGATGAGTGATGGCCCCATGGAAGGCTTGGGCATAAGGGCCTAAAAAATTTAGATTCGGGACCCGCACTACTGGCTTCTTTTTTTGACTTGATGGGGATCCATTGGCGCTAGCTTGAGAGGCAGCTAGGGTCTTGATAGCTTCCGACTCCAAGGTCAACATCTGTACATGAACAACACATCAGTCTTTCGACTGGTGGGGTCGATACCATTTCATCTCTTCTTCTCGTTTTTCTTTTTTCTTTTTTCCTTTTTTTGGGTTAATGGGTAACCGGTTAGTTGAAATGGAAAATGTGTTAGTGTAGGAGTTATCACAGGGTGTGTTAACAGATAGGTGAAAGTTGTGGCGTGAAGGTGCAGGGTCTGAGTCGTTTCGTGAACCTGCATGTTGTGAAGTGGGTTTTGTGAAGTTAGGTTCCATGAAACAATGAGGTTCCGTGAAACAGTAAGGTTCCGTGAAACACGGTTCCGTGAAGTTATGTTTTGTGAAGATAGGTTTCGTGAACCGGTAAGGTTCCGTGAAGTTAGGTTTCATGAACCGGTGAGGTTCTGTGAAACAGTTAGGTTCTGTGAAATGTTGAGGTTCTGTGAAACACTGAGGTTTTGTGAATTTAGGTTGCATGAATCGGTGAGGTTCCGAAACACTGAGGTTCCGTGAAGTTAGGTTTTGTGAACCGGTGAGGTTCCATGAAGTTAGGTTTTGTGAACCGGTGAGGTTTCATGAAACGGTGAGGTTCCATGAAACACAATTTCATGAAGTTAGGTTTCGTGAACCAGTGAGGTTCCATGAACCGTTGATGTTCCGTGAAATAGTTAGGTTTTGTGAACTAGTGAGGTTCCGTGAAACAGTTAGGTTTCGTGAACCAGTGAGGTTCCGTGAAACAATGAGGTTCTGTGAAACTACAGGGTGATAATATCATAAAACTTTAGTGAAGGTGCCGTTTGTTATGTTATTAGTTTTCCATTTCTTTTCTTTCGTTTTGTTAAGGCACCGAATGTGCTTAATGCATGTGAGGATACCATGAATAAATCTTAGAATAATTATGATTCAATAATTTATGTACAATAAGCATTGCTGAGAAGATATTGATCAATCATGAAGATCAAAAATAAAAAGGAGAAAGAAAACAAAAAGGGAATGGATCAAGCTCCCACCTCGATAGAAGACAGGCAATTATAGCACAAAATCCGGGATGGAAGATGCACAACGATCAACAGAGCAGAAGCGCAATCGAAAAGCAAATGTCACACAATGCAAAATGATGAAAAAGGAAAGAACTTTGGTTTTATAACGCAGTCGTCGAATAGGGCGGATGCCTTAATGAGGAAAACCACATGGGTGTTTGATTGGCCCGTGAGAAATGACCGTTTCACGGCATGAACCTTTGTGAACCAGTTCACGGTGTGAACATTTTGTAATTAGTTCACAGCATGAACGTTTTTGAATTGGTTCACAGCGTGAAAGTTTTTCAACTGGTTCACGGTGTGCTTCTTTGTTTCTACCTTTAGGTTCCCTGATCAGTTTTGTGAGACCAAAGTGGCTACTATCATTGTTTTGGCAATTCCCAACCCATTTTGTTGAGTTGTCTTTTTCCTCCACACAAAGGTTGGCAATGTTCCCGCTTTGGGTTGGTAGTTGATGCTGTATGCTTTTACTACTCTCTCTTTTGTGACTTGAATTTCTTGTGGTGTTGGCCACTGCGTGGGGTTTGGGTACCCATATTGTCATATTACCTTGGTAGTATCCTTGTGCTTGTGGTAAGTCTTTTCGGACCCATTGCTTATGGAACCTTTGAGGTCTATAGGGATGCTTGGAGTCCTGCCAATCTGTTTGTGTAAGCAAGGTCTGATTTTTTGTTTCTTTGCAGATTTTTCTTGCTGTCCCCATATTATTCTTGATGTCCTTCTTGTGGGGTTGGTTTTTAAGTTGAATCTTGGGCACCCACTTCTGTGTACCCTTAGATTTTGGGTATTGTTTGTGCGAGTTTTGTGGAACTAAATGTTTGTGCGAGTTTTGTGGAACTAATGCTTGTTCTGTTTTATGAGGTGATGTCACTGTATTCGGTGTCATTTTTTCATCATTCATGATTTGTTTCCCTCTGTTTGTTAAGCTCCATAAGGGTATGGACATGACCTTGTCGCCCTTACTCGACAATGTGTCCTCTCTTCCCATTGGATATTGCATTTGCTGTTGCGCAGATCCAGGATCGTCCTATAATCATTTTCTCTTCCATGGAACTTGCAAGCATGACAAACGCCTTCTCGACCAAGGAATTATTTCTAATGGAAATGTTAACACTTAAAAATCCCTCAGCTCTCGTAGTTATTAAGTGCACACTGCGTACTTGCGTATCAGTGGGTTCAAGGCGTGGTCTATCTAATGCTACCTATTTCATATATGAGATCAAGTTATGACTTGATCCCGTATCTATTAGTGCAATGCTCATTGCATGGCCTTTAGCTATAGTAAGTACCACCTTGAGTTGTGCTGGCTCAATGTTTAGTTCCTCATCATCCGAGAGAGTCAAGGAAGCCATGTTGACATGTATCAGTCTCTTCTAGAGTAATTGTTTAGCCTTGGCCTCCCTTGCCTTAGATTCTTCTTGAGCTTGTTGGATTTTTTCCTTTGCGAGCTGTTTTTGTTGTTTTAAGAGATGTTCTTGCAAGAACATCTCTTGGGTCAGTGGTCCAGAATATTTTTTGAGTTTTCTTCCATTGACGTAACCCTCCATCTGTATGCCATCAATTGTCTCAATTTGAATTGACTGCTGAGGTGTGATCTCAGACACTCGGAATGGTCCCATGCCTCAGTATTTAAGTTTCTTTTTCCTTGTGCTTCCTACACCATACATGAGGACAAGGTTCCCCATTTCCAGTTCTTTTTATTCGAGATTTTTGTCTAACCAATGTTTCCTGCATAGTTTCTCAACCATGTGTCCATGTGATGCTATTAGCTTGGTCTCATCAAGCTTCTCTAAGTCAATTAGCCTTTCAGCTAATGCATTCTCCATGAGACGTTCTTGTACTGCAATCCTTAAGCTCAAGACTAGGTATTCCATACGCATTACTACCTCAACACCATAAGCTAGACGGAAAAGAGTGTATCCCATCGCTCCTTATATGATGTTCTCGATACGCCCATAGGGCTGCTGTTAGCTTATGTTCCCAGTCTATTCGACTTGCTTCCAAGGTTTTTGTCAAGATAGTACACAAAATTTTGTTTGTACTCTCTACTTGACCATTGGCTTGTGGATAATAAAGTGATGATTTCTGATGGAACACTAAGAATCTTGCAAGTAAATGATCAATCATCTCATTAAATAAATGTGAGCCGCAATCACTAACATTCTAATGGGCAACCGAACCTCGAGATAATTTGCTTATAAGAATTTTGCTGTTGTTCGTGCATTAGCTCTCTTTGAGGCTCTGGCTTCTGCCCATTTTGTGAAATAGTCTGTGGGGTGGCCACGATCACATATCGGGCTTGGGATGGATGTGCCGTTAGACTAATAGGTCCAACAAAATCTACTCCCCATTTTTCGAATGGTTGTCTTACAATAATAGGGGTGAGCGGCGTCTTGTCCTTTTGTTGTGGGATAGTGAAACGCTGACATTCTTCGCACCTTTTGACAAATTTTATGGCATCTCGGAATAACGTAGGCCACCATAGTCTTGCCTAAAGCACTTTGTTGTGGAATAGTGAAACGTTGACATTATTCGCACCTTTTGACAAATTCTATGGCATCTCCAAATAACGTAGGCCACCATAGTCTTGCTTAAAGAACTTTACGAGCCGTGATCTCTCAAGCAAAATGCCCGCCTGCTATCCCTGAATGAGCTTCATCCAATATTGTGACAAACTCATCTTCTCTCACACCTTCTTAGCACATTATCTTTTCCTAGCTTATATAGTTCTCCCACAATCAGTTGATAAGGTACAGCAAGCTTGATAAGCCATCGCATTTTATCTTTGTTCAAAGGTATTTCTTGTTGCGAAAAACCATGAGCTAGATAATTTGAGATTTCCTCGCTCCATTTAGGTACCATGTCCAATTTGAACAAGCAAGCATCAGGGAGATCATATTCAACACCCGTTGTTGGTTCCCCATTTGGAATTCTTGACATATGATTGGCTAACACATGTTGTGTTCCTTTTCTTACTGCCCATGACTGTAAAGTAGAATTCCAACAATAATAGCAACCATCTTGTGATTCTCCCCGTGGTGCAAGGCTTATTCACTAAGTATAATAAGGCTTGATGGTCCATGAAGAATACGAATTTGTTGGCCAATAGGTAATGTCGATACTTCTTGACAGCGTAAACCATGGCCAATCCTTCTCTCTCTGTGGTGGTGTAGCTCACATTTGCATCATTTAACTGACGAGGACTAGTGAAGCAGACTGGATAGTCCAATTTGAACTCACAAGGTTGGGCTAGTACGCAACCAATAGCAAAGTTTGATGCATCAATATGCACATGAAATATGAGATCCCAATTGGGGGGTCAAAGAATTGGCTTGCTAGCCAATGCTTGCTTCAGTCAATCATATGCTTCCTGGCATTCCTCAGTCCATTCAAAGACGATGAGTAGCTTATACAATGGTCTGGCAATTTCAGCATAGAAAATTATGAAGCGACGGTAATACCCCACATGGCCCATAAATCTCTGCACACCTTTGTAATTGGTAGGCGCCAATATCAACTTGACCTTGCTATCATCCGTAGATATACAATTCTTTGTGATAACGTGTTCCAATATCACACCATGTTTAACCCAAAATTGACTGGGAAAACTCATTTATCTTACAATTAAAAGGATTAATATTTCTCATAAAGTTAGAGTGGCAAGCCAGTTTATGCAAAGCCCAAGAAAACCTCACATGGATGTAGTGAGATGAATGTTGAGATATGTCAAAAGCACAATGAATCATGGACTTCACTATTGGTGTAAGGATGTGTTTAAACTTTGTGATGTTGATACATCAACAAGGAGAAGTACAACAGGTTCTAAATTGGGAATGGTTATGTTTAAACTTTGTGATGTTGATACATCAACAAGGAGAAGTACAACAAGTTCTAAATTGGGAATGGTTATGTTTCTTGGACATCAAAGAAACAATCTACAATAGCCTTGAATACTACAGAAGCAAAGTATAGAGCTTGAACACAAGCAACATGTAAAGTTGCATGGATGTAACTCTTAACAGACTTGGAGATAACCTTGAAAGAGTCAGTACCTGTATACATTGACAGCATGAGTTCCATTCAATTGGTTGGCAAAGAATCTAGTGTTTCATGCTCGTACAAACAAATTAAGGTACATTATTACTTTCTGAGAGAAGATGCACCACAAGGTCAAGTGGATGTAAGGTCTGGAAAGATTGAAGACAAAATTGCAGATATCTTCACTAAAGCATTGGCAAAGAGAGAAGTTTGAAAGTTTTGAAGACTCCTTGGAGTTGAAGACATGAACATTACCTCAATTTGAGCTTGAGAGGGAGTGTTGAAGAATATAAGCTCAAGTTAAGCATAGAGCATGTGAACAAGGCTTAAAGCCTTAGGTTAATGGTTTTTTGTGAAAAGCATTCTTTAGTGTTTTTTTAAAGGAAAAGTATGTTTGCTTTTGTGTGTGTGTGTATATATATATATATATATATATATATATATATATATATATATAGGCAAGATGCCTAGCATAATCAACATGTCAATTTCTAGGCTTCAAGTAAGTCTAACACCCCTCTATGGAGATTAGTTTGCATGTTCTTTCAAGCTCAAATATACCATGCCATTACATGTCTCAAATGATGATAGCTAAGTTGTATTGCAACTATTGCATATCATTGTAGTGTTTGTTAAATAGTAGGGCACTCTACAACTCCTTTTGCAAAGGAGAGTTTATGCATGGGGATTATGTGCAATATAGCATTGGTATTTAGGCCCATTTTTCCTTTTACATGGTGAAGTCAAACATTTGTTATGGAAAAATGCTACAAGGGCATCCTTTGAGGGTTTAATAATAAAGTGTGAAGGGTTCCACTTAATAAGCCATAGTTTTTTTCCCATCATCAACATGAAGATTAGGATCTTGCTGGTGTGTCTTTTACACTTTGCAACTTACTTGCATGCAATCTTTGGTAACCTTGTTGAGGTTGTACCTATGAGTTTGACTTTATATTCAACCACCCTTTGCATTTTGAGGACTTCAGAGTGAGAAGGCTTCTTGACTAAGGAGTAGGAACTATTGAAATATGAATAATCAACAAATGTATTTGGTATCAAGTGGTCTATGATGTGTGGGTTTGTACTATATAAGACTGAGGTTTGAGTGTGCAATTTTAGAAAGTAGGTGTGTTTTAAGGAGCATGATTCATGTAAGAAGCAAAAAGTGTATGAAGGTAAAGACCCATCAAGCTAGTGGCATTGAGGTGTCAACAAATGGTTATGTTGTATATTGTAACTTTATTTGAGAATATTGATATAAAATTGAGGTGATCCACTAAGTTTACAATTACTTTATTGTGCTCAGCCTTAATTTGTCTTGTTAATCATGGATTTATTTAAGTATTTGTATCCTCCATAGATGCTTTTGGGAGCAAGTAGCGAGTTTGTTGCATAATTTTGAAGAGAGATGTGAGAGAATTCTTATGAAAATTTTTGACATAATTATAGGCATTGAGATGTTACCCCCCCCCCCACAATTTCACTCCACATAATACTTTTAGTATGAGTTTGTATCAAAAGGGTTCTTCTTCAAAGGCCAAATTTTGATCTCACCATGATTGCATGTGCTCTCAAATGCATAATATTTTTGTTTCTTCCTTGTAAGCTAGATATTGCTACTTCTAGTCATTAATGTTTTGTAGAAGAGGCCCTTTCAAGGTTTTTACTAGCATTTGGTATTGTACACACTGACCATATGTCCATTGTGCATACAAAGTTACTCAAGGCCATCCATTAATTTATGGCCATTCCTTACATAGGGAGTCTTGAATACCACATCACTAAAACAAAAAGGAGAACAATGACACATTGACCCATTGCATGATTTGGAAATGTTTTTTCCTAGCATAATCGCACACCATGTTTTAATGCCAACCAAATGAAGTACGTGTGTGGGAGAGTGTATTTGTTCCACACTTATGTCTCTATTCCGCATCTTTGAGATTCCATTTTTGAGGTGCATCTCACATTTGTTGACATGTTTACATAATCGTGCAATGCATGCTTAGTTTATCTAGGACACCCCGACTCTCCCTTTCTTTTCTATAAGCTATCATGTGGAACCATGTTAAAAGAATTTTTGGTTGTATGAGGTAGAACCGTGAGCCAAAGGAAATAGGAAGTTTAAACCTACTCCAATCACGGGGTAAGGAGCCGAAATTGGTCATGGGAAGAAGTGAGGGAGAAATTCCAAACTTGGAACCCATAAATGAGGAGCCTAGAGCGAAGGAAGGGTTTACAACCATAGAAGAAGAGGATAACCTAGCAAGAGTGGCGGGCAAAGTGGAGGACCGTCTGTACACCAAAAAGGATATTGAGCAAATGATCAATCATCCTATGTTCCTACAAGACATGGAACTTTTGATTCTACAAAGGCATACATAGGAAACTAATCATGAGCCACTCCAAGGTAGAGTGGTAGGACCATCCCATGGACCAGAGATACCTAGAAGAGCCAATACAGGAAAAGGACGAGGTCCAGGAAGGGGGGAGATAAATTCCTCAAAGACCAAGGATGGATCCAACCATTGACCTTAATGCAGCAACAAGGGCAGATATGCTAAATATGGTGGTGGAGATGGGCCAAGGAATGGTCAAAGAACTAGGCACTGCTCTAGAATCCGACCCTCCCAAATGAAGCGACATATCATTTCCAAACTCGTCCAAAATTTCTCTGGGGACGGAGATTCTATCCAACATGTAGAGATTTTTGAATCCACATGTGAAACCTGCGGGCCTGTTAGTGATGTGACAATCATTCATGCCTTCTCACTGACCCTGGAAGGGAAAGCGCATCAGTGGTTCCTAACCGTCAAGACCAAGGATAAGGTTAACTTCACACGAGTTAAGAATGTGTTTGTGCCCAGCTTTGCCAAAAGTGGTGACAGATGGAGCCCTGTTGCACAGTTGCATAATATCAAACAGAAGGAAGTTGAGTCGACGAGAGACTATGTGTCTTAACTTAAGCACTTAAATTCAAGGTGCAACCTATGAAAGAGGTTAACTGATCAGTTATTGCCTTGCTTTTGGAGAGGGGTTAGAGACCACAAGATGCATGATTATCTAGTACTAGCCCGACCAGCTATTCTTGATGCATGTTGCAAACTGGCAATTGAATATGAAGATAATATGCTAGAATTGCCGCAACCGGAAGATGTCAAATCATCTTCAGCAACTATGACTTCGCATGTCTCGAGTCACCAAGAAATTCGAACTCGAAGCAAGCAAGTCTGAAACATGATTGTGGACGAGCTCAGTAACGCTATACTAGAGAAATTGAAAGTAAACGAGGGAAGAGAAACATATGGGCATGGGCATGGGAAGAGAAACATCTGGGTATGGGCATAATCATCTTTACCCCCGCAGGGAATTGGTGTGGTGCTCTATGTGTAGATTGAAACACACTACCACCGAATGTCCACAATTAAAAGGGCAAGGACATGAACTCAAACTTGAGAGAAGAGGACTGCTAGAATGTTTTGGCTACGAAGAGCCGCATCGAGTCACTGAGTGCCCAAACAAGAATATGGTTCATACGCACCAACCCGAACAAGTGACTGCTACATCCAGTATTCACTTGTGTACTAAATGTGATCATTTGATCAAGGATTGTCCATACCGCGCAAGTGGTTCGACTTCTATTGCCAATCAGGCCACCATCCAAACCATTAGTGTGCAACGTAGAAATATCACACCACTCAATGTCGTCCTGACACGAGCCCAATCTCAATTAGGAGACAAGGAAAAAAACAGAGCCGATGCAGGAGAAGAGTGAAAAAAGTGGATAAGGGTGACAGAACTGGCCGCAGGAGAAGAGTGAAAAAAGTGGGTAAGGGTGATAGAAGGGTCACAATCCAAGATGGATCCGAAGAGGATACTCTTGAAACTATGGATCAAGCTCTCCTAACTACACATCCTAATAACAAGATATTTACCTAATCATAAACTAATCCTACACTAATAACAACATTAATCTAAGGTGGATAAAAATGAAGAAGACTCATTGTGAATGAGTGTGTGTTAATTAAGTTTAGACTCAAGTTCAGTTAGGTTACAAGATGGAAACTTGTCCTCATAAAAAGACTTGAGGAGATGTGTTTGAACTTCATTGTTTGAAATGTCCTCCTTTTATAGGAGGAGAGTACAACATGGCCTTTCTCTTGCATGTGGGATAATTCTCACTTGGTGATGTGGCTTCTCACACTCACTTCATATTTTCCTTGTGCTCTTTGGCACCCCATTTCTCAACACCCCCCCTTGGTGCCAAATCTTTAGGCTACTCAAGGTGGTTGGATGTCAGTTACAAACTCTTGTTTGACTTTACTTTCTACATTCCCCTATGTGCTATGAGCAACTTTGGCCCATGTGCTACTTTGGCACTTCCCCCCCTTAATGCTACTTTGGCTCTAGGTGAGGGATGAATTTCTAGCTTGGGTACATCATGGGTCCTAGAGGCTAGTTGCAAGCACTTTTTGTAGGAAGTAGGTTTTTTCTTTCACCAAATTTTTGTTTAAGAAATCGGTAGTGAGATGAATTTCTGATGTGAGGCTTTTGCTGCATCTCTTTCTTCTTTGTTGTTTCTTTTCTTATAGCCCTCATGTTTGTTGCTTATAATTTGTCGATTCGATGTTGATGTCGATGACAACTTCTTCTTCTTCTTGTTGGCTCCTTGGCTCTTGTTTTTTTTGCTCCTTGTTACTTTGACTCTGGCTTTTGACTGCTTCTTCAGTGTGGACATGAATCTTTGTGCATGATGCCTTGTACTTAATTTCTTTTACTGCCTTTGAATCTTTACGTGTGGGTATAGTGCTATTATGTGCTTTAGGCATGATTTTGGTACTCAACTAGAACCATACCGTCACCTATCCTTATCCGACAGCTTGAGTACAGTTGATATAGTTGAAACGCAATCTAGATATGGTTTTTGGGGATGGAACTTGTGGCATCAACCCATAGGTTTCATAGCGTTCTTCATTTCGTCAGCAGAATGTGAGAGATTACCGTTCGACTTACCTAAAGCGGAAGAAGAACTAGTAGCGGGTTATCAAACTGAATATTCAAGAATAAAATTTGGTTTATTTTATGTTGGTTCTTATCCGAATCCATCGGTTTCTCCATCATTTGTAACAGTTCCTTATTCGGGTGGATGGGATTCATCAATTCCTTTTTTTACATTCTTTCCAAAATGTGTGTTAGTTTTCTAATGAGCATATTTATTCTTTTAGTGCTTTTTGTCATGTTGAGAAAGGTCTTACCAGTTGAGCTTTTAACTTAAATGGTAGTGTCTACTTCCTTTACAAAATACAGCACTCTTTGCCTCATAATGAAAGCTTTGATGCAATGATGCAATGTAAGAGTCATTTGTATTTTCAAATGATTTTGTGATAGACGATTGGGGTCATAGGATATGCTGAATGATCTTTTGTGAGAGATTCTTTGAAACCTTCATGTGTGAACCCTTGCTTAAAGGAGAAGGCTTTTGAAAATTTTTGTCCACAAATCGTGAAATAGCCTTATTATGATGAATAGGTTTTCAAATCTTCGGAGCCACACAAAAATAAATAAAAAAAATTAGTCAATCATCTGCAGTCAGGATGATGATGAAGTTCTTCTCTTTGGTGATGGCCTGCTTTGTTTGCTACTATTCGTGGGGCAGCTTCTTTCTCCCCTTCTCAGCTCGTGTGAGTTGCATAGTGAACTCTCTCTATCTCATCACCATGCCTGCCTTCTTGCTTTTTTGAGCGGTGCATGCTACGCGAATGCTGGCAGCGGGGTTACTATGTGACTAAAGCAAGACCTCCAATGTTTGTTGCGTCTGTGTGTGCTTGCTACTACTTTTGTAGCCCTTCTAATGACTACTTACACTGCTGGTTTTCGTTGCTCCAGTAGACGTTGAAAATTTGCTTACTACTCTTGCCCACTTTGTTGCTAGCAATAGCTCCATGACCTTGTGTTGAGCCTTTGCCGGCCGACTAGGGTTCTTAGCCCTTTGAAACTGTGTGCTTGTTTTTGTGTCTTCTTCAAGACTCTAGCTGGTCTGCCATTGTGGGCATTGTTGGGATTCTCTCGCTCTCAACAATGAAGCTTTCAAATACTTGTGCTCTCATAGGAAAGAGACTAAAATGGAAGGGTTAATGAAGATGATGAGTCATTTGGAATGTAAGAATGTGGAGGAGTTGAGAGCCTAAGCTACTTACTCACTAATTAATCCCTAATGATAAATGAGCAAGGGACTTTTAATTATCAAGCACTAAACACCTATCAATCACTTGCCTAATACTAAAGAACTAAGCTAGGATAGCTAGACCTAAGCTCTGATACCATGTTAAAACTATGGATTGAGCTCTCCTAACTACACATCCTAATAATTTGACATTTACCTAATCATAAACTAATCCTATACTAATGACAACACTAATCTACGGTGGATAAAAATGAAGAAGACTCATTGTGAATGAGTGTGTGCTAATTATGTTTAGACTCAAGTTCAGTTAGGTTACAAGATGGAAACTTGTACTCATAAAAAGACTTGAGATGTTGTGCTTGTATTTCATTGTTTGAAATGTCCTCCTTTTATATGAGGAGAGTACAACATGGCCTTTCTCTTGCATGTGGGATAATTCTCACTTGGTGATGTGGCTTCTCACACTTACTCCATATTTTCCTTGTGCTCTTTGGCACCACATTTCTCAATAGATACAATCGACATTGGCTCCACCCAATCGAGAGAAGAGGGAGATCAAAGGATCAACCACAACTCCTAAAGAAGTTGGTGAGTACCCCAATTCCAATGAGGAAATAAGAAAGCTTGAAGATGCCAAGGCCTTACTCGAAGAATGCCAATGGCTTCATAAAGCCAAGCTAACTGGGTCAGGGATACAATGTATCCACCACAAAACGAGCCAGCCCCAGGGAAAGGGAATTGGATGTACCTACTCCAATTCTAGAAGAAACAAAAGAGGGATTCCAAGCAAACAAAATGTCATATGTTTGAGAAAATGCGTTGGGTGAATCCATCCATTCCTTCCCTATGGATAAATGCAAGTCACACACTTGGGGGGGGAGAACCCTCAATCTCCAAAGAACCCAGAGACATATGAAGTCTCGTGGGCCGTACACGCTTGTACAAATGCCATTAGGGCAACTGTTATGCAATTCACCAACCCTATGGACAGACATAAAAGAATGGGTAGAAGAAGGCAAACTAAAGCCAGCCGATACTATAGATGAGGTTCTTCCACCCTTGGCAGAAAGAACCTTAAGACACACAAGGAAAACCCGAGTCGTTTTAAGATACCAGCTCATCAATTAGGGCGTTATTACGAAAGCGACGACACAAATGCTACAATCTCGATTCATCATAATGGGTACTAGTAGGCACTGGCTATCCTAGATGATGGTGGGGTGGGGGTTAGCATCATCACAAAACGCCACTAGGAAAACTAGGGAAAACCCGATCTAAAAAAAGTAGATCTAATCGTTAAAATGGCTAACATAACATCTTCAAGGCCCATTCGACTTCTGGAGAATGTGAAACTCAAACTCTTTACATTTTGCTACCATCATACATTTGTGGTCATGGACTTCCTGTGCTAACCTGATTCATATGACATAATATTGGGGAGACCCTTCATGAGAGAATCCAAAGTGGTGCATGATTGGGCATTAGATCACGTGTATATACGTAGGGATTCACAAATTTTAAAGATAGATCTGAGAACATGGAAAGCACACCCCATGGAAGGGAAATTGTTTGGTAATGATTCAGTCACAAGGAAACGGACCACATCTTTAAAAATATGCTAGTCCTCGGTGGGAAATTCCAAGGAAGAAGAGGAAACAGAAATGTATGCGGCGTCACTTCCTCCTCTCCGGACTTCAGTGAAAACTAAATGCATGTGTTAGCTACCATAGATGTGATGCAACCCAGGGGGACCCAGTATGTGGAATCTGGAACTGTCCGCAACGACCTCTGTCTGTATGGTTAATTGGCAGACCATTGATGAAGCATCAGAAGAGGAGACCTCTAGTATAGAAGGGACCATAACACAAGGCCGTACCAATGCTCAACGCCTCAAAAGGTGGCAAAAACAGAAATGATATATTTCCCGACGAAATGCCCTATTATGAAGAAAACCCACGGATGCCCAGTGGTGGGCTGAGATACCTTGAGGGACCATTAAGATACACGATGAGTTTTCTAATGATTGGGGTGAGGATTTGAGTAAGATATCACTAGAGGGAAGACACAAGGAGAAAGTCACCCTTCAAGAGCTAGAAACACCTAAGCTTATAAAAGCTAGGTTTCGAAAACGTAATAAAGCCTTGGCAGAAGCGAAACGTGAGGCTAGAAAGATCATGACTAAAACCAAAAGTGACAATGAAGACAAACCAGACTTGCTCTCAGTACTACCCGACCACTTCAAAACCTATACTGTTGAGACGAGTGGAAAGTGGTCCGACTAACGACAACAAGGTTAAGGAGGATGGGCTGCCCACATCATACGATGGCCCGGAAGAAGTCAAGAAAGTTAATACTGCGGGACCACAGGGGAGGAAGCTCAACACGTATACATTGCTAAGGACTTAACTTCGGCTAAAGAAGATGATCTCGTTGCTCTTCTTAAGGAATTTAAAGACTGTTTTGCCTAGAATTACAAGGAGATGAAGGGAGTACCAGCTAAGGTAGTACAACATACGATTCCAATCATGGAAGGGTCAAGACCAACCAGGCATAAACCATACCAGATGAATCCTAAGTATGTGGCAATTGTAAAGGAGGAAATCGACAAGCTCATTGCTGCGGATTGCACCTATGAAATCAAACATACGGATTGGTTGTCACCAATCGTAGTAGTGCCAAAAAAGAATGGAAACCTTAGGGTACGTGTTGATCTTAAAAAGGTCAATGCAGCTACTAGGAAAGACCATTATCCACTACCTTATACGGAACAAGTTTTGGAAAGAGTGGCTGGTGAAGAAGCTTACAGCTTCTTGGATGGATTCTCTGATTACAATCAAGTGTCCATAGCACCAGAGGACCGGCATAAGACAACTTTCAATATAGTGTGGGGGAGGGGGGAGAGACATTTGTATACAAGGTTATGCCCTTCGGTCTCACCAATGCCCCAATAACATTTCAACGATTGATGTGCATAGCCTTCAAAGACTACTTACAGAAGTGGTTGGAGGTATTCATTGATGATCTATGTGCACTCTTAATGGTGGGCGGACCATCTAGCCTGCTTAAGGAAAGTGTTCGAGCAATGTCAATTATATCGTATATCCTTGAACCCTCGAAAAGATCATGCATATAAAGCACCAAATTTATAATATTGCTTCTTTCTATCTTTAAAAAAAGTGAAGGATCCACATAATTCTTGTTGAAGTCAATATTTCTCTAATAATTTGAGAATCTGTCAAACCATACTCGAGATGCTTACTTTGACCATGCTTGAGGTGCTTGCTTTGATCCATATAAAGCGTTCCTTAACTTACACACATGTTGGATGATGTAGATATTCATACCCTTAAGGTTGTTCCATGTAAACCTCTTCCTTCAAGCAACCATTAAGAAAGGAATTCTTCACAAATATCCATTCTTGATTTTCTCCTAAAGAAATGATGGTTCTCACCATTGCAATCTTTGAAATGGGTGAGAAAGTTTCTTCATAGTCTACTCCATAAGTTTTTGCATATCTTTTGGTAAAAGTCTTGCCTTGAACTTGTTTGTGTTGCCATATATATATAGGCAATGATGTGTGTGAACACACTTAGGACTGCCGGGGCACTTTTTCCCTCTTTAGGAGGTTTTTTTCCCCGGCTTGTATATACGCCCATCACTCTAGGGCTAACTTATCTTTTGTACATTGACACAATCTAATACATTGTGTGTTGTGTGCATTCTTGCTTCTTCTTCTCCAAGCTTTATGTGCTTTCCTACAACCCTAATTCCAACAATTGGTATCAGAGCAGGCATCGGCTCCCAGGGCTACACCGCCAGCACCCTCCGACTCACGTTCTCCGATTGAGGTGAGCTTTCACGAGCGCTTGCAGGTCCCTATACTCTGCAAATAAGCCCGTAGGGCTTGGCGTTCTCAAAAATTGCATCTGAGGTCGTTTCGGGCTCCGTTTTTGCATTTCAAGTTCTGCACAGGTATTTTCGTCATTTTCTGTAGAAATTTCGGCAGTGTAGTTTTTTGCAAAACAGTCATACGTACTCTATTGTGGACCGTGCTACATAGCACGAGTTGTTTTTTGTTCAGTGTTTGCTTCATTACAGGTAGCATTTGCATCAGTTTCAGTCAGTGGCCATGGCTGATAACAGCAATGATGTATTTCGCATGTTATCTGCTGATGACAAATTGGATGGAGACAGCAACTACCCACTTTGGGCATACATGATGCAGCATGTTTTGGTTGCAAAAGGAGTGTGGAACATTGTACAGGGTATGGATGTACGTCCAGGTTCTGTGGATGTAGGATCTGTTGAGGATGTTGTAGGTTCTAGCAGCTCTACTGTTGTTGCTGCTGTTTTACCCACTGCTGAACAAGCTCGTTGGGATGGTAAAGATGTGCAGGCTCATGCCTTGATTGCACTTTCTGTCAAACATAACATCACCCCACATATTCGTTCAGCTAAAACAGCAAAACAGGCTTGGGATATTCTAGCTGGTTTGTATGTAGGTCGTAACGAGGCAAAAATCGCTTACCTGCGTAAAGAGCTAGAATTGAAGATTATGCAAGAAGATGATGACATGAATGTTTTTCTTGCTGAGATTAAAGATCTCAAAGAACAGTTGATTTCTACAGGTGAGATTATTCCTGATCATTCTCTTGTGCAGACTGTTCTTGATACTTTACCTGAGACATATCAGACTTTTGCTTCCATGTGGAGACTTCTTAATAAGGACAGACCTGATGCTGTCAAGTATGATACTTTAGTCAACAAGCTCTTGCAAGAAGCGCAGTCCAGGCAAAACAGGGCCAGGCAGCGTGCAGTTGATCAAGCATTTATTGCTGCCCAGCAGCAGAGAAGAAGTGGTAAGGCAGCCCCTTCCACTGTTTCTTCTCCTATTAGTAGGTCTGCAACTTCTTCTCCTTCCACAGGTAGCAACAATAAGTCTGAGAAGGCTCTTGATAAAGGCAAGAAAAAGACCATGTGCAACTATTGTAAGGCAAATGATCATGTCATTAAGAATTGCCCTAAGCTAAAGGCTAAAGAGGCAAAGAAGAAAGAATCAAATGCAGCCACAATAGCGGATGCTTCTACAAATGCAGATTCTGCAAATGTTGTGCAGGATACAGAATGGGCGTTTAGTGTGTATTGCCAGTATGACCCATCTGTACATGATGCATGTTTGGCAGTTTCTGTTGACTCTAATGTATGGTATTTTGACAGTGGTGCTACAAAGCACATTACCTCGCATCGTGATATGTTCACTTGTCTTGAGGCTGTCTCTAATGGGAATACTGTCACATGTGCCAATAATGCTTCTTACCCAGTGAAGGGCGTTGGTAAAATTATGCTTACTGCTGCAAATGGCAGCGCTTTCACACTTTCAGATGCTTTGTATATGCCAAGAATAAAGAAGAATCTATTGTCTGTCTCTGCGCTTGCTAGACTTGGATTTGTAGTCGATGTATGGTCAAGAGCCAAGCTTTGCCACATACGTTTTGGCTTAAGGCTGCCATGTGTGCTGCATATGTACTCAACAGGTGTCCCACTAAGGCCTTGTAGTCTATTACTCCATACGAAGCTTGGCATGGCAGGAAGCCTTCTATTGGTCACTTACGTGTCTTTGGTTGCTTGGCCTATGCTTTAGTGCCTGTGCAACAACGTAGAAAATTGGATGATAAGGCTGTCAAATGCATTTTTGTTGGTTACAGTGCTGAGAGCAAGGGTTACAGATTGTATCATCCGCAGTCAAAGCGTATCTTGATTAGTCGAGATGTTGTTTTTGTGGAAGATGCTGTGCAGCCCTTGTTATCATGTACCAAAGAGACAGGTGTGAGCTCACGGGATGTATTTGATACATTGTTGCCTCTATTTACAGGTGGAAATTCAAATGTAAGTCCTAATGAGGCAAATATTCAACCTATGTAGATTTCAAACGACATCATAGATCAGCCTATTTCTGATGCAGATTTACAGGATGTAATTTCTGAGGATAGGGCTGAAAATGAGCAGGCTAGAGGTATGCCTAAATGGCTGGTGCAAACCTTGCGTGATAGTAAAATTGATGCATCTATATCTAGTTGTACTCGTTCAGGTTTTCAACATGCCTCTTATGCATCAGATTGGTATGCTTTGGCTGTGTCTAGTATGTGTGAAGAGGAAGAACCTCTTTCATTTGATGAGGCACAAAAATCAAAAAATTGGTTGGCTGCAATGCAAAGTGAATATGATGCTATAATGAAGAATGGTACATGGTCTTTGTGTGATTTGCCTATTGGTAAAAAGGCCATTGGATGTAAGTGGGTTTTTAAGTTGAAACGAAAGCCAGATGGCAGTGTTGATCGCTATAAGGCTAGACTTGTTACAAAGGGTTATGCTCAAGAAAAGGGCATTGATTTTGATGAGACCTTTGCTCCCACTTGTCGTATGACTACCATTCGTAGCATTTGTACATTGGCAGCTCATAATGGTTAGAATGTACATCAGCTGGACATAAAGACTGCGTTCTTGAATGGAGATTTGCATGAGGAGGTGTATGTATCGCAACCTCGTGGTTTTGTTCAAAGAGGGCAGGAAAACAAAGTGTGCAGGTTGAAAAAGGCTTTATATGGTTTAAAGCTACTTGAGTGGCACCATACATCTTGGGTTGTTTTATCCCAAGGGGGGATCGTTGCCGCCAGATTTACATGCTTTTTCGGACTCAGATTGGGCTGGTTGCTATGACACAAGAGGGTCCACAAGTGGTTTTTGTTTCATGCTTGGTAGCTCATGCATATCTTGGTTGAGCAAGAAGCAACCTACTGTGGCCACTTCAGCTACGGCTGAGTGTGTGTGGCTCAGACGGCTTATGGCTGACTTGGGTGTTGGATAGGAGTCTGCCACCTCTATCTTCACTGACAGCCAGAGTGCATTGGCAGTTGCGAGAAACCCAATTTTTCATGCTCGCACAAAGCACATTGAGGTGCATTATCACTATGTCAGGGAGAGACTCTCAGCAGGAGAGATCAGCTTGGCCTATGTGCCAACACAGGACAACCTCGCCGATCGTTTCACAAAGGCGCTTCCTCATGAGAAGTTCGAAGCTTTCCGCAAAGCTTTGGGCTTGCTCCCCTTTGTGGACTGATCTCCTTCGGGCATGGCACTCCCCTATACATGAGTGCTAGCTCTCGTTCACACCATCACTCCCAGGGGGGATTTGTTGCCATATATATATAGGCAGTGATGTGTGTGAACACACTTAGGACTGCCGGGGCACTTTTTTCCTCTTTAGGAGGTTTTTTCCCCCGACTTGTATATACGCCCATCACTCTAGGGCTAACTTATCTTTTGTACATTGACACAATCTAATACATTGTGTGTTGTGTGCATTCTTGCTTCTTCTTCTCCAAGCTTTGTGTGCTTTCCTGCAACCCTAATTCCAACAGTTTACACTTCTATCCAAGTTACATTTGATATTATAAACCCATTTCATCCAGTGACCTTCACGTCATTTTTGTGTGGTGTGATATCCCAAGTTTTATTCTCTTGAAGAGAATCAATCTCTTCATCTATAAGCCACTTTCCACTCATGGCTTTGTATAGCATCCTCAAACCTTATTGGTTCTTTGTCATATAAGCATAATTTTTGACCATAAAAGAGTCATAGGTCAACCCTTTGAATCAGATGTCTTACCCTTGTAGACCTTTGAGGTTGAACTTCTTCAACATCTCCACTTCCTTGATTAATTTTAGGGGTCACTTCTTAAGTATCACTAGAGCTTGGATCACTAGTGATGGTGCAAGGACCTCCTTTCCATGGAGACATCTTATCCTCTTTTACTTCTTTGTGTGAAGGTAAAGCCTCACTTGGCTCAAATCTGATGATGATCTCTTCATGTTTGCCATACCATCCATGCATCTCATCAAAGTCAACATCTCTGCTAACATACATCTTGTTTGTAGAATCATAGCATTTGTAGACACCCTTTTGTAAATCAATTCCAATGAACACACATCTCTTCTTGTTTGTAGGATCATACCATTTATAGACACTCTTTTGTAATTAAATTCCAATGAACACATATCTCAAAACTTTTGGCTCAAACATTGTTTGTATCTCATCTGACACATGTGGATAACATAAGCACCCAAAGATATTCAAGTCTTCCACGTTACGCTTTTGTCTTGTGAACTTTTATCCCAGAGTTATTTTTGGATCGATCAATGTTGATCGATTAATCAAGAAAATCACAGAATTACATGCCTCTATCCAATAGTATTGTGTCATGTTTTTCTCATATAATATGGCTCTTGCCATCTTTGCAATATGTTGATTCTTCCTTTATGCTACTTCATTTCTTTGTAGCATGTATCTTGGAGTCAAGTACCTTTTGATACCTTGTTGATTTAAATATTTGTCAAATTCCCATGCCATACTCTCTTCCCCACTATTCCTTCTCAAGATCTTGACCTTGAGACCACTTTTCTTTTCCACTTCTAAGTTTAATTGTTGAAACTTATCAAAATCTTTTCTTTTAGCTTTCAAAAAATATATCCAAACCTTCCTTGAATAGTCATAAATGAAGGTTCTATCATATCTTGCTCCTCGAATGATTTGTGCTTGTGTTGGACCCCACAAATCCGTGTACAAGATCCAAAAGATTTTGATGAATATATCCGTCTTTGCTGAAAGTCTTTCTTGATGACTTTGCATTTTGACATGGTTCACATATTCCGGACAATGCTTGTCCTTTGAGAGTTAGCAATCTGTCAATCCTTTGAGAGTTAGCAATCCCTTACCAAACCTTTATAAGTTATCTCCTTCAATTGAGAGATTCTATTGATGAGATTCTCGTATATGCACATGCCTATGTCATAAGCATTGCATCCAAAATAAACATCCTTCTTACCTTTTTGAATGTGTTATACACACCCATCTAGATTCATTGTTACTTTTATATTTTTCTCTACAATCTGTCCAACTAACACCAAGTTCTTTGTAATTGCTAGAACATAAAGAACATTGCTAAAATGTTGAACTCCTCCTTTGGGAATCTCTAAACGTATACTCCCAATGCAAGTAGAAGATGTGTATTATCTCCAATGAATACACTCGTCTTCTTAGTGACTTCTTACTTTGATGCAAACAAGTCTTCTCTTTCAGTCATGTGATTTGTACATGCTAAATCTGTGTACTATTTGTCTTTTTCCATTAACTGATGATGCATGCCAAATAAGTTATGTTTATCTTCTTCTTTTCTCTCTTTCTATTGACGTGTAATTCCCTTGCTTCCTAACGTCTCTTTTCTTCGAATAACAATCAAGTCCAATGTCCTATCTTGCCATAATAGTTGCAACCATCTTTGTTAACCTCCTCAATATCAAGATTATCGTTTACCTCATCCTCTTTCATAGTGTCGTCTTTGTTGAGTCTCAAGAACTTCATTATCTCAAGAACTTTATCTCAAGAACTTTCATAGTGTCGTCTTTGTTGAGTCTCAAGAACTTCTTTCATAGTGTCGTCTTTGTTGAGTCTCAAGAACTTCATTATCTCTTTCTTTGGCTTCTCTCCTACTACCTTCTATGAGTCCTAGAGGCATGTTTGGCATTGCATCGGCTCCAGTGAGTATACCCCATAGATCATTAGATTGAAAGACTATTTCGATTTCGAATCTCCAAGCCTGATAGTTGTTATGTTCAAGTTTTTCAACAGTATTTTTTTATACCTCTGCCATGATGTGACGAGGATAAAGTGCCTTTGTAAGACAATGCTAGAATATATATAGTAGCCTTACTTTGAGCTTAATGTCAAATAGGGAAGGTCTAAGTGCTTTGTCTACTAGTAATAGTAGTCGGACCATTTTTAAGTTTGGTCCGCCTAGTGTGAAAACTAATCACTTGTTGTAACACTAAGTAATACGCATTCATTCCCTTGCAATAGAATCGTTGTGAGCTCTTCTCTTCTGTATTTTTGCTTGCATGTATGCTATCGTACTCTTGCTTGTAGAATACTACTTCCCTCACATTTTGTGAGAGAGTTATAGAAGCGAAAGGTGGTAATCTCTCTTGATTCCCTCTGGTTTAAACAAAGTTTAATATACTACATTTGAATGAAAGTCACAAACATAATTGAGATTGGATAAGAGGAGAGAGCAATTCCCTCTAGTTTAGACGAAGTTTAATATACTACATTTGAATGAAAGTCACAAACATAATTCAGATTGGATAAGAGAGAGAGAGAGAGAGAGAGCTTTATTAATGTTGGCATGAGGCAAGAATGACCTATAAGACCAACGTAATACAAATCATACACAATCTATAAAAATTGGAGGATATCTATAGCATCTCCCAAAGCTATCATACCAAAAGATAAAAATGAAACGAAAATGTGAATAAGGTGTGTCACACATGGTTGATCATGAGAAGTCAATGAATTTTCTCCACTTGGGAGATGTCAACGCACTCTTTCTCATGATGAGAGGGTTTTGGTCTAAAGGTACTTGATGTGACAACTCTCCGAGTGGAGCCACAGAAAGGGTTTCCACAAAACACTCGACCATTAATACAATTCAACACTTAACTTGGCCATAGTCTTAAACACAAGACACTTGATTCCACAAAACTGTAAAAGAGAGACATGAGCATCTGATACCGTATAGAGGTTGGAATGGACCAACCCCTCCCCCCCAAAGTATTTTATTACCCAAGGAGAAAATGTCATGTATAAGATTTGGGGAAGCACACGCTCCACATTTATCCACATCAACTACGAATAGTTCATATACATAGGATGCCATTAAAAAAACCCCATGAAAAATATGTATATTCCATGTGCTTATCCAATTAGCCCACATAACTGTCCATAAATCCATATGGCTCAATCATAAGTTCATAAATCTATTTATGAATCCATATGGCTAAATCATAGGCCAATAAACGTGTCCACAAACCCATATAACTGAGATAAAATACCGCATGTCAATAGCAAGTGCCCAATGGCTCAAATACATGCCGAGTTATTGTACCAAGTGTCCAATGGTTGTCCATACATAGCCAATTTAAAAGATAAATACCCAATGGCTAAAAATCATAACATAATGATAAAATACCCTTGCCTTTAATATTTCTTCGTGATGGAAGCCTTCAAAACATTCCCTAATAAGTAGATATAATCATGAGCCACCTTTAAGAGAGAGAAAGAGAGCAGTCAGTATTAGGGCAGCCTGTAGCGGTGGTAGAGACCCATAACCTTGGAATAGAGAAGAGTTGCCAACATGGTAGATACTAGTTTGCAACACTAGGACTTGCCCAAATGAAGAGAGAGGGCTTCAATTTATAGATTTGAGACTCATGCTCTAGAATGGCAAGTAAAAGCTATAATGACAAGTATAGAGCTGAGGTAACAAGTGTGAGGCCACTTGTCTCACTTTGATCCACTGTCTTGCCGCATGTCCCAATTTAAGAGACGATTCCCACCCATAAACTATCGCTAAAAATATATCAACTCGTAGATATTCTGTCAAAGGTGCTTCATCAAGTCCCCCCATTTGCCTAGCTTATGGACATAATGATGCGAACGAAATTTCCATTGGGGCTTGTCCAAAAATAGTACCCCTCCTAGATTTTAGGAGTGTGATCCTTTATATTCCACCTTATTAGAAATGTATGCAAGCACCATGTTGAACCATGTTTCAGTACTATATCTCTCCCAAATTCTCGAAGCTCAACATACATGCTTTCCACTTGACACTTGAGCTCCAATACCATTTTGGTATCCAAGAAACTACCTAAAGCGCCTAGACCAAGCTTCAAGTGCTAGATCTTTTGTATTGGATAATTCCCCATTCCCATAGCTTGTACTTTTCAAATATTTAGACATCATGGAGTCCACCGTAGCCCTTTCATACTAGAAAATTTCCAAGCTAGTGACATCCTCCCCAACTTCTTAAAAGTCCGCAACTTTAAGCTTCAAGCCATGTATCCAAAATATAATCATGTCCCAGAAGTGAGCTAGACGAAAGAGTTTGAAAATTCCAATATAATTAAATGAATCCATGCTCCAAATAAATGGGCAAGACTAAATAAGTCTCTATAATACCAATATCAAAATCATATCCTCGATAAATGCACGAAACAAAACAATCCCATGAGTCCAAATACCATAATCATGTCCCAAATACATGGGTGAGAAAAAACAATCCCATAAGTCCAAATATCATAATCATGTCACAAATAAATGGACGAAATAAAACAACCCCATATGTCCAGATATCATAATCATTTTTTAAAAAAATGGGCAAACCAAAATAGTTCCATAAGTCTAAATATCATAATTATGTTTCAATAAATAGGCAAGACAAAACATGTCCCAGAAGTCCACTTATCATAATTATGTCCCAAAAAAAAATGAGCGAGACAAAACAATCTTGTAAGTCCAAATATCATAATCATGTCCCGAATGAATGGACAAGATAAAATAGTCCATAAGTCCAAATATCATAATCATGTCCCAAATAAATGGGCAAGAGAAAGTAGTCCCATAAATCCAGATATAATAAGCAGATTCTAGGCTACTAATCCTTTGTACAAACATGTCCCTTACCAACCAAGTGTCAGTCTACATGACCCTTGGCAAAGACATAAGTCGCCTATCAACCAGGCTCCATGTTTACTCTACCACTTGCACTCCGTATTAGTACTCTGATCACACCCCTTGGAGCAAAGGTGCGCTTAAGTTCACTCTACCACTTACACTCTATATTCGTGCTATGACCATACCCCTTGGAGAAGAGGCAGACTCAACATAAATTCAATGTTGGTACTCTGACCACACACCTTGGAGAAAAGGTGGAATCAGTTCACTCTACCACTTACACCCCGTATTAGTACTATGACTACACACCTTAGAGCAGATAAGAATCACTCAACCATATTCCTTGGTGCTCCATAAACATTTATGCTACATAATTTATAGGCATTTCGACCACCAATAGTTTTACAAGCATTTCAACCACCAATAGAAATCCATAGAAAAATCCTCGATCCATGAGTTATCATGTGCTCCATGAATCCAATATATCCCAGTGCAAGGAGCCAGAAGTCCATTTGATAATCATGTATACCATAAATACCAAGTTTTTCAACCATTGAAAATGTTTCCATGAAACAACTGAATGCAAACAATTCACCAACCTCCTTGTATACACATACAAGGGTAAGCACTTATCTGAATGCAAACAATTCACCAACCTCCTTGTATACACATACAAGGGTAAGCACTTATCCAAAATGCACATTTCCTAAACACAAAACAAACAAGCACGGAAAAGTGCTTCTCTCTTGTTTATCAAGTTCGTCATGAGTCCGGACAAGATTGCTACGGGCTTCAATAGAATAACTCAAATACCAATAAACTAGTCCAAGCTCAAAAGCGAAGGTTATGCGTCCAAAGTAGATTACACAAACTCATATATCCATAAGCCAAACATTCTTCTATTTATGCTCATGATGCATGGTTGCTTCCATAAGTGGATAGGCTTGCAGAATTTAACTACACTTATAGCTAGTGAGATTGTCTTCAGATGTGTGAGAGCCAAAACTTTGATACCAATGTGACAGTGGACTAAGAGAAAGGGTTTTTCACAATTAAACACTTAAATTGGCCACAGCCTTGAACATAAGCCACGTAATTCCACAAAACTGTAAAAGAGAGTAGACCGAAATGGGCCAAATCCCCCCCCCCCCCCCCCCTTCTTGGAGTATTTTATCACCCAAGGAAAAAACATCATGTATAGCTGAGACACAATACCCCATGGCAATAGCAAGTGCCCAATGGCTCAAATGCATGCCCAATTGCTTGTAGCAAGTGCCCAATGGCTATCCATATTTAATGAATTAAAAAGACAAATGTCCAATGGTTGAAGACCATAAATACCCTTGCCTTCAATATTTCTTCACGATTGAAGCCTTCAAAATAGTTCCCAACAGATATAATTCATGGGCAACATGAGAGAGAGAGAGAGAGAGAGAGAGAGAGAGAGAGAAACCAGGACCAAAGCTTCAAGCATTAGATCTTTTGTATTGGATAATCCCCCATTCCCAAAGCTTGAACTTTCCATATATTTAGTCATCTTGGAGTCCACCAGACCCCTTTCATACTGGGAAATGTCCGGGCTGGTGACACTTGAAGGCAACATCTAAGCGTTGTGTAAAAGGCACACAAGAGCGATATCTCAACATTCAAGTGGATGATGGACAACAAACTGTGGTTTATTAGATAGAAACTTCACAGCTCTTTACTATCTTGATCCTCTCAATGAAGCATTTCTCCATGTTTAAATATCACTAGTACACACTACACATTATCCCCCCCCACATAAATGCTTCTCCACAAAAAGCAGTTATATGGTGCCCTAGTATTTAACAAACACGACACTCTAGTTGCTACAATCCAAATCACTTCTCATCATTTCAGAGTGCACTGAATATGTGAACTTGAGAAGCATGCATGTTATGCTTCATGAAGGTGCACAAGTCTAAGTAACATACCTTCATGGAATGCCCGACTTTTGCTGCTATTCACATATGATTAGCTCATTTGGGGGATGTGTCAACACCCATACTTAAAAAATGAAAAATGAAATCACTAGCCCATCACTAGGTTTATCAAGAGGTGTTGCATTCCCAAGGAGTACTCAACGGATCAGATATCCACACATAGCTAAATGCAGGCTTTTTGTCCTAATTTACTTAGTGTAGGTATGTGTAGTGAATGGGTAGCTAGAGGTAGAGGGTTCGAAACCCACTTGGGGAATATATACAAATATAAACACATTGTTGTGTAGTGTGAACGCCAAGATCCATTGGTATAGATAAGAGGGGTGGATCATGATTTACAATCTAACAAAGCCAACTGGTTCTTCTCGCTTTACCTCCTATATCTAGCTCTTCAACGGAAGCTCTAGAATTTGAAGGGCACCCCAATTTTTTCTTTTGAAAGGCTTTGCTTTAACTAGCTTTTCTTTATGAAGAGATTGGAAGGGCATATTACTACATTTTCCTAACCTTTGAAGGGTAATTTTATTTTCACCCTGCTGGTGAAGGTTTTAACCCCCTTAGAAGGGTACTGCAACCTTCAAATTCTAGCCCTGCTGCTCTATCAGTGTCCTACCCATAGCTGAAGATCTCATGCCCGCAGCCCTTTGGTCCCCAATCTCTTTGAAGGTGTTCCCATCTGTCCCCCAAGGTGTGAATGATATGGTGCATCCTTCTTGGTGTGGATCTCCTGAGCTAGAGTGGAGCGAGATAGATAGACCACATTATCATGCCCTCTCCCTTATCCGCAGTAAACTCTCCATCCCACATTACATCACCTAAGTCAAGTTTGTAGCTCACCTGATGCGCATAGATGTATCAATCATATACATTCAAAGAACTCATGTCATGGAAGAGAAAGCTGAGGTAGACAGTGACTACAATCACTTGCCTTATCGTCATTCTGTGCAATGAGCATCTTAGGGTGACATTGGCTGTAGGTATGCATTGACCAGACGTTGGATGACTTCCATTTACTCTCTAGACTCATGGTATTATAGTGGCTTCAATCAATGAATATATGATACACCTAGCTAACAAAGCAGGCCTCAATAGATATGTAATGCAACTTTTAGTGTGCATCTTCAAATGTAGACGCATTTTTTTGGGACCCAAAAAATCTATAACGAATTGATCAGAAAAGGTTTTATTAGAGTAGTGCTTAAACTACCTGTGGTCTTCGAAATGTTGTTGATGTAAGAAAGATGAAATTCACATCAGCATTTGTAGAGGAATCTGTCTTTCTCTTGAACACATCACAATATACATAAATTTTCTAATTTATGAGTGCAGAACCAAGCCTTCTCAAGTCCAAAATAGTGATCAAAGTGTTGATCTTTGGCGTTCAATTGCTTGCATAACATCAAAGGATGGGGATATGTCCACAGGCACCTGCAAGAAACAATTGAATTATTGACTGCTCTGCAATATCATCCTCCAAAAGGATACACAGGCAAAGAATCGACTTTACATGAACAGATTTGAGGGCAATCAGTCATTAAAACATTATCTAAGGTTGTAAAAGACAACTACAATAATAATTTCATATCGTAATGAAGTAGGAAGATAAAAGAAATTATGAAAAATCAACTGAAAGTCTCGCAATCAAACCTTTTTTACATAGTACACCATACAAGAGTCAAAGATGGAGATAAACCATATATGGGTCTAAAATGGGCAGTGCACCACATCTAAGGACATTAATGATATGTCGTACAATTCCAAATCGTATTTATGATTCAAGGGAGAAGGCAAAGATGAGATTCTTGGAAGATATAATCTCCTGGAAGGCCCCATGGAAAAAAGCTTGGCCTGAATTTACACCTGCTGGATGCCATGCCATTACTTCATTAAGCTATTGATTAATTAAAAGCTCAAAGTCATGTTAGTCAAGTGGATGTGGCTGTCATGCATTAGGACTCAATGCATGTGAAGAATGTATCTCAAGGTAGCACCACAGCTACAAAATTCTTTTTTTTCCAGTTTTTAGTGTAATCTCTTGTAAAGCTGACACTTGGAAGGAAACTGAAAAATCGTAATCTTTAACAACAAACGAAGGAGAGCTTTTTTGAAACATGGCAACCACATCTTAGCTGATGATGTGATAATGGATACAAATTACCTTTCATTTTGTTAGAGACATCAAAGTTGATGAATCAAAGGGTAATCAAACATTTTCTTTCCTCATGGAAAAATGAGCCTGAGGAGCAGAACCTGCGTACGGGCAGCTGAAGAAAGATGTACCCAACACCCCCCCTCAATGTCCAACCAAAGGTGCCAACCAAAGGTGAACTATTTCTATGGTCCGATGCAGACTCCATCACATCCCAGCTAAGAGCCTATGTGAAGATGTTTGCAAAATTCTCTGTCGTCGGCACCTCCCTGAACATGATGAGCTCGCACACAACCTGATGATGAATCTCAATGTGTTTCATCAAGCATGAAACACAGGATTCCGAGCAATGGCCATGCAACATTGCAGGGTTGTAGGCTACTTCTTTACGACTCCCATATCATGTAGAATCCTCCTCAATCATAATGCCTCATATGATGCAAAGCATGCAGCTTTGTACTCAAGCCTCTGTGGATAAGAGTGCAGGAGTGGGCTGTTTCTTACTAATCCAAGACATGCCTTCCAAACCAAGAGAAAAACAATACCCAACTAGTTACTGAGTGCCAGGTGACGGAATCACCCACCCAATCTGTCATGAAATTCCTCATTGCTTCTGTTTTCTACTGTTCATGTGTGGCATATGGAGCCTGACATGACATACATGTATGGCTTGTGGAGCCTGACATGGTGTGTATGTAATGGTATATGGAGCCTGGCATGACAGTACATGTATGGCTCATGGAGCCTGACATGATGTGATTTCCCCGAACTAGCTATTCTAGTGACAATCTATATTTATGTTTTGGGAAGATTCCAAAAGGATCATGAAGCCTTGAACACTACCTGATACAACCGAGCAGATGGGTGTTTCTTCCAGTCTAGCTGCACTCGTGTGTGTGCATGACTTTGATTTTATATTTAGATGACTTGTCTTGTTTGCCTGGACAATGCCTGAGATTACTACCTATGTTGTCCATGGGGCCGGGGACGCTTGGGCACCCTGTGGACGTGTATGTGCATACCTATTTGGGACTGACAGGTGCTCTACATGTGTTTTACAGGTGGTAAGTGGTCCCTAAAAACTCAATTTACAGCTTTATGATTTCACGTACTAATATTTATTGGTGCAAGTCCACACTACTTATAAGTTGTACACATTGGGCATGACTATTTTAATACACGTGGCAGCCACAAGACAGTGGGCAATCTGCTTGGAGGAGCCCCATCCCGGACCTATGGACTTCACAGTCGGGCGGTCATTGCGACTAGATAGCCCAAATGACTGTATTGGATTTCATAGTCGCGCGGTGATATCTCCACCTTCTAGGTATGTTTCTGCTCCCAAAGTTTCATCTGGAGTGGAGGGTTTTGCATGGGAAAACAGCCCTAGATCTGGGCATCACCGCCATCGCAGACATGTCGAAGGGGATGATGAACAATAACAACAGGATGCTCGGCACAACAAGAAGGCCAAAGAGTTCAAGACAGAGGACAAGGAACATCAAATTCAAGGGCTATAATGGAAAGCTGGATACCACTAAGGCACTTGCATTCATATGGCAATTTGAAATAGCCTTTAGAACATAAGACTTCACAGAGAAATCTATGCGCATGCATGTGGGAATGCATCTTAAAGAGATTGTGAGTGATTGGTGGATGGCAAAGCTATTGGACAATACAGTTGCTCGTACGTGGAGTACTTTCAAGGAGCAATTTTATGATCAGTTCCTTCCTCCCCACTTCGAAAAAGATGTACAGAAGAAATGGATTGGCTCACACACGATGAAGGCGAGTCCGTTTCTTCATGTTTCAAAGTTTTAGCGGATTCTTCTCAAGGTCACACCTTTCATGACCATTAGTGAGGACGAGAAGAAAAGAAAATTTGAGCCAAGGCTGCAACGAATCATCCAAAAGAGCCTAGCAGTGTATCCTCACAGAACTTTACACGAGCTGATATATTCAGCTACTATTTCGAAGAAACTACATGGCAAGGGAGTGTCAAAAAGACAAGAATTCAGCTTATACAAGGGAAAATTCAGAGCTAGAAATGAGCAGAAAAGGGTGGACAGCCACCTAAGTTTATGCCCAATGAGTCCAAGGATGCAAAAGGGGGCTCTGAAAAGAAGCCGGGGGGTAAGAAGGATGATCATAAGCTGTCAAAACAGAATATTTTTAATTGCATGAAAGAGGGGAAATGCTTCTTATGTGGTAGCAATGATCACATGAAATCTCAATGCTCCCAAAATGCCAAAAGGAATAATGTGCAAGATGCAAAACCAAGTGTGAATGTTATACCTGATGTATAGGGTAATACTGCACATGAGCAAAAGAGAAGAATTTTATGTAAGGCTTAGGACAAGTTGAAGGACCAAACAGTTTTATTCCTTTTTTATAATGCCTCTACAGATAACTTTATATCCATTCAGATGGCTACTGCTCTTGGGCTAAAACCCAAGGAATTGGGCATGGATTTTCATGCAAATTCTGCCTTTGAGGGCAAGAAAGTTCGAGTCACTCCCATCATCGGGAAGCTTCGCATATAGATTCAGAGATATTTGGATCATGAAGACTTCCTGGTAGCACCGCTTACGGGATGTGATGTGATACTTGGGATGCAATGGCATTATTGTTTGGATCCCAAGATTTTGCACAAAGAGAAAGTAAATTTTACACATAGAGGTAGAGAAGTTTGTATTGATGGGGGAGTACCATACTCGTTGTAAGCGATATTTCTATTTCCAAGACAATAAAGAAATCAACTTGTTCTTACTTGGTCTTTGTACGTGATAATGTTGAGCATGGTTCTGTAATTCCAATAGATCAAGATAAGATTGATTTCTTTAGTAATTATGCTGATTGTTTTGCTGACTCCCTGGACAGTTACCCCCAGAAAGGCCAGAGGATCATTGTATTGACATAATCCCTAGTAGCTCCCCTCCCAACCAACCTCCTTACAGGGTGAGTGCTATCCAACACGAGGAAATTATGACTCAAGTGAATGATCTTCTTGAGAAAGAGTTGATTAGACCAAGTTCTTCGCCTTATTGTTCTCCAGTTTTACTTGTGTAAAAAAAGGATGGGTCATACATAATGTGTGTTGATTACAGGGCCCTTAACAAGATAATCATCAAGAACAAGTTTCCAATTTCTAGAATTGATGATGTTCTTGACAAGCTTGAGGGAGCTGCTTGTTTCAGTCGCATTGATCTTAAGAGTGGCTATCATCATATTAGAGTGGTAACTCAAGATGTACACAAAACGGCTTTCAAGACATCATTTGGACTCTATGAATATTTGGCGGTACCATTTGGTCTTACAAATGCTCCCGCTACTTTCAATAGAATGATGGATGGAATTTTCAGACCTCACCGCAAGTTCACAGGAACTTTCTTTGATGATATTAATATCTTTTCAAAGAGTGAGGCTCAGCATAAGGAATATCTCGCGATTGTTTTTGAGGAGCTTAGGAAACACAAGCTTTTCATCAATGGAAAGAAGAGTGAATTCTTTTTGTCAGAGATCCATTATTTGGGGCGCATATTGTTTTGAAAGACGGTGTACGCACGGATCCTGCAAAGATTCCAGCTATTAAGGACTGGCCAGAGCTTCAAAATGTTCATTAAGTCAGGAGCTTCATTGGTCTATGTTCTTACTATCGACGATTTATTCAACACTTCGCTTTCTTGGCTTCTCCGTTGCATGATCTAACGAGAAGAAAGTTGTATTCCGTTGGTCTGATTCAAAAAGAGAAGCTTTCCAAAAGTTGAAGAATGCCATCATCTCAAGGCATGTTCCTATTATTCCAGACTTACATAGACCTTTTGTGGTCGAGTGTGATACATGTGGAGATTATTTGGGGGTTGTTTTGAATCAAGAGGGACATGCAGAATTGTATTTGCAGGTTTATGAGAAAGAGTTATTGGCCGTTATTCATGCCCTACAAACATGGAAAACATTATCTTTTGGGGGCTGAATTCATGGTTAAAACAAATCATCAAAGTTTATGACACTTTCTCACACAGCCTAAACTCTCAGAAAAGTATCTAAGGTGGGCAAATTTTTGTCCATGTTTCATTTTCAGATTTTGGGCATACTCCGAGCAAGAAGAATCTCGTAGCGGATACTTTGTCACGTAGGCCTCAAGTGCATGCAGTGACAAGACTTGTCAGGGATGCGAGATATGTACTCTTTGGAAACAGATTTTCAGCTTATTTGGGCTGATTTGAATGGTGGTACTACTATCCCATCTTATTCGATACGAGATGGTTTCCTAATGATACAAACTGCATTTGTGTGGTCCAAGAGTTGCGCCAAACAGTTATGGAAGAGTGCCATGCTCCTCCGTATGCAGGTCATCGAGGCATTCTGGCTACTACACAGGATTTGAAACGTTATTTCTTTTGGCCAGCTTTACATAGGGATATTGAAACTTATGTTTGTAAGTGCTCCGTGTGTCAGAAAGTCAAATTTGACAAGCACAAGACACCTAGTTTCCTTCAGCCTTTACCCATTCCACAAGAACCATGGGAAAGCATTGCCATGGATTTCATTATGGATTTGCCGAGATCGGTACATGGTAATGATGCTATATGGACTATCATTGATCATTTTAGCAAACAAGCACATTTTATTCCTGTGAGAAAAACAATCAAGCCAAAGCACATGGCAAAGTTATTCTTGGCTCAGATTTTCAAACATCATGGCATGCCCAAATCTATTGTGGGGGATAGAGATCCTCGGACCACTAGTTTATTTTGGCGGGCATTGTTTGATAACATGGACACAAAGCTGAACTTTTCATCAGCTTATCATCCTCAAACGGATGTTCAGAGTGAAATTGCAAATTCACCCATACTTGATTTGCTCAAGTCTTATGTATCTGAGTAGAAAACAAATTGGGAAAAGTATTTACCCTTGGTTGAGTTTGCATACAATAATACTATGCATTCTTCAACTAACAAGGCTCTATTTGAGATAGTTTATGGCAAGTTGGTGCTACCACCTATCTTACGAACAAAAGATGAAATCTTTGCAGCCGATGAGAATGTCCGAGATTTGGATACTGCGTTTGCATAGATTCGGACAGCCATAGAAAGATCTCAAGCTAAGCATAAAAAAGCAGCTGACAAGCACAAGCGAGAGATTATTTTCAAGGAAGGTGATTGGGTGTTACTTAAGTTTGAGAAAGCACGCCTTCGGAAGCGGCCAGGTAAAGAAGGCCAGTACCCTAAGCTTTCAAACAGGTATTATGGGCCATTCCAGATCTTACAGAAGATAAATGAAGTAGCTTATAGATTAGTATTTCCCGATCACTGGAAAATACATAATGCATTTCATGTCAGCTTGTTGAGGCCTTATGTAGGAACACTTCCCTATGGAGCGAGTTTTGGAAGATCCACCAGAGGTGGATGAGCTTGAGGAGGTATTGCAACCTGAGCATATAGTTTTTCATAACGTAAGCATGCGGGAGGCAAGCTAGTACGCAAGTATCTCGTGAAATTTAAAAACTATTCGGCTATGGATGCAAAATGGATGGGAGGATTATTTTCAAGATTATCTGGAACTTCTGCCAGCCTCTCAGGAAGCTTTTTAGTTGCGGTCAACTACTTAGATGTCAGGGGGGAATGTCACGAAATTCCACATTGCTTCTGTTTTCTAGCGTTCATGTGTGGCATATGGAGCCTGACATGACATACATGTATGGCTTGTGGAGCCTGACATGGTGTGTTTGTATGGCATATGGAGCTTGACATGACAGTACATGTATGGCTCATGAAGCCTAACATGATAGTACATGTATGGCTCATGGAGCCTGATATGATGTGATTTCCCGAGACTAGCTATCCTGGTGATTATCTGTATTTATGTTTTGGGAAGATTCCAGAAGGATCATGAAGCCCTGAACACTTCACTTGATACAATTGAGCAAATGGGTGTTTCTTCTAGTTTAGCTGCACTCGTGTGTGCATGACTTCGATTTTATATTTGGATGACTTGTCCTGTTTACTTGGACAATGCCTAAGATTACTGCCTGTGTTGTCCATGGGACCGGGGATGCTTGGGCACCTTGTGGACGTCCTGTTTGGGACTGCCAAGTGGTCTACATGTGTTCTACAGGTGGTAAGTGTGCCTAAAAACTCAATTTACAGCTTAAAGATTTCACGTACTAATATTTAATAGTGTAGGTCCACACTCATAAGTGACCGGGCAAAAGATGGGGACACTCAATTTATAAGTTGTACACACTCGGCAGGACTATTTTAATACATGGTGGCCAAAAGATGGGCACTGCACATGATTTGGGCAATCTGCTTGTAGGCGCCACATCCTAGACCTAAAAAGCACACACTTGAGAAAGTATTGGCGGGCAAGCTCTATTACTCGAGAGACCTCAAGTTTGGGCTCATGCACATGCTTTCCTAGTGGATGGAGGGCTGGTCGACCAGATTTGGAGCTATCTACCGCTAACTACCACGTCAGATATCAAGCAGGTGAAAGGAGGGAGCTGGTCGACTATTCTGGAGGCTTTTTTGGTGCTGGCCGGCTGCTAACAGCTCTTGAAAAGCTGTTGGTCGACTCATCCATGGACACCAGAAAGCTGGTTGACTTGAGGCCTTCCTCTGTTGGCGGGTTGCCTTCTGGCATGTAAACCTTTGCTGGTCGACTCTTTCCTAACGCTTCTGAGAGCTGGTCGATTTCTGAAACAGCCCCATAAGGCTGGTCGATTTGCTCTGTGGGCCTGACAAGTGGAAGATGGAGTTATAGGGCTGTCTCAGGCTGATGTGGGAATGTTGTGGGCTGTCCATGGTTGTCCTACATGTGCTCTAAGCAAGGAAAGCTCTCTTTTTCTGAGGATGAACATCAGATTCGGCATATGTTTTGCTTCTGTTTTCATCTTGTACTGGAAGAAACAGGTGCTAGTCAGTGGAGAAATCCTGGGCACCCTCAAGGTTGTATTTGAAGCAGACTTCTTTTTGGTAATCTAACCATAAGGGAAGGGGGGGGGGGGGGGTGGGCAGCCCATCTTCTGGCCCATAGTGTGGTGTATTGTGTAGAGTTGCTTATTTCTTTCTCTTATCCAGCATGTTCATGTGTTTGATCAATTCTCATGATTGATAAGATTTCGGTGTGATAGCTGCCCCTCAGTTACACAATCTGAGTCACAACAGCCACTAAGGGCCTTGCCTGCAGTAAAGGTGATGTCGTACTCCTGAATACCTTGGATATATGGCAACACATGTACACCTACTTTCCAATGATTCTCCCATGGCTTGTTGTAGAACCTCCTCAAAATACCAATAGGAAAACTAATGTCTAGTCCAGTATTATACAAGTCAATAAGACCACCAACCAATTTCTTGTATACGGTCTCAACAAACACCTTCAAATCAACCTCCATTGGGGTATCAACTGCCTTCTTGCACTAAGTCATGCCAAATGCCTCGAGTATCCCACCTACATATTTCTGCTGAGAGATGAAATCCCCAAACAATAATGCATGAGTCCAAGATCCGTTATCTAAACTGGGCTAGTCTACAGGCCCGCAGGATCTCGACTTTCCAGTGGCTGGTCGCCCACAGGGACTCAGCAGTTGGCACCTGGCTTGTTTACAGCGGTCTTCCGGCGGCCTGCGTCTGATGCGGTCACCCTATGGAGACACAGAGACATTGCCTTTGGGATTGCCCTCAGGCGCAGCAGATTTGGCTGCGGATGCTGCGTATTCTGGCCCCCCTCTCTCCACAGGGTATGTTTACGTGGGGTGCCGCTGCTTGGTCGACTTCGTCAGGGCCTGCTATGGGCTATGAGATGGAGCAGGACAGTCAGGCCATCAGATTCATTAGGGGCCAGCCTCGCCTGGTTCCGGCACCGGATTTCTCGTCCGCCAGCTGGACACAGGAGAGGGATTTACGATGGGAGCTCCTCAGCAGCCTCACCATCTGGTTCACCTGGAGGGCCCGATGTTTCACGGCCTTTGAGGGGAGACTGGAGCCACCAACAGAGACTGTACGGGGGATTTGGCAGGAGTTGATCCACACCCTGCGAGGACAGTATGACCGCATCCGGGGCGACTCGGATGAGACGATCTCGCGGCGCCAGGCCTTTCACACCACCTGGCGCAGCAGCCCCTTCTATACCTTACACACGGGATCCCCCCGTTGGCATTACAGGCCACCTGTTTGGCTTTTCCCTCCCCCTATTGTATGATTTAGCCCCTCAGTCCTTTGTACTGATGCTTGTATTTTATAGCACCTAGGGAGAGTCTCCCGGGCTGCCTTGCTGTATTCACTGCTCTGTTTCTCTTATGAGCAGGAGAGATCTTTTGTAGCCCTACGGGCGTTTTTATATAACTAATGAAAGGATCTTTTCTCGGAAAAAAAAGATCTGTTATCTAAAACTCTGCACTAAGCATCTGTTGTGTTTGTGAGATCTTTTTTTGGTGATCCCCTATCAAGATGAGGTCATCTACATAGAGAACAATGACCTTATACTTTCCTTGCTCACAAAAGGCATACAAATTTGCATCTGAAGGGATGCGTAAGAGACCAATACTCACAAAGTAAGCATCAATCGGAAATCCTATGGGACCATGCTTGTGGGGCCTGTTTCAGCCCGTAGAGTGCCTTCCGTAACCTGCAAACTTTGCTTTTGGAATCGAGAACCGCGAACCTAGGTGGCTGCTCCACAGATACCTCCTCCTCAAGGTTGCAATTGAGGAAAGCCGATTTTACATCCATTTGGAGAACAAGCCATCCTCCTTGCAATCCCAATTCCAGAACGGTGCGGATTGTGTAGCAAAAGTTTCTTGAAAATCAAAACCTTCAACTTGTGCAAAACCTTTGGCGACAAGCCGTGCCTTGTACTTTTCCAAAGTACCATTAGATCTGTATTTTGCTTTGTAATTCATTCAGTTTTAATGAGACGCGTTTCATTCAGCTTTAATGAAACGAAACGTTTCATACGAATGAAACACGTTTCATTCGTGTCCACCTAAGAACTATATGATTTAAGTGTTTTACCCAGATTCTTTAGTTTTAACTTGTAAACATGTTTTAATGTGTACATGATGCATGTTTAATATTGTTTTGCAGGGAAGGCAACATATTTTTTACATATTATAAACTTATATATAAATTTTGGGACCTGTACCCCCCCTTTGTATGAAACGTTTTTGAAACGTCTGGGATTTGAAAGAAACGTTTACGAAACATTTTTGAAATGCATTGCATGAAACATCTGGCAACTATGTTTGTAAACCCACTTAGTACTAATTACCTTATGCCTTGGAGAATGATCGACAAGGTCCCAAGTGTGGTTTGTCAGGACGGAGTCATGTTCTGTTTACATGGCTGCCATCCACTTTGGATCCCACAGTGCTTCAACAAAGGTGGTAGGCTCCTGAATCTTGAGTACCTCTGTCATAAGAGCAAAATTCACAAGATTCTCTCGAGCCCTATTTTTCTTCTCTGACATTTGTGAGCATCTTGAGGTGCATCCTTAATGGCGGGAGGTTCTCCTCCATCCAAAAGTTGCTTGTACCACTTAGGGAATGACTTACATTTTTGTGGCACATCATGCTCTTGTTCTTCATCTTCAAAATCCATGTCCATAGGAAATGGGGCAAGCTGCTCTCCATCAGAATGCAAGGAAGTCCATGGTGCATGTGGAGGTTGTGTTGCTTTGGTGATTTCCTTGTTGCATGATGAAGAAGAAGGAAGGTCCTTCTCCATCTGACATGGTTTTGTTCTTGGAATACCACATCATGGCTCACTACAATCTTCTTTGTCTGAGGGTCATAAAGCTAATATCCCTTCGACTCTACGCTGTAACATGAGAAGATGCACTTCTTGCTATTGCCATCCAATTTGGTCTTCTGAGCATCTGGAACATGTACATAACATTCGCACCCAAAAACTTTCAAGTGTGCAGCTAAAGGTTTCTTACCCAAGTACGCCTGTAACGAAGTCAACCCTATAATGACCGTTGTTGCACTCCTGTTAAGAATGTACACAACCATGTTAACTGCCTCAACCCGAAAGGATTTATATAGATTCCTGCCATTAAGCATACTCCTTGCCATCTCAACAATAGCACAATTCTTGCGCTCTGCAACACCATTTTTCTCTACGGAGTGTGAGCGATAGTGAGCTGCCACTTTATGCCTCTGCCTTTGTAGAAACCCAAGAATTCATCAAACATTATTTCTCCTCCTCGGTCTGTTCTAAACTGCTTCAATTTTGTTCGTGTCTTAGTTTCAACCAATGCAAGCCATTCCTTAAACTTTCCAAAAGCATGAGACTTTCCTTTAAAAAATACACCCAAATCTTCCTATTAAAATCATCTTCTTCCTAAAACTGGTCTCTTGTGGAAAGGGTTTATGGTGCTACTTACCCATCATGCAAAGCTTCATATATATCCATATTGTTAGAAATTAGTGGCAAATGCTCAACTAGCTTACCTTTGTGCATATCTAAAAGAGTTTGCATACTAAGATGCCCATATCTCTCGTGCCAAAGTTTGCTGCCTCTCAAGTCGGTCTCGACTGCAAACGCCGAAAGCTCATACAAGTTGTTCCTCTGAATGCCCTTTGCAATGACCTTATCATCCCCATCAAGAATGATTGCACTGTTCTTGCTGAAGTGAACCCGCAAGTCATGGTTCATGATGGCCGAGACAAAAAGGAGGTTTTTCATTTACATATGGAACCCAAAGAACATTTGATAGACTTTTTGTACAACCTTCTTTAGACAAAAGTGAAATAGTACCTAAACCTTTTATTGGGCACTTTACATCCGAAGAGTTAGATTCCTTACCCTTCTTTGTGTTAGTGTAGAAATCTTGGTCCCCACCATTGCGACTCTGCATCCTCACCTCCTCATCCCCAAGCAATGAGCTAAACTCCACCAATGTAAGAGGAGAAAGGCTGACACCAACATTCAAAGATGTACCAAAACTATCATACTTAGGCGGGCGGCAATACTTTTAGACAACGACAACCAAGATCCGGGGAGAGCACACTCATACCGATTACAACCATCTCGTCACAGAGATCTTTGATTTTGGTCAGAAACACATCCACCCTTTCACCTTCATTCAGCTTCTCTTGTTGAAGCTGATTTTTGAGATTCTGAATCCTTAAGGGATTTGTGGTCTTGTAATGGATCTACAACAAGGTCCATGCTTTTGCAACTGTGGAGACGTGCAGATCCATGGTCAACACATTATCTTCCACGCTCATGACGATGGAACAGAGAGCATCTGAATCCCTCATCTCCCAGCTTGGACAAGGTTGACAACGGGTACAGGGTTGCCGTTTGCATCCCTTGTTTGTGGCGGGTGAACATCAACACTAATGACAGTATCCTAAAGCTCATAGCAGGAAGGAATAGCCTTAAGCTTTAACTTCCGGAGAGGATAATTGGTGGGGTTAACCTTTCCATTAGCACCCAATGGTGGTGGGCGAGGTCTTGCTGAAGATGCCATTACTCTAAGGGACTACTAGACAACAATTAGAGAAGAAATTTTGTACCGAACCAGAGCTCTAATACCATGTAAGAGAATACAATGTGTGGTGTTACAAGAGAACACTCATAAGAAGTGGATATTTCACAGCACAAAACTTTAAAACTCAAATTGCACAATAACAAAGATAAAGAAGAATACTGTATGACTGAAGTGATACGATAGATTGAAAATCCCCACCCTGTGTGCTCCTGAGAAGGGAGCTTCGATCGCTGATCTATGACAGTATCCCAAAGCTCATAGCAAGAAAGAATAGCCTTAAGCTTGAACTTCCGGAGAGGATAATTGGTGGGGTTAACCTTTCCATTAGCACCGAATGGTGGTGGGCGAGGCCTTGCTGAAGATGCCATTACTCTAAGGGACTACTAGACAACAATTAGAAAAGAAGTTTTGTACCGAACAGGAGCTCTGATACCATGTAAGAGAATACAATGTGTGGTGTTACAAGAGAACACTCATAAGAAGTGGATCTTTCACAGCACAAAACTTTAATACTCAAATTGCACAATAAGAGAGATAAAGAAGAATACTGTATGACTGAAGTGATATGATAGATTGAAAATCCCCACCCCGTGTGCTCCTGAGAAGGGAGCTTCGATGGCTGATCTAGAACTGGAGGTTGTATGCTAGTAGAAGCTAGGGAGTAAACTCACAATCATGATTGATGAACTGTGCGGAGAAGGGGATCGCCATGTATCTATATAGGCTTATATACGCAGGGTGGCCATAAAATGACCACATCCATGGTATATACGCAGTTTTCCCACCTCTCACGCCCATCTGGGCACATCTTGGGCCCCGCAATGTCAAGGATAGGGTGTCCAAGAGTGTAGTCTACCTACTCCATGAATGGACCGTTATGAGATAATGGTCTCGTGTAGCATGTACCCTATTTGGCAATGTGCCAAATCTAATCCAAGTCGTCTCTAAACCAAGGTTGTTAGAGGCGTCAGAGGCGTTTGGTACGAGGCAGGTATAGTACGCGCCTCGAAAAACTCATATGTTTTAGAGACATTAGAGACGTGTTAGAGGCGTTTGTTTTATATATATATATATATATAATAGTGAAAGTTGAGAGAGAGAAATGAAATGAAAATGAAATGATATATTAATGTCTTCAGAAGGCCAAAATGACCTATGAGACCAAAAAGGTTACAACAATTGGTGGATCTGATACAATGTCTGTGTAAGAAAAGCTAAAACAACTAAACAACTAATTGAAACTGAAACAACAACTATGGGGAAAAGTAAGGTACTAGGTGCTCCTAATGGATAACATCTGGGAAGGAAAACTCCAGCAACAAAGGTAAGCATCATATACATCACTATACAAAGATGTCTCTCATCGGTCGATGGCGGATATCCTCAATGTCCTCCATGGTGAGTACTCTGACTAGACATCTCCCATGCCTTGCTAGTATGGTCCTGATCCTCTGTTGTAGTCTCCGCCGGTGTCGAGATGGGCCTCTCATCTTGGGGCGCCTGGACCGCCCCAGCTCTATAGCCCGATCAATCAGTGTACCTCTGATGCGGCTATACTCTGGGGCTAGCTGCAATGCCTGCTGGCCTGACTGCTCAATGTCTGGTCGAAAGAAGTCTGTAATCTGCCTCTGTAGGTGTCTCTCCCTCTCTGATCCCCTCCCTCTCAAGAGACCCTCTCTATGTCTACGCAGCTCCAGCAAGTATAATCCGAGGCATCTCTGATCCTGGTATCTCATGACTCTGGAAAGTGGTCCGAACCCCTCTCTGAACAGGTAGTGAAAACGGCCTCGTATCTCATAATATACTGGACAGTGACATATGTAATGTAACTCTGTCTCTGGCTCCATCTGGCACAACTGACAAATCGTGGCCTCAGCTAGTACTCCTCTGAATCTGCCAGTCTCAATCTCTAGCTGGTGTGAGGATGTGCGCATCTCACCAATAGCACACCGTACCCCATGAGAAAGATGAGTATCCGTGTAGCTAGGTCTAATCACAAACCCATCCTCCGTGAGCTGGAGAAGATGATCTCTATAGAAAGCCATCTTCGTACCAAGCTCGTGTGTCGGCTGTATCCATGTCCTCCTAGTGTCCAGCTGTGTCAAGTCCTGCCTGATAAGTCTGGTAATCTCTGCCCGTGTGAGAGAGGGAGGGTGCATCCACAGGGAGTATTGAAATGGAGGTAGCCTGTCCATACTAAAGCCATGCAGTTGGAACCAAGCTGTCATCTATGCATACCAACATGATCCGTCTCCCTGTGATGCCAACTGTCGTGAAGACTCCACGGCTAACGAGCATATCTGTCTCTAGGGAGAGCCCAAGTGCTATGTATAAAGGAGACTGATTGAGTGAGTGCCTCTACTACCAATGGGGGGGCAGCCATCTCTGCACGGATAATATCATGTGATACGAAGGCCTTGGCCCTAATCATCCGGGAAATCATAGAAACCAAGGGCCTCTTCATACATCTCCATCCATCAGTGCTACCAGCTCGGCTGTGGTGATCCACTTATCTCCACTCCATACAGCATGGCTGAAGTGACCAAAGTGTCAAAGAGCAAGAGTTTTGTTTGAGGTTCCTGAAACTGAACCTGCGAACACATCCTCTCTAATCTCCCCAATGCTGCATAAGCTCTGGTCAATCTGGTCTCCACTGCTCTCCTCAAGGAAAATAGTGGGCCACTAAAAACCACATCAAGGTAAGTATATGCATCTGGTTTTACCAAGGTTAACAGACAATCCACTGTCCTGTGCAAACGTGTGCAATGCATCCAAATGACGCTGCATCCCCTCTGGAGAATCTGAGATCAACACAATATCATCAGCATACAATAACAGCAGAATCCATGTCCCTGCTAGCTGTGCTCCTCTGTCACCCTCCCGCTCTACATAGTCTGAAACCTCATCCACATACATCCCAAATAAGGTGGGAGAAAGGGGGCAGCCCTGTTTCACCCCAATAGTGGAGTGAACCATCTCAGATATACCCTGAGTAGTACGTACCTGCCCCACAACTCTCCTGTATAAAGCCATGATTCCCCAAATCAGCTCTGTGGGCACTCCCATCTCCTGTAGTCTGCCCATCAGTCTGGCTCTCAGTACTATGTCAAAAGCTTTGCGGATATCCACAAAGCAACAATAAATCCTCCTGCCATATGATCTGCCCTCCTCAATAATAGCTCTGAGTGTCAATATATGGTCAAGAGTGGAGAAACCTCTCCTGAACCCTGCCTGCCCTGATGCACGTATGCCCTCTCTCTCTGCCCATCTACTCGACTCTTGCTCAAGAATAGATGCATATAATCTAGCCAATGTGTGACCAATCATGATGGTACGATAATTCCCAGGAAGCATGGGATCCCCTGACTTGAAGATAGGCACAATCGTGGACATATTCCAAGTCTCAGGAAAACCCTCACACATGGCTCGGTTAAACATCATAGCAATAAGCTCTGCAAGCATATCTCTGGCATGAATAAAGTGCTCTGCTACCAAACCATCATGATCATATGCTCTCCCAGTCCTCATCCTGTCAATAGCTTTCCTTACCATCTCAGCAGTAAAGAAAGCACATGTCTCTCGGCATGGCTCCGATGGGTCTGGCAGGGGTGGCTGTCCTGGTGCTGTGTACAGGGATGCTGCATACTCACCTCAAATCTATGTGGAGGTAATGGCTGGTGATGGTGAATGCTCATGGAATAGTCTCCATGCCTCGCCTGAGTCCTGACTCATAAATAACTGATACAAATCCCTCTCTAACTGAGCAAGATAAGCCCTCTTCTTCCATCGCACTAGGCGCCGGAAGGTAATCCGTGACTGTCTGTGAGTGGTAACACCCATGACCACCTCTCTCTGTAATCTGATCCTCATCTCTCTGCACTCCTCATCATACCAGCTGTTTTGGGGCATGTTCCCAGATCGTCTCCGTGTAGGCTGACTATGGGGATATACCTCTGATGCTGCAGCATGAAGCGTCTCTATCAATATCTTGTGAGCTCATCTAATGGCCGTCCCGGCTCCTCGGCACATAAGGGTCTGTATATCTCATCCGTGTACACGGTGTCAGTCTCCCTCGTAAAGGTATAACGAGTGTGTGTGGAGACCTGTCCCAATAGAGCTGTGCTGAACTGAAATGTGAGAGTGAAGGACAAGATAGCATGATCCACTGCTACTCCAACCGGCCTAGTGCCTACCATAAAATCCTGAAAAGAGGGAATGAGACTGGGCTGAGCCATAACATAGTCCACTGTACTAGCACCATGCCGATGTGGAAAGCAAGTGAAACCGCCCGCTGCCGGGAGAGACTAGAGTGTGTATGTATGAGCCTTGAGGGAGGGAGACAGAGGGTCTATATGAGAGAGGGAGAGAGAGAGTGTGTGAAAGAAAGAAAGCTGTGTATAAAACGTCTGCAAAAGACCAAAATGACCTATGAGACCAAAATAGTCCATCCTCATCATCTGGATACATAATCAAGATTCAAGAGTACAAAGTAAAATGAAATGAACTGAAATGAACCGGTAGAGTATAGAGAGAGCTCCAAAAGTGGGTATAAAAAACATCATCATCCTAGTGTGTTTGAAGTTTGAACTTTGAACTTTGGGTCTTGAGAAAGGCTTAAGGGAGGGAGGGAGAGAATGAGGGAGAGAGATTGTGTGTGAGAGGGGCTGCCTTGGGCCCTAAAGCCCCCGTCTAAAGACTCACACCAGCCAAAATAATAATAATAAATAAATAAATAAAAATTTTGTGGACATCTCGATCAGGCAGTCATACGCCTCGAATGCCTCGAACTGTTAGAGGCACGCCTCGTAAACAACTATGCTCTAAACCATCTGGCCTTATAAGCCACCTTCCCGTGTGAATACGGGGATGTCAAGCACCCGGGCTGCTCAACCATGGCTATTCCTCATAATGGGGGCCGTACAAACATGAGCTAGCCAGTGCCTCGACAATACAAAATGAGGGTGGAGCATTGATATCCAACAAAACATTCATTTGCATCTGTATTCCAACGGCACAGGGCAATGGGAAAGACTGCTTACATCATTTGCGCTTGCACTTGTACAAAAAGAAGGCTCGATATTTATTTCAATCCAAGCTCAAGGAAACGACAATGGACAATTTCTTACATCATTTGTGCTTGCACTTGTACAAAAAGAAGACTCAATATTTATCTCGACAAGGAAAAGACAATGGACGATTGTTTACATCATTTGTGCTTGCACTTGTACGAAAATAAGGCTCAATATTTATCTTGATCCAAGCCGAACGTAGATGAGCAACAATGGCCTTAACTGTAAGAGGCCACGCACAGTGAGAGCTACAAGCCAACTTAGACAACGAGAAGCTTGTGCATGTCGGAATCTGGTGCAATGTGTGGGGAGCATAGCAGCATGTAAGTATGTGGGGAGCATAGCAACACAACACTGTAGTTCTCTATTCTAAACCTATCCTCGTGCTGTTGTTGTATGGGTGGGGAGAACGTTCATTAAAAGAAGAGATTCATCAAGCTTTATCGCAAAAGATGTTTATGCAATAGATTCCTCTAATTAATGAGATTCATCCAACTTTATTGCAAATGATGTTTATGCAATAGATTCCTCTAATAGATTGCGTGTTAAACAATGGTATACCCAGCTCCTAAAGGTGCCTTAGGAGGCAAGCTCAAGGGACAATATCGAAAGCTTTGCGGAAATCCACAAAGAATTAGTTCAACACACTTCTTACATGACCTCACCTCCACGATAATGGCTCTCAATGTGAAGATATGGTCTACTGTGGAGAAGGTCCTGCAAAATCTTGTCTACCTTTTGTGTCTCTTTGCTAGGGAACCAATCTTTGACTCCAAAACAGATCATAAAGTTTAGCCAATGTATGACCAATCATGAGAGGAAAATGAGCAGAGAAGGGTAAAAGAGGAGAAAGATGGGGAAGTAAGAGAAGAAAGACGAGTGCCAAAGGGAGAAAAATAAGAGGGACAAAAAAAGCATAACCTCCTAGAACGGTCATGTTTTAAACTATCTCAAAACATAATCTATTAAAAATATTTTAACCCCTTCCTTTTTTTTTTCGAAAAAGAGACTTCTATCAAGTAATATAAAATCATATAAAGGGAGATCTCAAACCAAAAGATAGGGAGATCTTGTTGAAGATGCAATCCACACTTCTAGAGAGAACCAGCTCATGTGGTGAGACTGGGTTTGAATCTTGGCAAGTTGGGGTTTCTACAAATTGGATAACTGGAGGTCACCTAACACCTTAAGGTTTTGGGGTCTGGATGGCTAGACCAATTTGTGGAACACCTCAGTTAAGCGCACTTGCGCAGGAACACAACTGGGATGGGTGACCTCCCGGGAAGTGGAAAGATCCATGTTTCCAAAATGGTGTCAAAGCCCAAGTTGTGATGTTGGAAGCTAAGACCTCAACCAAAGTGTGGCTTGAGGGGGGGTGTTGGAGATGCAATCCACACTTCTAGAGAGAACCAGCTCACGCGGTGAGACTGGGTTTGAATCTTGGCAAGTTGAGGTTTCTACAAATTAGATAACCGGAGGTCACCTAATACCCTAAGGTTTTGGGGTCTGGATGGCTAGACCAATTTGTGGAACACCTCAGTTAAGCGCGCTTGCGCACGAACACAACTGGGATGGGTGACCTCCCGAGAAGTGGGAGGATCCATGTTTCCAACATATCTCTGTAGCATTTATATGGTAGTGATGTGTGGACGTAGGCTAATAATGAACCGAGGCACTTGTTCTCTCTTTGGGAGGTTTTTTCTCCCGAGCATATGTAATTGACCTTACCCGAGCATATGTAATTGACCTTACCATGTCACTTCATTTGTACTTCACTTATTCTTATCAATCTACGTTGAGTATTGTCATTCTATCTCTCTCCTCGCTTGCTCCATCTATGTGTGTGTTGCTACATTAATCTCCACTCCAACAATTGGTATCAGAGTTTGTCATCTTCTCTTCGAGTTGCTGTCTTGATTGTCTCACATTGAGCTATCCTCTTAGGTGGACAAGGTTTCTACAGTTATCCTGGGGGAGTGTCAATTCAAACTGTTTAGTTTCCTATGTTGAGCTCTTGCACAAATCCGCCATCTTCCACTTTCCGCATCATCTACAGCCTCTAGTGATCTCATTTTCTGCTGTCCAAATCTCTAAGTGATGCTCCCACCACTAATGCCATCTCCTAGCTATACAAATCTGCACCATCTCTAATCTGCATCCGACCTATTGATGCCACGTCAACTTCCGACCTACGGAGTCAGCTGCCAGAGTTAGCAGTCTGAATCAATCGTCTGAGTCAGCTTCCAGTGTCAACAGTCTGAATCAGCCATCTAAATCAGATGTCGGAGTCAGTCGTCGGAGTCAGCTATCAGAGTCAGCCATCTGAATCAGATGTCGGTCTCAGCTATCAAAGTCAGCAGTCTAAATCAGATGTCGGACTCAGCTGTCGGACTCAGCCGTCAGATTCCACTGTGGGAGTCAGCTATCAGAATCAACTTGTAAGCAAGAGCAGTACAGTTCACCCTATCCATTAAGCACTCATGGATTCTTCCAAAGCTTTGGAAAAGCTTCTCTCTGCAAAAATTCTCTGAAACAAATTTCCCTACTTGGAAGACAAAGACAAGACTTCTTCTCATGCGAGATGGGGTTTGGGAAATTGTCAACGGAAATGAAGAAAAACCCGAAGGCACACTATCAGCACCTACAATAAAGTCCTAGAACGAGCGTAATGACAAGGGACTTGCTCACACTAGCCTTGGGCTTGCATATAATCTTATCCATCATCTTGATTTTAGCAAAAGAGCAAAAGAGGTCTGGGATAAGCTTGAGAATCTATTTGGTAAGAAAATTAATAATTCTAAAGTTTTCCTCAAACAAAAATACTACAATCTGAAAATGAAAGAGCATCAAACTCTTCAAGAACATCTTAGCAACATTGGCTCTCTCCTACAACAACTTGGTGCATTAAATGCACATCTTATCGAGGACGACAAGAAAGCTATGCTGTTCTCTAACTTAGAAGAAATGAAGAAGCACAAAGAAATGCTTTCTTCACTTCGATTGTCCCATGAAATGCTGTACGAAAGTATGGTAGCTATCCTTATCAACGAAGATAGACTTCAGGAAGAAGTGGTGGTTGTGCTTGATTTAGAGAAATCTTTCCTCTAAAACCACATTTTCGAAGAGCAAGGGCAAAGGCAAGGTCATAAAATGCACATTTTGTAGAAAACCTGGTCACACGAAGGATAGATGTTTTAAGAAGATGACATAGCAACATGAAAAGAACCATCCAACCTAATTGCAAAGGAAGATGAAGATTTTGAAGATGTTCCAGAAGCTTCCACATCCGCAAGCTTTATTTGCTACAATAAAAGGACTCGACCTTGATGATGAGGACGAGTATGCCTTGTAATTTCCCCTTCATTTTGTGTTTTTTTGTTCAGGTCAATAATGGGTCCTTTGCCCGGGTGGTCCACCCAAAATGTGTTTCTTTGTTAGTCTCTATGTGTTTTCACTATGATGTCAAACTACTCTTTGTATAGAGTAAGGGGGGGCTAATTTTGGGAGCTTAGGGATTTCATGTGTGGTCAAGCTCCTATTAGGCTTGACATGAGAGTTTCAGGTCTTGGTACAATGTGATCTTTTGTATCATGTGTACAATCCTGAGCCCAAATCATCATGGACACGAAGGCTACCCACATAACACCTCGTTGACTCCAAAGGGGGATTTGTTGGGTTTCGTAGTCCGTCTTGTGTCCGCCGTAGTCCATGGAGTGTCCACCCTTTATGTGTGTATGTGTGCCTCCTAAATAACAAGAAAGTAAACCCTGTGGAGTAAGTATGCCTTTAGCTAAGCAGTGATGTCAGCACCTCTTAGGTAGATATTCTCTCCTATGATTTAGGACTTTAAATTAGCCGAAGCCGAGGCTCAACCAAGCCTATAAAAAGGGCCCTTATACTTCCATTTCAACTTAATCAAAGAAGTACTCGTACCAATCATTCTTGCGCTTTTAACTCTCACACACTCACTTCGAGTCACTATCACACTTTGCACAGTCTCCGACTCCTACACACCATGTGAGCTCGAAGGCTCCAACATTATTGGCATTGACACCCAATCTCACCAGCACAACAGCAAAGTACACGTCCTTTGGATGGTGATACAAGTTCCGATGTAATTGTGGCATCCGTCCGCCTCTGCACCTCCCATAGCAGAACAAGTCAGGTGGCATGGCAGGTTGCACAGGGACATGCATTAGTGGCACTTTCAATGAAGAGGAGCATTATTCCTTATATTTGCTAATGTAAAACTGCAAAGCATGCTTGGGACGTGCTTGCTACGCTTTACCAAGTGTGTAACGAGGCACAGGTGGCCTATTTGTGCAAACAGTTAAGAGTCCAAGCATATGAATGAGGGAGATTTTATGGATGAGTTTCTCACAAGGATTAAAGATCTCGGAGAGCAATTGGCATGTATCTATTATTCTCACATCTCTACCAAATTCACACTAGGGTTTTGCATCCACACTTCAACTCGTGATGAATGGTAACCCCAATGCCCTTAGTTTTGATGAGTTGGGTACATTGCTCTTGCAAGAAGAGCAATCTCGGCAAAACCGAACTAGTATGCATGTGGGAGATCAGGCATTTTCTACCAGTCAAAAAGGTAAAGGCAAAGCCTTTTCTCAAGGCGGCTATAAGCCAAAGGCAGGATCAGCCCAGTATTCTAGAAAGGATGACCTCGAAAGGGGGTTGATAAGCCTAAGTAGAAGTGAAATGCAACTACTATCGGAATCCAAGGCCATTACATCAATGAATGCAAAAAAAGACTGGAGAAGGAAAAGAAGAAAAAGTCAAGCATGGCTGTGACTGATGAGTCAACAGCAAGTGCTAAAAAGAAGGAGACAACAAACTATGCATAGGATGATTGGGCATTCATTGTGCACTGGATGTGTCCATGTATGCATGTCAGTAAAACAGATCAGGATGTCTCGTACTTTGATAATGGTGCTAGCAAGCACATTACTTCTTAGCATTATTTATTTTCCTCACTTGCGTCTGCTCCTCAAGGAAAAACAGTCATATGTGCAAACAACTCCTCGTATCCAGTAAAAGGAGTTGATAAGGTTGTTCTCACTGCTGCAAATGGTGAGACAATCACTCTCTCGGAAGCCTTGTTTGTGCCAGGCAGCATCAAAAAGAACTTGTTGTCAGTCTCTACCTTTTCTAGGGCAGAACTAGTTGTCAGATTTGTTGATCACAGGTGTACAGTTCATAACAGGAGTGATGGAGACATCACCGTGGTATCTAGTACTCTAAGCCACTGGCTTTACAAGTTGGATAGGTATGAGAGATTGGCACATAATGCTTGTTCAGTTACTACCACACGTGCTATGAGTGATACAGAGCTATGGCATGTCCGCTTTGGTCACTTAAAATTTGGTAGTTTATTGCCCCTTAAAAGGCAATAGATGGTGTCAGAGTTACCAAAGCTTGAGGCCTCCGTCAAACATGTATGTGAGAGGTGCATTCTCGACAAAATGCAACAAGCATCATTCCCGAAAGATGGATTAGTTAGGGCTGTCCAAATATTACAGCTTATACATAGTGATGTATGTGTTCCCATGCAGACAACATCGATCGGGAGATATCTCTACTGTGTAACTTTTATTGATGACTACTCCAGGCACACCTGGGTGTATCCGTTGAAGAAAAAGTCAGAGATTTTTACATGCTTTCGACACTTTGTTTCAATGGCTGAAAATGTGTCTGCATGTAAAGTTGACACCCTTCGTCCAGATCGAGGGGGAAAGTATCTGTCAAAGGAGTTTCATGTCTATATAGCTGAAATAGGAATAAAACATCAATGCACAGTGCCTTATACACCTCAGCAATATGGTGTGGTTGAGAGGAAGAACAAATCTCTCATCAAGATGGCACGTTGCATGCTTAAAGGCCAAGATTTACCTCTCTTTTTTTAGTTGAAGACAGTTATGTGTGCCCCTTTTGTGCTAAACAAATGCCCCACCTGTCATGTGCAGGCTAAATCCCAAGACTAATCCTTGAAGGGCAACAAGATAAAGAACAAGATTAAGGACTTGCGCTGTTGGTTTGGACATGAAGACTTTGAGGAGAATACAGAAGGGCGTCATCCAGCTTATGAAGGAGTACGTCTCTGTCGGCTGCAGTTTTTCATGGAATATTTGTCCAAGACCTGGCCGACAGCAGGTCCGAGAGTCCATAAAGGAATTCCAGCCCTGTAAAAGGGCACACTTGCTCAAGGTTTATATTACTCACTCCTCTAGGGCATAGGGTCATAGATTAGACTCTAGACTAGGTAAAGAATGTTGAGAAGTGTGGTGCCATAAAGCACATGTAGAGGCAGGGAGTGAGTAGGTGAGGATGAAGCCATATGGCAAAAGTGGAATATCCCACATGCATGGACAAAGCACAAATGTACTCTACCCATATAAAAGGGATCATTTTCAAGCAATGGAAGTACAAGCCCTTGCACACATCTCAAGTCTCTCTATAAGTCCAAGCTAATCTATCTTGGAACCTAATTGATTTGAGTCTATTGCACATTCACATCACCGTGCTTGAAATTAGGCATCATCCACATTAGCTTAGTGTAATCTCTCATCACTAGCATGTGATAGCTTAATCCACTTGCATTAATAAAGGTACCATGGATTTCAACATGGTATCAGGACCACTCCCCCCCTCATGAACTTCTCCATTCAAGTTTATTGCACTCTCTTAACTCATTAGTTGTTTTTAGTCACTAATCCCAACCTTATCTTCATCTCCCTTCTTGTGGTTCATATTTGCAAGGCTTGATTCTCCACATTCTTTTAGCCATTGTTCATACTTGCAAGGCTTGATTCTCCACATTCTTTTAGCCATTGTTCAATCCCTCCTAGCCACACCTCCAGCAAAGTAGGGCGACCACACACACTAGTGGGTTTCGCCTAATTCGACGTCTACGGGCGCAATTCAGTGCTAGCCCCACTGGACTGGTCTTTTGCTCCATTAAGAGATCTTGCTTCACATTAGCTCAAGCCTCTTTAGAAGCTTGTTAGTAAGCATAAGAGAAAGCCTCAAAACGAGTTTCATGCAATTTCATGCACAAGCCCGCCGGCCACAGCAAGCATAAACTCGAAAATTGTGAAGATCTGCCATTTTGGAGTGTATTTGAGCAGGTTTAGTTACTAAAATCACTCATCCTCATCAAGGGGAAGAACCTTGGTTAAAAATCCCCTTCAATGGTTGCTTCCACAAATTCAATTGGAACCTCCATCTTCTTGACCACTTAATTACTGTGATTAAGATTAATCAAGATAATTAACATGTCATTAGAAGTAATTTGGATGCAATTGGGGATACAATTGAGCAATTAGGGTTGCATTTAGTGTGTTCCAACATCAAAATCACTAATTTTGCATTAGAGCTATCTTCAGGATGCTCTAGAAGCAAAAAACTAAAATTTGGAAGCACACTCACTACTTGCATTTCATCATGTTTAAAGCATCTATATTTGCCAAGTTGTACGAGAATAGACACTGCCGATTGAAGCATCATAAGCTCATTGGTAAGACCTTCTCACTATGGCAACATCAATAAGCATCACTTCGCACGTACAGAAGTTCAATGGAGAAGGGTTCCACACCTGGGCTACACAAATGAAGTACCTTCTAATGCACAAGAAATTGTGAAAAATCATTAAGAAAAATATACCGGATGAACCAAGTGAAGGATGCGTTGAAAAAGATGAGCAAGCATTGTCACTCATTGGTTTACACCTAGGCACTAGTCTTATTCATCACATTGACTCTAACAAACACGCAAAAGATGCATGGGATACATTAAATCTCATGTTTGGAGCTAAGACAAAGAACCAAGAAATTCACTTAAAGATTGAGTTCTATGATCTAGAAATGAACTTGAATGAATCTTTGGCTCAGTTTGTCAATAAAATGTAAAGCATCATGATCCAGTTAGATAGCATAGATGCTAAGATTGGAGATAAAGATACAATTGCAGTGATCTTAAAAAACATACCAAAGGAATACAATGTACTTGTCACAACCTTGAAGAATCTACCAGAGCCAACATTTGATGGATGTGTCTCTTTCCTTTTGGAGAAACAGAGAGAATTAAAAGGAAGCAATCCCAGCACTGTTGAGCATGCATTGTTCAACAAAAGCAATTTAAAGTGTCACAATTGTGGCAGAAAAGGACACTTTCAAAATGAATATAGATTCAAAGACAAGATAAAGTGTAATCACTGCAACAAGTTCAGGCACAAAGAAAAAGATTACAGATTGAAGAAAAGCGAAGACAACTTTATGGGGACTACTTCGATCACCAAGTACAACGAGATCTCTAGAGATCAACTCTTCTAAAGAGTAAGGAGGCATATGGTGACCCCTCTTCTACAACAGATGGCTAGGGTAGTGGTGGTGTTTGAGTAGACACCCATCTTATCATTTCATCTTGTTTCTTGTGTGTATCTACCCAACCACCTGAGAGTAACCACTTGAGCACCCAAGGGGGGTAATGATTGTTGTAACTCACATCCGACCACCTTGAGTAGCCCAGAGATATGGCACCAAGGTGGGGTGTTGAGAAGTGTGGTGCCATAGAGCACATGCAGAGGCAGCGAGTGAGTAGGTGAGAATGAAGGCATATGGCAAAAGTGGATTATCCCACATGCATGGACCAAACAGAGATATACTTCATCTATATAAAAGGGTTTATTTTCAAGCAATGAAAGTACAAGCACTTACACACATCTCAAGTCTCTCTATGAGTCCAAGCTAATCTATCTTGGAACCTAATTGATTTTAGTCTATTGCACATTCACATCACCATGCATGAAATTAGGCATCATCCAGCTTAGCTTAGTGTAATCTCTCATCATTAGCATGTGATTAGCTTAATCCACTTGCAATAGTAAAAGTACCATGGACTTTAACAAAGAACACCTTTTGAGGGGCATCCTACAGACTTGCCATGATGTACACCTTTTTGTACTACATGAATATATTGAAACTCATCTATCTCTCTTCTTCTTCTCTCCATGCTTTGTATGCATTTTGCATCAAGCATATTCCACGATGGTGTTTAGGGCTGAAAGAAGACTCCCAGAGATTTTGCATGGAACATTGGTATCAGAGCATCAGGCTCAACAAGGCTAATTATTGATTTAGTCCCAGATGCAGGTGTACAATCCAAGGAAAAGTAGACAAGACATGAAAGAAGTTCCCAAGAGGTTGGTTGCTGGTGTTCCACAAGACCCAAGGGGAATGGCAGTCCTGTGAGTCGGGTGCCACTTGGGGTACACCAAGAAAGGCTTTCTAGCAACGGTTCCAGGGGAGGATGATCCTCCAAGGGAGTAGAGTGAGAGTGCCAAACTCAATACTCGAGAAAAGAAGACCAGAGAAAGTGTTCAAGGACAGGGCATGAAGGAATAGGAGACAGGATGGAACAAATGCATGGATCTTCAGCAGATTTGGAGTTGGATTTGGCGACCAGGATGGTTTTCAATGAAAAGGTTGCCAGGAAGGGAAGGATGATAGGTTTGGGACTCCAAGAATAGACAATGGGATGATGTCAGTCATCCAAGAATAGAATTTGGAATCCCGTCGTCAAGTTTAGCAGAGGGGAATGTCATGTGCAAGACGTACACGCTCATTCCCATGACTAATGCTTGAAGGGCAACAAGAATAAGGACCATATTTTGGAGCTTGGGCTGCTGGTTTGGGCAAGAAGACTTTGTTGAGGACACCTGCTTACACGGATTAGTCCTGAAGACTGAAAGCCTATTGCTACACCAGCAGAAGAGACAGGTGCTAGGCTTAGTCTTTAGGATGCAAGTGAACCATTTAATGCATCACTTAATCAATAGGCCTCGTATTACAAATAGAGGAGACCCCAAACTGAATGTCTGGCCTCGTATTACGTAGATAGCTACCAAGCAAGTATTCAGATACTTACAGGGCACTCGATCCCTTGTCTTATTCTATACTAAGGGGGTGAAGTTCAGCTGTATGCTTTTAGTGATTCTGATTGGGCTGGATGTCATGACACGCGAGTGTCCACTAGTGACTTTTACTTTCACGTTAGCGATTCGTGTATATTATGGCAGCAAGAAGTAGCTCATGACAATGGCCACACTTCGAGCTGTGAAGCTCACTACCGGTGAAGTATGTATGGCTCAGACACCTTTTTGCATATCTTAGTGTTAGATCGTAGTCCCCCACCTCCATCTTCACTGACAGCCAGAGTGCATTAGCCATTGCGAGGAACCCAGTGTTTCATGCTCACACAAAGAACATTGAGATGCATTACCATTATGCCAAGGAGAGGCTCATTGCAGGAGAAATTAGCCTGGCTTATGTCTCTACACATGACAATGTGGCAAAAATGTTCATGAAGGCTCTCTCACGAGATAAGTTCGACGTTTTTCACAAAACTTTGGGCTTATTGCCATTTGGAGATTGATCAGCCACATGGTCCCTGTACATGTTCACATCATCACTATGGAAGGGATTTGTAGCATTTATATGGTAGTGATGTGTGGAAGTAGGCTAATAATGGGCCAAAGTACTTTTTCCCTCCTTAGGAGGTTTTTTTCCCCGAGCATATGTACGCACTCTTATGAGTGTGAGAGTGACCTTATTATGTCACTTCACTTGTACTTCACTCATTCTCATCAATCTACTTTGAGTGTTGTGCTTCTATCTCTCTCTCCTTGCTTGCTGCATCTACGTGTGTTGCTACATTGATCTCCACTCCAACAATCAAAACCTATCGGGTGCACTATGCTGCCATAAAAGCCCCATAGGAGTGGAGGAGAAGAAAATACCATGGTTCCACTCTCATAAATCTGCTGCGTTTTGTTTGTGCAGGTCTAGAAGAGCCCTGGTACCATGATGGAACCATGTTTCTTCAAAGAGTTTTTCTAACACTGTTCCTTTATACACAAAGGGCAAGGCTATACACATTGGGATGCAACTAAAATTCCCTTACCGTTAACTAGTTCTTGGACTAGGTGAAACAGGTGATGTGTGTAGTATATGCAGCTGAAGTCAAGGAGCTGAGTTGTGCATGCACAAAAGGAGGGGGATGAGGGGCAGGGGGTTTGCTGTATAAACCCTTCAATTACGTCAAGTGTCTCACTTCTCAGGTTTGTATTATTCTTCCTTTTCGTAAATAAGATCTCAACTACTTCTTTCAGGAAGGCATTCCACGCTTGTTTTTTTCTTGAATCAAATGATGCTATGAGTATTTGGTAAGAAGGCAGTGTGCTCAACTTAGCAGCCAAGGTTTGACTTCTCTTGGTAAGGAGTTGTATGTGCAGGCAGGGTATATTCACGGAGCTGGGTTGATTCAGCAAGAAGCTTGGGTGCCCGACATAGGATTAAAGAGGGGCCTTTCCCTTCCTGGGGAGTTGATATCCAGCATGCAGGCCACGAACAACAGCTAATTTTGAGAGTGTTGCAAGGGCACTCTAGCAATGCCTGTGTGTTCCAATCACATCTTGTTCATGTTTTGAAACATCTAGTCCTTTGAAACTTTCAATGGTTTTGTTATGGGCCTTTCCCTTCCTGGGGGAGTTGATATCCAGCATGCAGGCCACGAACAACAGCTAATTTTGAGAGTGTTGCAAGGGCACTCTAGCAATGCCTGTGTGTTCCAATCACATCTTGTTCATGTTTTGAAACATCTAGTCCTTTGAAACTTTCAATGGTTTTGTTATGGGTAAGCCAACCACCCGACTTAGATGCCAGCACGTCCCTGACCACCAAAAGAGCTGCACACAGAGGCCACAGCTGGCCACTAGGTTTTCACCCCTACCAGCCAGACCCCTCTCTTTAAAAGTCTGGGCCTGGGTGGGAATGAAGATGATTGAGGCACCCTAATCCGCACCAACATCATATGTGGGATAGACGGGCTCATAACAACACACAACCCTCTCCATCCAGCGTGTAAAGTTTCCTTAGAGATGAATTTTTATGCCTGAGAAAAATAAAATAGAAACAATCTTTTCATAAAACCATGCATGCTGCACAAGACAAGGTCTATCCCAAGAATCGTATATGGATTAACAGGATAGAATGAGTCCTAACCGCAACACTTAGCAAATGGTCCAATGCTCTTCGCAAAGGGGGAGTGATAGTTGCATAAGTATCAAGAATTCTCCTGGCAGCTTCTTTATTGCCTTGGGCCTGGATAGTCAGAATCTCTCTACAGAGGCCTTCTACAGCCTCCCTTACCTGTTAAGCCGAAAGAGCCAGTTAATTGCCAGTTAGTTGACAACCTGATTCAGCACAAAATATCTTCAGTCTGAACAGAACTTGTCAGCCTGCAATAAAGTACCTTTGCAAAGTCAACTACAAATGTACCATCTGGATGCACCACAAAACCCCCTTTCTCAAGTATCCAGTTGAACTGCAATGCTTGACCCTTCCTGCAAAATATGATTGCTTGCTCTCAGCAAAGGGGTATAAAACTGCATGGAAGTGTTGAACACTAATTTTTGTAATGTATTGTTCCAGCTAGCTAAGTAGCAATTTTTTCAAAAAATGCATATTACCCATGAGCCTCATTAAGCCCAAAACGTATGGAGCGAAAGCAGCCAGCAAGAAACGAGACATACATACTCTTTTCTAACTTCTTGGGTAGTAAGTTCTGCATAAAACAATGTAAGTAACAAACAAAACACTTGAAATTGTAAGTATATGTTTAGAAATTCACATGGCTCAGGAGTGCCCCTTCATCAAAATGGACTCCAGAGAATACTTCTACCAGTGAGATTGATAATACTGTTAGTAGTGATTCTTGCATGTTGAACCTTTAGCCTCACCTGATCAAGCAAGTAGTGAAGAGCCCAAAGGCCCACAATATCAGCTTTGGCCTCTTCTATGGATGAGTGAAGTTCTTGAAGCTCCTGCAAATTTAGAAGCAAACCCAAGTAAAATGAAAATTTCACAAAAAGTACCTTGTTTTTTCTAGCTGCTTCTTTGTGTGATTGCCTCACTTAATCATGTCTGACTCCTTAAATGTGCACACTTAAAACCAGTTATGTAAAAAACAAAGGGGCTTAGGGCGCAAATATACAAGGCGAACTGTTGTCTCTTTTCCATTTGGAAGAGTGATTGTGTGCGGTCCAATCCCATGACAACATTCATGGCAAATTATGTGGGTGAAGTAGGAGTCAAAATCCACTTCTTTTTGCTGCGACTCCGAAAGGCAGACTTGAGAAATAGGTTGCAATATGCAACTGAATCTGCAGGAATCATCAAATGCATCAATTGTAAATTGGTTTACGTTTCAAATCTTGTAAGCCAGGCACGCACGCGCGCATGTGCACGCACACAAATTTAAAAGGAAAGAGACTCAACTTTGCTTCTGATATATTCTTGATCATAACCATTGCACTCCCATGCTTTTTAATGATTCGCTCATCATTAGGAAGATTGAATGCCACTGTTTGAGGTCCCTTAACATCCTGTTTAAGAGCAAAAGTTACAGGTAACTCACACATGTCAACTCCATTACTCAACATTAAGGAAATATTTGCAGAGGGATGCATGCTTTTTGGAAAGGTAGGCTGTAGATTATTGTTAGCAACATAATATTACAAAAAAGGTGCAGAAATATGTAAAAGCAAACAAATCAATAAATACAAACTCACTCCAGCATTAAAGATAAGCTGCATAACACGTATGGGAGAGGCTTTTACACCCTTGGATTTGTACTTGACATCCAAAGGAAGATTATCTTCTAGCTCCTGCCACAGTCATATAATATTTTACAAAATTTTACAAGAATGCAAGAACTTCTATAATGATAAATACTCTTTAGGAGAAAAAAAACATTGCTTATCACACCTGGAGATGATGACTAAACAGCTTGACTTGTGAAGTGGCCACATCATCACGGATTCCTATGAAAGCCTCAAATGTGGCCTGATCATACAAGGAAAAAGTTGTTCTTAGTTTAACTGTAGTGAAATTACAAAGTTTTGAGCTATGCATCAACAATAGGGGGAAGGTGATGTACATGAGCATTAAAGCATTGCAGCTTTTCCTTCTTTGTGGAGGATCAAATATATAGAAATGATACCTTTTTGAGGTATAGCAGAGAATGATTCCTCCAAAAAGGAGACAGCTCTACGGACCCTCTGCAGACCTAGAAGTACCCTTGATACAATTCCTATGCCTTTACAAGATGCGATTATAATGCTTGTGACACATATCCAACCTGTGATCCCATCAACAAGATTGCTAGAGTGTCCTGGGAAGCAACAAGGCAGGCTTTGCCAAGGGCAGTTCAATGGGATTTTAGACAAGTGTTAAGCCATTTCCAGTAGGTTTGGGTCGCCATACAAGTATGAACATTGGCTGGTAGGGCATAAGCGGGTAGTTAAGCAGGTAGAAATCATGAACCAACCTCATCGTGTGCAGGCTGACCAACAATTTGGGACTGTTTTAGGCCTATGTAAAGGCCCCCACATCCAGTTTGAGAATTCAGCCCCAAAGAATCAGTAACAAGCAGAAGTGCTTCATAAGCAAGCAGTTTGGCAGCAGAACAGCCAGCATTTGTCCTCCCGAGGGAGATCAAGGGTTCCGCTAAAGTTTCCAGTTTTCATTCAACACATTAGTTGCATTTCTTATGGAGAAAGAAAAATACCTTGTAACCAAACATACAATCTTCATAAGTTTCATATGGTCCGATTGTCACATCTATAGGAGAATCCTGCACACCAAACATATATGAAATCTTGAATGTTCATATTCTTAAAAATCTGCAATCTACATTGCCTATGCTAAACAAAAATCTTATGTTGCCTCTCGTGGCACTCCTCTTTTCTGTTTAACCTTGCCTCCATAATAAATTTATGTTACTATACTTACCAGTCACATATAATCATGGTGAGAAGCATAGAAAGAAAAAAATTGCAGAAGACCAGAATGGCCTACTACACCAAAGTTTAATATGTATACAATTCATAAATGCAACTGTTGCATTGCCCAGAGCCTTCATAAGAAAGGATGAGAACAAAATAAACTATGAGCTGAACTGAGCTGAGCATGTAATGTCAGGAGGTTGATCCCAGAGCTTGGTAACTACTGGCTTCAGCAAGGGCTCTGAGCTCAAAATATCAACAAAATGGAGTTGGAAAGTATTAAGATATAGGCCTTGGAGCCTTAGTGAACAAGGGTGTAGAAGGTGTGTGGGTGTGAATGGTCCTAAGGGAGCCACCTAACCCTAGGCCACTAGCAAGTCTATTTAAAGGCACATGCCAAAAGGCATTTGTATGAAGCAAGAAGCCTAGTTGTATTTTGAGAAACTTAATAAGCAAGATATTTTCTTGTATTTTGTGAGTCTCTCTCCTCACGAAATTCTAACATGGTATACCATACAGTAAAACGCAGCATCTACAGCATTCAGCCTTTAGTACCCCTTGCATTTTCAGCATTCATACAGTTTTCAGCGCCCTCATATGCATTGTTTTGCTACAGCCACTTGGTGAAGGTAAAACTCAGCATTCATGCTCATTTTCAGCATTCATACATAGTCTAGAACAGTCCCAATCAGCCCCTTCTCTCAGCCTCAGATTTGCAGCCTTCCTACATCCATTGGGAAGAGTGCATAGGCTCGAGATCGGTCATCATTGGTGCTTCTACAGCCGTGTACAGTCCAGCCCGACTCTTGGTCTTCCGAGATCTTGCGTTTGGCTTATCGTCAGTCCACCGTCAGTCTCTTCAAAAGAAATAAAGCAAATACTATTCCGGTAAAGGGACAGGGGGCCCTTCAGTGGGTAATTCGGGACCCCATACGGTGTATAGTTTCTCTCTCTCTCTCTCTCTCTCTCTCTCTCTCTCTCTCTCAAATCTCTTAAAGTTTGAAGTCTTAAAGTGGATTGCTAAACTCGCGAAACTCAAGATACAGAAGACGGTGTGAGCATTTGTGTGAGAGGATCCTCAAATTACGAATACTTCCGCTACATGTTACATTGGTATCAAATTCACCTCGTCCAGACACACACCGTATCCTAGCGTGAGGGCATCCTTGGATGGTCAGAGGCACGACCACCAACTTTAGCATCATGTCTACAGAGAAGAGTACCCATCAGCCGGAAGACGTCTCCACCGAAGGAGACCTTGCTCTTCCGACTACAGCAGACACCATAGCTCTACTCAGAGCTCACAACCAGCTTCTCATCGAGCGTCTCCAACTCTTGGACGCAACAGTAGCACGTCCTCCTCCGCCTCCAGTAATCCCCGACTACATCTCCCTCTTCTTTCAGATGGAACAACAAAGAAGAGAAGACAAGGCTAGACAGAGAGAAGAAAAAGCTGAAGCTGAAGCAAGAAAGCAGCAAGAAAAAGCTGAAGCTGAAGCAAGAAAGCAACAAGAAAAAGCAAATAGACGGGACTATGAGGAAGCCCAACGTAGGATTGAAGAAGACCGGCGTCAAGCTGAACTCGCCGCTCAGGAGCACCAAGGAGAGCTCGATCGAGAACGTATGTTACTCGAGCACCAAAGGGAAAAAGGAGGCCATGCATCTTAGATACCAGCACCTCTCTTCAGTTTCCCTAGCCTCAGGTGCCACCAGCCAACAACCCGCGACATCGAGTACCGTCATTCGAAGTCAACCGAATTTTAGTAAGTATGATGGTAAGTGTGATCATTTAGCAATTAATCAGTTTATCCATCAATTTACTGCTCATTTTCCATTAGCTAGGATCACACATTCTCACGACAGAGTGCACGTAGCGGCTCCCCACCTTACGGGTGAGGCAGTCACTTGGCGGCAGCATTGGTCTAGTCTTCATACATACCAGACCACATGTGTCACAGCTTTTAGCTGGGATACATTTGTTCATGACCTTAAGACCAGATTTCTCCCGCCCCAGTATATGACCAGCCTGGCATTAGTTTCATGGACTCAAACAGAACAGGTCAGCAGTGCTTCAGTTTTCCGGTAAGATGATGTCTAGGATTTTCGCAGTCCTCATTAGTAAGTGTGTCTTCATCTTTCTTGATGACATCCTTGTATTCTCAGCCACTGCGGAGCGGCAAGAGAAAGATGTGGAGAAAGTCTTGCAACTTTTGCGAGATAATGAGCTCTACATAAATGCCAAAAAGTCTATCTTCGGCGTTAAAGAGGTTCAATACTTGGACTATATCATCGGTTCCAATGGGATTCGATTGGACCCCTCAAAGTTTCAAGAGATCTTGGATTGGGACATCCCTCTAACTGCCTAAGAGATCCGTTCTTTCGTAGGTCTTTGTCAAGCCTATAGCACCCATATTCACCAGTTTTCCAACCTAGAAGCACCTCTCACCGACTTGCTCAAGGGAGTGAAGACTCGTAAACAAAAAGTCTCAATCATAAGCAAGGCGCTTGATGCATTTCGTGCACTCCAAAAGCTGCCTCAGAAGCACTTGTTTTGAAGTTAGCATCTTGGGATGAACCTTTTGAGGTCATTACCGATGCCATCAATGTAGCCATAGGTGCAGTTCTCCAGCACGACAATAGACCCGTGACCTACTACAGTAGAAAGTTGGATGTCGCCGAAAAGAATTATTTGGTTTATAACAAAGAGCTTTTGGGTGTGATCACAATGCTCAAACATTGAAAGCCTTTTCTTTATGGACAGGCCTTCACAGTAAAAACAGACCACCAAGCACTTAAGTGGCTTCAAACCATGCCAAGTGCGCAGGTGGAGTGATTGGCAAGCCAAGTGGAGTCAACTCTTCCAACAATTTGGAGGAATGATTAAGTACATCCCTAGTAAGTATAACCCAGTTGGCAGATGCTCTTAGTCAAAAGGCCAACATCCAGGCAGTGCAGGAGTCTACCATTCTCGAAATCACGGGGAATGACTTAGATAACATGAAAGACCAGTATATTGACTCCCCTGAGTTTGGTACTCAATACAATTTGGCCCTCACTTCTGAGCCTGGCCATTATTTAGTACAAAACAATTGGTTGTTCTTCAAGAACTGTCTCTGTGTCATTCAGGAAAAGCGATCAGCTCTTCTCCATGATGCCCATGACGCCTTAGTTGGAGGACATAGAGGTATCAACAGTACCCTTGAGAAATTAGAACGGTCTTTTTATTGGCCAAAAATGAGGCGTGATGTATATTCACATGTTCAAGCCTGTAAGATTTGTCAAAACATTAAGGTTCCACATACAAAGAAGGCTGGGTTACTTCAACCTTTGCCTATCCCCGCGACAGACCTTTCATCGACATATCTATGGACTTCGTAGTGTTGGGGTAAAGGCACTAATGCCACCCTGGTACAGTTAGTACACTTAAGTACAGTTAGTACTTTTTTATTGCTACGTACACTAAGTACGGTGTACTTAGTGTTGTAACCTTATCCATTAATATAAAAGGTTGACTGTGTGCTTGGGGAGGTACACACATACTCATTATCCCCAAACTCTTGACTTCTCTCCACTGTGTGTGTCGGTGTGCTCCTCCTCTCTCACTCTCACTCTCAACTGGTATCAGAGCGCAGGGCAGCATCGCAGGTGCACAAGGTCATTTCCTCCAATCGCAGCAGTGAGGCTTGGCGTGCGCAAACAAGGCGATATATGCTGTGGGTGAGCCCGTAGGGCTCGGTACTCTCAGATTTTCGATTTGAGGTGTTTTCGTGGGTCGTTCGAGCTCCTGAAGGTCTGCACGGTCCATTTCGTCACTCCGTGTGACATTACGCAGGTAAGCAAATTTGGACATTTTGTGTTCGTGTTTTGGTCGAAGAGAAAGTGCAGGTTACAGATTAAAGAGCAGGTACAGCTTCCGTCATTCTCACAGGTCACAGGGCATTCTCTGCAATTTCTGCAGACTTGCCTATTTTCTGCAATTTCTGCAGATTTACCTGTTTTCTGCAATTTTTGGCAGATTTGCTACATTGTTGTGGCGGATGTATTCTTCTGATGTATGAGATATTGTGGGTCTGATTCTGTCAGACAAACCGCCGCAGCGGTTACAGATCACTATACATTGTGGTCTATGTATGTCTCATGTGGTTAATCAGAAAATGACTGCATTTTGCTGACCTGCCAATTAGCATTGATTCTATTCTATGCATATGCCCAATTGTCAGAGATAAGAGAGCAGATACTGTACAGTGGAGGATACACTGAGTACCACATTGCAGACTGGAGCACGGAATGTGCTAATCAGATTTGGGCTTTTGCAAGGTGGATGCATATCAGTGCTGGGGGAAGCATTTAGATGCCTAATTGTTGTCAGTGAAGCGGTAATGCACTCGAAATTCTGATTTCTTTATCTCCAGTCAAGGGGCTTTTGCCCAATCTCTGTCCTAAACTGTTGTATACAGTTTTAGGGGTGTCTGGAAGTTCGAAATCGACAAGGTTGAATGGTCAAACAGTCAAAAATCTGATTCTGTACTTTCTGGTACATGGTTCTGAGTCAACCGGTTGACTGAACTCAGTCAAGGTACAGCGGTACAGAGTGCTATTTATACTGCTGTTTTTCACTGTTCGTGACAGGCAAATGCTTCTGTAATTTCAGATTTATGCTGGTTGCACAACGGTGCATTGAATGATGCAAACAGAGTTGCTGTTCGGAAACTGCTAGTAAACAGTCATAAATCTCTGTTTAGGTGGGAGATTCAGTGCAAGTGCAGATCTTAATTGTTCCGCTGCAGGAGCACAGTTCAAGTGCAAGCTTGCACTTGGTTTGCAGGGAGTCAGGCACCCATATTTGGGTTATCTACTCAGTTTGCTGATTGTAATGGCTTCATCATCGGAGTCCTCACTTTTGAACATCAAGAAGTTGCAGGGTGCTGCAAATTATCCTATGTGGAAGAAGATGGTCCTAAATGTGCTTATACTCAGGCAGTTTCATGCTCCTATAGTACACGAAGGTGTAAAGCCCGAAGGCATGTCTGATGATGCTTGGGCATTGGCTGATCTGTCAGCGAAGTCCATAATTGAACTGTCACTCCATGAGAGTGTTGTTTGGAATGTGGACAGTGAAACTACCGCCTGGGGTGTTTGGAAAAAGCTACGGGACACATATGAGCAGCAGAGTGCAGCCTCTAAGATATATTGGTTGCGCAAGTTCTTCAACTTGAAGATGAAGGAGGGGACTTCCATGGATGCACATCTTAATGAGTTCAATTCTATTGTTACTCAGCTTGCGAATCAGAAGTACGTGGTGGATGATGAAACCAAGGGTATGGCACTCTTGATATCTCTTCCAGAGAGTTGGGATACTTTCACCACAGCTGTGACGAATGCAAATGCCTTCATAGGCTTCTCAGATATCACAGGACTGATTTTGCAGGAGGAGCAAAAGCTGAAAGCTCAAGATGCAGTGAAGCCTAACAATGCCTTGAATGCAAGAGGCAGAAGCCAGCAGAGAGGCAAATCCCAGGAAAGGGGAAAAGGTAGGAGCAAGTCCCGCTCCAACAAGGATGTTGAGTGCTACTACTGTGGCAAGAAGGGACATACCAAGAAGCAGTGTTTCAAGCTTAAGAATGATAAGAAGGACAAAGCCAAGGAGAATGATGCAGATGCAAAGGCAATAGTACCAGTAAGCAAGGGCAAGAGCAGTGTGAAGATTGAGGAACTTCATTCTACACACGGTTATGACAGTGAGGGAGATGTCTTATTTCTCTCTACCTTGGATGCTCATGCTCTCCATGCAGGTGGTCTTGCAGACATGCACTCTTGGATTATTGACTCAGGTGCCTCGTTTCATGTCACACCTTACAGAGAGTTGTTTGTGAGGTATGCAGGGGGCAGTAATGGAGTCGTTTTTCTGGGAGATAATCATGCATGCAGTATTGTTGGCATTGGAGATGTCAGGCTTGTGTTTGCTGATGGTACTCAGCTCATGCTCCATAATGTCAGGCATGTACCGGAAGTCAAGAAAAATCTGATTTCCACTGGTATGTTGGATGATGAGGGATTTGTGACCAGCTTTGGTCATGGTTGTTGGAAGGTCACCAAAGGTGCCCTGGTTATTGCCAGAGGGCCCAAGGTAGACACAATGTATACCCTTCATGCCAAAGTGTGTAATCATACTGATATTCATGCCACCGAGCTGCCGAATATTTCAATGTGGCATAGCCGGTTGGAACATATGAGCATAAGTGGAATGGAGCAATTGGCTCGTCTTGGCTATTTACCGTCTCTTAAATTTTCTGATCTTAAGTTTTGTGAGCATTGCATATATGGTAGACAATTACAGTGCCCTCATAAGAGGAGAATAGGACATAAGGATGCTCAGCTTGAGCTTGTACATACAGATGTGTGTGAGATGCCTAGTCCATCACTTGGAGGTGCACGGTATTTTGTCTCCTTTATTGATGATTCCACACGTAAGGTGTGGGTGTACCCTCTTCGGTTGAAGAGCGATGTCTTTACAGTGTTTCAGAAATGGCTTGCTTTGGTTGAGAACCAGACAGGCAAAACACTGAAGGCTTTGCGGTCAGATAATGGTGGGGAGTATATGTCTAAAGCATTCAATGACTTTTGTGATGCTAGAGGTATTCAAAGGGAACTCCCTGCTCCTTACAGTCCACCGCAAAATGGCACTGCAGAGCGCATGAATAGAACCATACAGGAAAAGGTCCGCTCTATGATGTCACATGCTGCTTTATCTTATGGATTTTGGGCTGAAGCTGTTAAGACAGCAGTACACCTCATAAATAGGTCACCGAATAAGAGACTGGATGGCGGAGTGCCAGAAGAGCTTTGGACAGGAAAACCTCCGTCCTATAAGCACTTAAGGGTCTTTGGTTGCACTGCGTACGTGCACATACGCAGAGAAGAACGAACCAAGTTAGATCCTAAGTCTCTAAAATGCATATTTCTTGGATATGGTGACAAAGGTGAGATGGGTTACCGCCTATGGGATCCAGTAAATAAGAAGCTTATACGCAGCAATGATGTCTTGTTTGACGAGTCATGCATGTTTAAGGCAGACAGTAAGTCTTCTGATGCTTCAGACATTGATGTTGATGACTTGGAACACCCTGTACAATTCAGGCAGCCTGCTAATCAGCCACTACAGCAGCGTAATCAGCCTTTAAATGATGCTGCAGCAGGTCAAAATAATCAGCCAGCAGTGGCAGAAGATGTCCTACAGGACATGCCACCTTTGGAAGATCTCCCAGGCATTATTTTGCCACCAGATTTGATGGAACAGCCACCTGTTTTAGGTGACCAGCAGGCTGGACAGCAAGACCCATGGGTCCGTAGGTCCACACGACAAAGGAGGCAGCCAGCCCGATTTGTTCCAGGAGCAGATTTTATAATGCTTACAGACTGTGGAGAGCCTTCCTGTTATAAGGAGGCAGTGCAAATGCATGATAAGAGGCTATGGGAACTAGCCATGAAGTCCGAAATGGACAGTCTCCATAAAAATGGCACTTGGGAATTGGTGCAGCTGCCAAAGGGCATGAAGACATTGCCATGCAAGTGGGTATACAGACTAAAAGTCACACCTGGAGCTAGACCACGGTATAAAGCCAGATTAGTTGCCAAGGGTTTTAAGCAGGAATACGGTGTAGACTTTGATGAAATCTTTTCTCCCGTGGTCAAGATGACCACACTCAGGACTGTACTTGCTTTGGTTGCATGTGAGGATTTGGAATTATGCCAAATGGATGTGAAAACGGCTTTCCTTCACGGTGATCTTCATGAGGAGATCTACATGCAGCAGCCAGAGGGTTTTGCAGTCAAGGGCAAGGAGTCACTTGTATGCAAGTTGAAAAAGAGCCTTTATGGGCTGAAACAGGCACCAAGAGAATGGTATAAGAAATTTGATACCTTCATGAGGTCCCAAGGTTTCAGGAGAAGTGATACCGATCACTGCTTGTACACAAAGAAAGCTGCAAATGGCAGCTTAATCATTCTCATTTTATATGTGGATGATATGCTTATTGCCGGTAAGGCTCGTAAGGAGCTTGATGATCTAAAAGGGAGATTGCATGAGGCCTTTGATATGAAGGACCTTGGTGATGCAAATCACATACTGGGCATGCGAATACGGAGAGACAGGGGACAGCGTCTGTTGTATTTGTCTCAGACAGAATATATTGGCAAAGTGTTGCAAAGGTTTCACATGGAGGGGGGGAAGACTCTTAGTTCTCCATTGCCTCCATATGTGAAACTCAGTGCAATGGACAGCCCACAGTCAGATGCTGACAGGGCTGAGATGGCCAAGATTCCGTATGCTTCAGCTTGTGGCAGTCTCATGTATGCTATGGTTGCTACCAGGCCTGATATTGCGTTTGCAGTGGGAGTGGTTAGCAGGTATATGGCAAATCCAGGCAAGAAGCATTGGGATGCAGTGAAAGGTATTATGAGATACCTGAAGGGCACACAGGAGTTGTGCATATGCTTTGGCAAGCAGGATGCAAAAGTGCATGGTTATGTTGATTCAGATTATGCTGGTCATCCAGATAACCGGAAGTCTACTACCGGTTATGTTTATACATTCACAGGAGGTGCAGTGTCGTGGGTATCAAGGATGCAGCAGTGCATAGCCTTGTCCACCACAGAAGCTGAATATATTGCAGCCACAGAGGCATGCAAGGAAGCCTTATGGCTATCTCGGCTAGTGGGAGACTTGGGCATTACAGGAGATATCCCATTGTTGCATTGTGACAGTCAGAGTGCTATTCAGTTGGCACACAATCCTGTCTTTCATGCAAAGACGAAGCACATAGATGTAAAGTATCACTTCATCAGGGAGGTGATAGATGATAAGCTGATTCAGCTTGTCAAGATTCATACGGATGACAATCCAGCAGATCTGTTGACAAAAGGCTTGCCTACAGAGCGGTTTGCACACTGCCGATGTTTGATGGGTATAGGATGAGCCTTACTGGGCCATGTACTCCATTGTGTATATGCTGTATTTTTCCTCTTTTTTATACTTGAGGGCACATTGCCTTTAAGTGGGAGGTTGTTGGGGTAAAGGCACTAATGCCACCCTGGTACAGTTAGTACACTTAAGTACAGTTAGTACTTTTTTATTGCTACGTACACTAAGTACGGTGTATTTAGTGTTGTAACCTTATCCATTAATATAAAAGGTTGACTGTGTGCTTGGGGAGGTACACACATACTCATTATCCCCAAACTCTTGACTTCTCTCCACTGTGTGTGTCGGTGTGCTCCTCCTCTCTCACTCTCACTCTCACGTAGGGCCTCTATCAGCATCCATCGGATCTCGTAACACTCAATGTTTCACCATTGTGGATCGCTTCAGTAAATTCTGCATGCTCATCCCATGCAAGCATACGGCCATAGCTTAGGACGTAGCCCATCTTTTTCTCAAGCATTGGTATCCTATTTGTGGTTTGCCTAGCACCATTACATCAGACAGAGATTCCAAGTTCACCTCGCATTTTTGGAGGGCATTATTCGAAAACTTTGGAACTAAGTTACAGTTATCTAGTGCATTCCATCCCCAAACAAACGGCCAAATAAAAATCTATAACCATTTGTTCTTTGATGTTCTCAAGTCATATTGTCATGACCAGCAGTCCAAATGGGAGCTATCTTGAACGATACTCATTCATCCAGTATGAAGCAGCCTTTGGTCGCCGTTTCTCTTCTCTTTTCACGAGATTGGTGTCTCCATCTCTTGAGGCTAATAAAACAACGGAAGCATTTTCCGAAATCATTGAGTCAGTCAAGGACCACTTGACCAAAGCACAGGAAGCTTATAGCAGACAGACAAATAAGTCTAGACGAGATGTCCACTTTAAGGAAGGGGATTGGATCTATCTCCACATCATGAAACAAAGATTGAAACAAGTGGGCAAACGTTGTCCCAAGCTTTCATTCTGTAGTTTTGGACCTTTCCCAATAGTTAAAAAGATAAGTGATGCTCCATGAAATTGCATGAAGCAGAAGTTATCAAGCCTGAGCAGATCCTTCTTCATCGTTGGAAGCATGGTTTCGGTCGACGGATACGTCAATTCTATACGAAGTTTGGAGATCGAGGTACCCACGAAGCCGTTTGGCTAGACGAGGAGTTCTTTCAAGTTGCTGGCGGACTGCTTGGAATCCATGAACTTGCCGCCGCCAAGCTAAGCAAGACGGAATGTCACATGCACTTTGCACTGTAGTGCATGGTGACAAGATGGCTGATCATCCTCAATGCAACCTTGTACATTATTAGCACCTTTTAGGATGATATTTGTTGTACGCCGTGATCCCATTGTTATCCCGAGTCCAGGATAAGTTAGGCACGAGCTACATACGCCATTCTCAGCCTTAGACAATCAGTCAATCACTCCAAGTCCCTTAACCCACTTGAAGAGATGCATTCATGCATGTAGAGTCAGTAAAAGCCTTAGAGTTTGCATCAGGACATGTGTGCATTTATGCATAGCATTCATCCCATATGCATGTAGGCCATCTAGACCATTGCATAAGCCTTCAGATATCATCTAGCAGTGATCAAAATTTATCTAGTATTATTCCCATAATTTACAGCATTTTTTGGGCATTTTTACATCATTTATATATTTTAGCCAAGACAAGTGCAGTCGGCCAGCTCTGTAGCCAACCGACCAGCATCCCTTGTCCATATAAATAGTTGAGCATGTAGTCCTTTCATTCATTCATATCATATTCAGCCAGAGGACCCTATCGCTTGGACCTTAGCATGCCAGAGCCTCCGAAACCCCATGTGGATGTGGGTGCCTGCAGGGGTGCTGGCGGCTCTAGAAAGCACAGTGGGCAAGCACAGTGGGCACACATGTTGGCCAGCCATCTATGATATTCGCGTTGTGGTTCATGACACACCATGGGTGGCATGGCAACTCTTGGTTTCCAAGAGCAACTCTCGCTTGCCCCATCAGAGTATAACAACTCAAGGTCGGATGTGATTCCTCTATGACCTTCTTGAGTATGGTCTTGAATGTATGGGCATTCATGGGCTCAGCCAACAGATATCAGATTGTAGCAAATATAACTCGAGCATCTTCATTTGCATAGAAAAGGTGAGGGCTTGGACCAGTTGCTTGCATCAGCATTTCAGCCCTTCGATTTCTATGGATTGGTGCTTGGTAGTAATGACTGAGTTACATGTAGAGGGTAGTGAAAAATAAGCTGTGGCTGATGATGTTTATAATGATGATGCATGATCATCTACATCTAACATCCACATGGAGTTTGTTCATAGCACAGGACAAAAGGAATTGAGACTCTAGGTGAGTAGAGGGAGCTGGACTGATGATGAATTGAAGAAGATGGACCTGTGTCAGAGGTTGTGATTGGAAAGAGCACAAAGGAGAGAGAGCTAAGGTGTTGAATGGACATGGAGCTGGGCAGCAGAGGATGATCAATTGAGTGTTGGAAGGATGAATTAAAGCTGAATTGAAGAGGAAGCATCAATATTAGAGGTTGTGATTGGGAGTTACAGGGTCTTTTTTGGATAATTGGGGTTTGCACAATTCTGAACCGTGGATGTACAGATTGAAGCCCAAGTGATATGGGGAGTCAGAGCATCTAGGGCATCTACTATGTTAGAACATGGTTCTTATCCAGACCTTCTGATGGTGATTGGAATTCATGTCAGTTGTGGACTGGCTGTTATTTACTGGAAGCTCATCAAAGAGGACTTCATCTTCTTCAGTTTATTCAAGCAATTCTTCCTCCGAAGTGTAATGTTGTCATCGCTTTTTGTCTTGCTGTTGTAAACTCTATTAAGAAACAATTGTTGTAAACTTTGTATATAACAGAGAGTTGTGGGAGAGTGTCCAGTGCTCTGTTTTTTATGGTTCCATGTTTAAACAGTGGGTTATAGATTATGAATTTTGAGTCTTAAGCTTGTGTATGCCTTGAGCAAGAGGAATCAAACTCTGTATCAGTTCAACTCCATCCATTCAGAGGGCTTCGATAGGCTACAGGGATCAAGCATGGATTGCTAGCTTGAATTGAATCTCTGAATCGTATGACACATTTGATGAAGATCATCAATTGATAGCTAGCTCTTGTTTGGGTAATCTCACACTTTTTTTTTTTTGGGGGGGGGGGGGGGGGGGGGGGGGGGGGGGGGGGGGCGGAGGGGAAGCATACCAACAGAGAAAAGGGGGGGGTGTGGGGAAAAGGGGGAAAAGGGGAAGGATACCAACAGAGAAGGGTTGCTGTGCTTTTGATCTAGATGTCATAAGGAGCAGAGAGGGAGGGTTTCTCAGAACTGTCATGAGGAGAGCCAACCTGGCTGGGACAAATCTGAAGCCAAGGTGAATTTGGAGCTGGGCAGATCTGGGTTTGAATAAAGGATTGTGTACATGACCAGAGAGTGCTTAGTAGGAAAATAATTGGGCTAAGTTGTTATGAGATTGAAGGGGGAAAAGGAACCATCATTCCTAGGAGACAGGTGAGAATTGATCAATCATCCTAGCATCATCTCAGGTTTATTCTCAGTGGAGAGGATGGTTCAGTATCACAGATGATCATGAAAAGGAATCATAGGATGGTGTTCATCTAAAATTTGAGGGGTGTGAGAATCTCTGGACTTAAAGGAATAGGGAGATGCCATAAGTTGGGTCAACTTTCTCAAAGCAAGCAAGACAGGTTTGAGTTTAAATAGGAAGGTTGTTATACAGTCAAAAGATAGACAAAGTGTGGATTGACATCATCGGGTTTTACTGGGTAAAAGGAGGTTGACTATCCACTGATCCAGAGAAATAGGGGAGTGTAAGGGGCTGCCTCCATCTCTCCAAAGAGGTTGCAACTGTTGGTTTAGGCTTCCTTTGATTCACAAGGTCTCTGATGATATCAATTGGGTTGGTAGATGCTTTTAGAACAGGTGATTTGTGAGCTCCAATTTCTTATATTTGTATATCTCTCACTTGTGTGGTGTCTGGTGTTGTTATAGAGGCCATCACCAAGCCCCCTCACATGTTTTGGTGCCCCCACTGAGGACTGGAGAGCTTTTTGTTAAAGGCTTTGATCTGCAGGTTGGAACCCACTTGGTGATCAACTCAAGACCATGGCAAGTATGGGATATGAAGTGTTTAGAGGCCAAAGGACTGAGGATGTCAACCAATTTGTCAGGAGGATTGAGCTGGCAGATTTATGCATACAAGCTTAGGGTGTTGAGTTTACTCTTGGAAGGACCAGCCAGGGAATGGTATATGAGAATGTGGTTACAGATGCTGAAAAAGGGAATTGGGACACGTTGAAAGAGGCATTGAGGAGGAAACATGGGAAAGCAGATAGTCCTAAAGACTTATGGAGGGAGCTCAGCACGTTGTACCAAGCAGAGGATGAGGAGATGCCAGCCTTTGTGGGCAGATTTGAGACTGTGGAGAAGGAAATTCAGAGCCTTGGGAGAGAACCAGGTACCACCTGACTTCTTGAAAAAGGATAGGTTTATTGGTGTGCTGCATGGGAGTATCAAGGAGAAAGTAGAGTTGAAGGACCCTGCCACATTCGTTGAAGCTGTAAGGATAGCAACTGAGCAATGGAGAAAGACGATGAGGAAGCTGGACCTAGCATTGGTATAAGGGATGCATAGACCTGTTTGTTGATAAGCCAAAAGATAAGAGGATCGGATATGACTTGAAAACATGTAAGATTATGGAGCTTGGAGAAGATCTGGAAGTTGAAACAAATCAAATCTCAACCTCATTTGAGAGTTATGATGCTTACTCTTCAAAGTCTACAAAAGAGGCTGATGATGAGGGTTTAGACCAAAGCTTGTTGGAGATGGAAATGGACATGTGTGGGCTGCAGATGACTAAGATTAGAGAGAAGGGAAGGGCTGGAAATCAGATAGGAAAACTTCCCAGGATGAGCACTTCAATGTTCCAAAGGAAGAGCTGATGGAAATGGTGGATAAGGATCTGACTGTGGAAGAGAAGAAGCAGTATGGGCTGCTCTCTAATAGGTATCCAAAGTTGCTTGCAAAGGAGTATACCCAGATGAGAGGGATTTCCAGTGTAGTACATGAGATCAAGTTAAAGGAAGGGATGAATCACATGGCACAGAAACTCAGGAGGCTAGGGACCATTCAAAGGCAGATACTTGAGGTAGATGTGACCAAACGTTTACAAATTGGGTTCATCTATAGAGTGGCTGAATCAGATTGGATATCGCCTATGGTCATAGTGCCAAAGAAAGGAAACAAATGGAGAGTATGTTGACTATAAACCTTTGAATGCAGCCACAAGAAGACATCATTACCCCTTGCCTTTTCAGGATGAGATTTTATTGCAGGGAGTGAGAGGTACTCAGTATGTGATGAATTCAGTGGGTACTTTCAAATCAGGAAAGCTCCAAAGGATCAAAGGAAGACAAGCTTCATTACTCCATGGGGGGGTATATTGTTACAGAGTAATGCCCTTCGGACTCTTAATGCCTATGCAAGCTTTCAGAGTTGGATGGACAAGATACTTGAACCATATCTGAGCACTTTTGTAAGGGTCTTTATGGATGACATATGCATTTATAGTGATAGACTGCTTCACGTAAAAAAGCACGATATTGTTTTTCAGAGACTTGATGAGAATGGGGCTCAGTTAAACCCAAGTGTAAGCTGGCAAAAGCAAGGGTGGTGTTGCTTCAGCATGAGGTTAGTGGGAATGGGATTACACATGACCTATCCAAGGTTGAAAGTTTACTACAGATGGATAGTCCCAAGACCACCAAGGAGCTCAATAGCTTCATCCAGAAGGTAAGGTATTTGTCCAAATCAATCTGCATGCTAGCTGAATATCTTTATCCTTTGCAAAAGGTGAGCCAACAAGATCCCTTTGTTTGGAATGTTGAAGATGAAAAGCTTTTTGACAACATCAAGGACTTGCAAGACAGGTTTGAGTTTAAATAGGAAGGTTGTCATGCAATCAAAAGATAGACAAAGTGTGGATCGAAATCATAGGGTTTTACTCGGTAAAAGGGATTGATTGTCCATTGATCCAAAGAAATGTTGGTCATGTTAGTACATGTCTGCCTGGCCGTTTATGGTGTGACCCCCCTCTATCCCCGGGCATTTTTTACCTTGACTGGACAGGGGTTTTTTCCCGGTGGGAACATACTTTTGTGTGTGGGCACTTTGCCCTAGAGTACTTTAGTACTCATCCTTTGTACTTTTCATTATTCATTCACCGAGTACATCTTTCCAGCTCCCTCACGTTTTCTCTGTGCTTGAGCTTGTGTGTGTGTCTGTGTACAGGCTAGCTTCCTCCATCCCCTTCTTGCTCAAGCTTGAGCCTACTGCACTGAGGACTGAACACGCACACTCTCTCTCTACAAGGCGAGCTCTTCTCTCGATGCTGCGCCTACAGTACCTGCTCCCCGAACTACTGTGCGCCTCCCCTTTGAAGCCCGTCGATTGTACCGGCTGCCCAAACTGATGTGTGCCGACCTGTTCTGCCCGACTGGACCTGCTTTGCAGCCGCCCAACTATCCCTTGCAAATCTACGCCGATTGTTGCCACGTGTCGACTTCTACCCAACGCCGACCTGCATCTTCTGCCCAATGCCAACCTGCATGTTTTGCACAATGCCGACCTGCACCCCTTTGTTGCCGCCCGACTGCAGATTTGTTTCAGTGCGTGCCTTCTGCACCTCCTCGAAATCTGTGCCGACTGCAATAGTTCAATATTTTACTGTTATTTCTGCAATTTCTTTCAAAAATGCAGAAATTGCTAAAACAAATAGCAAATTGGCTGCATTAATTTTGGGACTTTTCACCGTTGAGCCTGAAATTGCAATATTGGCACACATTGGCATTGATGTCATCATATCTGGTGCATCCATGCACTAGAAATTTGGGGATTTTGCAGAAATTGACACTATTTGCAGGTCTATCATAGACATTGGGTGTTACAAGCACATTCACTTGACATTGGGGCAATATAGCATTTGGTACAAGTGACAATCGCACATTTGGACACTTTAGCAGATTTACATGTGCCGGTTCAGATTTGGTCTAATTGGCTGCCTAAAAATTGGGGCTTTTCTACATTGAGCCCATTATTGCAACATTCGACCCATTTACCTTTGATTTTTCCGGGATTTGAGAACTTGCAGCTCTTACAGGTGTCAGTTGAGCGTGTTTTTCACAGCACATGTATACATTTATGCTTTGCTGTAGTGTATGTATATGCCATTGTAGACACTTTGACAGATATGCATTATCATGCAGTACACTTGCAGATTTGGGACATACATATGTGTTTCTTGTGGTGAAGGAGTTCCCTTTCATCCATTGATTATCCTGCTATTTATCTCCCGCATTCTTACAGTTTTGCTGGGCATTGCCTACTCTTGTCGTAACCTCTGACAGATTTGTTGTGTTGTCATGGCCAACAGTAACAATGACCTCTTTGGCATGCTGTCTCAAGAGGACAAGCTCAATGGGGATAACTACCCTATGTGGGCTTGTATGATGCTTCATGTATTGGTTGCCAAGAATGTATGGCTATATGTGGATGGCACTGAAGAGCGTCCTCTCGCACCTGCTCCAGCAGAAGGTGAAGTGATTCCTGTTCACCCTCCTGTAGGTCCACCTCCTTGTCCTCCTCCTACCCAGCAACAACAGCGTACTTGGAATGCTAGGGATGCTCAGGCCCATGGTTGATTGCTCTCTTGTGCCGCAGGCATATCATTCCGCACATTCGTTCCTGCACCACCGCAAAGGGTGCTTGGGATACCTTGGCGGCGTTGTATTCAGGTCGCTTGCCAATTGTATTTCACTGCGTTTAATTTGTATATGACAATAACAACAAAGATTATGTTTACATTGTCACATTCGGATATTTGAAAGTAATCTTCATAAGGCCTTTATAAGATATTTTCATTCAAAATGTAATTTCTTCGCATGATCACTTTTCTTATAAGTAACAACATTTTGTAAATTTTTAAAGGATTAAGGAGGAGATTAGGATCTAATCCTAATCAAGATGCTTATCACTTGCCTAGAAGCGAGCACCCAAAGCCTAGAGTAGAGTGCAAGATGTAGAGATTCTCCACTAAGGCATATAAAAAGCTGAAAATAGAACCATCCAAAAAAGGAGCTACTAACCCTTAGAGAAATAATCTACTAAGGTCCACTACTAAAGCCATGCTACTAAACCTTAAGAAATAATCTACTAAGGTCCACTACTAAAGCCATGTAGAGGGGCCATAAATTCCAATAGGCGGTAGCGGTTATCCAGGGGTGTGCACTTCCTCTTCAGTGGTATTCGATCCTTCTGAGCTTCAGTGGCAGCTCCGCTGCCCTTGCCTTCCTCCTTTGTACGTTGGTTCTCGTGGGTAGGCAAGGGACTTTTGGTAGGAGTGGCTCTTTGAACCTACTGGCTTCAGCATGTCCTTGATTGTGTCTTGTACATACACAATCAGCTGCAGCACTGCACCCATCCCACCATGTAATGAATGACTTTTGTCAAAATCCACAGGTTGTAACAGCCTTGTGGATTTGCGCAGGCCTTATCCAGCCCTCTGTAAAAATAGTCTGCCCACTTGTAAACATCTTTGCTCTTTAGGTTTGCCATGGTATTGATGTTAGTGTACCGGTCTCAGTCCAACCATGACATTTGCGTGACCACCATGCAGGCACGGGTGGGTGCAATCAAGTTGTTTTCCTTGATGTTCTCCCCCTTGACACCCTCCTTGAGGTCGAGTGGGCCCACTACATTGGCTAGCAGCATCTTCGGCCTCTTCGTCTCTAAAAGGTACGATACGGTACGGTACGATAAAATACGGTACTAATTGGTATCTTAAAATTTTTTGAGGTACGGTACGATATTAGTACGTTTTTTTTTTTTTAATACTTCCTAAACTTAAAAATTGTAGACAAGAAGTTACAAAATAGTAGAACCATGAACATAATGTCATCATGCCATTAGAGTACAAAATTGCTACAAAAGGATAGGCCAAAAACTCATGGCATGGGCGACCGCCAACATGCGTACATACATGATACTACATACTACAATACATCATCGATGGGCTAGAAGGAGATAGATGCCCAATGCCTAGAGAGCTATAACATATCAAAAGTCTACATCATCACCAACATCTGCATGATCATCAACATGATCACTACTAGAGTGTCCATCAAGAGAGTTCTCTGAAGAGGACTCTTCGAAGGTGGACGAGACACTCTGGGCATCATTCTCGCTAAGTAGGTTGCCATCATCATCAAACAAGGGCTCTCTAGGCAGTGGGGTATCATCATGAGGGGGCAATGGAATATCATCATGAAGGCGGGGATTGGAGCTCGAGGATCCCCGCCTCACATATGTGTGAAGGCCACCCTTTGCCGATGTCGAAGGCGGAGGCCTATGAACTCCAACTGCTCGGCCCCGTCCATGCTGACTCCTGGTGCTGCGAGTATCTGCTGCCACAAGCTCACTATAGAGCTCCATGAAGATTGCCTCCTCCTCCTCATCAGGTTGTTGATTGACACTTGCAAAGTTTTCACTCGTCAAGGTGAAAGTGTCAACATTGACCTACACATTAAGGCACAAAAGTTAGAGTCTGTACAGTGTACACAAAACTTAAAAGTTATGAGTCATGACAAGTTAGAGTCTAGACTTGTCACTTACTTGCTTAGGACTACCCATACTAAGAATGCCCTGCATCATGCGCAAGTTAGTGCGGCAGTAGACCAACCGCTCCAACTGTCGTGTGCTCAGTCGATTGCGTATCCTCGTGTGTATGAGAGAATAGGAACTCCAGTTCCTCTCACATGCACCCGAAGAACAATCCTGGGCTAGGACCCTTAAGGCTATGGGTTGGAGATGCTCTAGTCCATACCCAAAATTGTCCCACCAAAAAAGGGGCTTCACAAGTGACTCCCTCCTCCAGCAAGTGGGAGACGAAAAGGAGGTTTGACCTCTCTGATCAACATAGCAACCCAACTCCTCTAGAAAGGCATTGTGCTCATCAACTGGCACAGCTCGAAGCATATATACATCCCGATCTTGTCGAAGCTCCCTATCGGTGCAAACTACTGGAGACTTGTAGGCTGGATGTACCAATGCTGCAAACCCGTGGATTGGTTTGTGCATCCACCTCCATCTCTTCTGTGCAATCTCCATGATTTGTGCTCGCTCCTCAGATGTAATGTCTGTGCAAGCCTCCAACTCCACAAGGGCAGCTCTAAAGAAGTGGACAAGAAGGCCCATGGTGGACCCCTCGCAATCTGTCATCCGCAAGAGCCTATAGAATGGAGTCATAGCAATGACAATTGCTCAGACTCTAGTCCAAAATCTCTCCTCTAGGCAAAAGCATTGCATGGCTTTGGCCTCTTCAGTGACGTGCTCATCCCAATCGTTCCACATGGTGGAAACAACTCTCTGGCGAAGGGCGGGCCTAACATCGTATAGACGCTCCAAAACCAGCCACATGTAGGCAAAGCGGGTGGCCGATGGCTTCTTCAAGTCAAGCTTGCTATGCTCACGAAACATAGCAAGCACCTTCACCTTTAGCATGAAGAAGTTGACAATAGATGTAGCTTGTTGCACAATCCTCTTCACCCAGCCAAGCTTCGCCACATCCTCCATGAGTAAGTCAATGCAATGACTCACACATGGAGTCCACACAATGGTGGGGAATTCCTCCTCAAGCAAGCGGCCCATGCGTCGACAATTTGATGCATTGTCGGTGATGACTTGCACCACGTTTTGAGCCCCAACCTACATGGTAGATAAATCATATGAGTTGAGGGCTTTGCACAAATCACAAAATCAGCCACACTTAAGTAAAATAATACTTACCTCTATGATCGCTTGCCTAATATGGCGGTAGATGAAACTCCCGGTAGTCTTTCTCCCCCTTCTCCCGGTGTCAACCGCACGCAAGAAGTATGTGCCAAGCGGGCAAGACACAAGGATGTTGATAATGCCACGCTGCCTTTGATCACTCCATCCATCTGTGAGAATAGAACATCCATACTTCGTCCATGCGACTCGAATCGGGTCAAGGGCTCGATCAATTCTCTCCTTCTCTTCATCAATCTTCCTCGTGCGCATAGCCGTGTAAGAGACCCCCGTCCACCCCTCACATGGGCCCACATTTGCAATCGCCGTCACCATCTTCTTCCATTGCTCCTTTTGGAGTACATTGAAGGCAAGATTGCATTCAATAATGGTGCGAGCAATCTCTATCTCCGCAAGGCGTTGCCGCTCCTTAAGGAATGCAACCGAACCTCTCACACTACCCGTGACTTGGTGGAGAGAGGGTTGCACCCCTTCACGCTCCACCACCCTTTGCCTTTTGCCCGGTGCGGAGGCGGACCGTGCATCCGTGGAAGTGGCAGTGGAGGATACACCAATGAAAGAGCCGGTGGCCGCTTCATCATGTGCCAATGGTGGTGCCGGTGGTGGTGCCGGTGCGCGTGTTGATGATGCTCCTCTACTTGAATTTGAGCCGCCGCCCATCTTCCATGAAATGTCATCGGCAATGCTTTGCGGAATCTCCTTGCATGCGGCAACTTGTCCCCCAATCTTCGAAAGGTGTTGGAGAAGCCTTGTTGTTCCACTAGTGTATGACTTGCCGCAATATCGGCATGTCCAATGATGGGAGTTGGACTTCTTGGTGTCCTCCACATTGAGGCAATGCAAATCAAAAGCCTCATGCTTCTCCCGAGGCATGATGGATAAGAGAAGGGCTGAAGCGTGGAGTAGAGGAGAGAGCGTAGAGAAGATGAAGTATGGGAAGAGCTTGGAGGAAGAGAACTTGGAGTAGAGGCTCAAGTGGGATGGAAGGAGCTTGGAGGAGGGTGGAGGAGGGTGGAGGAGAGGCTTGGAGTAGGGGCTTGGTGCTTGAGGCTTGGAGTAGATGGAGGGTGGTGGAGGAGAGGCTTGGAGTAGATGGAGGAGAGGCTTGGTCCTTGAGGCTTTTATAGAAGGACTCAAGAGAGATGAAGGCAAACAACCAAAAAAACGGGCAGAAAACGGCTGGAAAAACGGGCAGAAAACGGCTACTTCCAACGGGCAGAAACGGCTACTTCCAACAGGCAGAAACAGACGAAATTCGTACCTGATCGTACGGATCCGTACGGTACCGTACAGATCCGTACGACGTACGGAACTAAGCCTGCCTCAAGGTGTTCCTGACCTTGTCCATATACTGAATGCTCAAGTAATAATGCAACAGACCCACATCTATTATCTCAAATGACACATAATTCAAGTTTGAAAGTGTCAGCATGTCATCCACATATAGGATGAGTATTATAAGATCCTCTCCATCCTTCCGAAGATAGAGGATACTCTTAGTCCGACTATTTTGAAACCTATGAGCAATCAAGTATGCATGTATCTTCTCGTACCAAGCTCTAGGAGCTTGCTTATGGCCATACAGTGCCTTTCTCAACCTGCATACCTTGTGTTCCTAACCACGCATCATAAAACCAATGGGTTGTGAGAAGTATACTTCCTCATGCAAATCCCCATTTAAAAAATTTGTTTTGATGTCCAACTAATGCACTTTCCAACTCGAATGAGCTGCCAATGCAATAACACACATAATGTGTGGTCATGCATGAAGAGGGAGCAAAGGTCTAGTCATAATCCATGTCCTTCTGGTCAGCATAACCCTTTGCCACAAGTCTCTCTTTGTACCTATCAATGGTCCCATCAGACTCTTTGAGTTTGAAAACCCACTTCATGCCATAGCCTTCTTGCTATAGGGTAAGTCAACCAAATCCCAAGTGTCATTACCCTGTATGGAATCAAATTCCTATTGCATGGCACTCATCCAATGCTGATTTTCCTGTGCATCCTCATAGGAGATACATGTTTCTCATCATCGCACAATGCGCTGATACAGGCATAATCAACATAATTATTGGAAGCATTCTGACAACCAAATCTGGTCCTATGAGAGAGTGGATCTGTGAGTTAGCTGTCCTGCAAAGTTTGTAACAGCCATCGGGGGACAGCCCGCTGCCGGAGTCCATGACATAAGGCAAGAGCTGGTTGCTGATGGAAATGCAAACCCTACCCTAGTTCACTAGGAGTCCCGACCAAGAGGTATAGCTGCCTCCTGGGAGAAACTTCCGGGGCATTTGGTGTAAGATGATGTTCCTAAACAAGAAGCACATCAACATTGCTGCCAACTAAAGCTTTCTGAGGGTCAAACTTCCTCCATCTGCTAACAGGTGCAAGCTACCATGCCCCCCCCCCCCCCTTTCCATCCCTGCCCGCCCCCTGCTCTCTCCCCCATTGCTTGCATTTCCTTCTCCAAAGCGGATCTACAAGTTCTTGCCAGGATTGTTGCCTCACTTGAGGCCTCCACCCTGGTCTGCAAAATTGTTGGTAGCCACCCTGCGCACGAATAGCTCACGGATCTTTTTCACGCTAGCCTTACTGGTGAACCTCTAAAGATCACCGATATTCACCCTCTGGGGCGCGGATACTACCAGGTGGAGTTCGACTCGCCATCGACGTCGGACCGAGTCATGCAACTGAGTCGCTCTGCACTGCGTACGACGCAGGCCTTCTTTGCACAATGGTAGCGCGGCTTCGATCCAGCGTCTGACCCATTGGTTGGCGTTTCGGGCTTCCTAGTGACAATTTGCTTCCCATGCCTTAGGAAGGAGTACCTTCCTCTTCTCCCAGTTATTGGTGATGCCATCGGGAGAGTGCTGGAGTCCCCTCCCCCACCGTTGCCTCGGCCCTCACAAGCACAGCGGGGATTCCATCCCTCCGCATCTGTGTAGCCTCACCAGAGTCTGTACCGCATTGTATATCTATTCCTAGCCTCTGAGGCGACCCCATACAGCAGCGCCTGAAGTATTCTGGCCTTCCAGGCCAATGCGTCATTTGTAGACAGATGGGTCATTTAGCTAGAGCTTGCCCTCGGTGGCAGTCCAGGAGACCACCTCCGATAGTTCCTCCCTCATTTCTCATGCTAACCTCACCAGAGGGTAGAAAGAGAGGCAGGCCCTCAGGTAGCATAGCACCAGGCCCCGACTTCGGGTGACCCAATGGACGGCGAGTGGCGGACGGTTGGACCGCACCCGATGGGCTGCCAGACAACCACTAGGAGGCAGCCGGAAGGATCAGTCCGTCACTTGATTCACCAATTTTCAGAGCTAGTAGAGATGACCATTGTCGCCTCCCCGGTGAGGGATCTCCTCCCGCCAGAGTCCCAGGTGAGGTCCCCAGGATCCTGGGGCAGTCTGTGGACTACAGTTTCTTCCGGTGTTTGCCGACAAAAGAGACCGACATGTTTGAGGAGACAGTAGCCCCTGTTCGAGTTTGTGTGGTTTTTCACCACTCCAGGCCCTCTACGCTAGATAATGGCGCAATGATCTTCTCTTTCCCTTCAGTGCACTATGCAACCCGCGGATAGAGTGGCATCTTGAGTTGGTGGCACCTGCCATCCAGGGTCAGGCAGTTCAGCTCTCCCACCATCTCCACATCACCGACATTCTCCTCCATTTTTGGCCTCTGGCTAGGATGGGGCTTGCAGGTTCAGCCCATCAAGCCTAGGACAGGGAGATGGTAGTCTCTAGTCTGGAGGTGCTGCTCTTTGTCTTCATCCATACTTCTGCTGCTACGGTATCTCTTCCCCCCTCTTACAGATACCTCTATTGTGATCGATGGAGTCCGGAGCATGCATGTGTGCACGCTCGTACAGAGTGGCATCACATGGAGGACAGGATTAGTGTCCACCTAGCGCGCCTTCACCCCCGTACGGATTGTGATTATTCCCCATCTAAACCCTCGCCCAAGACTCTTCAGGGTTTAGGGGGCCCTCAGTGCTTTCATAGACGAGGCATCCTCTGAGGCAAGCTTCAGAGGGCCATAGTGGGGGGACCCATAGACATTCTTTTCCTCCAGGAGCATCATCTCTCAGAGAGGTGCACCCGCAGATGCGGGAAGATTCTTCCAGGAGGCAAGAGTCACACTTTTTGGTCCCCATCCTTCGGCCCCTCAGGGACGCAAGGAGGGGGGGGTGTATCTTTCAGTGAGCAGCTGCTACCGCCAGTGAGTCATTGTCCTCGGGCGTGCAGTTCTTATTGACACCATTTATTGCTGAGGAGTTGGCGGAGGCATTGACAGCACTTCCCAAGGGCAAATGCCCGGGGGCGGATGGGCTTCCAGTCTCCTCCTTTCTTCGCCATTGGGACCTCATGGAAGGTGGCCTTCGAGCTGCCTTCAATGAGATTATGATCACATGTGCCATGCCAGAGAGGCTCTCAAAGGGCTTAATTCACTTGATTCCCAAGGAGGGTGGTGACAGATTGGAGATCCGGCAGTGGAGACCCATCACTCTTCTAGGGACAGCCTATAAGCTCTTGGCCAAGGCCATCAGCAGGAGACTTCAGCCTGTTCTCCCAAACTTGATCCACGACACTCAGACCGGCTTTGTTCAAGATCAGAGCATTCTGGACATCTTTATCTTCTGGGAGGCAATAACTATAAGGCAGCAGGACCTCATTGTGCTACTCCTAGACTTGCTTATGATAGGGTGGATTGGAGCTTTCTGGAGGGCACTATGAGCTAGATGGGATTCCCCATGGAGTGGATTCGTGTAGTCTCAAGACTTTCCTCAGCCTCACACAGCCAGGTTCTCATTCAGGGAGCCCGTGCGACAGATTCCCCCTCCCGCTCGGTTAGATAGGGCTGTCCTTTGGCACCTTACCTCTTCCTATTCATCGCCGACACCATGAGTAGTTTTCTCTCCACCTGGGAGACCGGACTTCAAGGATTGCGTCTTCCCCTCCGCACACAGGAGGAGCTGCTGGACTCAGAGTTTGCAGACGACACAACAGCTTTCCTTGCAGGAGATGTGGGAAATCTACATAGATTTGCGGAGGCGATCGAGGTTTTCTGTCGCACATCAGGAGCACAGATCAACTAGCACAAGTCGTGTGGTTTTTGGGTAGGCTCAACACCCGCCCCGACTTGGCAACCGGTTGAGGATTTCCAGTGGATCTCAAGGGGCACTCCAGTTTGATATCTCAATTGCCAGGTTGGCATTGATATCTCTCTCGAGCAACAGCTCGCCCTGCTTCTTCTGAGTATTCGAAAGAAGCTTCTATATTGGAGCTCGGTGAGGCTCTCCCTAGAGCAGGCAGGGTGGTGGTGGCGAATCAGGTGCTTCTTGCCACCATGTGGCACATCACTTCATGCTAGGCCTTTTCCCGGGCATGTATTGGCCAGGTACAGCGATTGATCCGGAATTTCTTTTGGGCCGGAAGTGATGGGACGCCAGCCAGGGCCAAGGTGGCATCGAGAGTGATTATTCAGCCTCATTGACCCGGCTATTCAGAGCCGTGCCCTGCTGGGCAAGTTGATTGTTAGAGGCCTCCTTCCCGATGGTGAGCACTGGAAGGATTTCCTACTGGCCCGGATTTCAGCCCGCACTCCGAATCTTGATGGCCCTTGACCGTAGAGTACCAGATAGATCTTCATAGAGATGTGAGCCCGTGGTTTTAGCCTGGCTTTTGAGGATAGATTTGCAGTCAGTTTACTTCGTGCTTGGGAGCACCTTAGGCCCGCCCTCAAACAGATAGCTCCAGTTGCCTCAGAGGAGCGGCTTCGGCAGCCTTTGGTGTCTGGAACCCCCTAATCCGTTTAGCCAGTGGCCACATGCTAGGGGCCCGACCGCATGTTTCTTGGGGCGCCCACAGGCAGTTACCCCCGAAGGTGCAGGAGAGAGGCCTGATAGAGATCCGGGGTAGAGATAGGCTCAGCATTGACATCGACTCAGCTATCCCTTAGGAGTTGTTGACTCCCCCAGACCCAACTCCCCTAGTAAGGCTAGGTGTGTTTACCAGACACGATATCCTAGTGGCGGTCCACGGAGTAGATGAGGACAATGGTCTGCTCACTTTCTCTATTGGATCCCATGGCAAACTAGAGAGATCTCAGCTTCCCTCGGAGGATTTTAGTGGCTGCACCTTGCAGAGGGTGAGCGTGATTGGTTTTCGGGCACGGGAATGTCATATTGATCTGGCACCAGCCAAGGTGACCAGGGAGAGATTATGGCGGCTATGGATATGGGAGTGCTGGCATCTCACGCGCCTTCAGTGGGATCGGGAGGGTGGACTTGGCATGATCCAGCGGATCAAGAGGAGACTCCGGATGCCCCTTGCTTTGCATATACTGCGTAGCTAGGCCGCAAGATCTAGATGCCCAAGATAGATGGCACACCGACAACAGCAGCACATTGGCAGTCTCAGGGCCTCTCACAGCGTTTCCTTTCAGATTTCTGGAAGAGACTATGGGACAGCTTTCGGCCAAGAAAGATCACCCTCTTTCTTTGGTTGATGGCACATAGGAGTTTAGTGGTAGGTACTTGGCTGGCAGTTGGTGGTCGACTAGCGGCTTGCCCGCGGTGCGGCCACCCCCAGGAGACTCAAAGACATTGCCTTTGGGATTGCCCGAAGGCTCAGCAGATTTGGCAGAGGATCCTCCGCTTTACTATGAACAGGGCATCGACACACAGATATTTACATGGGGCACTATCGCTTGGGCCACAAAGCTTGGAGTGGTCAGGGCTTATGAGGAGGATGGGAGAGGGCTAGGCCTTCAGATCTCTCACCATAGTATTGTAGTAGTACCAGTCACAGCCCCACCTACAGGCGACTACCAGAGATGGGAGATTTGCAGTAGCATAGCAGCCTGGCACATTTGGCGTGCTAGATGCAGAGATGGAAAATGCTCAAACTGGAAAATGCTGTAAGCTAACAAGATAACAAGATAACAATTTGAAAATTTGACATACCAGCTCTATCCAAGCAGCGTCTGATTCATAATAGTCGTCAGATATAAATGCGCCAGCTTTTGCTTCCAATAACCGTTTCAAACTGTTTGAGACATCCAGTTGAACATGCTTTCAAGTTCACACACAAGCAAAAAAAAACACATGTAGCCTGCAAATTCAGCTCAGGAAGCAACAACCATTGACAGGGTCGATACACCAACACACAACAGTACAAATGGATATGCTGAACCAGGGAAGAGGAGAAGCAGCAGGGGCAGGGGCGGGGGCGGGGAGGGGGAGGGGGGGCATGTTTCGGTTAGTGGCCAACAGACCTTGAGATGCAGAAGGTGTTCTTCGGAAGATAATGAGCAACCATTGTTTGAGAATGCACATGTGAACAAATTACAAGGTAAAACAATTGACACTAGCTTCCTCCAAGGATGACTTTCCCGTGGATTATATCTACATGACACTTGCATGTTAGGGGTTTAGCTGTAGTGTGAACCATGAAACACCCTAAGTTTTAACTTTATGTTTGATTTTGGCATGTACAATCCATGTACATAAGCATTTGTCAATTTAAGCCATAGCTCGCCTAGAGACGCCCATGTTTCCCACAACAAGATATTGTGGTAAGCTTCACCATTGATGCATGTTTGTCTTCTTTCCAAGTTCTTTCCAACTAGAAAGTCTGGACAAACCTTGATAGTTGAAATATTTGTACAGATGGCATCTTCTACATTTAATGTGTTATAATGAGTGTAGAGGAGTAGCTTGCCCATGGTATGCACATGTGAGATCACGAGGTGTGTGTGAGTTATCCCATATGAAGGGATTGTAATGCCTATGGGCTTTTTGTATAAAAGGGGATCTGAATGTTTAAGGCAATCGATAAAATTGAGCCTCATTTCTTCATCTTTTACATGCGCATTTAGTTTAGATACAGGTTAGCTAAATTCTGGCGATCCTGCTGGGAGTTTCCATCACTCCCCCTCCCTAGGCTCCTGTTTACACATACTAGCTTTGCGCAATTACTGCCTGCTTTGGCATGGGTCGATGCAGCCTCTCATTTTAACATAGGTTCTTCAGTCGTGCTGCTTTTCTTCATCGTGTTGCTACTCTGCGCCCAACTCATCCCCACCTGGTCGCTGTGCTCCTCGCCATGCTAGGGCCGCCCACCACTTCTGCTGATCCTTTCCCACTTTGGTCATCAACTAGCATGCCTGAGGTCAACACCATCCCACCCGTGTGCTGGTCGGCAAGCCTCCCAATGTTTGCAGCTCTGGTCGCCCTTCACCCACTGCTTCACACTCGACCGTCCTTGCCTGCAAACGCCATTTCGCACACTTGCTGCCAGGCGTGCACGCCTGTCCACGCACAGCATTTGGCACAGCCTGCTGACATGGGCACCACCGCTTCACACCTCCCTGCGCCCATGGATTAGGCCCCTCTCACCTAACCATGCCCACTGCTTATCACCCCCCCCATACCTGGCTGCACTCATCCTCGCATCTTATCATCTATCGCCTCATGTGCTTATCATGCCATCTCATCCCTCATCGCTCACCCCTTCACCACCCTGTGCACCCCCACCTTCTTTGCCCCACTGTTTACCTACACCCATGACCTAGCCCTAACCCCCTGGCCAAAATGCTTCTCGGCCCATCGCCCCTCTCTACATCCCTTATCACCTCCTCCAACTGCCTTTTCCTATCATTCATATCACCTATTTCCTTCTTATCGCCCCCCAACCCTATCACTGCCCTTGTCCCTCTCCACCACCCCATCACTGTGCAAGATGACTTCGTCATCACAACAACAGAGCCCCAGCTTCCTTCTTGCAACTCTGCTATTGCATGACTTGAGTACACCACCAGCTAGAGTTAAACATTTGCGTATTGAGAAGTTTAGGAGCCAAGAGGGCAGAGAGTGCAACCTATGGTGCATTGGACTACGAGCCAAGGGGGCAGAGAGTTAGAGACTTGCCCTTGGTGCATAGGGAGAAGATGGCTTAGTAACACAATTACACGTATGAGTCCACCTTCTCTTGCTCACATGGTTGATGATGGCTATTTTTTGTTTCTTGGATTGTGGCAGTTCATGGTTATACACATGTATGGGAGTTATGTGCCAGTTTTCATGTTTGTTCACTGGGACGGTGACCTCTTAACACCCAGGGTACCTGTAGAGGGTTAGGTTGCCCGTGGTATGCATATGTGAAATCACGAGGGGCGTGTGAGTTATCCCACATGAAGGGATTGTAATGCCTAAGGGCTTTTTGTAAAAAAGGAGATTTTCTCGATGTTGAAGTCAATTCACTGTCATTTTTTTATCTTGTTCATGAGCACTTAATTTAGCTACAACGAGATAAATGCTATGTAGGATGAGATGCCCTCTCAATAGACTATACTCCAAGCCTCATCTCAAGTACACAGGCAATATTGGCATGGACACATTGACGGAAACCACAGCAACAACATAGCACTCTTATAAACAGTGTCAGGTCTCCAAGAAACATTTGATATCCATGTCCTTCAAGTGCTGCACAAATAACTAGTTTGACAATGTGGCATCTAGAGAGCTTGCTATATAGAAAGGCATGGGTGGAATTCCAATGCAATCACATCAGGTATGTATGGGCATTTTCCAGTCCCTACAAAATGCACTCTTCATTCAATTTGGAAAAAACTTATATTTTCCAAGAAAAAAAAGAGAGATTCTGCACGAATGTGAAGAGAGCAGCCAATATCACACTATGATATCCTGAGGTAAGAATAATTATTATTTTTCTTTCAATGATGAAACCAACAATGTAGAAGCTAGTTGTACCTCGGTGTATCTGCAGAGCGCCCAGCTGCATACAAAAGCTCAGCTGCCTCAGTAAGATAGGCACTGTACTCCTTTGAGTACGGAACAATGTGCAAACCACCGGCTTTGGTTAAATCACAACAAGAACTTGTGACACTGCCAGCTAGTTGATCCTGTCGTCTAATAACTGTGAAGAAATCTTTTGCTGCAGCTTGGTTTTCTTGTTTAAGTTTTCCCATCCACAGTTCAAATTCCTGAAAGAAAGGTATTGATCTGCCTAGTTACTAACAGAAAACTAACAGTGAATCTTGCATACTAAAAACAAAAAAGTTGCACTATTGCATGCATGCAGATGTGTGTGTGTGTGTGTGTGTGTATGTGTGAGAGAGAGAGAGAAAGAAAGAAAGAAAGATATATTAAGCATCTACTAAAGACCCAATGGGCCTATGAGACCAAAGTGGTACAATAATGTCCATGGCATATCTCATCATGGAATGGAAAATAAAACAAGATGAAAACATAAATATAGCTCTCTCACTGGGGTGATACAAAACTGGCCATGAGAGAGAGAGAGAGAGAGAGAGAGAGAGAGATTAAGCGTCTGCTAAAGACCCAATGGGCCTACGAGACCAAACTTCAAAGTAATACAAAAATGTCCATGGCATATCTCATCATGGAACGGAAAATAAAATAAAACAAATCAAAACTATCTCGCTAGAGTGATACAAAACTGTCCATGGAAATCTCATCATGAAATACTAGGAGCATGAAACATGAAAAACATGAGAGGAGTATCAACCCCCATACTCCAAGGGATGTGGCCAGCACAGAGCATGTGGTAGAGTTACGGAAATGGTTTGGTATGACAAGTTACAACTCATTTCCATTGACCATGCCAGTATGGGTCTACGGATTGCCGGCTTTACAAACCAATATTTTGCATGGTATGCTGCATGGTAGTACTGCGATCGAAAGACTTCATACTTTAGCACGTTCATTGGAACTCTCTTGTTGTACATGATTTTCTCACTATGTGTCTGCATTGGATTGGCGTCCATGGCTATTAGTTTATGCTCATGCATGAGATTGCTACCTGTCATGTGATACTGTGGACATGATCTTCCACTGGAACTTGATGTGTTCATGCACGGAATATCTGGTGGACTTGGCTTTCCGTTGGGACTTGTGCCTATGTGTACATGTAGGCATATGCTCACTTATGGTAGTGCTATGTGTGAACAAGGCTAAACCAAGGGCACTTTTTCCCATGTGGTTTTTCCCCTTGGATATCAAGTGTGAAAGGACACTCTACATATAATATTTTGTACTTCTATATTATATGGATGTGACACACATGCAAGGGTGGTCTTGCATTTTGTGGCTACCACACTTTTGGCTCTCTCTCTCTCTCTCATTTCTGTGTGAGCTGCTTCTTCCTGCACCTAACCCTAATGTGCAAGTTTGTGTGTGTGTGTGTGTGTGTGTGTGTGTGTATGAGTCCAACACCAACAATTGGTATCAGAGCTCTAGAGGTTCTCAGCCTTCTGGAAATTCAGTCTCTACAGTTTCTTGTGAATTTCTGTCGAACAGATACGTCGCCTGCGGAATTCCGTCGCCGGAACCAGTCCATCCGTCGCCTGTTTCCGTCCAGATCTCTATTCCGTACTCTGCTCCACCCGGCTCAGCCATCGCCGGCGGCACTAGTGTGGAGAGGACCGCCGCCGCTCAGCTCGCAAGCGGCGCCTCCCAATACCACTGCCACAGTCGGCCGCGCTACTACCCAGCCAAACGCCTCCGCCACTTTCCACCTCCTCCTCGCGGAGCTAGTGCGGGGACCTCCGACTCCTCGCCGCCCGGCTGCGCCATCTGCCGCCCTCTCTGCTCCAAGCGACCTCCGTCTGTGCGCAAAGCCTACAACGCGCCTTTTGCTTGCTTAGTTGTACCGTCTGCCCGGCTATAACTTCTCTGCTCATCATCCATGCAATGCCCGTCTAACAATTGGTGGCTCAAGCTCAATCCCGCCATCTGTACCAGCGCCGACCAGCCTGCCCGACTGACACCTGTACCATCCGTACTGTCCACGCCTGGGTACCTTTAATTCAGATTTTTATTAAATTTATTATAAAAAAACCAGCTTTGCAGCCATTTCAGGGCAGGGCAAGTTCAGTAACTTTTGGGGGTCAGCCAAAATTCCCCTTTGTAGGCAAATTGGAAAATTGCAGGTGGTACAGGGTTCGGATAATTTGGAGGATTTCTCGATTTGATGACGAATTGGAGAAATTGAACATGCTACTTTGCTTAGAATTTGGGGGTTCGGCAAATTGAGTCTCTTTCAATTGCAAAAATTTGGGACTTTTGTCAAGTGTGGTGATGACACATGCCCACTTCACATACAGCTAGTAACACCTCAAAGGGGAGGTGCTCAAAGAGCTCCTGAGGTAGAACCTGCTCCCACACAAGAGCAGAAGAGATGGGACTCTAGGGATGCAGAGGCCATGTCATTGATAGCCCTTTCAGTGAAAAGGACTATTATTCCGCACATTCGTTCTTGCAAGACATCGAAGCTTGCATGGGACACATTGGAAGCAATGTATCAGGTACGCAACGAGGCAAGAGTTGCCTACTTGAAAAGACAATTGGATCTTCTTTCTATGGATGAAGGTGACTCCATGGCAGATCATCTCACCAAAGTGAAAGATTTGCATGAACAATTGCTCAACATTGATGAGGTTATCCCAGACAGACAGCTGGTCACCAACACTCTTCATTCTTTACCACCTTCCTACTTGGGCTTTCACACCTCTCTCAACCTCTCTATGAGAGGAGGTGGTGATCCTGTCACTTATGAAGAGCTGGTGGGTTTACTCTTGCAGGAAGAGCAAACAAGAGCAAACTTATCTAGCAACCGTGGTGGAGTGCAACTCGCGGCGGGTGCCCAAGGACTAGGGCCTTTGACACACTTGTTGATACCATCAATGCATATTAAAACATTTAAACCTGGCCACAGCCTTAACACATATCCATCATCACTTTGCATAAAACATAAAGCTGGACAAAACATCCACAAATGCTGAAAATGGAGCTTGCACATGTGACACCGCATAGAGGCCGGAATGGGCCGACCCCCCCCCCCGCCCCTTGGAGTATTTTATTACCCAAGGAGAATAATATCATGAACAAGCTTTGAGAGCCTTACTCTCCCCAGGGGAGATGCCGGATTATCCATATACAAATGCCATAACACAGCCCAACACGACGCAACCAAGCCGGAACATAGGCTGTAGAAATGCCGAGCCAACAATATAATCCATATACCTCCGTGTGGGTACTGATTTCTTCCCCAAAAACCACGGGTCTTCATGCAATAGAGTTGGTACAGCAAGTACAACTCTCCATTCAGCTGGTACAGTAGGTACAATGGCTGGTACAACAGGTACAGTGGCTGGTATAGCCGGTACAATGGCTGGTACAGCCGGTACGATGGCTGGTACAGTCGGTACAATGGGTGGTACAACAAGTACAAAAGCTGGTACAACCAGTACAAGGGTTGGTACAGCAAGTACAAATGCTGGTACAACAAGTACAATGGCTAGAAATCATAATAAATGATTAAATACCTTTGCCTTTAGTATTTCTTCGCGATGGAAGCCTCCAAAACAGTCCCCAACAGCCGGTATTCTTCATGGGCAGCCTTCAAGTGAGAGAGAAAGAGAGTAGCCATCATTAGGGCAGCCTGTAACGGTGGTAGAGGCTAGTGTGCAGCAAGAGAGCCTCTATTAATGAAGAAAGAGGGCTCCAATTTATAGATTTGGGCCTCCCATGAGCTAAAATGGCAAGAGAAGGTTACGATGACAAGTGGAGAGCCACACAATAGCTGAAGTGACAAGTGTGAGGCCACTTGTCTCACTTTGATCCCTTTTTCTAACAAGTGTCAGGCCACTTGTCTCACTTTGGTCCACTTTCTTGCCACATGTCCCAATCTAAGAGATGGGTCCTTCCATAATCTTTACCTCTAAAAATATCCCAACTGGTAGACATTCTGTCATAGGCACTTTGCCAACTCTCGGTATCTGCTCAATTCCAGATGTAATGACGCGAACAGAATTTCCATCGGAGTCGGGCCAAAAATAGAAACTCTCCTAAATTTTAGGAGTGTGGTTCTTTGTATTCTAGGATAATCCCCCATTCCCAAAGCTTGTACTTTCCAAATATTTAAACATCCTGGAGTCCACTAGACCCCTTTCAGACTTGGTGACATCCTCCCAACTTCTTAAAAGTTGTCCACAACTTTAAGCTTCAAGCCATATATTCAAGATATAATCATGTCCCATCGATTGGGCGAGACGAGACAGTCTCAAAAATCCAATATAACTGAAGAATCCATGTCCCAAAGAAATGGGCGAGACTAAATAAGTCTCCATAATACCAATATCAAAATCATGTCCTAAGATAAATGGGCGAGACAAAAACAGTCCCATAAGTCCAGATATCATAATCATGTCCCAAGATAAATGGGCGAGACAAATCAATCCCATAAGTCCAGATATCATAATCCATGTCCCAAGTAAATGGGCAAGACAAAACAGTCCCATAAGTCCAGATATCATAATCCATGTCCCAAGTAAATGGGCGAGACAAAATAAGTCTCCTGCCAACAAGACATGGGGCCACATGACCCTTGGCATAGACATAAGTCCCGTCATGTCCACTCTACCACTTGCACTCCATGTTGGTACTCTGACCACACACCTTGGATGAGAGGTGGGCTGAAGTAACAAGATAAAACAATCACTCACAGGCATAGATAACCCGGTGTTCCATAAGCATTTCTGCTACACATAGTTTATAGGCATTTCGGCCACCAACTCACACTACCCTCTTAAGTGCCCATGTTCACTTCCCTCTGTTCTCTATTGTTCCACCCACACATGGTAGAAACAATCTTCAAGAGAGCACGTAGGACAAGAGAACACTACACAGGATATGTTGTGCTTGTCCCTTCCATCTGCTCTCTATTGTTCCACCCTCACATGGTAGAAACAATCTTCAAGAGAGCACGTAGGACAAGAGAACACTACACAGGGTATATGAATCATGAGTTTCATAAGTCCAATGGATCCCAAATAAAGGGAGCCAAAAGGAATAATCCATCCTAGTAAAAGGGAGTCATAAACATAATCCATAAACCTGAGGATGGATCCTCCCTAGAAAAGAAGTCCACGAATCCATAGACCTGTATACCATAATCCTTGTATACCATAACTCTTACCACATACTCAATGCTAACCACACACCTTGGAGTAGAGGTGGACTTTATTCATAAAAGCATCATATCAATGAGATAACCAAAGATTTCTTCTCTATAAACTCGGACAGATTCGTCCATAGAAATTGCTTCTGAAGCCCAATATCTATATAAATCTCGTCCAAGAAAGAAATCTCCATAGATATAATCCATCCCAATAAAGGGAGCCATGAAAAGAATTCATCCCATTAAAGGGAGCCATAAACAATGTTTCCTTGAAACCATCTCAAGGCAAACAACACCACCTTTCTCCTTGCATGGGTATACAAGGGTTAGTGAACATCAAAAACACTTCATAGTAAATAGCAAAAGCACCAACTTTGTAAACTCAAAGTATACTTAGCTTTTCTTTGCCAGGTTGATCATGAAGCCAAAAGAAATATCTCGTCACCATATCCTTAAGATATCCTGAGATATATCTCTATATAGCTTGCCTGTAAGCTTGATAATATAATCCACAATATCCATATGGAAAGAGTGCTAAACGTGTGCACATAAAGCCAACTCCATACTTCCAAGATAAATTTTGTGAATTCATAAATCGTTAGATCAACAAGTTGTCTACTGCTCATGCTCTTGCTTCATAAGTTATGAAGTGGCTGGCCATGCTTTTCAACAATGATGGTAAGTGTGGTCCCCACTTGAGATCTTTTCTCTTCCTTATTGATAGAAGGAAGCCTCCACTTCCAAGAAAGCCTATGCTCTGATACCAATGCAACTCGCGCTGGGTGCCCGGGGGACTAGGGCCTTTGACACACTTGTTGATACCATCAATGCATATTAAAACATTTAAACATGGCCACAGCCTTAACACATATCCATCATCACTTTGCATAAAACATAAAGCTGGACAAAACATCCACAAATGCTGAAAATGGAGCTTGCACGTGTGACACCGCATAGAGGCCGGAATGGGCCGACCCCCCCCTTGGAGTATTTTGTTACCCATGGAGAATAATATCATGAACAAGCTTTGAGGGCCTTACTCTCCCCACGGGAGATGCCGGATTATCCATATACAAATGCCATAACACAGCCCAACACGAGGCAACCAAGCCGGAACATAGGCTGTAGAAATGCTGAGCCAACAATATAATCCATATACCTCCGTGTGGGTACTGATTTCTTTCCCAAAAACCACGGGTCTTCATGCAATAGAGTTGGTACAGCAAGTACAACTCTCCATTCAGCCGGTACAGCAAGTATAATGGCTGGTACAGCACGTACGGTGGCTGGTACAGCCGGTACGGTGGCTGGTACAGCACGTACAAGAGCTGGTACAGCTGGTACAATGGGTGGTACAGCAAGTACAAAAGCTGGTACAGCCAGTACAAGGGTTGGTACAACAAGTACAAATGCTGGTACAACAAGTACAATGGCTAGAAATCATAATAAATGATTAAATACCCTTGCCTTCAGTATTTCTTCGCGATGGAAGCCTCCAAAACAATCCCCAACAGCCGGTATTCTTCATGGGCAGCCTTCAAGTGAGAGAGAAAGAGAGTAGCCATCATTAGGGCAGCCTGTAACGGTGGTAGAGGCTAGTGTGCAGCAAGAGAGCCTCTATTAATAAAGAAAGAGAGCTCCAATTTATAGATTTGGGCCTCCCATGAGCTAAAATGGCAAGAGAAGGTTACGATGACAAGTGGAGAGCCACACAATAGCTGAAGTGACAAGTGTGAGGCCACTTGTCTTACTTTGATCCCTTTTTCTAACAAGTGTCAGGCCACTTGTCTCACTTTGGTCCACTTTCTTGCCACATGTCCCAATCTAAGAGATGGGTCCTTCCATAATCTTTACCTCTAAAAATATCCCAACTGGTAGACATTCTGTCATAGGCACTTTGCCAACTCTCGGTATCTGCTCAATTCCAGATGTAATGACGCGAACAGAATTTCCATCGGAGTCGGGCCAAAAATAGAAACTCTCCTAAATTTTAGGAGTGTGGTCCTTTGTATTCTAGGATAATCCCCCATTCCCAAAGCTTGTACTTTCCAAATATTTAAACATCCTAGAGTCCACTAGACCCCTTTCAGACTTGGTGACAGGAGACAAGGCATTTACAGCCAAGGATAAGGGTAAAGCAAAGAGCTTTAGGCATGGGGGACAACAGTCTAGCAAGGCTGGTCATGGACAGCCCTCTTCTGGTGGTGAAGTCTAAGTCTACACAGTGGATTACCATTACTATATTGGAGAGGATAGCGTTGGCTTCCTCGACGTTTACGCTCCGAACACTGCTGCAGGTAGAGCCCTCTTTTGGAGCTCAATACGGCAGGCCCCCCCTCAGGCTGACTTTTGGTGCTTGGGCAGTGATTTTGACATGATAAGAGGCAACAGAGGCCAGACTTGGAGGTGGCACGGCCACAGTTTCAGGAGGAAAGTACTTAGCCTGGGAGGAGATGATTCTTGCAGTCAGGGGACAGAACCCTTGGCATCTTCCAAAGTTTGGGCATAGCCCCGGGAGCCTTTGCTTCTCGAGATCGCATAGGAGGAGCACTGGCCCCAATCTCTCTAGACTTGACAGATTTTATGTTGATCAGTGGGCTTGCAGCCTAGGAGGTATGATTGGTATTTTGACAGGTACTTCATTTTCTGACCACGCCCTCGTTATTTTTTCCTTAGGAGGACCCCTGGAGACATGACAGGCATGTGAGCTCGAGGATTCCGAACAGCCTCATTCAAAACCCCAAGATTTGCAGCAGGATGATAGAGCAAATATGGACGGGATTGGATTTTCTTCCAGGCTATGTTGTGCGCACATTGGATGAGGGCTTAGGGGAGATCAACCGTTTCTTGTCGGAGGCAGCCCAAAGCCGACTAGAGGGTTTCCGAGAGCAAGAGAGGAGTTTGAGGAGGAGTCTTGCCTCTTTATAGCGGCTTTAGGAGAGATCCCCGAATAGCCAGTGAATCGAGAGTCAGCTTGCCACCGCTTGCACAAAGATTAGATCCATAGAGGAGAGGAGGGTAGAGTACAAGTATCATGCCAGGGACTCTTTCTGGACTCAAGCAAGCGATAGAGTCACAAGGGATTTCTTTGAGATAGCTGGCCCCCACAGGAGGAGAGACGGTATTCACAAGTTGCGTGGCCAGGATGGACCTATTGTTTCAAGCCCCCCTTCCCCCCCCCTCCCCCCAGTTGAGAGCCATCGCCACGAACTTTTTTTGATCCCTCCTCACTAGTGCCCCAACATCTCCACAGGTGGTGGACGCACGCGAGAGGGTTTGGCGGCATACGAGGGAGGTGGTTCCCACTTCTCTTCAGTCATTCTTATCACAGTTGTTACGAGGCGCGCCTCTAACCATTAGAGGCGCTCGAGGCGTACGAGTCTTCCAAGGCGTTCGAGGCATAGTTGATTTTTTTTTTTCCGTTTTTGGATTTTGCCCGTTTCTGACCGTTTGGGATTGGCCCGTTTCTGCCCATTTTCGTCCTTTTGAGTCTCTAGACGGGACTATAAGGGCCCCTCTAAGCTCTCAAGACTCACACACACTCTCTTTTGAGTCTCCCCCTCTCTCATACACACTCTCTCTCCCTTAAGGCTTAACCCTTGCTCAAGGCAGCCCCTCTTACACACTCTCTCCCTCTTTCATACACACCCAGGTGACACCCTCTCTCTCTCTCTCTCTCTAATAATCTACCTATCTATCACTATCTATATATCTATATCTATATCTATATATATATACATAAAACACAAGCCTCTAACACGTCTCTAAAAAATACAAGTCTTTTGAGGCGCGTACCATACCCGCCTTGTATCAAACGCCTCTGACACCTCTAACAACCTTGAGTCTGACAACAAAGGGGATGCAAACAAGCCTAAAAAGAAGGGCAAATGTCATTACTACCATAAGCTTGGACACTACATCAGTGAATGTAGAAAGCGGATTGCAAAAGAGAAAAGGAAAGAAGCAGGCAATGCAGTAGCAGACTCTTCTGATGACAAAGCACACCAATCGGATGATGTAATTCAAGAAGAGTACACTTTTTTGGTCACATGCACTAGTGACACACCAAGTGCTTCAGACAATGATATGTCTTGCATTGCATCTGACAGATAGGATGTATCATGGTATTTTGATTTATTGCAACCAATGGTGCCAATATATATATGAAAAATGTATTGTATGTTCCAGGGATAAAGAAAAATCTGCTCTCCATCTCAGCCATAAACGACCAAGGTTTAGAGGTTGAATTTGAAGATGGGAAGTGTTTGGTAAAAGACCCATCAAAGAGTTATGAAATAGTCACTTCTGGAACACAATACAAAGGCTTGTATAAGTTGGACAGCTATGACAAGCGTACTTATGATGCATGATGCAGAGCTATCGCATGCTCGTTTTGCACATGTAAATTTTCGGAGTTTGATGCTTTTGCAGAAGCATCATATGGTTGATAATATGCCGCCTCTTGAGTCTCCAACAAGACATGTATGTGAGGGGTGTATTTTGGGAAAGATGCAACGTAAAACCACTCCCCAAAGATGGAGTTGTTAGAGCTGAAAGTGAATTACAGCTCATACATAGTGATGTATGTGGTCCAATGCGGACACCATCCATAAAGGGGCATCTTTACTTCGTCACATTCATTGATGACTACTCGAAGTTTGCTTGGGTTTACCCCTTGAAAGCGAAAGTAGAGGTATTTACATGCTTTCGACACTTTGTAGCAATGGCTGAAAATATGTGTGGATGTAAAGTCCAAACACTCCACTCAGATAGAGGTGGAAAATACATGTCAAATACATTCAAGGATTATATGCTTCAAAAGGGCATCAAACACCAATGTACTGTGCTTTATACACCGCAACAGAATGGTGTAACTGAGAGGAAAAATAGATCTCTCATGGAGATGGCAAGATGCATGGTGAAAGCACAAAAGTTGCCTCACAACTTTTGGATGGAAGCTATAACGTGTGCAACTCATGTGTTGAACAGGTGTCCAACAAAAGCTTTGAAAACAATAACACCATTTGAGGCTTGGTATAGCTGAAAGCCAACCGTGGATTATATGCGTACATTTGGGTGTTTGGCTGGCATATGCACATGTGCCAAAACAACTCCGAACAAAGCTAGATGATAAAGCAATGAAATGCATTTTTGTGGGCTACAGCAATGAGAGCAAAGGATAACGTCTTTATAATCCAACAACACCCAAGATTTTTGTCAGTAGAGATGTGGTATTTGCTGAAAATTCAGTACAGCCCATGTACAGCTTGTATAAAAGTAATGATACAGGCATACAGGACATGTTTGATGGGATATTACCCATTGCAATTAGAGGGGATTCAGATCAACCAACCCCTACACAAGAAAATCCTTGTGTAGAACATGTGGAACAGCCAACCATTCAGCCTCTTCTACGGAAGAAGTAGAAGATCTTGTCAGGGAAGAGCAAACAGCCATAGACACAGCCAAGTCAGTGCCAAGATGGGTGCTGAAAACTTTGCAAGAAAGCAAACTTGCAGCTCCACTCACAGGTAGAACAAGGGATAGTTCCAGCCATGCATTGAATATGCATCATGAGGAGTCTACATTAGCCATGGGTGGTCTCTTTGATTCAGAAGAGCCTTCTTCTTATGAAGAAGCACATGAGAATGAGCATTGGGTGCAAGCTATGCAAGATGAAATCTCTTCTATCATGAAGAACAATACTTGGGATCTTGTGGAATTGCCGAAAGGCAAGCATGTCATTGGAACAAAGTGGGTGTACAAAGTCAAAAGGAAGTCTGATGGTACTATTGACAGGTACAAAGCAAGACTTGTGGCTTAAGGCTACTCCCAGAAAAAGAGAATAGATTATGAGGAGACTTTTGCTCCTACTTCGAGAATGACTACAATAAGATCAGTGATTACATTGGCTGCACATAAGGATGGAAAGTGCATCAATTGGACATCAAAACTGCATTCTTAAAAGGGGATTTACAGGAGGAAGTATATGTAAATCAGCCCATTGGTTTTGTAGTTCCTGGTGAGGAACATAAAGTATGCAGGTTACACAAAGCATTGTATGGGTTAAAGCAAGCTCCAAGAGCTTGGTATGATAAAATACATGCTCATCTAACCAGCCAAGGTTATGTGAATAGTCCAGCTGAAAGCACTTTGTATGTGAAGAAAACCGGTGCTGACATTCTCATAGTCATCTTGTATGTAGATGACATGCTTATTACAGGTACTAGCAAAGCACAAATTTCAGATTTGAAAGCTGAATTTGATATGTCAGATTTGGGACCTTTACACTACTATCTCGGCATACAGTTTATGCATACAAATGATGGCATTGTTATGCAGCAAACTAAGTACATAAAAAGTTTGCTAAAAAGGTTTCACATGGATGAATGTAAGCCCATTTCTCTGTATGCATAAAGCTGCAAGCTGCCCCCCCTGGGATAGAACAAACCAAGATCCAGGGTAACCCTAAGATAACGAAAAATGCGTTTGACTGCTTGCCAATGCTTTGTGCCTGGGTTGTGCATGAATTTGCTCAACAAAGACACCCCAAAAGATATGTCTGGCCTCGTGTTACACAAGTAAATGAGGCATCCCATTGCCCAGCTGTAAATGCCCGCCTCAAAAGGCTCTCCAATATCATGCATAGTAAGCCGTACACCTGGTTCTACCGGAGTTGATTCAGATTGGGCAGGTGATTATGATACCAGGCAATCCACTAGTGGGAATTGTTTTTTTCTTGGCAGTTCATGCATATCTTGGTTGAGCAAAAAGCAACCCACTGTTGCCACATCTACTTGTGAGGCTGAGTACAGGGCAATCTTCACAGCTACAGTAGATTGTGTATGGTTGAGGAGATTATTGGCTGATCTTCGTGAGTGTCAGCAAACACCCACCACCATTCTCACTGATAGCCAGAGTGCTATGGCCGTGGCACGAAATCCCGTATTTCATGCACGTACCAAGCACAATGAGATTCATTCACACTATGTCAGAGAGAGGTTACATGCAAGGGAGATCAGTTTATCTTACTGCCCTACACAGGATAATGTTGCAGATCTATTCACAAAGGCTTTACCTCGAGAAAAGTTTGAAGCTTTCTGCAAAGCTTTGGGCTTACTCTCATACAGAGAGTGATCTGCTACCTTGTACAAGTTCACACTTTCACTACAGAGAGGATTTGTAGGCATATGCTCACTTATGGTAGTGCTATGTGTGAACAGGGCTTAACCAAGGGCACTTTTTCCCATGTGGTTTTTTCCCTTGGATATCAAGTGTAAAAGGACACTCTACATATAATATTTTGTACTTCTATATTATATGGATGTGACACACATGCAAGGGTGGACTTGCATTTTGTGGCTACCACAGTTTTGGCTCTCCCTCATCAGCTCCAGATCCTGGACATGCTCCACCGCCATCGAGCTACCTTTCCACGTGACATAGCTGAGGGAGACCTCTCGGCCATACTCATCAACCCCATGCTTGACATTTTGGAGAGTGGTATACCATCTACTCGGAGCTGATGTTGCTCCCATGTTTTTATGTTCTTAGTTTTCCATGACGAGTTTCCATGGAAAGTTTGTATCACCCCAGTGAGATAGCTATATTTATGTTTTCATTCTGTTTTATTTTCCATTCCATGATGAGATATGCCATGGACATTATCGTACCACTTTGGTCTCATAGGCCCATTGGGTCTTTAATAGACGCTTAATATATCTTTCTTTCTTTCTTTCTTTTCTCTCATTTCTATGTGAGCTTCTTCTTCTTGCACCTAACCCTAATGTGCAGGTTTCTGTGTGTGAGTGTGTGAGTCCAACACCAACAGTACATGCTCGGAAACGCCTACAAGAATGGCTTTCCACTGGGACTTGTGCCTGTGTGTTGGCTTTCCATTGGGTCTAGTACCTCGTGTACTTGCCTGGAAACATCAACGCTTGGAGGATTGGCCTTCCACTAGGTCTGGTACTTCGTGTACTTCCTAGAAACGTACGTCCTTTGGTACAGTTTCATGAACGGGGACTTGGTTGGTTAAGTACATGCGTGTATTCCTGTAAGGCCATTTGACAAGAAATACCATGTCGCCTAGTCCATGATATGTGATGGAGGAAGGATACTTTGGGGACTTGTGCCTGGGCACACTTTATATATGATGTTTGGTATGCCGTTCTCATATAATAGTTTTACGGTGCATACTTGAGTTTGGATATGGAGTGTCCTTGTGGACAAGGTAGACTCCAAGGGGTCATGTTGTGTCTTGGGCTGGTGCACTAGGGCATCTACTCCTCTTCGGAGCATCTACAAGCATGTGTGCAACGGGGGATCACTAATTAGTGCTACCATACTATATCTGGAAAAAGCTAGTGATGTGAGTTGTTATAAGGCTGAACTCTGTTCCCTTTGATGAGGGAGTGACATTGAAACGTGTTTCAGAAGGTTCAGAACGTTTCGACAGAACGCACTTCAGGCCTGAAACGTTTCGGCCCAAACCTTGTTTCTTTGAGCCAGGATGGATAAACCCTAAACTTGGGCAAAATACATGGGAGTTTTGGAAAAAAGTAACATTTTAGAGTGGAAACAAACTATAACTCATAAATTTGGAGCAGATTTGGAAAAAACCATAATTTATGGTCAAATTTGGAGGAAGCCAAGAATTTAAGGCAAATTCAAGCTTACTCAAATTTAGGGTAAAGCAAAGAAGAGATTTAGGGAAATCAACATTTTCGGGGTGACATTTAAAGGAGCTCATAAATTTTTTGTTTTTTTGTTTTTTTCAGAAAGAAGACTTCTATTAAGTAGAATAAAATCATACAAATGGAGATCTCAAAGTAGAAGGTAGGGAGGCCTCAACCAACTGGGGGCACTATGCTTCCATAAAAGCCCCATAGGAGTGGAGGAGAAGAAAATACCATGGTTTCACTCTCTCATAAATTTGTTGCGCTTTGTCTGCGCAGCTCTAGAAGATTGTCATAAACCGCATACCCTTGAAGGCCTCTAAGCATCTGGCCTTCCAGATATGCCACGCCATAAAACTCACAATAATCTCCTAGGTGGTGTCAATACTCAACGAAGCTGGTGTGCATCATGACTGGGGACATCCTAAAGCAAACATCTTTGAGCTATGCCCCTATGGACAAGTATAACAGGATCTGCTCCCCTGTCCTCGAAAAGAAGCTATGGGCCAGACTCAATCAACCATAAGCTCATGAATTTGAAAGCAAAAGTAGGGGACATAAAAATTTGGGGCAAGTTTCGGGTAAATTTGTCCCCCCACCCCCCCCCCCTCCCCATCCAGATATGTACCTGGAAAGTTGTCGATGATGAGGCTCTGGTGCAAATGTCCTCCAATGCATGAGTATGGATATGTACTCAAAAACCTGAATTTGGAGAAAAATCTAGAGTAACCATGAATTTGGAGAAAAACCTAAGGCGCAATCATAAATTCGGGCGAATTTAATTTGAGTCAAAAATAAATTGGAAAGTTAACGATTTGGAGTTGTCAATTTTGGTGTGAATCTAAGGGAAACTCTAGATTTGGACATTGTGCAAAAGCAGAATATTTGGGAAACCACGAATTGAGGGCGAATTTGGAAAAAACGTAAAGTCTAGAATAAAATTGAAGGGAATTGAGGGCAAATTTGGAAAAAACGTTAAGTCTAGGATAAAATTGAAGGAAATTTGGGCAAACCAACAATTTGGGAGTGTCACTTTCAATGGAATCATAAATTTATGGAAAATTAGGAACAATCATTTTGCTAACACAAGTATGGGGTGGCAGTTGGAGCTTCTCCCCCTCTTCACCCTATCGCCCCCCTTACTCGCACAGCCTGCATGCTCTCCGCCTCTCGCGCCTTCACCCTGCCTTCGCACGCATGCGCCTGCCCCTGCCTCCCACCCGCCTTCTCCTTAGCCCCTGCCTCCCACCTGGTTGCCTTCGCTTCCCGCCTGCCTGCCCCTTAGGCATCACCTGTCTGCCCGCCATCCCCAGGTTACTTGTCTCCAAGCCCCAGCCTCCTCCTCATCCTTCTCCGCCAGCCCATCGTAGCCCCAGACTTCCCGCCATCACCTATCCTCCAGTGAATGTCTCCATCCCCTTTCCTCTGTCTTCTGCCCACCCTTTTGCTTCCTTCCCCTGCCTCCAGTCGCCTCGTCCTCTCGCCGTTTTCTTCCCACCCATTTTCCCAACAGGTTCAAATTGGGTGTTTTGTTCTTTTGGGGCGAGGTTGGGCTCGTCCGATCTTTTCCATTCCAGGAGGACTCCATAGCAGCCGCTCCAGCATCCCCAACCAAAGGGCCCCGCCCCTTGCCTTTTTCATGCAGCGGACCTCTAGCTTCTGGCATATAAAGTCTCCTCTAAATTTTGCTAGAAAGCAAGGTGGTACGAGGTGAACCTTTTTCAAATGATGTTTTTTGTGTAAAAGACATAATTGAGAGATAAAAAGGCTTACCTCTCGGTCCATATCTGCAGGGTAGAAATTTGCACCAGGTGGCTTTAGCAAAGGAAAAGCAGCTCTGTAATGCACACCCTTCCATCCAGGCACAGACTTCACAGCAGCATGCGCTTCACAAATGGCTGAATCTGCTGTCGTCAAAAATGCTTCATTGTCATCAAGGCATGACCTGTAAATAAGACAAAAATATATAAAAAGATAACCACAGATTTAATTTTCCAATGATACACAGCCCACAGTGCACATCTATATGATATTGGAAATGGTAATCAATGAACTTCACTGCATGAAGTGTTTGTTGATAGATCCTATCAATTTAACAATGTGTTTTCATTTTGAAAAAAAAAAGGTTTTTCTATGGTTTGAAAAAGTACAGAAAAACCAAGCTACATTTTTTTAACCAAAAAAAGGAGTTAGAATTTTTTATTGGTACCATGGACTCTTGTTAATTGAGTAGTAAGAGTACTTGAGCTTTGCAAACTCAGAGTCTTCTTTATGCTCTTCCAAACAATGCTTCAACAATGGGTTGGTAGGCCATACCTACATCCACATGGATGATGCAATTTGTTTTACCTCTCTCTCTCTCTCTCTCTCTCTCTCTCTCTCTCTATACATACATACATATATATATATATATATATAATCCCTGGGTAAATGTGTGTGTATACACACACACACACACACACACACACACACACACATTTACCCAGGGATTAGTGTTAGTTCTTTTTGTTATGTTGTCTTTTTTTCCATGATGAGATTCCATGAACACATTGTACACCTTTTGTCTCTTAGACGTTAACATATCTCCTTTTCTTCTCTCTCTCTCTCCGAAATGGCATGACCGAGGTCATGGAAGCTAGGAAAACAGGCAAGTGGACAATATACCATGATGGCCAGGTGGTGATCATAGATAGACTCCCCGCGTGATGGCACAGTCCCTATGGGACCAAAGATGCCTTGGAATTGTAATAGAACTCTTTCAAGAAACATACACAGATAGAGATGTAGTCTTTTATACGGAAATTGACCAAAGCCCTGAAAGAGGGCTACCTGACGTCACAGGACACATGGGAATCAGCCTTCAGGACACAAACATGCACCACTGAAGGGGTGTGTGGTTTGGGGGGGTTGGGGGGTTTGGTGGACATGCCTCTTTAAGCACCCTAAGCAATACATACTCAAAGTAGTAAGGCAGGATGAGGAAGCACAGTTCATGTGGATGCGACTCACCAGGTCTGGTTTGCACGCAGTGAGACATAAAGTGGGAGATCCCCATAGGCACCTCTATTTGCTGACATTGCGAAGTTCTCCCAGCAGGGGGACATACTCCTACTAGGGAACTTTAATGCTTGAACAGAAGGCAGGCAAAGGCAAATGTACAATTTTCATGATGATGCCGGACTACCTCATGAGGTCTCCTGCTCTCATACCACATATCCTGAATTTCACCAGCCCACCCCCACCCATTTGGGCCAACCATGCATATCTCTCATTTGGAGTTTCTTGCCCCATTATGACTCACACCTACACCTCCTGCCACCACCTACACCCGCATCCTCTTTCACCATGAGCTTGATCATGTATATGAGACCACTCATCCCGTTGAATCCCCACCCTAGATCTATCACTACCTCTCTCTAAACTCATCCAAACTCTCCTCTATCATCCATGACCCCACCCATGCCAGCTTCTGCCACATTACACACTGACCAGCATACTAGTGGGTTCCCAACCTCAGAATGGGTGGTATGATGATGAGTTCTGGAGCACCAGATTGTGCCACGTACGTGAGAGGGAACTTGGACAGATCACAATCCACCAGATCCAATGTAGCTTTTGCCGACTCACCGAGTGCAAGAAGAGGGCTTTCCTTGCCATACAGGAATAGGAATTGTATCAACTCTTCCTGAGTGAAGACAATTCGGGGGCCTGGCACATTTTGGATGAGAAGAAAACCCCCAACCCCATCACAGACCCTATCATATGGGAGGCATATGCGAGGCAGCTACATGATGTGCCGGATCAGCCTATACCACAGATGGCACACATTCCCAGGCCCGCATTATCCCATCTTTTCAACACTACGAATGTCACCAGGGCCCTATAGAAGCGCCATAATGGGAGGGCAAGAGATCATACGAATTTACAAGTGGAACACTTTGAAGTTTGCACACGGACACCATGTTTTAGCCCTCGTTCTTGCATGCTTATTTAACAGAGCAATATTCGAAGGCTTCCCCCCTTTGTGGATCACCAACATTCCCATTCATAAAGCAGGGGACCCCAAGCATCCCAATAACTACAGGACTATTATGATCAGTCATAGTATGGCCAAGATCTATGGAGTGGTGCTTGAGGACATAATCACCTTTGTTGCAGAGTATCTAGGTTACAGGGCAGTTGGTCAGGAAGTTTTCAGGAGAAATTTCTCCACTTTGGATCATCTATCCACTCTACGGGCTCTCATAGAGGAAGCACAATCACGACGAAAGCATGTGAATTGTTGCTTTGTGGATCTCAGCAAAGCTTTTGATTTGATCCCTCTATCCCCCGCTCGTTGGGCAAGAGCTCTAGTTACCACATAATGCAATTTGGGCTGTGATGTCACTATATAAGGTAGTAATGAGCCAAGAGCGCGCACTTGGTGGTCTCTCAGGAGAGATATGTAGCACTATTGGGGTTAAGCAAGGCTATCCACTCACACCGAAACTGTTTGGCCTATATATTGATGAGATTGCATCCTTTTTGGACAGCTTTGGAGGTAGAGGATCACCTTTGGCCCAAATAGTGGTGCCTATATTGCTATACGCTGATGACATTGTCCTCAACTCAAATTCAAAGGGACTACAAAAATACCTAGATGCTCTTGATAGATTCTACAAGGAGAGATACGGTCAATTTGAGGCAATGAACGGGCCCACTACGAGTTTGCGGTCATGCCCTTCAGCCTGACAAACACCCCGGTTACATTTAACGAGTTTGTGTTCAAGGACTTGATCGGAAAATGTATCTACAGTCGAGCAACACAACATTGACGCTAAAAAAGTGATGAAGCTGCTAGAAAGCAGCGAGCTTTATGTCAATGAAAAGAAATCGGAATTTTATTTGTTCGAGGTTCATTACCTTGGATACATAATTAGTGCCGAAAGGCATTTGATTAGATCCCGCCAAATTGGCAAAATTTCTAAATTTGGAGATTCCAGAATCAACGTACGATGGACGGTCATTTGTGGGAATTTGCCAAGCATATTCCACCCACATCGATAGTATCTACGACCTCTCGAAACCTCTCATTGATCTGCTCAAGGGTGTCAAGAGCCGTAGGCATTCAAAGGGACTACAAAAATACCTAGATGCTCTTGATAGATTCTACAAGGAGAGATACGGTCAATTTGAGGCAATGAACGGGCCCACTACGAGTTTGCGCGGTCATGCCCTTCAGCCTGACAAACACCCCGGTTACATTTAACGAGTTTGTGTTCAAGGACTTGATCGGAAAATGTATCTACAGTCGAGCAACACAACATTGACGCTAAAAAAGTGATGAAGCTGCTAGAAAGCAGCGAGCTTTATGTCAATGAAAAGAAATCGAAATTTTATTTGTTCGAGGTTCATTACCCTGGATACATAATTAGTGCCGAAAGGCATTTGATTAGATCCCGCCAAATTGGCAAAATTTCTAAATTTGGAGATTCCAGAATCAACGTACGATGGACGGTCATTTGTGGGAATTTGCCAAGCATATTCCACCCACATCGATAGTATCTACGACCTCTCGAAACCTCTCATTGATCTGCTCAAGGGTGTCAAGAGCCGTAGGCAGCGCATCCACATGACTCCATGTGGATTGCGGGCTTTCAAGGACCTCAAGGTTGCTTTATCAGAGGCCCCTTGTTTTGCACTTGCCTCGTGGAATGATCCATTCCAAGTAATTACTGATGCGAGTAACATCGCCATTGGAGCTGTGTTACAGCAGAATGGTCATCGAGTAGCTTACATGTCTCGTAAGCTGATTCCTGCAGAAAGGAACTACTCAATCTATGATCAAGAACTCCTTGCCATGATCCATTCTCTTAAGCATTGGAAACATTTTCTATATGGGCACAATTTTGAGGTTCGCACGAATCATTAGGCTTTTTGCTAGCTTCAGACGATGCCAAGTGTGCAACAATGGGGTGACCGACGGTGCCGTTGGAGCCAGATCTTCCAGCAGTTTGGTGGCATGATTGAGTATCTTCCAAGCAAGGCCAACCCAATGGCCAATGCATTAAGCAAGAAAGGAACAGTTTCCTACATCCAATCCACTCGAATGGAGCTCGTTGGTGTAGGACTAGACGAGATGAAGCACAAGTACGCGGAATCAGATGAATTCCGTACTCGGTGGAAACAGGTATTGGACGCCACAGGACCATGTCATTTCTTGATACGAGATGGTTGGCTTTTCTACGTCTTGAAGTAGTTTGGGACAACTGTTCTCCACAACGCCCATGATGCCATCACTAGTGGACGCAAGAGCATGAACTCAAAGTTGAAGAAAATCGAGAGGCAATTATACTAGCCCAGAATGAGGCGTGACATGTTGACGTATGTGTAACATTGTCCTATTTGTCAAAAGGTGAAGGTGTCGCATGCAAAGAAAGCGGGTTTGTTACAACCATTGCCAATCCCAATGGCCCTTTCCAAGATATCTCTATGGATTTTGTGACAAATTTGCCTCAACACACAATGTTTAACGATTGTTGATCCTTTTGGCAAGTTCATCATTATGCTTAATCCTTGCAAGGCTAATGTGACAACCAAAGAAGTTGCAAAAAAAAGGAAAAAAAGATCCTTCTATTAGTTACCAAGAAAAACATCCATAATGGCTAAGTACAAACTCCACTCCACATGAGGAGCGAGAGTCAAGAAATATAAGAGGAGGGGGGATGCTCTCCTCCTCTGGCTGGCCACTCTAGGAGGAGAAGGCTATCTCATACAATGGGGTTAGGAGGAAACAACCACACAGGTGGTCTATAGTGCCAAGTGGGCTCACCACCACTGTCAGTGAGAAACCAAATCCTCAAGAAGGCCTCTCGACACTTCCATTTGTAGTTTGAGCCACCCTAAAGCTTCCCACATTGTCCACAGAGGATATGAATGTTTCAAGCCAGATGCTCCGGCGGATGAACTCCGCTGGCGAGGTGAGGATGGCTTCGAGGGCTTCACTCCATCGAGCTCTCCAGCTGTGCCATGCAACAATACCGCTGCAAATCTCCCATATCTGGCTAGAACCTAGGTCTAGTGACCAGTAGATGGAACTCAGACTGGCAAATACAAAGGTAAGCGACCTACTGAAGGGCTAGTCCCCCACTCTGCTCCTCATATGACATAACGGCTTCAGCCTCAATGGCTCAACCAATTGTAACCCTCACAAACTATGTGGGAGGGGGGCCGATCCATAGTGAAGATGCACAGAATCTGCTACCAAACGTGCTTAGCCTTCGGTCAATCCCAAAGACAATGACTCTAGGACTCCTAGGGATGCCACACCTCGATCAGACTATAGGCCTACCTCCAATGGCCAGCCAAGTGCCAACCACCAAGCTCCGATGTGCAGCTGCCACAGAAAGAGAGTGATCTTTCATCGCGGCCAAAAAACCATCCTATAGCCTCTTCTAGAAATCTAAGAGAAACTGAGGAGGGAGGCCCTAAGATTGCCAATGTCCTGCTGCTACCCCTCAACCTCTGGCATCTGAACCTACGGCCCAACCATACGGTATAGGCAAAGAAGGGGGTACCAAGAGTCTCCTCGCTATACACCACGTGCAAGTCTTAAGAGTGGTAATCGGCCCTTTGTGAGCCCTTGTCCGGGACAAGTCACCCAGGGATCCATTGTAGAGGGTCATGGTCAGGTGTGCATGTATGATGTCCCACACATGAGGTCAGTGCATGTCCCACACTTTTGTCACCCTCTCGAATGATGTAGAGGTTATTAACGTCTTCCAAAAGACCGAACTCGGCCTATGAGACAAATCAGTGTACCTGTGTGGGGTATCCTCTCTCATCCCAACAAAATGAAAAAGTACTGAACTAAAAGGCTGAATCTGGGTGTGCAATAAGTACAATGAGTGGGGAGGAGGGGATGGAGCTCTACTACTAGGAGAGAGAGAAAGAAAGAAAGAAAGAAAGAAAGATATATTAACGTCTACGAGAGGCCAAAGTCGGCCTATGAGACAAAAAATAATAATACAACTGTGTTCTTCCGGTCATCGGAAGAAAATAAACAAAAGAAAAAGTGTGCATGTGTCTGGATACAACTGTGAATCATCATGGATCGGTGGAGCCCATATACAAACAATATAAGGGGGGTGGGGATGTGGATGGAGTGCTAAGGCAAGATGCATCTCTATATGCTGAAGGGGTAGTACAAGCATGCTATGCAGATCTATGTCTAACTCCATCCAGTGCCATAAGAGCATAGTTGCCACACGTTTTTTGAAACGCGTTTTTGAAACGTGTTTGAAACGTTTCAAAAACGTTTCAAACAAATTTCCAAAAGTTTTTTAAAAGTTTTTTTCAAATTTTTTTTCAGGTGTTTTTTCCAGGTTTTTTTTAGGGGGGTGTCCATAAATTTATGTTTGGTACAGTTTAATGCTAAAATCTACATTCAACTTTCATATACATGAATCATGATACATCATGAATGATGAATCCATGATTCAAATTTCATACTGAATCCTGATTCTTAATACATCATACATGATTACAATTTACATCATACAATGATCATACATGTAACATGAATCATGATACATCATACATGATACATGGCAGTCTTCAGGAATCAGGAATTAGATCATAGATGGCAAAAACCCATATAATTATTAATAGCATAACCAGTTTGAAGTTACAAGTTACAACTTACAACATACTAAGCAACATACTAAGCACTAGTGAATAGTGTCAAATGATAAATCTGAAATCTGAAATACAGATGTCTGTACCGAAAGACCAAATACAAAAACTCTGAAAAAACAAATGGTCTCCAATGTCTGGAGTCTGGACTCTCAACTCTAGACTCAAGTGTCAAGAGTCAAGAGTCACTAGTAGTAACTAGTAACTACTCAGCATCATCCTCCTCTGAGGAATGTGAGTCTGTGTCGTAAGAAGATGAAGCCTCAGCCTCAGCCTCAGCACTCGTAGATGCATGATCTGCTGATGTCGGTGCCCGTGATCGTGTCATAGTAGCTGGTGCCATCATCTCCTCGTATAGCATGGCATAGATGTCGCGCTCCTCAGCAGGGATCTCTGGTACGTCCTTCACTTTCTCTATGTCGATCTTGTCGACATTCACTTGGCGCGGCTCAATGGGATTGCCTTGCTGCTCAATTAAACGGAGGTTGCAATGACAATACACCAACCGTTCTAATTGAGCAGTGGACAATTTGTTCCTCTTCTTTGTATGGAAGAGGGCCCATGTGCTCCAGTTTCTCTCACATGGACCAGAGCTGCAATCCTGTGAGAGGACTCGTAATGCAAGGCGTTTCTGTCAAAAGATAACAGAAAACTTTATAAATAATAAGAAGAAACAACTTATATAAGTTGTAAGTACTAAGTTGTTACTTCAAAGTGCAAACTTATTACATGTAAGTTGTAACTTGTCAGTGGGCACTTACCAGAACTGGAGTACCGATGCCATATTTCTCCCACCAAGAGACTGGCTGAAGCTGAGTCTCTCTCAAAACTGCAGTGGCTCTCCCAAAGGCATGACTCCCATTCCGAAATACTAGGAGCTCATCCTCTAACTTCCTGAGGAGCTGAACATCACCTCCAGTCCAGGTCTGGATGTAAGACTGCCATCCCTCTTCTAGCTCCTCATTGTTGAACTGCTCCTCATTCCGCCATAGTGGGTGTAGTATATGGGCAACCGCATGGATTGGCCTATGAAACCAATCCCATCTACGGTTCCACACCTCCCTGATGTCCTGGATCCTGTTCAACGACACTTGGAAGCATGGAATTAATATCAATGTATAATGTGGCCACTGGCAACTAAAAGAACAACAATGACATACAATGATACATACCTCTCAGCTGATAGTATAGTGCATCGATCTAGGGCCTCTCCAATGCGGTCCATGAACTCATATAAGAGTCCAAGGGTGCTGCCCTCCATGTCCGTAATGCGAAGCACACTATATATAGGCTGAGTGGCCGTGACAAGTGCAAGGGCCTCAGCCCACCAAGTGTCTCGCATTACCGCGCGCACAAATGCTACTGCCTTGGGATGCTCTCTATCATCCCATGCCATCCACTCCTGAGAGACAACAGTGCGGAGTAAACCTGTACGGACCCGCACAAGCCTCTCAACCACAATGAGCATGTAAGCAAACCTGGTGTTTGAGGGCTTCAACAACTCCAAATCACTGTGTGCACGAAACATAGCTAAAACCTTTGGCCTCTTGGTGACAAACTTCACCATGCTCCGAGAAGTACTAAAGAGGTCGGCAATCCACCCAATTTTGGCCACATCCTCTATCAAGAGGTCCAAGCTGTGTGATGCACATGGAGTCCACACTATCTTTGGAAACTCATCCTCTAACATCCTGCCCATAGATACACAATTTGACCCATTATCTGTAACTACCTGCACTATGTTCTCTGGGCCAATCTCTAGCACTGCCTCACGCAAATGTCTCCATATGAATGCTCCAGTAACAACTGTACCTGGAACCGAGGCATCAATGGCACGCAAAAACATTGTGCCCTTACAACAGGACACCAAAATGTTATATACATTTCTCTTTCTCATGTCTGTCCAGCCATCACAAAGCAATGTGCATCCATATTTCTGCCAGGTTGCCTTCAAAGGCTCCATCTCAAGCTCCACTGCCTTCTTCTCCTTCCTTAAGTGGGTTTTGCGAAGGGACTCATAAGATGGACCCTCCCACTCATACCCAATGCGGCTGATAGCTTTAATGGCCTTCTTCCAACGAGGAGTACGCACGACGTGAAATGACAAAGCGCATTGTATAAACAACTTTGTCAATTCACGTGTGGCCTCCTTGACAGCTTGCTTTTGTATGCCTGCTTTAATGCCTGCCCTCTTTAGAGAAGGCACGGTGGGCAATGAAGATCTGTGGGCTACAGGAATGGAGCTAGACCCACCTGCTTGACTCTGCAAATCATCCTCTGTCCTAGCTCTTTTGGACACATCACCTACAGAATCTGTATCCTGTACATCATCATCAATAGGCTGAATTCCCTTTGCTGCTTCATGTTCTCTCTTCCATTGCTGAAGAGACGCTACAACCTCTCTTGGTACTTGACTGCAAGGGCCAATGCCTTCCCCTCTTACTCCTGTAAAATGGGCCTTTACCCTAATAATAGACCCACCTGACACTTTGGCACAAAAATTGCATTTCCACCTTTCTGTGCCTGAACCCCCATATCTGCTCACAGGAGTTACGTGGTTCCACATGGCATCCTTAGCCCGAGGCATGATGAATGAATGAAGAAATTTGGGCAACCTGGCAAGAAATGCCCAAATTTCAAATCTGAAATTTGGTCCAAAATCAGAAAAAATCAGCATTTAGGGTTATTAAAAACCTGAGAAGCAGGGTGCGTAGGGGCCGGAGGAGTAGGCTTGGTGCGTAGGCAAGGTGTGCATGCACCAATGTAGGCAACCTGGCAAAAAATGCCCAAATTTCAAATCTGAAATTTGGTCCAAAATCAGAAAAAATCAGGATTTAGGGTTAGTACAAACCTGTTACCTACGGTGCGTAGGGGCCGGGGGAGAAGGACTGGTGCGTAGGTAGGGGTGCAAGCAAACCTGGAAGACTTCAAAGGCTGGAAACGTCTCTTTCAAGCGTCACTTTCAAAACTGAAATGCCAGGAGATACTGCATCGTACGTTTTCTATCATAAAAAAAAACTGGCCCAGCAAAAAAACGCGTTTCAAACGTTTGAAACGTTTGCACGTTTCAAACGAGTAGCCTAAAGTTTGAAACGCGTTTTTTTGCAACTATGCATAAGAGGGATATAAGATATCATACATCGCCGATGCTGAGGCTGTGAATGGCATGAACATGTACCCTGAGTCTGAATGAAAGCGAGCTAGCCTCTCCTGTGTCTCCATCTGGTGTCTCATTCGGATAGCTGCTATCTCTCGGTGACGGAGTCGGGGTGCTCTATATCCAGTCTGTCTAGGTCTCCTCCTGGCTCTCAATTCCTCTGCTCTCTGTGCGGTCACCCCACGTGGTACATCAGCTGGCACTGGCATAGCTCTCTGGAAGAAATCTGTGAGCTGGGACTGTCTCCCACCCCTAGTGGGAGCGGGTGTCTGGAGGAGTCTCTCTCGAGAACTATGAAGCTCTAGTAGTAGTCTGCCAAGCTGTCGCTGGTCCGAGGCCTCCATCAGCTGATGTAGTGAAGAGAGCTCCTCAAACAATCCCGCATATCTATCTCTGACCCCCTGGTGGGCTCTACATCTACATACAAAGTGATCCTCAGTCTCCACCTCCTCGCGGCACAATCTGCATATCCGCTCAGCTCTAGGAACCCGTGCCGCTCTCCCAGCCTCTATCTCTAGCTGATGTGATGAGACTCGTAGCTGTCCAATAGCAACGCGAGAGCTGTGTGGCATGTATACATCCATGTACCGCGGTCGATGTATAAACCCATCCCCTGAGATGCTCATAAAGTGGTCTCTGTAGTACAGCATCTTCGGTGGTAGTGGGCTCTCTGGTGCTATCCATGTCTCCTGTATGTAGTGCTGCCATATGTCCTGTCTCATCACTCTGTTCCTCTCATTGAGAGAGAGGTAACCCCGTGGAGCAGACTGATCATACTGAAAAGGTGGCAACCGCTCAAGGTCTATACCATGATGTGAGAACCACTGTAGCATCTGTGCATACCAAGATCCAGTGTGTCCAGCCTCGGCCAGCTGTCTGGATGCCTCAAAAGCTCGGCGGGATAATCTCTCCATGGGCATCTCCCTCATCCTGTATATAAAGGAGATCGTCTGGAACAATGCCTCCACTGCCATAGGTGGTGCAGCAAACTCAGCTCGAACAATGTCGTGCGGGACGGATGGTTTGCTGCGTATCATCCTCGAGAGCATCAAGATCTGTGGTCTCTCCAGCTGTACCCATGTGGAGGCTGCAAGCCCTGGTGCCCAAACCGCTGCTGCATACATCAAGGCTGGTGTCACTAATGTATCAAAGAGCCACCCCTTTGTGCGGGGTTCCTGAAAATGTGCCTGATAACACTGACGCTCAAGGCCAGCAAGAGCTGCATACCCCCGGGTCACTCTGTCTCGGACTGCCTGAGCCATGGAGAAGCGTCCAGCTGAGCTAGTAAATGTGATGCCAAGGTAAACATAAGAGCTCACCACCTCGACCCGCCCTCCTGCTAATGTGAGAGTAGTGTGGCTCCTGACAGCGGGTGAAGTGTGGAAGATCATAACCTTGGTTTTCCCAAGGTTCACTGTGAGCCCCTGCTGTGCGCAGAAGTCATCAAGAGCCACAAGGTGTCTTTGAAGCCCAACCTGCGTATCAGATACCAAGATGATGTCATCAGCATAAAGCATAACATGGACAGTAATACCTGATAGCTCAACCCCAGAGCCTCCTCCCTGTGTGATGTAGTCGACCACCTCCTCAATATAGAGCCCAAAGAGCGTGGGGGAGAGCGGGCACCCCTGCTTCACACCAATGGTGCTAGCAACTGTGTCGGACAAGCCTCCTGGGCATCGGACTCTCCCAAAGACCTGCTCGTATAGCCTGTATATGCCCCACATCATGTCTGAAGCTATGCCTAGTGTCTGTAGTCGCCGAAAGAGGCGCTCTCTGGGCACAGTATCAAATGCCTTGCGGAAATCCACAAAGCAACAATAGAGCTGTTGCCTCCGTGCCTTGGCTTGATCAATCAGGCACCTCAATGTAAAAATGTGGTCGATGGTCGAGAAGGCTCGACGGAAGCCTGCCTGGCCTGCTGCTCTCAATCTCCCAACCTCTGCATGAGTGCTCAGCTCTGCCTCCAAAACTGCCCCGTATAGTTTGGCCAATATATGGCCAATCATGATGGTCCTGTAGTTCCCGGGGTCTAGTACATCTCCCGCTTTATGGATCGGCACAATAGTGTGCATCGTCCACTCAGCCGGAAACCCCTCGGACAGAGCTCTGTTGAAGAGATGAGCAAGAAATGGTGCCAATGTATCAATGGCATAGATGAGATGCTCTCCCTGTAATCCTGTATGATCTATTGCCCGTCCATGTTGGAGTCGGCATATGGCCCTCCTAACCATAGGTGGGGTGAAGAAGGTGGAGACTGTGGGGCATGGCTCTGTGGGCTGTGGTATAGGGGGCTGTGCAGGCACATCATAAAGTCTCTCTGCATATGTCTGCCAGGTCTGAGGATCGGCAATAGGTGTGGGAGGACGGGGCTCTCTGAGTCTCCTCCAAGCAGCAGCAACATCTCTGCTCATGAGCATGTGATATGTGTCCCAGTACTGAGCCTCCTCATAAGCTCGCCGCTTACGGCGGGTGAGAGTATGCATCCTCCTGCCTGCCTGCCTCCGGGTGATCTCTCCGCGAGCCCTCTGCACTCGGAGACTGCGGTAAAGGTTTCTGCACTCATCATCATACCATCGGTTCTGGGGCATGCTCCCAGATGTAGGTGGCCGTCCTGTCTGTATGTGGTATGGGAAACTCCTCGCGGCTGCGGAGTGAAGTACATGTGAGAGCTGGGAGGTGAGCATGGCCATGGGTGCCGATGGGTCTAAGGCAAATAGCTGATCATGAACATGATAGTTGTACACCTCGGCTAGATCCTGAGTGAAGTGAAAAATAGTGCGTGGTGGCTGTATGATGGGTGGGTGGGTCTCCAATAAGCTCCTGAAAGTGAGGGATAGGTATGTATGATCCGCCCCAATGGGGCATGGTGGTACGGTGAAGTGAGACACCATATCTGCTGCCTCCCGGGATCCCATCACATAATCCACTGTACTACTGCCGCCTCCCACTGGAAAGCAAGTCAACCCACCTGAATCTGGCCACTGAGTCATCCCATTATAAATAACGAGATGGTGTCGGGCCCCAAGCTCCAACAGATGTTGCCCATATCCAGTGCAGTCAGCTCCTCCGTCAGCAGAGATCCGAGTGGTCCCTGTATCCTCTGTAGCTAGCGGCTCTAGTCTCGAGGGATCCTCAAAGTCATAGATCTCGCACTGTCTGCTCTGAGTCCGTGCATTGAAGTCCCCCATCAAGAAGACTTCTCCCAGTGTCGAATAGTGTAAGATCTCCTCAGATAAGACAGAGTATGGAGACTCACTAGCCTCTCCTCCACCCGGCTCCTCGGTGGTGGCAAACCGCGACCCCTTCGGAGGAAAGTAGCAAAGGGCGATATAAATCCATCTGGTCGCCGAGAGGCGTAAGCTAATCCACATGTATCTCGCCTCCGAGTCTCGTGCTACGACTCGAACATGCTCATGTAACCCATGCCTGAAAAGCACTGCAATACCTCCTGAACCTCGGGAGGTGGCCTGTCTCATCCCCTGTCGGTGAGCTGACTCCCACTGATAACCCTCAACCCGTGGTAAGCCCCTCTCCGGGCTCTCATGTGTCTCTGTCAACAAGATGATATCCCGGCCCTCCATCACCTCCTCAAGTCTCCCTGGATGTGTCCATAGGACTCCATTACAGTTCCAGATTGCTATGTGTATCTCAACCGTCCTTCGAGGGACAGGAGTCACTCCGAAAGGGGTAGTCCACCGGCATCTAAAAACCAACCACATGAGCGAGAAAATTTTCTGGTTTTCTTTGCTGAATCTTTGTCCTTGAAGTAGGCTCTGATACCACTGTAATGTGCGGAAGCTTCGGAGAAGGATCGGTACTTCAAAACTCAGAAATCAGCACTCTTTTCACGACGGAAATTAACGCACAAACTAAAAGGAGATGTGCAGAAAATAGAGAGAGAAGGGGGAGATGGAGAGGACACAGTATTGGGTCCCAATTACCCTCTGTAGGGCCCCCACCACGGATGGTGTATTTGTTTTATTAGAATGATGTAAATCTGAAAACAAATACAGAAAACTTGACCTTTTCTTGGCTGGGAAATCCCTGCCCTTGACCTCCAGAAGTTCACCCCTTTGCTTGGCAATCTCCTTGGCTTGACTGGCCCTTGATTGGCTTGAGCACTTGGTGAAAACTGAGATGAACGATGGGATTATGGCCTCCACTATTTATACTCCTCCTCAGGAGCAATCGGCCAGCTGAAAAACAAGGAATGTCCCACGACTGGTGAAAATTCAGCAATAAATGCTGAATTAAATCCCAAAAAATACTGCCTTTTTTTCCTAACAAGCTGAAAGTGATGCGCCTGCTTCTGATTGACTGGACACAACTTTTGTCCACAATCCCAGGGCTGGGCAGCCTGTATGGGCTGCCCCATACATGCCCTACAGCCATATAAAGGCTGTAATCTCCTGGAGATTGCCTTATCTGTGTCCTAGGGCTGTCCTACAGCCCCTCCATGGCTGGTGGGTTCAGCCTGGGCCTTCCTGGCCCTCATGGGGGTGGTTCTACACCATTCCCATGCCCACACTCAGATCCGGGGTAGCCCTATGGGCTGGCCCCTTGTCCTAAACATAATCTACTCAGTGATCTGGCATCCGGTACCGTACTAGATACACAAAACCACTAACATCATTCTAGAGGGAGACTCACAGCGCGGACTGGCACTGTTTCATGTGCAGGACAATGCACACCTGACCTTGGACTCATGTGCAGGACAATGCACACCTGACCTCGGACGACTGAGATGGATCCCTGGCTGACTCGTCCCGGACTGGGCTCACATGGGACCAGTTCACCATCCCAGGTCCTGCACCTTCTGTACAGAAATGTCTACGTGGCATCCAAGTGCAGGATGCACGTGACATAGTCCATCTTTTGAGGACAGATTTGCCACGTGCTTACATCGAGCTTGGGATCATCTCACGCCGGCCCTTAGACAGATAGCTCCAGTTACCTCAGAGGAGCGGCTTCGGCAGCCTTTGGTCTGGAACCCAGATCCATCTACCCAGTGGCCACATGTTGGGGGCCCGACCGCATGTATCATGGGGCACCTTGAGCATGGGACCAGCCAGGTCTCTTGGAGATTGGATCGCACACACCCGAAGGTGCAGGAGAGAGGTCTGACAGGGGTCCGCGGTAGAGATAGGCTCAGCATCGACATCGACTCAAGGAGTGGTTGACTCCTATCCCAGACCCGACCCCCCCAAGATGGCTAGGCATGTTTACCAGACATGATATTCTCGTGGCAATCCACAAGGCAGATGAGGGTAGTGGTCTGCTCACTTTTTCTATTGGATCCCATGGCAGACTAGAGAGATCTGAGCTCCCCTTAGAGAATTTCAATGATTGCACTGTGCAGAGGGTGAGGGTGATTGGTTTTCAGGCACGAGTGACACATAGACCCAGCACTGACCAAGGTGGCTAGGGAGAGATTCTGGCAGCTATGGATATGGGAGTGCCGACCTCTCACGTGCCTACAGTGGAACCCGAGAGAGTGGATTTGGCATGACCCAACGGATCAGGAGGAGACTTTGGATGCCCCCTTCATTGCATACACAACGCAGCTACGCCGCAGGATCCAAATGCCAGAGATAGATGGCAGACCGGCAAAAGTAGCAGCACATTGGCAATCACAGCGCTTCCTTTTAGATTTCTGAACGACACTTTGGAACAACTTTCGGCCAGGAAAGATCGCCCTCTTTCTTTGGTGGATGGCACACAAGAGTTTGGCGGTCGGTACTTGGCTGGCAACTGGAGGTCGGTCAGCAGGCTTGCCCACGGTGCGGCTACCCTCAGGTCCAAGAGATATAGGTAATTCAAGTTGTAGGAGTTGATTGTGAGCCCAAAGATCCATGTTGGTCAAGGAATTCACAATCTATGGTGGGTTGGTTGCTGGGTTGGGCTTTGGAGTAGAAGCATCGATGAACCGCCAAAGATCAAGACCCACCAAAAGGATAAAGATGGCATCCTTCCCCTAGGGATAATTTGAGCCATTTACTGACGATCTAGTTAGTCCGCGATAGGGAGGCAGCTCTCCAGAAGAAAACGCAACCTGTAGATGAAAAACGCAGCCCACCTCCTTTGGGAAGAAACAAATATAGGTGCTGTCCAGCAAATCCTCAATCTTGAACCCACTCTGATACCATGACAAAGTGCCAAACAATGAAAGAGAACTGAAGTTCTCAAATACAAGATGAATAGGAACTGAAGGAAGATCATATACACCAAAAGGTGGTTACAAAGCTGGAGTAGGCAGCACGAGGCACACCGTAGGTGCAGCCAAGATCCCAAAATATGCGGAAAATGAGATAATACAACTAAGGGCAAAGCCCATGTTTATAAAGCACCTAGAGAGCCCAATCGGCTAGCATAAAGCAGGCCAACTGCAAAATAAATTGGAACATGCCAAAAAAAGGTGCCAAAAATGTGGAAAAAATACATTAAAATATGGGAAAATTTCCCAGGTTGGGGGAGCTCCTCCAGAGGTGCAGAATCAGCGGGGAAGCACCCAAAATAGTGGAGATGACCCCTCCAACAACTATCGACATCTCTAGACTTCTTGTATCACCCATGATGGGCATCCTGGATGTGCCCTTGCCTGGCATACGGGGTTGATTGACTATTTTTATTCAACTCTCCCATATCCCAGCACTTATTGTACCCTATACCTGGTATAGTAGGACCTAGATTTTTCATCATGTATAATCTCAAGAGTTTGAGATCTTAGCTTTTAGTTTCCAGTTGCTCTTCAACCCCGGATTCAGGAGATCCTGGCCCGCCATCGAGCAGCCTCATCCTCACAACAGACTATCAACATCTCTAGCCTTCTTGTATCACCCATGATGGAGATCCTGGATGGGCCCTTGCCTAGCATACAGGGTTGATTGACTGTTTTTATTCAGCTCTCCCATATCCCATCACTTATTGTACCCTATACGTGGCATAGTAGAATCTAGATTTTTCTTCTTGTATAATCTCAGAGTCTGAGATCTTAGCTTTCAGTTTTCAGTTTTAGTTTACTGTTGTTTTTTCTTATTTCATCCATGATGAGATTTCATGGACACTATGTACACATCATTTTGGTCTCGTAGACCCTTTGGGTCTTTTGAAGACGGTAATATAACTTTCTTTCTCTCTCTCTCTCTCTCTCTCAGCCACCCATGCCGACACCACCGCATCAACATCAACTCATACCAGACGTACACACGGGCCATATTTGCATCCCGGAGGAGTCCAAAGTGGGCACGCCTACTCCATCCTACCCCCAACTCGGAGCACCAAGGATCTCCACCACACAGACAAATCCACGATGCCATGACATACCCTTAGGCACGTTTCAGTTTTCAGTTTTCACATCCTTTTTTTAGTTTTTCCATGGCACTGTATACCCATGGTATCATTGTACTATTCATGGTCTCATAGGCCCTTCGGGTCTTTTGTAGACTTAATAGATCTCTCTCTCTCTCTCTCTCTCTCTCTCTCCCTCTCTCTCCCTTGCCACAACTGAGCTTCACTAGCAAAAATACAATTTTGCATCAAGCTTTTAGTATGATCATATGACTCAAGAGAGTGGAAGTGAAGTCTCGATTTATTGTTTGTGATGGAAACTGACCTGCTCAAGGAAAATCTTCTCAAGAATTTGAGCTGCCTGTATTGTCTGCAACAAAGCCTTCAAGTCTCCATTGCTCAACGTTGTCAGCTGCTTCAGCAATTTGCATGCTTGTCAGATTAATTCTAAATGCATACATGAAACGTTAGCAAACAATCTAAGAATATTGAGGAATATTTAGAACATGATCTAGCCCAGTAATGTTCTTAAGACACAAACACAAAGAGACTATATTTTCAGCACCGACATAAAATCCTTCAGAGGTGACTACTTATAGTGGCCGAATACAATACAAGTCTGAGGCAACAAAAAATGTGCTGGACCTGTGAGAGATAGGAAGGAGAGAAACTCGCCTAGGCCTCTCAACTCGTTGCCAATCCTCATTGGATAAATTTGGCCCCCAGAAGGCTGCTCTATACATCAAGGCAAGTGTTATAGGGGTGTCAAAAAGCCAACCCTTCGTCCAAGGCTCCTAGAAATGTGCCAGGAAGCACTACCACTCAAGTAAGCTCAAGGTTCCACATCCCTATGTCAGTCTGCCATGTGTTGCCGGAAGCATGGTGAAGCGTGAACCACTTAGAGTGACACCAAGGTAGACATAGCATGAGACAATCTCCACAGGATCCCCTTTGTATGTGAAGCTCAATCTGAATGTGAGGAGCATGAGGTATTAAAGACCATTACCTTGGTTTTACCATGATTAACAGTGAGGTCCCGCTGAGTCAAAATCTTGTAAGGCATTGAAATGTCTTTGAAGCCCCTCAGCTGAATCTCAAGAGGAGGATGGCATAAAGTAGTAGGGGGATCGATATACCTACCGATATGGGACCAGCCCTGCCTAATTTGTCAATGAAGCTCGAGATCTCATCAATGTAGAGGCCAAAAACAGTGGGTCATAGAAGGCAGCCCTGTTTCACCCCAATAGTGCTTGAAACCTCCTATGATATATCTCCTAAGGTCATCCAGTGACGGACTCAGAGGGCGATCATGCTCCAAACCATGTCAGATGGGACTCCTATCTCCTGTAGACGCTGTAGGAGGCGGGCTCGGTGTACAGTGTCAAAAGCTTTGTGCAAATCCACAAAGCAACAGTAAATCCTCTGATGTCGTGCTGTACCCTCCTCGATGATGGCACAAAGGGTGAAGATGCGGTCAAGGGTAGAGTGGCTCCTCTGAAAGCCTGCATGTCCTAAGGCTCTGCATCCCTGTCTCTCTGCGAATGAAATGAGCTCCGCCTCTAGCACCGATCCATAGAGTTTGGCCAATGTGTGGCCAATCATGACGGTCCTATAATTATTAGCTTCAAATGGTTCTCTGGCTTTGAGGATGGTGGTGATGGTGTTAGCGGACCAAGACGGTGGAAATCCTTCACAAAGGGCTCTATTGAACATGTAGGCTGGAAGAGGGCGCAAGGGTATCATCGGCATGTGAGATGTACTCAGCAATGAGTGCCTCGTGATCCTCGGCCCGCCCATTATGTATCCTACAGATAGCCTTGAGGACCATGTCCTTTGTGAAGAAGGTGGATGTTGAGAAATCTATTGCGCCTGGCACTTCATGATTCCCCCAATCCGTACCTCATGCTTAAAACGGGGGGGGAGAGAAAGAAAAAAGGTTATATTAATCGTCCTCAAAAGACCCAGTGGGTCTATGAGACCAAAAGCGATACAATAGTGTCTTTTAGTCTCATCATGGTACAAAAGAAAACAAAGACTAGAGCTATGAGCTAGGAATGTCAAATCCGAGCCATATGATACAAGTGGGACCATCATCATCATACAACCTATGGAGCTAACCCCCCGGTAGGGGGAGAGGGCCATCAAGGATATCAAGCATGGGGTTAGCATGTAGAAGGCTCTGTAGATCCATTGGGCATGGGAAGGTGGCTCTCTACCTCTCCAAAATCTCCTCGAGCTCAGGATGATGTTTCTGTTTCTGTCAAGGTCCAAGGAGTCTGGGACGTCCGGCTCGCTATAGTGCCGTGGTCTGGTCTAGCACCGTGCCACCAGAGTGGGGTCTAGCGGGGGGGGGGGGGGTTCAGGCACTCGAGAATCTGTGGCTCAGTGAGGCTGTGGGCATGTCATCCATGATTGGTGTGGCATTCTCTTATGGTCGGAAGAACTCAGTGATGGTCGCTTGGTCCGGGATGGATGTCTCCCATGGGGTTTCGACTCCCTAATCAATTAGTCTATGCGGCAATGAAGCTCTAGTAGGAAGAGGCTTAGGCATCGCTAATCTGGGTAATCCATGACCCTCGATAAAGGTCCAAACCCCTCTCAGAAGAGCGGTGGAATGTCCCTCGAATCTCATAATATACGGTGCACCTGCAAATGAAGTGCTCCTCTAACTCGACCTCCCGTTGGCACATAGTGCATATCCTCTCCTCACAAGGTATCTCCATGGCACTCCCTATCTCTATCCTCACATGGTGCGATGACACCTACGATTTGCCCACTAGAATCCGCATGGCATGTGACATTTATATCAAGCATGGGGCTAATGAGTATGGCCGAGAGGTCTCTCTCAGCTACGTCACGTGGAAAGGTAGCTCGATGGCGATGGAGCATGTCATGGATTTGGAGCTGATGAGGGGATCGTGGCCAACGTCCATGGGGCAGGAGGTGTCACGCACGTTGGAATGCAGAGGCCCAATCTAAGGTAACTCTTCTCGCACGAGGTTAGTCCGAAGAAGCCCAAGGTGGGTCCACGGGATCCATTGTATGAGTGTCCTCCTCTTGGGTCTAAAAGAAGCTAGTGAGGAAGGGGTTGGGGTGGCTGGGGCCGAAGCTCTCTCAAGAAAGTGTCCCTATGTCTCCGAAACTTGTGCAGGATGAGCCCTGGCAACGCTAGTCTGGAAAGTCAGTGATCATGGAGAGTGGGCCAAATCCCTCATGGAACACACAATGGAACCTCCTACGGATCTCATAGTGTACTGGGTAACAACTTACGTAATGCTCCTCTGTCTCAACCTCTTTTGGCATAATCGACATATCCTCTCCTCCCTAGGTCTCCGAATGAGACCCCCGGCTCTGAAGATGTGCTCAACTTTTCCTGTCCCCACTCTGAGGCAGTGGAATGAAACCCGTATCTGGCCAATCATAATCCACATGGCAGGAGACGTGTGAACACTTAGTTAGCCCGGCTGCGCATGAATCCATCCTCAATGATCATGAGGAAGTGATCTCTGTAGAAGTGCATCTTCGATGGGAGCTCCAAAGGTGTGATCCATGTGCAGTGGGTGTAGAGGCTGAGAAGATTTAACCAGATAATCCAATTGGTATCCTCATGAGAGAGCTGGAGAAAACGGGAGCCCAAACTGTTCTGAAGGGGTGGGAGGCAGTCCATGTCAAGCCCATGTCCTGAGAACCAAGTGCATACCATAATCCAAGGTAGCCCTCGAGTGCTAGCTGTCTCAAGGACTCCAGGGAAAGCCTTGGGTACCTATGGGGATCCATGTGACTGATACGATGGAGGTATGTGACACTCTAGAAGAGTGCATCCACTACAATCGAGGTTGCAGCAAACTCTGCCCGGATAATCTAGTGCAGAACAGATGGTTTGTTGCGGATCATACAAGAGAACATCATGACCTAGGGCCTCTCAACTCCCTACCAATCCTCATCCGATAAATCTAGCCCCCCAGATGGCTGCTCCATACATCAAGGCTGATGTGACGACGGTGTTAAAAAGCTAACCCTTCATCTTGGGCTCCTGAAATGTGCCTGGAGGCACTACCGCTCAAGTAAACTCAAGGCTGCATATCCTCATGTCACTCTGGTATGTGTGGTTTTGCCAAGGTTAACAGTGAGGCCCCACTAAGTGTAAAAGTCCTGAGTTACATAAAAAAATGGAAATGCTAGGTACTAAAAATGAAAAGCTAAAGTTGGGACTAGAACTGAGAGCGTATAGCTCTCTACCCTCATCCTAATATATCCCTCATCGGGAGCTGTTGCATGATGATCAGGGTGGTGGGACTGAGCTAGCAAGAGAAGGTCCTCCTATGATGGGAGATGATGGCTGCGATCTGCCTGAAGTATCAAAGTCGTGGGCGAGGCCATCGTGCTTTGCAAAGCTCAGTGGCTTTGTCTAATCACACTCCTCTCGATCGGGCTCAAACTGTAGAGTGGGGGCTGTTGTTGAGGTCTCTGCATGGGATCCAAATGGAGGGGGGGGCTGCTCTAAAAGTCTCTGCCTGGAAGAAGTTTGTAAGTGCCCTCTGCCTCCGTCCCCTCGCTCTGTTGTTGGCCTGTGGTGTAGTAGGGGACTCTCTGTGTCTGCGGAGCTCCAAGAGGAAGAGTCCTAGGCATCCCTCATCATGGTAGTCCATGACCCTAGAAAGTGGACCAAATCCATCACAGAACAGAAAATGGAATTTCACCCTGATCTCGTAGTATACCGGACACCTACATATGTAATGCTCCTCTGTCTCAGCCTCTGTGTGACACAGTTCACATATCCGATCTGCTTGTGCAATCCTCATTGGTTCATATCTGGCTGTCTCTATCCGCAGCTGATGGATGTACGGATCTGGCCGATCACATACCTCACTCCAAAAGATAGGTGTGCATGCATGTATCTCGGCCGTGTGACGGAACGAGAAGGACTTACGATGGTCTATGGCATGAATAAGTACTATCATTATCTGTCGGAGAATAAATTTGTATTCTTCGTAGACCATCAGACACTTCTCTACCTGGTCAATAAGCCTTCCACTACCAGAAGGATAACCAAATGGCTCTTGATCCTTCAAGAGTTTGATTTCACAATGTGACCATGCAGAAAGGCTCACAGCATGTGCATGCCGATCACTTGTTGGCATCCCCCAATGGAGAACCACTGGTCGGAGTAGAGGATGCCCAACGCAAATACATTGGGGTTAGGCATGGCTGAAGGCAGCCGGGAGAGGGAGGAGCGTAGGGAGCAGCAGAAGGGAAACGTGCAAGGAGAAGAGGGAGCGGGGTGGGGGGTGCACAGTGCACTTAGCTAGCAATGACTTGTAGCTCTCGGTGGGAATGTTGTGAGAATACTATTCTACTATGAGAACTGTTATTGGGCAAACATTTCTAATCCTAAATGATTATTGAACAATCTTTTCCATGTTTTGTATTTTTCTATTCATAATTATAGAAGTCTCATTTCTTGCAAAAAAAGAGCTATATGCCATTGTCTATGCATTAAAGCAGTGGGGGAAGCTTCAGGGCCGATCGGATAGCATGCCTAGACGGCACAAGGCCTTCTTCTGCACATGGCCAGGCCCCTTTCTCTTTGAGTGGGCTGGCAAGATCGCTTGGTATTACAGGCCCCCCCCTGTGCCTCCCCCCCACCCCCCCCATGAGTTAGTTTCCCTCCAAGAGCAGCCAGCCATGGAGGAAGCCACCCTCCTCGCTTTCTTTTGCCTCTTATGAGGGTTCCGAACACGTACACTTAGCCTATGGATGCTTTTTTTTTAACTAATAGAAGAATCTCTTTCTCAGAAAAACAAAAATTCAAAGATGTGCATAGGCTAATGCCCAGACCAAAAACATAGTAAAAATATACATGTTAAATTGTCAAGTCCTTACTATCCATTGTATAACACGTCAATGCATCAATTAAAACAACAAGAATTTACCTTTGCTGTTAGCTCAACAGAAGCATAACGTTCCATCTGCCTTTGAATAGATAACTGTCTCTTGAGAGGATTTGATTCATACCTAATGCATTCAATTTCAAAGAAAATTACAAACACGATCTCCAAAAAATGCTTTACAAGAACATAAAGAAAGACATTGCATTTAATCTAGTAATTGGTAGAAGTGACAAATTAAGGGCAACAAGGCTTTTAATAGCAATACTTTGACCAGCATCACAAGAAGAAACACAAATAGAGACAACTAGTTTTCTTGAACCACCTCTATAAGAGACTACTGTCACATATGAACATAAGTAGTTGACGCAATTGATATCCCCACAAAAGCATTTTAACCAGAAGTCTAGGACTACAGCTTTTTTTGTTTTTTTTCAGGAAAGAGACTTCTATTAAGTATGAACAAACATACAATAATCACGGCTATAAGCCGGAATAGAATAGAATCACCCCAATATGTAAGGTGATTTCAACCACTGAGGAGCATCATGATGCCATGAGAGACATGTGGGACTAGAGGAAAAGAAAATGCTATGGTCCCACTCCCGCATAAATACAACACACCTTGCCTACGCGGAATGAGAGGACCCCTGAATACGAGCCCAAGTAGCCCCATGAGATTATGGATGATATCACACCATGTAGTACTAATGCACTAAGACCCAAAAATCTGGACACCCTCAATAGTCTCCATGCATCTAGCTTTCCATATCTACCATGTTGTAATACTGGCAACAATCTCCCAACTGGTGTCAATCCTTTGTCTGGGGGGTGTATAATCAGAGTAAGGGACATCCTGCGCTAAACCATGCTAAGCAATACCTCTACGAATGAAAATAGCAGAGTTTGTACCACTGCCCTCGTAGAAAAGCTACGGACCAGACTGGGAAAGCCAAGCAACTGTCCCCCTCCAGGTCACATGCATGGCGTGGCCACTCAATTTACCCATGAGTTGGAACTTGGGCTATAGACCCCCAAATATGCTGTGCAGTGCTGCATCCCCATAAACGATGTTGTACAGTCTCAGAATCTGCCCCACATCTCGGGTAGATAGGTGCTACACCGAAAACCGATCTCCGCTGATTGGTGGGGAGACAACCATGTAAAACTAACCAAAAGAAATGAGAGATCTGGCTGTTGGAAATAAGTGCACACTAGGTGTACTATTTCTCTAGTCTAGTTTCAGTTGAGTCTTTGTGTCTTGAGTCTAGTGCCATGTGGCACCTCTATAATTGTCCCATAAGTCAATCTACTCTATCTTGTACTTCTCACCTATATATTGTGGGTGTCACATCAATGAAAGTATCAATCTTGTGTCTTGTCTACACTCATCTCAAGGTAACTCTTTGTCTTTCATTTGTGTTCTTGTTTCATTTCTAGTTTGCTCTTGCTTTCATATTTCCTACATGGTATCAGAGCAGGTTTATCCTGGCTCCCCTCATCTTTGCCCTTGTTTCCTGTGAGCGACTGCCCCTCTTCTTGCTGCAGTCACTTGGTTCAGAACAGGCCGCCGCCTTTGCTGTTGGCCGCCGCTTAGCTGGGAGCTGCCTCACGTTTTTTTCTGTATTTCACTGTTTCTATATGTTCGCTTCTGTCCTCTAGTATTGCACATGCAGCTCGTCATATCAGTAAGCAACCCGCCGGCCTGAATTTTCTGTCCGCCCACTTTCTTGCTGTCCACCCTGTTCAGGCTCATACAGCCCGCTGTACTGTTCTCCTTTGGCTGCCTTCTTCATCGACTCAAGGGTGCGCATCATCTAGAAGAAGCTGCAGATCGACTTTCCTCCTAACGAGCTATTTGCTGCATTCAGTTCTGCCATCGCTTCCTCTTGAAGAGTCTACAAGGTACTGTGCATTGTCTCCTTCAGTTTGCTGGTCAGTCCTTTTCTTATCCTCATATCTGCAAACTGCTAGTTCCTCATGCTTCGATGGGCTGTCACATGCTATGGCCTTGACAAGTGGTGAGAGAGCCGGCTTCTAAAAACAGTTTGGATCTCTTCTCTCATTCATTTCTGCAATCTTGTAAGGGAATAGACACTGCCCTTGCATTTTAGCAAGAGGTAAGACCTTCCCACATGGCCTCTTCTACTCATTCTCTCATGTCTATCGACAAATTCAATGGGTCCAACTTTCATACTTGGCAAATCAAAATCAAGTGCCATCTTATGAAAGAAAGTCTTTGGGACGTTGTTCACCATGCTGCTCCCGAAGATTCCGACATTGAGCAAGTTATCACTTATGCTCCCACTGCCAAGAATGACAAAGCCTATGCTATCATCTTGCTCGGTCTTGGAGATGATTACATTCATCACATCTCCGACATACAGTCTGCTTCTCGAGCATGGATCACTTTGGATACCCTTTTTGGACCCCGCTCTAAAAACTCTAAGATTGCACTTATGATCTCATTCTTTGATCTATATATGCAGGAGGGAGCTACTATAGCCTCTCATGTCAATTATTTTCGCAGTCTTATGGTTCAGCTTGCATCAGTGAAGTCCCCCATCTCCGAAGATATTGCTATTGCTGTGCTTCTCAAAAGCTTACCTGACACCTATGCTACTCTTGTCACTACCTTCAAGTATCACAATAATCCTACTCTTGAAGGTATCATCAATGCTCTCCAAGAAGAGGAAAGAACAAAACAACAAAAGGTAACTGACACTGCATTTTTAGCAAAGAAACGAGGTTCTAAGGTAAGAAAGCCTTGCACCCATTGTGGAAAAACTAATCATATGGAGAAGGACTGCTTCAAGGCTCATCCATGCACCATTTGTGGCCGTGATAATCACCGGGAGAAGGACTGCTACTCTAAAACCTCTACATCAGCCCCTGCATCTACCTCAGCCCATGTTGCTGCAGCATCTCAATCAGCAGATCTTGCTGTTCATTCCTCACATGATGAGGAGTGGGCTTTCTGATTACTTCACCTTTCTTGTCTACCACTTTGACCACCGATGATGTAGGTCAAGGGGTTCTAGTGTCTTACTCATTATGCTTTTTGACCTCTCTCTTGTCCCTATCCAAGAGGCAGAGATTGCCCTTGACGAGGGGATGTCTTCAAGGTCCATCTGTTTGTCTACAGTCAGGTCTACAGTCAGTCTTCTGTCTATCTAGTCTTGTCTGTCTGTCTATTTGTCTATCAATCTGACTGTGTCTTGTTTTAGATCCACTCTTGTCCCTACCCTTGTGGACCCATATGAGGATATCACTTGAGGAGGGGTGTCTCAGGATCTTTTGTCTCTCATGTCTTGTCTCTCAGTCTATCAGTCTTTATGTCCGTCTTCTAGTCTTGTCCATCTTGTCTTCTAGCTTGTCTCTCAATCCTTGTCTAGTCTCTCTGTCTTTGTCTTATCTTTTGTCATGTCATAGTCTTGTCTTTTTGTCTTCCTCCTAGCGTCCACTTAAGGAGGGTGTTGGAAATAAGTGCACACTAGGTGTACTATTTCTCTAGTCTAGTTTCAGTTGAGTCTTTGTGTCTTGAGTCTAGTGCCATGTGGCACCTCTATAATTGTCCCATAAGTCAATCTAGTCTATCTTGTACTTCTCACCTATATATTGTGGGTGTCACATCAATGAAAGTATCAATCTTGTCTCTTGTCTACACTCATCTCAAGGTAACTCTTTGTCTTTCATTTGTGTTCTTGTTTCATTTCTAGTTTGCTCTTGCTTTCATATTTCCTACAAGGCTCCTTCTATATGAATGCCAAAGCCTAAGCCAATATCTGCGTTGTATCATTGGAGAGATATCATAGCTCTCCCAATGAGGCTTGAGAGTAAGGATCCTATGCATCTATTGAGTGAGGAGAAGCCTGGCATTCTGGACCATGAAACTGAAAAAGGGAAGGCTTTTCAATGGATCAAAGGCATCAAGCCACTCCCACTCTCCTAGATCGAAGGCATCTGATACGACCGCCACCATACAACCACAAACACCAAGAGCCTTGAGTCACTATCTGAGGAGAAGGATCAATGAACCAATGCTTCCCCGAACGACCAACACTCCTCACTGGACTAAGCCTAGTATCTAGGATGATTCCCTCCATGCTACATCTCCTCAATCTCCCTCCAGGCATGATAGAATAGATGATGCAATTTGTAGCCTCCTGCCTGGGAGAAGAACAACCTGCAAAGGTTTGCCTATCCTCAAAAAGACTCCCAACCAACTCGGATAACAGTCTCCATGAAAGGTCCCAGAGAGCCACTCATGCGGAATAGTTGCATCAATCTGATCAATACGTATGCGAGAGCCCCTAAGATGCTGAATGGATGCAGCTCTCCAATCCATTGGAAGACTCTTAAAGGTCTTCCGGGCAATAACTCTGTATGCACATCTCTCCTATTCTGACCATTGCATGTAACGAGATGCACCAAGTGGCCAACCGGCCTCATCCCTGATGAACTCGTTCCACATAATAGGTTGTCGATCAGCCTCATCCAAAGACCTAGGAAGCCTTTGTCGCAAAAATGGTCTCATGCTTCTCCATGCTCTGACAATGGCTGCAATAAGAGGGAAAGATGGTGTCCTCATATTAACCTCTATGAACAAAAACCGTGTGCTAGGAGGCAGCCAATCTCTCCCAACATGAGGTGTACATCCGGAAATCTAAGACAAGAAAAAATCCTTCCAAGGCTCAGCTCCTGGTAGGAAACCTCTGACCGCAAGTTTGCAAAGCAACGCCCTGTCCGGATCAATAATATTCAGCCCCCCTCTCGTTTCGGCTGAATAACTGTGAGCCAAGCTACCCTGGCACGGGTGTCTGTAAACCCAACCAAAGAAAATTGTGGATCATTCTCCGCAATTGACCCAATGCACGCACAAGAGAAGCACCAACAAGAGACAATAAACCAAGCCGAGACAAGCAATACCTGATTAGCCACCAAAGCTCTGGAGGCTAAATCTAATCTCCTGGAGCTCCAATGAACAAGCTTCTTTCGGATGCTCATAAGTACCAAAGCAAACTGCTATGCAAGAGAAATATCAAACCCAACCTGGCATCATAGTAACATGAAACGTTTCGTCCATTTCATCCTTTCGCCGTTTCGAAGGTTTCTTTTCGTCTGTTTTGGACGAAACGCAAAGGTTTCGAAATGACACTTCTTATATACAATACCAAATTTATAACATAGCCAACACAAAGATGAAGATGCATTTTTTGGGACTAGTGGGTATGAAATTCATTATTTTGGGAGTAGGTTTTTTGGTATTTTCAAAATTTGGGTGAGAAAAGGAGAGAAATGAAATGAAATGAAATGTTATATTAACGTGTTCAAAAGGAGGAAAGAAACAAGTTGGAAGGGAAGAGGGAGGTGGGAAGAAAAGGAGAGAAAGTTGGAAGACAAGAAAAGAAGAGAAAGAGCAGGAGGAAAGAGGAGGGGGAAGAGGAGGGGTGGACCGTGGAGGAGAAGAGAGAAAGAGGAAAAGGGAAGAGGAAGAGGAGGCGTGGAGGAGAAGAAGTGAAGGAGCGAAAACGAAAAGGAGGAGTGGACGAGGAGAAGAGGCGGAGCAACAGGTTGCGGCCGAGAAGAAGTGTCAGATGCATGAAGTGGCAAATGGGCAGCAAACAAGGACGAAAACGATGTCAAAAATCACATTTGTATTATTTTTAAAATTTTAAAAAAAAACTTCCACCTGTTTTTTTGACCTCACTTTACATTTGGGCAAAACACCGTTTCGATAGGCAGGTTTCGTTTTGTTTCGTAACGTTTCGTGCCGTTTCGAGAGGGCAAAACGGGTTGTTATGTTACTATGCCTAGCATCCCAAATATCTAGCAGTGCATCCTCTACTGATCCAAGTAAACCCAAGCTCTGCACCCCGAGCAACTCTCAGTGAGTCACTAATCCAAAAGCCAACAGATTTGTGCTAGTTAATGAGTGCCCCTGTTGCCAAACAAAACTCTTCCAGTGCTACCCGGAAGGAACATAAGCATATGTGTGAGGCCTCCAAGAACATGGCTGTGTCATCAGCTAACTCAGAGTCAACCAGCTCCTCTTGACTACGAAGAGGCAACCTCAATCCAGAAATACCAGTTGTGGAGCGGAGGAAGATGCTCATGGCCTCTACAACTATGATATATAATAATGGGGCTAAAGGGCAACCCTGCCATACTGAGCAAGAGATCTGAAACCGCTCTCCTCTGTCACCGCCAATGAGCACACTAGTGCGGGCATCACAATACATGCATGAAACTCAATCCATCTCTGAGAGAAACCCATATGGCTAAGAGTACCCTCAAGCATAGTTGTTTCTCGTACCGGTACGAACCCATTCGTACCATACGATATCGTACGAAATGTCATCCTCATGCCAACAATCTATGCCATGAATGGAGAGTATAAGCCTCTCCCAAGACGCTCTCACAAGAGGATGCACCAAGCCCTCATGTCCACCTCTTTTATCCATTGGCATCTCAACCATGTTAAAATCCCCACCAATAATCCAATGGTCAGCATGAGGCATCAACGTAGTGAGAGATTTCCAAAAGACAATCCTCTCACCTCTATGGTTAGGAGCATAGAGGTTGAGAATACCAATGCGTGTAGTACCCTACATAAGAAGGATCCACTGCGCTCTCACAGGCAAAATGACACCATGTCCAATGATGCAAGGCAAGACCAAAGCTGAAACAGAGATAGAGACACCACTTTTGGTACCAATAATTGGTGATCAAAGGATGTGTCCCCAGAGAAGCTTGCCTGATCTCCCACACTAGCTAGCATCTAGTTTATGCTCTTGCAAGAGTAATACATCCATAGGTCCACCTGTAACTGCACAATGAAGCTGAGTTTTGACAATTTGTTTTGATATCAAAGAAGTCACTTGATATCTTCTTATAAAAAGCGCCCTAACTTTTTTTTAAACCCGATGGACAACAACTATTTTCAACTCCATCAGGTTCTTAAAAAAAGTTAGCACGCTTTTTATAAGCAGATATCAAGTGACTTCTTTGATATCATCTACTCCAGAAAACTCCAATCAAAGAAGAGGAATGTGTTTCTTCAAACCAAGAACTACCAAGGGAAGTGCGGGTCGTGGTTGGGAAAATAAAGTTCTTTGTCCTGTCTGATTATGTGATTCATGAACCATCAATGTTAACCCAGTCTTCCGGTCATCAACAGGGAGGCATGCTAACAGAAAACATGATGGAGTGATTGCAACAAGATGAACACCAAGAATATATTGCTGAAGAATCATGTGGTTCTTCTCCCTCTCTTCCTACACTAGGCTTAAGCCCTTCATTTGGTGGGCTTAAGCCCTTCACTTGGTGGGTGAGCTTCTCACAGTGTGCCTCAGATGACTCTCTCCACTTGCGCTGGGCTTAAGCCCTTCATGTGGTGGGCTTCATCCCTTCACTTGGTGGGTGAGCTTCTCACAGTGCACCTCAGATGACTTTCATGAGCGATATGTGAATACAAACAGGGACCCTCTTATAGTTATTTAGTTAGCCAACTGGACCAAATCCGGTTGTGTCCACAATACTCCGCCCACCGGCCTGCCCATGTCCCCCAAAAATTAGTTCCACACATATACAAGCTTGTGTCACATGCCCAAGCTTTGCCAATGTATCCTCCTACATGCCCAAGCTTGCCAATGGATACAGGACCACAACCCTGAGTTGAGCAAACACGCAAGACATGAGAATATCTCCGGACCATCTCCCAAAGAAGCTCACAACATGGAGATGCCCAATACACATCCAAGCACACTAAATGCAGCACATGCTCCACAAACTCCTATACACCTTTTCTTCACTCTCTTCTAAAAGCACCTAAGCCTAAGACCTGTCTTGTGAATCTTCCCATGTTTTGGCACGTGAACTGTCCCATGGTTCGACATGTAAACTTCCCCATGCTTTGGCACCTAGTTTTGACACATGAGCTTTCCCGTGGTTTTGCATGTGGTCGCATGATTTGTGCCCTAGGAAATTTCCATAGAAACCTTCCTCAGAATGGGCCATAGGAATTTGATTCTTCTATCTTCTCACACCCCACTCTCCCTTCTCATCCCCTGGCCTAGAATCTCGAACCACCTAAACAAGGGCAGTTATGATGGCCAACTCAGTCATTGAGAAAAACTGCCCCTGCTACCCAATTAAAAGACACATATCCCCTACTCACTCACTGAAAGGCCAAGATCCCACACAGGTGAAGGAGGGTAAGCAAACTTGGTGTGCACTTTTGCAACAAGCTTGCGGAGGTTATTGTATCTGTTTCTTTTCAGAATTGAATTAATTCACAATTTTTTGCAAGTGGTCTTTAAGGTTATTCTATAATTAATTCGCAATTTTTTTGCAGACGTTATTGTATCTGTTTCTTTACAGAATAAATTCGCATTTTTTTGCAAGTGATCTTTAAGGTTATGGTGTAATTTGTTCCACTACATCTCCCCTTCCTGGTCTTGTAATTGCTGCATATTTCTGCATATCGTTTGGGCACATCCTCAGTCTATGGTGTGTTGCTTGATCATGTTGAAGCCACTACCCACACCGCCATGGTAGGCCCTATCTCACTTGTGGCCCAATTCCTGTGTTTAAAGCATAAAAGTTCAGAAAACAAAATGGCACTTCACCAACATGTAGCATGCCCCACTCGCCTCTGAGTAATACTTCCAAATCCACCATCTAGGGGTGCACACAACTGCAAACAGAGATACAAACTCCAACTAAGTTCCCTTCTAGACCAAATTCTGAGGGAACACAAAATGTGGCCCCCTCCATAGCCCATATCTAGTGGTGCGGCCATAGGTGATGAGGTGGTGTCCCTGTAGCACAAAGATATACAACTCCCCACCCACGAAAAATCGTCATAAATGATGTTGCCTAGCGGAAGCCTTGTTGTACTGATCCAAAGCCCTAATCTGGATTAAGAACAAGATGTTGATTAAACATGATTAAGACAAATGAAAGGGAAGAAGAGAGAGATTAGTGTCAGAGTTTTCTTTTTCTTTTTTTTCCAAGAAAAGATCCTTTCATTAGTTATAAAAAACGCCCGTAGGGCTACAAAAGATCCTCTCCTACTCACAAGAAAAACAGAGCAGAGAACAAAGCAGGGCAGCCAAGGAGACTCTCCCCAGGTGCTGAAAAGTACAAGTATAAGTACAAAGAACTGAATGGCTATATCATACAATAGGAGGGGGGGAAAGCCAAACTGGTGGCCTGTAGTGCCAGCGGGGGGACCCCACGTGAAGGGTATAGAAGGGGCCGCTGCGCCAGGTGGTGTGAAAGGCCTGACGCCGCAAGATCGCCTCATCCGAGTCGCCCCGAATGCGGTCGTACTGTCCCCGCAAGGTGTGGATCAACTCCTGCCAAATCCCCCGAACAGTCTCTGCTGGAGGCTCCAGTCTCCCCTCAAAGGCCCTGAAACACCGGGCCTTCCAGGTGAACCAGATGGTGATGCTGCTGAGGAGCTCCCATCGTAGATCCCTCTCCTGTGTCCAGCTGGCGGACGAGAAATCCGGTGAAGGAAAAAGGCGAGGCTGGCCCCTAATGAATCAGATGGCCTGGCTGCCCTGCTCCGTCTCATAGCCCATAGCAGGCCCTGACGAAGTCGACCAAGCAGCGGCACCCCACGTATACGTACCCTCTGGAGAGAGGGGGGCCAGAATACGCAACATCCGCAGCCAAATCTGTTGCGCCTGAGGACAGTCCCAAAGGCAATGTCTCTGTGTCTCCATAGGGTGGCCGCATCGGACGAAGGCCGCCGGAAGACCGCTGTAGACAAGCCAGGTGCCAACTGCTGAGCCCCTGTGGGCAACCAGCCACTGGAAAGTCGAGATCCTGCGGGCCTGTCGACTAGCCCAGAGCCGGGCCCAAAAATCCTCCAGAACCTCCTGTGAGAGTCCCTGTAGCCGCCAGTGCCCCACTGCAGCTGGAGAGACCATCCTTCTCGCCGTCAAAATATGCCGTCCCAACCGAACAATATACTGAAAAAAGGTAATCTCTGTGGCCTCAAGGGATGCATAATGATCATGCCAATCGTACTCACCAGAGTCCCACTGTAGCCGGGCCAAGGGGCGCGCTGCATATGCCCATATGCGCCAATCGGGGAGCACATCTGCAGGGTCTAGGTCAATATGCCACTTCCGAGAAGCGGCGGCCACTACCCGTATCCTCTGAAAGGTGCACTCTGCAACCAAAGGCGACTCCACCTCCACTCTCTGAAGTCTGCACTCATCCTGAATCTCATAGTAGAGGCATCTGCCATCCTCAGTGCAAGCTCTGACAGCAATCAGGATCTCCAACTGTGTAAAGGCTCCCATCCACCGTGGGGCCACTAGCTCGATAGGCGTGAACCACTCCTCTGTGAGTGCCTCCTGAATGTCATCCCTCATAATCCACCCCCCTCTGAAGTGACTCAGCCTCTCCACCCGGATCTCCTCTGGTAGACTGCAGAAGGCCTGCCAGTCTCCAAAGCTACGTGCTGGGCCTGCCGCTAAAGGTCCCCAGGCTAGACGAGGCCAAGAACCCAGTATATGACCCTGCTCTGTGCGAACCGCTGGGCTCCAGATGAGCGGCTGTCTGGCCCGCTCCTCAACACAAGAAGGAGGTCGCTGAGAGAGCCCCGGTCTCAGCAGCTCCCAAGCTCTCAGGATGCTCAAGGCAAATCTGTCCTCCCATCCTCTACTGAGGCCTGTCCTCCTCATCTCTATGTAGATCCATCGAATCTCTGGTGCCCAAGTGCCCCCTGCTGGGGGAGCCCAAGCCTGCAGCCGCTGCAAGAGAAGCTCTTTCCAAGGCTCAGCGCCTGGAAGCAGCCCCCGAACAATAAGCTTCCCCAATAAGGCTCTACTCTGATCGACTAGATCTATAATGCCCAAGCCTCCCTGAGCCAGTAGAAGTGTAATAACTGCCCATGCAACCTTTGCCCGAGCTGGCTGACCGTCCCGCCCAAACCAAAGAAAGTTCCTGATCAGCCTCTGTACCTGGCTGATGCAAGAGCTCGAGAAGATCCAGCAAGACGTAATGTACCACATGGTCGCTAACAGCACCTAATTTGCCACCACCACCCTCCCGGCCAAGGATAGTCGAGTTGTACTCCAATATAAAAGCTTCTTCCGAATGCTCAGAAGAAGCGGGGCAATCTGCTGCTCAGGTGACAAATCTAGTCCAATCTGGCATCCCAAATACCGCACTGCTGTGCCAGGAATCCATCTAAAACTGGGGTCTGGGCTCCATGCCGGAGTGGGAGCGCTACTGATCCAAAAGGCCACTGTCTTGCGTCAATTGATCAATGCTCCTGAAGCTGCACTAAAAACCTGGAGCGACTGCTCTGCCCAAAGAAGATTGGCCTCCTAGCCATGCAAAAATAAGCCCGTGTCGCAGCAAACTCAGCATCGAGCAGGTCCTCCCCCCGAACTGGGAGCTGGAGTCCTCTCAAACCAACCTCCTCTACCGTCAAATACATGCTCATAGCCTCCGCAAAGAAGAGAAAAAGAAAAGGGGCGAGGGGACACCCCTGACGGACTGATCTAGTCAGCTCAAAACTCGGCCCCCGTCCTCCTGCAATCAACACCTGGCTGCGAGCTGTGGAATACAGAGCCGCCACTCCTCTAATCCAACCTGGCTCAAAGCCCAGGCGAAGCATAGTGCCCTCTAAGAAACCCCAATCGACTCTATCGTATGCCTTCTCAAAATCGAGAAGCATCACGACGAAGTCCTCACTAAGAAATCTAGCTCGGGCCGTCGCCTCCCAGAAGGTGAAAATGTTGTCAAGGATACTACGCTCCTTGACGAATCCTGTCGGGGTAGCATGAATCCACTCCCCCAGGAAGGGCTGGATCCTCAAACTCAAGGCCTTTGCTAAGACCTTGTAGGCAGTATTGAGGATCGTAATATGTCTCCAATGCCGAATATCATCTGATACTCCCTCCCCCTTGGGGATAAGAAAGATCAAGCCCTCTGAAAAGCTCTGTGGCATCACCCCACTGTCCAAAACATACTGAAAGCCCCTGCGGAGGCCTGGCCCCAAAAGGTCCCAATAGTGCATAAAAAAGGCAAGCGTCAGCCCATCCTCCCCTGGGCAACTATGGCGCGGCAGGACCCTCAAGGCCTCAGCAAGCTCAACCTCTGAAAGAGGCGCACCAATGACTGTACGCATACGATCTGTGACCCTCCTCTGCACATGGGCCCACACCGTCTGTCTGCAAGCATCCCGAGCCTCAGTGGCTGGCTCCGCTGAAAGCAGGTCTCTATAGAACCCAGTGGCAATGGCTCTAATCTCCCCGAGCTCGGTAGCTACAGACCCGTCCGGCCTCCCAAGCTGACGGACTCCTGCTCGAGCATGGCGGAGTCCAGTAATCTCAAAAAACTCCCCAGTCACTCTATCCCCAAGCTGCGTCCACTAAGAGGCCTGGCGACGATAGTAAAACTCATGTCTCTGCTCCTCTGCCTCTCTAACCTCCTGGCGTGCCTGGCTCGGCTAGGACGCCACCCACTCACATGCAGGCTGCTGCTCCTGAAGGCGCTGAAGCGAAGCAAGGCTGCGTCTCAGCCCACTGCTCCCGCTCGCGAATCTCTCCCAGCCGTGTGAAAGTTGCAGCGTGCAGAAAAGAGCTAAGCTCTATGAGTCCCTGGGGACACTGGCCTGCTGCATCCTGGTCAGAGCACTGACTATCAAGCCAGATCCTCTCAATGTCCTCTGCGAGACTAGGATCTGTAAGTACCCTCTCTGGGATCCTCAACTGCAAGCTGGGCTCCCGTGTCCTCTCCTCAAGTGTCAAAATAACTGGCGCATGATCTGAAAATGAGGTGCCAGCGAGAATGCCAACGGAGCCCCCTCGCTCCCCTAACCAGTCGCCCACATAAAAGCGATCAATCTGTGATAGATTAGTCCCTCCCTGCCGGCGATCCGACCAAGAGAAACTAAGACAGTCCTAAGAGCGGGAGAAGGCCCCATGCTGCCATGCATCAGTGATCCTCAGTGACATGCAAAATCGCTCCCAAGCTGCAAGCTCTGTGCCATGCACTGTAACATGACTGCCTCCCACCCTATCAGCCGGGTCCTCAAGCATGTTGAAGTCACCCCCGACACACCAATGTGCGGCCTCTAGCAATGCATCCGTAACCTGGGTCCAGAACTCTGCTCTGGCACTAGCATGGTTGGGCACATAGACGTTGAGCACGCCCACTAGCTCATCATGCATCCTCAGAATGACATACTGTGCTCTACCAGGCACAATGATCCCTCGATCCACAATGGCCTGCCGCCATACATCTGCAATGACCATGCATACTCCTCCCTGTCCACCCAAAGGACCAAACCCTGCACACCAAAAGGTGTCCCATCTACCAGGCATCACCGAACCATATCTCCGGATCCTGCTCTCACCCAAGTGGTGCTCCTGCATCATCAAAATTTCAATGCTGCCACCAACCAGGCATCTCTGAAGCTCCTGCCTCAAGCAACCACGATAGCGTATATAATGTGCTCCGCCAAGGCCCTGTACATTCCATGAGATGATCCTCATGGATGACCTGCTGAGGTGGATGCTGTCTCAGCCGTACGGCGGGCCTTCGCAAGCGGCTTGGATGGAGAATAGTCCCCATCCGAGTGGCTGCAAATCTGCCCACCCAATGTACTGCAAGAATCACGGATCAGGCGCCAGTGGCTGTCCCATGGCGACTGCCTCCCGCTCAGACAGAGCAACCTCGTGTATACATACATATCCAGGGTCGCGTGCTAAGTCTGCCACCCCCACTATGCGAACGACCAAATGACGAATCCTTGAGGCATCCACACTCTCGGGATCCAAGAAAAAATGAGCCAACTCCCATAGTCGGCCTATCACATCTCACCTCCAGATCGCTCACATGATGAGAAAACTCAACTGCCTAAGTCTTCAAAGTGCTAAGAGCGAGCTCTAGAGTCCACTCCCGGTCGCATGGGCCACATAGAGGGAACGAGAAGGCCACCGCTGAATCAAGTGCCTCCTCCCCGCGGGCCGGAGGAATCACTACATGAACTCTGATGGGTGCTGGCTCATGGGGGCCCTCTGCTCCAAAAAGCCATGTGAAGGTGTAATCAAAAGCCTCCGAGCGTTGTCTAGTGCCGAGGCGACTCAGCCGATTGCGGATAGATGATATCCGTGAAGCCCGAATCGGCATGGTAAGTCTCCTCTGTGGTGCTCGAGCAAGGTCGGTGCTCAGCGCCCTCCGGACTGCAGGTGAACGCCAGGGGACTGCCAGGGCCTCCCGGGGAGGTGAGGCGGGCGGGGGGGGAGGAGGGGGGGGCGAGGGGAGTGGAGAGGGAGCCGCTACCGAAACCGGAGCGGGGACGGGAGGAGACGAAGGTGGAAGCGAGGCGGTGGGGGGGGGACGGGGGAGGGGGGGGTGAAGGAGGGGGTGCTGGCATCTCCTGGTCCTCTGTCGTCGCAGGGGTCTCCTCCTAGAGGGGAGCAAAGTTGTTCCTCACGGGAACCCAGTGATACTGAGACTGTGGCTGCTGCTGCAGCGGTCTCTGGGCGTGCTGTTGTGGCTGTCTCCCTCGACGGCGCCCCTGTCCAGGCTGCCACTCCGAGGTCTCTGTGGCCTGAGCAGGTGTCCCGGAGGCTGCCTGCCGAGCCGCATCTGTGGGCGGGCCATCAGGGGCCTGCTGCTGCGGTGAGGGTCGGGGTCTCCTGCGAGGGAAGGCCTTGGCCAGATGACCGACCTGCCTGCAAATGAAGCACTGGTTCGGGAGCCCCGAGAACTCCACTCTCTGATCAATCCATCCCCCCCCTATCCTAGGTAGCTGAATGACCTTCGGAAGGAAGGAGATGTCAGACACCAAAACTCTGACCGAAGATAGCCCAGCTGCTCTGGCCACCACTGAAGCTGCTGTGGGGCCAGTCTCTAGTACCGAACCCACCAATGCTCCTAGCCTAGAGAGGAGCGGGAGATACTCCCGACGGAGTCCAAGGAAGCAAACTGTAACATGGAAAAGGCGCTCTCCCTGCTCGGCCGCTGCTGGGTCAAAGCCATGCTGCCAAGGTTTGAAGAAAGCCCGAGCACCCCTGATGTCAAGGGGACTCATGGCTAGGACCTTGGCCACGCTCTGGGCGGTCTCGAACTCGATCTGGTAATGTCCACGGCCCAGTAACTGAACGTCCAGGATCTTGCCCACATCTGCAAGAAGGCGGGGGCCTGGAGAAGATCCCGGATCTCCCCTCTGCTGAGGCGAGTGCCGACTATACGTTAGATGGTGGAATGAGCATGGAGGCATTCCACCTCTGCGGTGAGGCTCGCTTCCTCTTCTGGCGAAAGAGAAAGCCTGATGGGGGTGTCCTCAGGGGGGGGGGGGGGGGGGCGAGGGGGCTGCAGGGGAGTCCCTCTGAGGCGGGGCGGGAGGAGCCTCCATCAGAGTCTGAAGCTGTGTCGAAGGCGGAGCGAATGCGGAGAGCCTGCTGGAACCAAGCTGCACACAAAGAACGGAGGGGGAAGGCGGAAGGCAAAAAGTGAAGAAAACCCCAGGGAGAACGAAAAATCAGAAAAGGAAATAGTGTCAGAGTTTTCTATATTTTTTGGTACAAAAAGGTAACTTTATGCTTATACATAGTTGAACCTTGGTCAGCCCCATAGGGGTGGCCTTTGGCTCCTTTTACATGATATTGAGTGACTTAGATGCTAGATGAATGAATGAATGAATAACTTCATGCATATATATATGTCGGGAAGCTGGTTGGCCAGTTACATACTACTGTCGGCCTGTTTGTGGGACAACTATTCATGATATGCTTCTTTAACTGCTGCGCTTTGCTTACTACCTTGCCCACACCTGCTGCCCTTCCTCCCTAGACTACTGACTTTGACCTTCTATTTTTACTGATTGTGACTTTAACTGATATTTTGTCTGAACACCTTCACTCCTGATCTCCACTTCCAAGTCTTGCTGAAGAACTCAGCTACTCCACCGTTGTCTCCATGCCTGCTTTTCCCTTACCCTTAACATAGCGGTGGGTCACCTACGGGAACTGATCATGCCTATTACTAGGCCTTTGAAACTAATCCAAGAGCTTAATGTACTGGTTCTACATACGTACCCTCAAGGAACGCTTCCTCTAGCTTCACCTGTTGTTGTAGACCACTCCATCTCCCACCCTACTGCATTCTTTTGCTGAAACTGTGCACTTTCCTTGGGACTATGTGAAAGAGTGCACAGAGAGGAAGCAAAAGAGCACTAGAGTGTGCTGAATAGAGAGTGCAAGAGAGAGAGGGATATGGAGCAACTATGCTGAATATACTGAAGCAATACAGTCCCAAGCAAGAGACAGAAGTAATCTCATAAGTGAGGGAGCAAAAGATAGACTAGGCAAGATGAAAAAGTGAGAGGCCAGCCCACCTATTTATAGGTGGGGAGAGCTGGCCGACTGGAACTACATAAGCTGGCCGACTAGACATGTGTAGCTGGCCGGCTGGGAAAAAACCATATAGGCTGGGAAAAAATCCCAGAAAAATATATAAAATAAGGGTCGCCAGCCCACAATCAAGGGCCATGCAAAAGGGACCAAAAGGACACCAGAAATGGGCAGAAACTAGGGATGAATGTACTAACACCCCCTCTTAGCACCAAATGCTGAACAAACTGTGAGAAGCCGAAGAAGTCGTCCTCTGTCAAAGACAAAAGAATGTAGCAACAACAGGTACCAGGAAAGCTCCACAAGCATTCTCCATAGCAACTCAGCTACAAAAGCAACAGAACAAGCTGCCAAGTACACTGCTCCTCTAGAAGAAAACAACCATGTAGGTTGCGTCGTGCTGCTCCAAATATCGGTGCCAAACCCAAATGTAAACACAGTGCCACAGAAATCCCTAGAAGCCTGTAGCTCCAAGAAGATAATACCCTCAAAAGAAAGAGTCCATCTGCTCCAACTCTGTACCAAGAGTAGCCAAATGCTGTATAATAGCATCCTCCTCAAAGGTCGGCATCGCCAGATGTAAGAACTCAACTGCCCCCTGTGAAAACTGATGTCGGGACTCCACAAGCCCAACCAAATCCAAATCCCAATCCTTCAATCCCCGGAAGTACCACTGTGTCCCAAGCACAGTCACGGACACACCTGACCACGATCCAGAATCCTCACATAGAGTAAAGGAAATAGGAACATTCATAGTAGTGGTAACTGAAGTAGTAGTAGCCTCCTCAATAGCATCACACAGCGTAGAAGTAGGCTCCTCCGTAGAAGGCAAAGGGACCAGCACATCCTGGTCACTGGTTGTCAAAGAAAGAGTCGAAGACGAAGCAATAGGAGACAAATCCCCCTCAGAAGCTGTGAGCAAAGATAGCACACTGTCTTCCTCAAAAACATTACCAGAGATATCATCCTGGCAAGGAGAAGTACGCACAGAAACTGAAGGCAAGGCAGCAAGAGAAACATCACTGGCTGCATAGCACCCAAAAGCAAAAACTATCTGCCGATCACTGGCGTCACCATACAAGTCACAAAGCAACTGCCACACATAGAAAGTAGAAGCATCATCAGGAGCATAGATTAAGTGTCGAAGAACCAAATCCTGACAATTCAGGAGGAGAAAGCCATAGATCTGTCCGTCAGTCTTCCTCCACAGACACACATCCTCCACAGAGGCAAGGTCCAACAAGCACCGATTCTTGTACGAGAGAAACTCCATCAAACCATACCCCTAAGAATAGAAGTAACCTGCAACTTCCATGACTGAAAGTTACCTCCATCCAACTTGTCGGCCTCATCTAGGAAATAACAAGAAAGTGGTACGGGAGCCAAATCTGAAGCTACCATCATTGATCCAACCAATAGGACCAAACCTCATAAGATAAAAAACTGTCCAAATCAAAAAACGCTAACATAGGTCCCTCCCTCCCACCAAAACGCAGCCCTAAGAGGCTGGACAGCACCCGAAAATTCTCCTGTAGCAAAAAACGCAGAAGCTTCTGTCGATTGTACCTCCAACCTTGAGGCCAACAGAAGAGCGAAGCAAAAAATGCAGATTTGATATAGAGAGAAAAGGCAACCACACAGGACCTGGGAATATGCTGTAAGAGGGTGCAAGAGAGAAAGGCATCAACTAGGACTATAGCTTGGGCTCTCCTCAAGAAAAAAACGCACAATCTCTGAAGAAGAAGTGTCCTCCACAAGTACCAAGGGTGCCACCAAAGCCCGAACCACCACAAAACCCCTCTACACAAGGGAATGTCCACCGGAGAGGAAAACGCAGCCAAAGAGGGGCTGCTGTCCTGAAAAAACAGGCTGCCTAGATCCAAACTCTAAGTAGACGAGAAATGCTGATGAGAAAGTTACCTTCTGGCTGCAAGCCATGAAGCCAAATTGAAGGAAAACAACCAGCAGAAGCTGTCCAGAAAACGTAGCAAGTAGAAGGCTGCAAATCTGAGAAAAAACGCAGAGGTTAAGGGGCTGTAAATAGGGCTGAATCTGGGGCAGCAGATGGAATCACTGAACCGGGAGTGATGATACCATGAAAGAGTGCACAGAGCGGAAGCAAAAGAGCATTAGAAAGAAAGAAAGAAAGAAAGAAAGATATATTAACGTCTGCAAAAGGCCAAAATTGGCCTATGAGACAAACAAGTAGTACAATGATGTTCCTCCAGTCATCAAGAGGAAAATGTGGAGTGAGAATAAAATGTACAAGTATGACAACACGACCATAGGGGACTCAATGATGGTGTACAAACGAGAGGGTGTGGATAGAGTACTAGGGCTACTAATGCATCTCTATATGCTGAAGGGGTGATACAAGTATGATGTGTTATCTACTCCTAACTCCATCCAGTCCCATAGTCTGGGTACAATATGTCATACATCCGATCTGAGGATGCCGTAAATGTCTGGAACATGCGTCCTGATCAGAGCGAAAATGTGCGAGCTGCTCCTCGACCTCCTGCTGGTGTCAAGACCGGACGGCCGCGATCTCTCTGTGGTGTAGCCGTGGTGTCTGGTAGCCGGCTAGTCTGGGTCGTCGCCTAGCTCGAATCTCCTCCGCGCGCTGAGATGTCACTCCCAATGTGTGTGGCTGGGCTACTGGTGCCAATCTCCGGCTGCTGCTGTGTTATTTCCCCTTTCGCTATCCGGGCTCGGAGATGTCAATGAAGCTCTCTGCACTCATTATCATACCATCTATTCTGGGGCATGTCCCCGGATCTAGGTGGCTTCCCTGTCTGGAGATGGTGTGGAAAGCTGTGGCTAGCTGCTGTGTGTCGGTGCTGTAGGGTCCATACCAAAGGGGCCATCATGTACTTTTGAATCATAAACGTCTGCAAGCTCCCGGGTAAAGTGGAAGATGGTACGAGATGCGTGAGTGGTCGGGGGTGGCTGATCAGGAGAGCTCCTAAGAGAAAAAGCCAAATAAGTATGGTCTGCACCAATGGGGCATGTAGGGATAGTGAAAGAGTCTATCAGGTCTGTGCTCTCCCGCGAGCCCAATATGTAGTCCACAATGCTACTGCCTCCTGATGATGGGTATCAGATTCAGCTTGTCCACACACACCGAATCCTAGTGTGAGAGCATCCTTGGATGGTCATACTTCGCTCCAGCACACGATCACCGACTTCAGTAACATGTCTACAAAGAAGAGTACACATCCGCAAGAAGACGTCTCCCTCGAAGGAGACCTTGCTCTTCCGCCTACTACCGATACCATAGCTCTACTCCGAGCATAGAACCAGCTTCTTATGGAGCATCTCCAACTCTTGGAGGTAACAAGAGCAAAACTCACTCCTCCAATTGCCCCTGACTTCATCACCCTCTTCTTTCAGATGGAACAACAAAGACGAGAGGATGAAGCCAGATGGCAGGAAGAAAAAGAAAACAGACAAGACTATAAGGAAAGATTGACGAAGACCAACATCAGGCTAAACTCGCCGCTTAGGAGCACCAACGAGAGCTCGATCGAGAGCACATGTTACTCGAACACCAAAGGGAAAAGGAGGCCATACATCTGAAGTATCAGCACCTCTCTTCAGTTTCCCCACCCATAGGTGCCACTAGCCAAAATCCCGCAACATTGACAACCGTCGTCCGAACTCAATCGAACTTTAGCAAGTATGATAGTAAGTGTGATCATTTAGTTATCAATCAATTTAATGCTTATTTCCCATTGGCAAAGCTAACAGACCCTCAAGACAAAGTCCACGTAGCCACTCCCCACCTCACGGATGAGACAACATTGGCCTAGTCTCCATACAGACCACATCACAGGTGTTAGCTTTTCGCTGGAATACCTTTATCCATCACCTTAAGCCCAGATTTCTCCCTCCCCAGTATTTGACCAACCTGGCAAATGAGTTCTATGGACTCAAGCAGAACGGGTCACCCGTGCTTCCGTTTTCCGAAAAGGTTATAACTTTAGCACAACAGTTAGGGTTATCTGAGCAAGCCAAGATGGATCAATTCATTCGTGGATTAGATCCTAACATCCAATTCACAGTTCGTAACTTTGAACCCAACACATATGACCGGGCTTTGACTCTGACTCAAAACCCCTGAGGAAAAGGCTAAAGCAAGCATTACTGGAGGCTATCTTCCTCCAAAGGAGCAAAGGAAGTACCAATCAGAGAATAGATGTTTTTTCTGTCATACCATTGGGCATGGAAAGAAGGATTGCGAGAAATGGCAAACGGAGCAAGCCTCCAAACCAACTTCTTTCACAGTTGCCACAGCATCTCCTCCTCCTCCAGCCCCGCCTACTACTACAAATGCAGTTCAGCTTTTACCTTCTATGCATCCTATGCCATCCGTGGTATTTGATGCTAAGCAAGAGGGTGAGAGTGACGCTGCACAGAAAAGCCTCATCCGAGCTTATGGCTTTGCCCAGGGTCGCCAGTTTGTAGTCCCATTTGACATGGGCAGTTCTGTGGACGCCATCTCTCCCCAATTGGCTACTATACATTAGTGCCATTTCATTTGGATATGGACGGGTTCACACCTAGTCTCTGCACCCATATATCTCAAAAGGCATAGCAATTTGCCTTTGTAGTACAAAAGGCCTCATTCCAACGAGACTTCATTGTCTCGCCTCTTTTGCGATGCGACATGATCTTAGGAATCCAGTGGTTTCATCAGTATGAGCCTATTCTCGATTGGGGACAGGACACTTTTACTATCTGTAAAGGTTTTCCTAAGCCCGTCATGATTCGTGGGGATAGAAGCATTCTTGGCATTCCGCTGATCTCTCATCTCGAGGCCCAACGAGCTACCCGCCGCAAGGGAGCGAAAGGACCATTGATTTATGTTCGTGCTCAGACAGCCTCTACCTCTTCGATAGCAGATATCTCATCTTCATCTCTAGTCCCACAATTAGCAGACCTCCTGTCTAGACATCAAGGCATTATGCTTAGGGGCGATCTCCTGCCCAATCTCCCCCATCCCATCCTAAGGACCATTATAACGATTTGGTCCCTAGATCAAAACCTCCTAGCAGGTTCCCCTATCGTCTTTCCAAGACTTTAGAGGGCGAGCTAGAAAAGCAATTATCTGAGCTCTTGCAAACCGGATTCATTCGGCTATCTTCCTCACCATTTGCTACACCCATCCTATTTGTCTGAAAGAAGGGCAAGTCTGCACGCCTTTGTGTAGACTACAAGGCATTAAACAAACTCACCATTAAGAATAAGTTTCCTATGCCAAGGATTGAGTACATTTTGGAGCGTTTAGATGGTGCAAAATTTTTCACTAAGATTAACCTCAAGAGTGGTTACCATCAGGTCCGCATTTTTGAAGCTGACATTCCAAAAACAGCTTTCCGGACAGAGCGTGGTCACTACGAGTTCATAGTCATGCCCTTTGGGCTTACCAATGCACCCCCAACCTTCAATAAAATGATGTCCAGGATTTTCGCATTCCTCATTGGTAAGTGTGTTTTCATATTTCTTGATGACATACTTATATTCTCAGCCACTGCGGAGTAGCATGAGAAAGATGTGGAGATAATCTTGCAACTTTTGCGAGATAATGGGCTCTACATAAACACCAAAAAGTCTATCTTCTGCGTTTCAGAGGTTCAATACTTGGGCTATATCATCAACTCTGTCGGGATTTGATTGGACCCCTCAAAGATTCAAGAGATCTTGGATTGGGACATCCCTCGAACCACCCAAGAGATATGTTCTTTCATAGGTCTTTGCCAAGCCTACAACCCATGTTCACCAGTTTTCCAACCTTACAGCACCTCTCACCGACTTGCTCAAGGCGGATGAAGACTCCTAGACAAAAAGTCACGGTTACAGGCAAGGCACTTGATGCATTCCGTGCACTCCAGAAAGTAGCCTCAAAAGCGCCTGTTCTGAAGTTAGCATCTTGGGATGAATCTTTCGAGATCATTACCGATGCCAATAATGTAGCCATTGGCGCAGTTCTTTAGCAGGACAATAGACCCATGGTCTACTACAATAGAAAGTTGGATGTCGCTGAAAAGAATTATTCAGTTTATGACAAAGAGCTTTTGGGTGTGATCACAGCGCTCAAACATTGGAAGCCTTTCCTTTATGGACAGGTTTTCACAGTACAGACCACCAAGCACTTAAGTGGCTTCAAACCATGCCAAGTGCCCAGTGGAGTGATCGGCAAGCCAGATGGAGTCAGATCTTCCAACAATTTGGAGGAATGATCAAGTACATCCCTGGTAAGCATAACCCAGTCGCAAATGCTCTTAGTCGAAAGGTCCGCATTCAGACCATGCAGGAGTCTACCATTCTCGAAATCACTGGGAAAGACTTACATAGCATGAAAGATCAGTATGTCGATTCCCCTGAGTTTGGTACTCAATACAGTTTGGCTCTCACTTTTGAGTCTAACCATTACTCAGTGCAAAACGGTTGGTTGTTCTACAAGAACCGCATGTGTCATTCGGGAAAAGCGAGCAGCTCTTCTCCATGATGCCCATGACTCCTTAGTTGGAGGACATAGCGGTATCAACAGTACCCTCGAGAAATTGGAATGGTCCTTTTATTGGCCAAAAATGAGGCGTGATGTTTATTCACATGTTCAAGCCCGTAAAATTTGTCAAAAAGTTAAGGTTCCACATACGAAAAAGGCTGGGTTACTTCAACCTTTGCCTATCCCCGACGGACCTTTCATCGACATTTCTATGGACTTTGTAGGGCCTCTACCAGCATCCACCGGATCTTGTAACACTCAGCGGTTTACCATTGTGGATCGCTTCAGTAAGTTCTGTATGCTCATCCCATGCAAGCATACGGCCGCAGCTGAGGACGTAACCCGCCTTTTTCTCAAGCATTGGTACCCCATTTGTGGTTTGCCTAGCACTATTACATCGGATAGGGATTCCAAGTCCACCTCGCATTTTTGGAGGGCATTATTCGAGAACTTTCGGGCCAAGTTACAGTTGTCTAGTGCATTCCATCCACAGACAGACGGCCAAATAGAAATCTATAACCAATTGGCCTTTGATGTTCTCAAGTCATGCTGTCATAACCAGCAGACCAAATGGAAACATTATCTTCCATTGATCCAAGCCATCTTAAACAATACTCATTCATCCAGTGTCAGACGGACTCCGTATGAGGCAGCCTTGGGTCGCGGTTTATCCTCTCTTTTGATGAGAATGGTTTTCCGAAATCATTGAGTCAGTTAAAGACCGCTTGACCAAAGCCCAGGAAACTTATAGCACACAGGCAAATAATTCTAGACGAGATGTCCACTTCAAGGAAGGGGATTGAGTCTATTTGTGCATAATGAAAAAGAGATTGAAACAAGTGAGCAAAGCCTGTCCCAAGCTTTCTTTCCGTAGTTTTGGACCCTTTCCTATAGTTAAAAAGATAAGTGATGTCTCCATGAAGTTGAAGTTGCCTAACAATCGGACGATGCATGACGTTTTCCATGTTTCTTGGCTAAAACCATATGTTGCCAGAAGTGTTTGATGTTTTAGATGAACAGCAACCAGACGTGGTGGACGAATCAGAAGTCATTGAACCTGAGCAGATCCTTCTTCATCGTTGGAAGCATTGTTCCGCAATCGAAGACTCCGTCAGTTCTATACGAAGTTCCGAGATCGAGGTACCCATGAAGCAGCTTGGCTAGATGAAGAGTTCTTTGAAGAGTACTCCCCGTTATTAGCGGACTACTTGGAAGCCATGAACCTGCCGCCAAACTAAGCAGGAGAGAATGTCACATGCACTCTGCACTATAGTACATGCTGACAAGATGGCTCATCATCATTGCAACACTATACAACAGCGTAGGTCATTCCTTAGCCCTAGAGTCAGTCAATCAATCAAGTCCGTTAACCCACTTGGAGAGAATCATTCATGCATATAGAGTCAGTAGAAGCCTAGGGTTTGCATCAAAGCATGGTTGCATATTGCATATCATTCATCCCATATGCATATAGACTATCTAGATCATTGCAAAAGACTCGGAATATCATCCAGTATTTCCTTCATATTTTATAGCATTTATCTGGCATTTTCACCATATTATTATCAACATTATCCATTTTATGCAAGACATGCTGCAGTCGGCCAGCCGATTAGCTCATGAGAGGCATATAAATAGCTCAGCCTTGCATTCATTCATTCATCTCATAATCATTGGAGTCGAGCGTTTCCCTTCAGCACAAGGAGCATCTACGCATGAAGCATTCAGCCCCACATCAACAAAACGCAGCATCCACAGCATTCAGCCAGTAGAAGCACATCAGTACCTTGCGTTTTCACCATACATACAGTTTTCAGCATTCACTCACGTCATCGTTTCGCTACAGCTCTATCGGTGAAGGTAAAACGCATTCATTCATTCACTTTCAGCATATATTCACAGCCTGGAACAGTCCCAACCAGCCCTCCCTCTCAGCCTCAGATTTGCAGCCTTCCTACATTCCATTGGAAGAGTGTGTAGGCTTGAGATTGGTCATCATTGGTGCTTCTCGTGTACAGTTCAGCCCGACTCTTGGTCTTTCAAAGGTCTTGTGTTTGGCTTATCTACAATCCAAAGTCAATCCTCATTCATTCTCTTCAAAGATAATAAAACAAATACTCCTAGCAATAGGACGGGGGCCTTTCGTGGGTAATTTGGGACCCAATAAGGAGAACAAATCTCTCTCTCTCTCTCATCTCTTAAAGTTTGAAGTGATAAAAGTGGATTGCTAAAGACTCGCGAAACTCGGGATAAAGAAGGCGGTGTGAGACTTGTGTGACAGGATCCTTCATTACACATAATTCCGTTGAATGTTACACATGCGCGGAAGCCTTTCTGTACCGATTCACAGTCCTAAGCTTGATTAAGAACAAGATGTTGATTAAACATGATTAAGATAGAGGAGAGAGAAGAAGAGAGAGATTGGTGTCGGGGTTTTCTTTATTTATATGGTACAAAAAGGTGACTTTATGCTTGTAAATGGTTGAGCCTTGGTCAGCCCCATAGGTGTGACCTTTGGCTCCTTTTACATGATATCGACCGACTTAGATGCTAGATGAATGAATGAATGAATAGCTTCATATACATATATATACCTAGATGAATCCACGAACATGCCCAAATTCACCTTTTAGGAACGTGCATGTTATATACTCATGGTAGTCAACCCACAAGACTATATAACTATCAACTTCATGCTTATATATATATGTTGGGAAGTTGGTTGGCAAGTTACATACTGTTGTCGGCCTGTTTGTGGGACAAATATTCATGATATGCTGCACTTTGCTTACTGCCTTGCCCACACCTGCTACCCTTCACACAGATGCCTAGCCGACATTGCCTCGATCCCCTAGAAAGCTGGCGACTGCTGGTTGGGTGCCTGAGAAGGCTGGCGACAAGGTCCCAACCCTCCTTAATGCTAGTGATGATGCTATTGATGTTGATGATGATGATGTTGAAGATGATGCTAATGTTACTGATCTGATGGTACTTATGCTTCTATTGATGACTTAAATACTAACTTTACTCATGATTAACCAAGAATTAAGATTGTTCATGCAAAGATTTAGCCATTTCACGGGCATACACGTGACATTCCCTTCTGCTAAACTTGATGACAAGGTGGACACTCTGTCATCCTTCCTCCCTGGACTACTGACTTTGACCTTCTACGTTAACTGACTATGACTTTAACTAATATTTTGTCTGAACGCGTCACTCTTGATCTCCACTTCCAAGTCTTGCTGAAGAACTCAGCATCTACTCCACTATTGTCCCCATGCCTGCTTTTCCCTTACCGTTAACACAGTGGGAACTGATAATGCCTGGCTAGGCCTTTGAAACTAATCTAAGAGCTTAATGATGTATTGGTTCTACGTACATACCCTCAAGGAATGCTTCCTCTAGCTTCGCCTATTGTTGACCACTCCATCTGCTACCCTGCGGCATTCTTCTGCTGGAACTGTGCACCTTCCTTGGGACTATGCTTAATGGCCGAGCCTGAATGCTCTGATACCAATGTTGCATGCGCAGAAGCCTTGCTGCACTGATTTGCAAACCTAAGCCTGATTAAGAACAAGATGTTGATTAAACATGATTAAATTGCTTACTGCCTTAGACACTCCAAAAAAAGCTAGATTTTTCGTAGCTCGCTGAAGCTCCCGCCTCCACCCTGCACTGCGCGCCCGCCTGTTCGCCCCCCCTCCCTCTGTCGCCTGTTCGCCCCCCACCTCTCCGCCTGTTTGCCCCTCCACCCCCCACCTGCCTTCGCCCCCTTCTTCTCGCCGTTGCGCCCCCTCCTGCCTCGCTGCTGCGCCTGCCCCCTCCTCGCCATTTCGTCCCCCCCTCCTAGCCGCCTCTTCGTCTATTCGCCCCCCCCCCCTCTTCGCCTGTTCGCCCCCCCTCCCTTTGTCGCCCGTTCGCCCCCCACCTCTCCGCCTATTCGCGCCCGCCTCCCTTCAGCAGCGCCCCGCCTCCCCTCCCTTTCGCGTTGTTGCCGCCCCCCCCTCAGGGCTTCTCCTTCGTTTTCGCCCCCTCCCTCCTCTTTCGTGCTGTTTTTCACCCCCAGGGGGTTTTGTTTTTCTTCATTTTCATCCGGTCTTCCGCCTCTTTGTGTGCAGCCCTTTTCTTGCAGGTTTTCCGCTTTCGCCTCGCCTTCGCCTGAGCTTCAGACTCTGATGGAGACTCCTCCCGCCTCGCCTCAGAGGGACTCATCCGCAGCCCCCTCGCCCGCCCCCGAGGACATCCCCATCAGGCTTTCTCTTTCGCCGGAAGAGGAAGCGAGCCTCACCGCAGAGGTGGAACGCCTCCAGGCTCATTCCACCATCTGCCGTATAGTCGGCACTCGCCCCAGCAGAGGGGAGATCAGGGATCTTCTTCAGGCTCGCCTTCTTGCAGATGTGGGCAAGATCCTGGATGTACAGCTCCTGGGCCGGGGCCATTATCAGATCGAGTTCGAGGCCGCCCAGAGCGTTGCCAAGGTCCTTGCCATGAGTCCTCTGGACATCAGGGGTGCTCGGGCTTTCTTCAGACCTTGGCAGCATGGATTTGACCCAGCAGCGGCGGAGCAGGGAGAGCGCCTCTTCCATATTACAGTTTGTTTCCCTGGTCTCCGCCGGGAGTATCTTCCGCTCCTCTCCAGGCTCGGAGCATTGGTGGGCTCAGTACTAGAGACGGGCCCCTCAGCAGCTTCAGTGGTGGCCAGAGCAGCTGGGCTACCTTCGGTCAGAGTGTTGGTGTCTGACATCTCCTCCCTTCCTAAGGTCATTCAGCTACCTAGGATAGGGGGGGGGTGGATAGATCAGAGAGTGGAGTTCTCGGGTCTCCCGAACCAGTGCTTCATTTGCAGGCAGGTCGGTCATCTGGCCAAGGCCTGCCCTCGCAGGAGACCTCGACCCTCACCACAGCAGCAGGCTACTGATGGCCCGCCCACAGATTCGGCTCGGCAGGCTGCCTCAGGGACACCTGCTCAGGCCACAGAGACCTCGGAGTGGCAGCCTGGACAGGGGCGCCGCCGAGGGAGACAGCCACAGCAGCACGCCCAGAGACCGCTGCAGCAGCAGCCACAGTCTCAGCCTCACTGGGTTCCCGTGAGGAACAGCTTTGCTCCCCTTCAGGAGGAGACCCCTGCAGCGACCGAGGACCAGGAGATGCCAGCTCCCCCTCCTTCACCCCCCCCACCCCCGTCCCCTCCCACCGCCTCGCTTCCACCTTCGCCTCCTCCCGCCCCCGCTCCGGTTTTGGCAGCGGCTCCCTCTCCACCTCCCTCGCCTCCCCCTCCTCCCCCTCCGCCCGCCTCACCTTCCCGGGAGACCCTGGAAGTTCCCTGGCGCTCACCTGCAGTCCGGAGAGCGCTGAGCACTGACCTTGCTCGAGCATCACAGAGGAGACCTATGCCGATTAGGGCCTCACGGATTTCATCTATCCGCAGTCGGCTGAGTCGCCTTGGCATTAGACAGCGCTCGGAGGCCTTTGATTATACCTTTACACGGCTTTTTGGAGCAGAGGGCCCCCATGAGCCAGCACCCATTCGAGTTCATGTAGTGATACCTCCGGCCCGCGGAGAGGAGGCACTAGACTCAGCGGTGGCCTTCTCGTTCCCTCTATGTGGACCTTGTGATCGGGAGTGGACTCTAGAGCTCGCTCTCAGCACTTTGAAGACTCAAGCAGTTGACTTTTCTCACCACATGAGCGATCTGGAGGTGACAGATGTGATAGGCCGACTTTGGGAGTTGGCTCATTTTTTCTTGGATCCCGGGAGTGTGGATACCTCAGGGATTCGGCATTTGGTCGTGCGCATAGTGGCAGACTTGGCACGCGACCCTGGATATGTGAGTATACACGAGGTTTCTCTGTCAGAGCAGGAGGCAGTCGCCATGGGCCACAGCCACTGGCGCCTGATCCGGGATTCTTGCAGGGTGAGAGCAGGATCCGGAGATATGGTTCGGTGATGCCTGGTAGATGGGACACTTTTTGGTCTGCAGGGTTTGGTCCTTTGGGTGGACAAGGAGGAGTATGCATGGTTATTGCAGATGTATGGCGGCAGGCCATTGTGGATCGAGGGATCATTGTGCCTGGTAGAGCACAGTATGTCATTCTGAGGATGCATGATGAGCTATTGGGTGTGCTCAACATCTATGCGCCCAATCATGCTAGTGCCAGAGCAGAGTTCTGGACTCAGGTTACAGATGCATTGCCAGAGGCCGCACATTGGTGTGTTGGGGGAGACTTCAACATGCTTGAGGACCCGGCAGATAGGGTGGGAGGCAGTCATGTTACAGTGCACGGCACGGAGCTTGCAGCTTGGGACCGGTTTTGCATGTCACTGAGGATCACTGATGCATGGCAGCATGGGGCTTTCTCCCGGTCTCAGGGCAGTCTTAGTTTCTCTCGGTCGGATCGCCGGCAGGGAGGGACTAATCTATCACGGATTGATCGCTTTTATGTGGGCGATTGGTTAGGGGAGCGAGGGGGCTCCGTCGGCATTCTCGCTGGCACCTCATTTTCAGATCATGCGCCAGTTATATTGACATTGGAGGAGGGGACACGGGAGCCCAGCTTGCAGTTGAGGATCCCAGAGAGGGTACTAGTCTCGCTGAGGACATTGAGAGGATCTGGCATGATAGTCAGTGCTCTGACCAGGATGCAGCGGGCCAGTGTGCCCAGGGACTCATTGATCTTAGCTCTTTTCTACACGCTGCAGCTTTGACACGACTGGGAGAGATTCGCGAGCGGGAGCAACGGCTGAGACGCAGCCTTGCTTCGCTTCAGCGCCTTCAGGAGCAGCAGCCTGCATGTGAGTGGGTGGCGTCCCAGCTGAGCCAGGCACGCCAGGAGGTTAGAGAGGTAGAGGAGCAGAGACATGAGTTTTACTATCGTCGTCAGGCCTCTCAGTGGACGCAGCTTGGTGATAGAGTGACTGGGGAGTTTTTTGAGATCACTGGACCCCGTCATGCGCGAGCAGGAGTCCGCCAGCTTGGTAGACCGGATGGATCGGTAGCTACTGAGCTCGGGGAGATCAGAGCCATTGCCACTGCTTTTTATAGTGACCTGCTTTCAGCGGAGCCAGCCACTGAGGATCGAGATGTTTGCAGACAGACTGTGTGGGCCCATGTGCAGAGGAGGGTCACAGACCATATGCGTACAGTTCTAGGTGCGCCTCTGTCAGAGATTGAGCTTGCCGAGGCCTTGAGGGTCCTGCCGCGACATAGTTGCCCAGGGGAGGACGGACTGACGCCGGCCTTTTTTATGCGCTATTGGGACCTTTTGGGGCCAGGCCTCCGCAGGGGCTTTCAGCATGTTTTGGACACTGGGGTGATGCCGCAGAGCTTTTCAGAGGGCTTGATCTATCTTATCCCCAAGGGGGAGGGAGTATCAGATGACATTCGGCATTGGAGGCCTATTACGATCCTCAATACTGTCTACAAGGTCTTAGCAAAGGCCTTGAGTTTGAGGATCCAGCCCTTCCTGGGGGAGTTGATTCATGCTACTCAGACAGGATTTGTCAAGGAGCGCAGTATCCTTGACAACATCTTTACTTTCTGGGAGGCGACGGCCCGAGCTAGGTTTCTTGGCGAGGACTTGGTCGTGATGCTTCTCGATTTTGAGAAGGCATACGATAGAGTTGATTGGGGATTCTTAGAGGGCACTATGCTTCGCCTGGGCTTTGAGCCAGGATGGATCAGAGGGGTGGCAGCTCTGTATTCCACAGCTCGCAGCCAGGTGCTGATTGCAGGAGGACGGGGGCCGAGTTTTGAGCTGACCAGATCAGTCCGTCAGGGGTGTCCTCTCGCCCCTTTCCTTTTTCTCTTCTTTGCGGAGGCTATGAGTATGTATTTGACGGCAGAGGAGGTTGGTTTGAGAGGACTTCAGCTCCCAGTCTGGGGGGAGGATTTGCTTAATGCTGAGTTTGCAGACGACACGGGCTTATTTTTGCATGGCCAAGAGGCCAATCTTATTCGAGCTGAGCAGTCGCTCCAGGTTTTTAGTGCAGCTTCGGGAGCATTGATCAATTGGCGCAAGACAGTGGCCTTTTGGATCAGTAGTGCTCCCACTCCGGCATGGAGCCCGGACCCCGGTTTTAGATGGATTCCTCCAGGCACAGCAGTGCGGTATTTGGGATGCCAGATTGGCCTCGATTTGTCACCTGAGCAGCAGATTGCCCCGCTTCTTCTGAGCATTCGGAAGAAGCTATTGTATTGGAGTACAGCTCGACTATCCTTGGCTAGGAGGGTGGTGGTGGCAAATCAGGTGCTGTTAGCGACCATGTGGTACATTACGTCTTGCTGGATTTTCTCGAGCTCTTGCATCAGCCAGGTACAGAGGCTGATGAGGAACTTTCTGTGGTCTGGGCGGGACGGTCAGCCAGCTCGGGCAAAGGTTGCATGGGCAGTTATTACACTTCCGCTGGCTCAGGGCGGTTTGGGCATTATAGATCCAGTCGATCAGAGTAGAGCCTTATTGGGGAAGCTTATTGTTCGGGGGTTGCTTCCAGGCGCTGAGCCTTGGAAAGAGCTCCTCTTGCAGCGACTGCAGGCTCGGGCGCCCCCTGCAAGGGGTACTTGGGCACCAGAGATTCGCTGGATCTTCATAGAGATGAGGAGGACAGGCCTCAGTAGAGGATGGGAGGACAGATTTGCTTCGAGTATCCTGAGAGCTTGGGAGCTGCTGAGACCAGGGCTCTCTCAGCGGCCTCCTTCTTGTGTTGAGGAGCGGGCCAGGCAGCCGCTCATCTGGAGCCCAGCGGTTCGTACGGAGCAGGGTCATATGCTGGGTTCTCGGCCTCGTCTAGCCTGGGGACCTTTAGCGGCAGGCCCAGCTCGTAGTTTTGGAGACTGGCAGGCTTTCTGCAGTCTACCAGAGGAGATCCAGGTGGAGAGGCTGAGTCACTTCAGAGGGGGGTTGATTATGAGGGATGATATTCAGGAGGCACTTACAGAGGAGTGGTTCACACCTCTCGAGCCAGTGGCCCCACGGTGGATGGGAGCCTTTACACAGTTGGAGATCCTGATTGCTGTCAGAGCTAGCACTGAGGATGGCAGATGCCTCTACTATGAGATTCAGGATGAGGGCAGACTCCAGAGAGTGGAGGTGGAGTCGCCTTTGGTTGCAGAGTGCACCTTTCAGAGGATTCGGGTAGTGGCTGCCGCTCCTCGGAAGTGGCATATTGACCCCGACCCTGCTGATGTGCTCCCGGATTGGCGCATATGGGCATATGCAGCGCGCCCCTTGGCCCGGCTACAGTGGGACCCCGGGGAGTACGAGTGGCATGATCCTTATGCATCCCTTGAGGCCACAGAGATCACCTTTTTCCAGTACACTGTTCGGCTGGGACGGCATATTTTGACGGCGAGGAGGACGGTTTCTCCAGCGGCAGCGGGGCATTGGCGATTGCAGGGACTCTCACAAGAGTTCCTGGAGGATTTCTGGGCTCGGCTCTGGGCTAGTCGGCAGGCCCGCAGGATCTCGACTTTTCAGTGGCTGGTCGCCCACAGGGGCTCAGCAGTTGGCACTTGGCTTGTTTACAGCGGTCTTCCGGCGGCCTGCGTCCGATGCGGCCACCCTATGGAGACTCAGAGACATTGCCTTTGGGACTGCCCTCAGGCACAGCAGATTTGGCTGCGGATGCTGCGTATTCTGGCCCCCCTCTCTCCAGAGGGTATGTTTACGTGGGGTGCCGCTGCTTGGTCGACTTCGTCAGGGCCTGCTATGGGCTATGAGATGGAGCAGGGCAGTCAGGCCATCAGATTTATTAGGGGCCAGCCTCGCCTGGTTCCGGCACCGGATTTCTCGTCCGCCAGCTGGACACAGGAGAGGGATTTACGATGGGAGCTCCTCAGCAGCCTCACCATCTGGTTCACCTGGAGGGCCCGGTGCTTTACGGCCTTTGAGGGGAGATTAGAGCCACCAGCAGAGACTGTTCGGGGGATTTGGCAGGAGTTGATCCACACCCTGCGAGGACAGTACGACCGCATCCGGGGAGACTCGGATGAGACGATCTTACGGCGCCAGGCCTTTCACACCACTTGGCGCTGTGGCCCATTCTACACCCTACACACGGGATCCCCCCGTTGGCACTACAGGCCACCTGTTTGGCTCTTCCCCCCCCTATTGTATGATTTAGCCGCTCAGTTCTTTATACTGATGCTTGTATTTTGCAGCACCTAGGGAGAGTCTCCCGGGCTGCCATGATGTATTCACTGCTCTTCTCTCTCTTAGGAGCAGGAGAGATCTTTTGTAGCCCTACGGGCGTTTTTATATAACTAATGAAAGGATCTTTTCTCGGAAAAAAAAAATTGCTTACTGCCTTGCCCACACCTACTACCCTTCACACAGCATAGTAGCAATGAAACGCGTTTCGCATCCCCACTGAAGTACGAAACGTTTCGAAACGTTTCATTAAATTTGAAACGAGTTTTTTATGCTTATTTTTTTTTAATGTCAAAATTGGGGATTTTTGCCGGAGCGTGCGTGCGTGTTTGCTTCAGCCTTGCAACTAGCAGGTTTTACCTCTCTCTCTCTCTCTCTCTCTCTCTCTCTCAAGACTCTCTCTCTCCCTCTCTCTCTCTCTCTCTCTCTCCTCTAGCTTTCTCGGTATCCAGGGGCCAAGGTTGGCATGTCATGAATCATGATGTCAAATATTGATATGATATCGTGATTCGTAAATCAAATTTCAAATTGCAATGTCTTGCTTTTATTTACACATTTTTAAGTCTATAAGATCAAGGTGACATGTTGTTTGTTTGCAGTCTTATAAACTGATATGAAACTTGTTGAGGGTCCCTATTGTTGGGTCTCCCCCCCCCCCCCCCCCCCCCCCCCCCCCCCCCCCCCCCCAGGTACCCCTCTCGTTTCATACTTTTGGGTCGGGCAATGAAACGTTTCGAAACGTTTCGAAACGCGTTTCAAAAACCTTTTTTATGAAACTCCTGGCTACTATGTTCACACAGATGCCTGGCCAACACTGCCTGGGTCCCCTACCAACTGCTGGCTGGGTACCTGACAAAGCTACCAACAAGATATCAACCTAATGCTGGTGATGATGCTAATGATGGTGCTACTTTTGATGATGATGATGATGAAGGTGATGCTGATGCTACTGATCTGATGGTACTTATGCTTCTACTGATGACTTAAATACTGACTTAAATGAATATTAACCAAGGATTAAGACTGTTCATGCAAAGGTTTAGCCATGGCACAGGCATGCATGTGACAAATGACCATCTTTCTACTATGACAAAGAGACAAAGCGCACAAAATATTTTTGACTCGGCTCGGTTAACTGCTAGCTTCTAGGACCTTTGCCATGAATTTGGAGGTGAATAATGACAGTAATCTCCTACTGCAACGGATAGTACTTGGTAAAGTTTTCCTCCATGCAGGTCCATCTAGAAGAAGAAAAAGAAATGGCCGTACGCACCATGTACAAAGGTGCTGCCCATCACAAGTGGAATACCAGTCAAACTAGATGTGAACTCACAAATAAGAGCTCCCGATCTTGTTAGTCACAAAGGACCAGGAGAATACAAAAATCATGCTACGACAAGAGAGAAAGCTGAGGTTGGTAAGTTTTGCAGGGTCAAACAGGATTATACAGAGTGAAGGCAGTAAAAAATTCAGCTGTGGTACAGACTCTTGCTATTTTCATTCGTAGAGGTATTGCCCAGCATGGTTTATTGCAGGATGTCCCTCACTCTGATTATACACCCCCCAGACAGAAGATTGACACCAGTTGGGAGATTGTTGCCAGTATTACAGCATGGCAGATCTGGAGAGCTAGATGCACGAAGGCTATTGAGGGTGTCCAGATTTTTGGGTCTCAGTGCATAGTACTATATGGGGTGATATCATCCATACTCTTATGGCTACTTGGGCTCATATTCAGGGGTCCTCTTGTTCTGCGCAAGCAAAGTGCGTTATATTTATGTGGGAGTGGAACCATGGCATTTTCTTTTCCTCTAGTCCCACAGGTCTTTCATGGCATCATGATGCTCCTCAGTGGTTGAAATCACCTTACATATTGGGGTGATTCTATTCTTTTCTGGCTTATAGCTGTGATTGTTGTATGTCTTTTTCATACTTAATAGAAGTCTCTTTCTGAAAAAAAAAAAAATCAGCTGGTCCAGGAATTGGATGAAAAAAATGTCAAACAAATTAATCAACTAGGCACACGACCACAATAAGGGTGTGCTCAAACTGATGTCCAGAAAGCATGATGGCGGTGGTTGCACCCTAGTGAAAGCCAAAGTCCTCCCCATCAAGCTGACTAGTGCTCTTGTTCTCTTGTTCAGGGGTCCTCTTGTTCTGCGCAAGCAAAGTGCGTTATATTTATGTGGGAGTGGAACCATGGCATTTTCTTTTCCTCTAGTCCCACAGGTCTTTCATGGCATCATGATGCTCCTCAGTGGTTGAAATCACCTTACATATTGGGGTGATTCTATTCTTTTCTGGCTTATAGCTGTGATTGTTGTATGTCTTTTTCATACTTAATAGAAGTCTCTTTCTGAAAAAAAAAAATCAGCTGGTCCAGGAATTGGATGAAAAAAATGTCAAACAAATTAATCAACTAGGCACACGACCACAATAAGGGTGTGCTCAAACTGATGTCCAGAAAGCATGATGGCGGTGGTTGCACCCTAGTGAAAGCCAAAGTCCTCCCCATCAAGCTGACTAGTGGATTGCAAAGGAACTTATCCCTATGCTCCATATCAAATAGCATGAACGTGAGGCATAGTAGGGTTGAGACTAGCAACCTTTCAGCATCATCCAACACACATCTAGTGTGGGGCTAAAGATACGTAAAAAGAGGGGAAAAAGGGGAGCAAAGAATGGAAAGGGGGGGAGGGGGTTACGGGGACCAGTAGGGAGCTTTTACATGTGAGTCATCAAGAGAATAGGTGGCGCCTGCCATTTGTGTGGAAAAGGACTGAAGGAACACTATCTACCCGAGTCATCAAATCCTGCTGACCTGATTTGCTGCTATACCAGGGTCCACTGATGACCTGGAGGAGCTGAGGGACACTGGCACCAGTGTCCTCACTAATGTCATCTGCCCGCAGTACCAATCCTTTCCCATTCCCCTATCTGTCTCCATCCTGGTAATTCGCTTCCCAAACTCAGCCTACTGTCAAGATGATGGGGTGACGAAGAAGGAGAAGGGGGTTCTGGAGGGATGGTCCTGAGTCCTCAGTGGGAGGCACTGTGATTGCCTCCACCTTTGGAAGCGCTGCTCTACCAAGTGTACCAGCTATTGGCAAGTTAAGCTTTGTCTGCATCACCTAACATCACCTGTTAAATAAAGCTGGTAACTTCTATCTAGGGATTAAAAACTGTTGGGGAAGCAACTCCAAGTTGGGAACAATCCATTGGTGTCAGGGGATGCTTGGGCACGCCAAATCAACACAGCGGTCCATGGTGATTCCACACCTCTCCAACATGCCTGCAGGTAAAAGGTCATGGTACTCTTTCTGAAGACCCAGAGACGCAAATGGAGACATGGAATCTTACACTAGAAAGCTCCAAAGTTAGTGTCAAACAAAATGCCATCCACCTCTAGGCAAGATAATCCATGGTTGTGTATGGTGATAGGGCTTTATTGCAGGACATCACTCTCAGTGCAGCCCAATCCACTCTGACAAGGAGTTGAGCACCCATGATACGCTTGCCTAGCACACCGAGGCAGTTATCTTTTGATAAGGCTTTGTTGCTCTGGGTCATTTAGACAACAACCATGTATGTACCTTGAAGAGGCTCATGCACACACAACGACCCCAGTATTGGGTCCCTACAGCAAGGATGCCCTCCACACCCCCCCCCCCCCCCCCCCCCCCCCCCCCCCCCCCCCGTATTTTTTGTGAAGTATTTGCATTACTATCTTGAGAAAAAATAACAATGCAAAAGCTTGGCTGAACTCTCAAACAAAACAACTATCATGCTCTTCAAGCAATACCAGTCCAAGAACGGAGTTCTTTCTTCTCCATATTGGCTGAGATGAAGTTCCCAAATACTTCTACAATTGCTGCAGGATCAAATGGTTTGCTGCTGATTTTCAGTGGGAGACCCCCAAAAGGATAAAATTCCTGTGGACCCCATTCAGACTCTTTCACTAGCCCAATCCCTGCCCATTTTTTAGTAAGGCAGCTCATAAGACTAAGGTGTATGTTTGTATAACAAACTTTTGTATCATTACATTGTGACAGCTAATGCAAGCCCAGTGAGCTTCTCTCCTCTCTTTCTCAAATAACGCTCCTTCCCTCATTGATAGCCTAGAGCAAGGGTGGCTTAAATGCTACTTGTCAGAAATTGAAGGTACGAGCATAACTTCAAAACAACTGTAGACAAACCCATATACAAGCCTGAAAACTCTTCTCATCACAATGATGAACTATGAATATGTACAATTTATAAAGCATTATTGTCAAGTTTGGTGTTAAGTTGCAAACTGGTGCACCTTTCTCGTATTACTGAAAAAAGTTTGCTATATGCTCCATCAACTTCATAAGGAACATAATCCGGATCACCTTTTTTCAGAAGGTCTTCATACTCCTTCCATCCAATGTATTTCACCATTGAAACCTCTGATTCCTGTCAATCCAGTAACACTACTCCCATTTCAGTACAGGAAACAGCAGAGCAGAATTGTTCACGAGCCTGCGTAAGTGAAACAAAAGCCCAACACAAGCCTGCTTAAGTGAAACAAAAGGTCAACTTCAAGCACTGTGAATTTACACAAGTTGTGAAAAAACAGAAAGTAACAAACTAACTAAAGGATTTCACCAATAAATTAAATTTAAAGTCCATAATTTACAAACTGGTCAGAGCCCAATGTGGAGACTAGAAGCCAAAGCATAGGCCGAAGTGCTTAAATGAGGTACATTAGATGCACCATCAGGGGGGGCGCATGGGAGCCCCTAGTCAAGGGGGGGGGATTTGGCATGTGTAAAGAAAGTTAACACCTCTGGAACGAGGTGATCAAAAGGAACATCAATGCTGTGCTGCTGTTAGGTCATGGCTGGGATGTGCATGAAGAGAAGCTCTTTATGCGTTCTATGAGCTTTCATGTTTAGTTAAATCAGACAACAACATTTATGGTGACATGGGAGATAGTGAAATGATCACATATCAAAGACATCAAACTAGTGAACATCTGCTCCTCTTTCTCAGACCACCACAGAGTGATGGAAAAGAGGGAGCAGGAGCTGAGGTTGGTGGAAGCTAGGAAGTCGGCTCTCTCTCCAACCAGACATGCCTTTGTAGAGGACCGCTTTGGCAGCTTCTTTAGCCATGATGAGAACGCTAAGATATCTCCTGAATATACCATGCTTGCCTAGAAGCAGCGTACAATGTATTTACACCTTTACATATAGCCTTTAAAGCACATTTTTTATAAAAAATTATGCATTTAGGCCTTCTGATTCATGGCATAGCTTTATCCCACCCATCACACTTCTTTGATGATTCCAAAGAAATCAAAGAAAGAACTTTGGACAACTAAAGACTCCTGAAAGGAACTGGGACCATGGGAATAAAAGCCTCTACCCGTAAGGCAGTACATTAACCAACATAGATGAAATAGCTTTGACAGATAAGCATATACATACCTTGAATCTTCACTAAAGGGGCATTCATGACGAAAAGAGTTTTACCTGAAGGGCGAATCCATCAAGTGGAATCGGCTCTAGAGTTGTTACCAGGTACACATCGTTGTACTCATTATTGATAAAAGTCCCATCATTAATAACACTGCCACGACCAGAAAAGAACTGTTAATCAATTGATTCTAGCAAGCAATACTACTTAAAATAATTCCATATTGAACATAATATTGCACTATACCTAGTGCATTATATTTTTTCATTTATAAATCACCAAATCTAAGCCATAATCAAGATATGGAGTGTAGCTACAAGAGAACCAGGCAAGATAAACCACCTCACTCTTAGGTTTTATATTGTTCACCATAATGCATGTGAGCATCTGTGGATGTGTGTGTGTGCAAGTCTCAGGCCTTGCATGTGCATGTTACGACGAAACGTCAGATGAGAATCCTAAACTAGCTGTTTAGAGCATAGTTGTTTGACAAAACTGAAGTAGAAGCCTCACCATTCCTGTAGGTAAACAAAGAGCAATTCAAATGCTTCAAAAGGAAGAGTAACTCCAAGTTCTTCCTCCAGCTCTCTCCTGCAAAGATAGAAGCTATTATCCAAGCTTGAATTTACCAAACAGTAAAGAAATCAAAACATAGGCTCTTTGGAGGCAGACACGTGTGGAGTCACAGAAAATAGCATATCTACTTAGAATAGATGCAGCTCACATGTCTACAACCGTTATGCACTTCTATCCAAGCAAAACCTTGGCTCAACTATCCATTTGAGAGATCTAGATATGGCCACTTTTATAACCATGATAAGCTCTTGAGGTGTACTTTTGCTTTTGAAAGCCCTAAAACATCTTGGATTGGACCCTTATGGTTTTTTGTTGTCTTTGTGACCACTAGGAAACTAGTAGAAAAAAGTTCACTTTGAGGCAACACAAGCACCTCTTGAAATCCTGAGCACCAAGCTTAGCAATCAATGCATTGAGCTGAAAGATCAGCAAAATGTAGAATTGGAACAGAAGCTGCAATGCCAAGGCAGAGCTGCAAAAAATTGTGGTCTAACTAACAAGTTCATCATCAAAAACAAGACAAGATTCTCTCCAGTCCCCAACACCTCTTTTAGTCTACTGACATGAAAAACAAGATAACCCTTCAATCATCCTCATTAATTACCTTGGTAATTTTATAAGGCCCGCTAAACCAAGGAGATAACTTATTAACTCTTCTGGTTTCCATAACATCTCAATCCTTTGAAAATCTTAGATAAACCGCTTGACCAAACTCGAACTTTCTAGGTAAGAAATTCTCATCTGCATAAACATTAGCTCTATACTGAGCTGTGCAAAGGCTTTCCTTAGCAAACTACAACATTTCTTGTTGCTCTTGCAGGAAATCCAAAGTTGTTTGCACCTTGACATTTTGCAAACTACTAGCCCACAAAGCTCTAGGTTGATATTTGTACATAACACTTCCGCCTATGAGCTAGGGTTTTCCAAAGATGGAAAGAAGAGTGCAGCGGAATCACACATACACAGCACACACAAGAGTCCTAAACTACTAATTTGTATTACGTATAAGAAAGAAGTAATACAACTGAAAATCAAGTACAAGATGTGGCTAAGAATGAAGACGTCAAATCATAGCCCTGACTTGCTGTTCGCTCCTAGCTAGCACTTCGCCTACAGAGAAATGCTCTACGAAGTACAATGCTAAGGAAAGCAGATGAATATTACGGGCTACCCACGTGTATATATGCACCAATGCTCCTAGTTGGCCAGTAGTAACTGTCGGCCAGTTGTACCTGATTGCCACGTCATCAATGCCACATCACCATTGCCAAATGGCAATGCCACATGTCACTTGCGCTGTACGACTCAACTGCTATCTGATGTCTGGCTCTACCCTGGATACTCGTAGGTGTGTCACATTCTCCCCTAATTACATTTGTCCTCAACTGCACGGTGTCCATATAAAGTGCTCTTCCATATAAAAGGAAAAGATCCAAGCAAAACTCTGTTGCGTTTTGCATCAGGTTGTTCTAGGATGGTGTTTAGGGCTCAAAGAAGACTCCCAGAGCTTTCGCATGTGACGTTGGTATCAAAGCTTCAGGAGGCTGATTCTGAGATGTTGCTGCTGCCCATGTCCAACCCACCCTCACTGCTCAATGTCTAACCCACCCTCACTGCCTGATGTCCCACCGACCCTTCCTTACTGCATCGTGCATGGATGAAACCATCGCTCGTGACTTGATCTTTTGGAGGTGTGGGGACCAAGCAGCATTATTTCAATATCAAGTTCAGCAAGGCTAAACACTGATGGTGTCCCAGATGAAGGTGCACAGTCCAAGGAGAGTAACACAAGACATGGAAGAAGTTCCCAGGAAGTTGGTTGGTGGTGTTCCACAAGATCCAAGGGGAGTAGTAGTCCTATGAGTCAAGTGCCACTTGGAGTATACCAGGAAAGGCTTTCAGGCAACAGTTCCAAGGGAGGATAATCCTCCGAGGGGTGGAGGGAGAGTGCTAGACTCAATCCTCAGGAAAAGAAGACCAAAGAAAGTTCAATGAAGACTTCGTCAAAGCAATCTTGGAACAAAAGAGATTGCTCATGCAACAGATTGAGGCTAAAGAAGAAGAAACAACCAAAGAAAAAAAAGCTAAAGAGGAGGCTGAAAAAGCTAAGGAAGCAATTGAAAAGCCAAAAGAGCTCTCAAAACTGAAAAGATTGTTCCTCATCATGAAGCAACAAAGGCAAAAAGAAACGCCAAAAGGCTGAAGAACAAAGGGCCAAAGAAGCTCGACGTGAGGATGAACGAAGAGTCAAGGACACCAAATGCAGGGCTAAAGATGACCATAGACGCGCAGACCAAGGAACTCGAGAAAGGCTTGATCGCGACGCTATGCAACTCTAGAACCAGCAGTTGATAGCCGTTATGCAGGCAAACATGATGTCACTTCTCCCTACCCTGGGGCAACAAGGTCCAAGTTTCTCCACCGCCCCAACCACCACCATCATACAAGCTCAACCAAATTTTAGTAAGTATGATGGTAAGTGTGATCATGCTGCAGTTACGCAATTTACTTGTCAATTTGTAGCATATTTTTCTTTAGCTAAGCTTTCACATCCTCAAGATCGAGTCCACTTGGCAGCACCTCACCTCTCCAACAAAGCGGTTACCTAGTGGCAACATCGGTAGAGTCTACATGTAGACCCAATAGAGGCTCCTCAGTATATACAAGACACATTTGTGTCCTTCCTCAAAAAAAGATTTCTACCTCTCCAAATGGTAAAGGCTTAGATGTATATGGCTACATAGATGCAGATTGGGCAAGTAGCTCTTATGATAGGAGATCTACTAGCGGTTATGCCTTTACATTTGGGAGTGTAGTGGTGAGTTGGAGTAGCAAGAAGCAACCCACTGTTTCTTTATCCTGTACAGAGGCTGAGTACAGAGGAGCAGCCATAGCTGCATGTGAAGGAGTATGGTTAAAGAAACTCCTGGCTGATTTGGGTGAGCTTACTGAGGGCAAGGTTGTCATACATTGTGACAACATGCGCAGCATACAATTGGCCAATAATCCATTTTTTCATGCACAGACCAAGAATATAGAGGTCCACTATCACTTTGTCAAGGAGAAAGTGTTGGTACAGTGGATTTGAAGTATGTGAAGCCCATAGCACCTCAGGAGACAAGAAATTTCAAAGAAAGATTCCCATAGCACCTCAAGAGACAAGAAAGATGAGGAATTCAAGCCTAAAAGTATAAGGGGGAGATCAGATGTTTCTTCTGCCTCATCGTGATAAGAAAGATTGTACCAAGTGGCAGGCTTCACAAGCCTCCAAGATCTCTACCTCCACAGTAGCCACCACTACAGCTGCATCCACACCTCCAATATCAGCCACTAACACTGTCCAACTCTTACCTGCCTTAAACTCAAAACCCACGGTGGTATTTGATGATAAGTAGGAGGGTGAGGTTGGGGGGGCAAAAGAAAGCCCTCATTCGTGTTTATGACAAAGCGAAGGGACAACAATTCATTGTCCTCTTCGATGTGGGCAGCTCTAATGATGCCATTTCTCCTCAATTGGCTAAAAAGATAAGTTGCACACTTGTACCCCATCATCTCGATGTAGATGAGTTCACACCCGATCTTCACACTCACATTTCCCATAAGGCTTAACAATTAGAATTCAAGGTTCAAAAGGCCACATTTCAGCGAGACTTCATTGTCTCACCTCCTTTGGGGTGTGGTATGATTCTCGGCATTAAGTGCTTTAGGGATTTTGCACCCATTTCTAATTGAGCACACTTTCACAATTGTTGATGGTGTTCCTGAGCCTATCTTGATTCACGGGGATTGGAGCATTCCCGGTATTCCACTCATCTCATGTCATGTGCAAGACGTGCAGTCTAATCCCACGACTAATCCCTTAAGGGGAACAAATAAAGAACCAGACTAGAAAACAGATTTGGAGCTTGTAAGGTTTAGGACAAAAGAACCTTGTGTAAAAGGACAAGAGGCTATCGGCTAGGTTTTGACGGAGTTTCCTCTGTCGGCTTGTCGGCTACAGTATTTATGTGAATATTTGTCTTGGAGCTGGCCGACAACAAATCAGCCAATCCATGAAGGCAATCCAGCCCTATAAAAGGGGCACACTTGCTCTTTGTTAGGTATTCAATCCCTCCTTGGGATTGGGTATCTCTCTTGCTTGCGTTTTGCATCAAGTTGTTCCAGGATGGTATTTAGGGTTGAAAGAAGACTCCCATAGCTTTCGCGTATTAGAACATCAGACTAAACACTGATTCAGTTTCAAGAAGGTCCGCAGTCCAAGGAAAGGAACACAAGACATGGAAGAAGTTCCCAGAAGGTTGGTTGGTGGTGTTCCACAAGGCCCAAGGGGAATGGCAGTCTTGTGAGTAGTGTGCCACTTGGGGCACACCAGGAAAGGCTTTCAGGCAACGGTTCCAAGCGGTGGAGTGAAAGTGCCCAACTCAATACTCAGGAAAAGAAGACCAAAGAAAGTGTTCAAGGACAGGGCATGAAGAGAAAGGGGACAAGATGGAACAGGTGCATAGATCTTCATCAGAGTTGGAGTGGATTTGGAGACCAGGCAGGATTTTTAGTGAAAAAGTTGCCAAGAAGGGCACAGGAATGGACAATGGGATGATGACAATCCAAGAATAGAAGTTGGAATCCCGTCATCAAGTTTAGCAGAGGGGGATGTCATGTGCAGGCTAATCCCACGACTAATCCCTAAAGGGCAACAGATAAAGAACCAAACTAGAAAACAGATTTGGAGCTTGCGCTGCTAGGTTTGGGACAAGAGAACCTTGTGGAAAAGAACAAGAGACTGTTGACCAGGTTTTGATGGAGTTTCCTCTTATCGACTACATTATTGATGTGTTGGCCGACAGCAGGTCGTCGGCCAGTCCATGAAGGCAATCCAACTCCATAATAGGGTACACTTGCTCTTTGTTAGGTATTCAATCCCTCCTTGGGATTGGGTAACTAGATTAGGGTTAGATTAGGTGAAGTACACCTTTTCAAGACAGCCTATGGCTACAAGATTGTACATCCTTTTTGTACCATATGAATATATTAAATACTCAGCTCTCTCTCTCTCTCTCTCTGTGGATACAGCCGACACACGAGCTTGGTACGAAGATGGCTTTCTATAGAGATCATCTTCTCCAGCTCACGGAGGATGGGTTTGTGATTAGACCCAGCTACATGGATACTCATCTTTCTCATGGGGTACGGTGTGCTATTGGTCAGATGCGCAGATCCTCACACCAGCTAGAGATTGAGACTGGCAGATTCAGAGGAGTACAAGCTGAGGCCAGGATTTGTCAGTTGTGCCAGATGGAGCCAGAGACAGAGTTACATTACATATGTCACTGTCCAGTATATTATGAGATACGAGGCCGTTTTCACTGCCTGTTCAGAGGGGGTTTCGGACCACTTTCCAGAGTCATGAGATACCAAGATCAGAGATGCCTCGGATTATACTTGCTGGAGCTGCGTAGACATAGAGAGGGTCTCTTGAGAGGGAGGGGATCAGAGAGGGAGAGACGCCTATAGAGGCAGATTACAGACTTCTTTCGACCAGAGATTGAGCAGTCAGGCCAGCAGGCATTGCAGCTAGCCCCAGAGTATAGCCGCACTAGAGGTACACTGATTGATCGGGCTATAGAGCTGGGGCGGTCCAAGTGCCCCAAGATGAGATGCCCATCTCGACACCAGCGGAGACTACAACAAAGGATCAGGACCATACTAGCATGGCATGGGAGACGTCCAGTCAGAGTACTCACCATGGAGGACATTGAGGATATCCACCATCGACCAATGAGAGACATCTTTGGATAGTGATGTATAAGATGCTTACCTTTGTTGCTGGAGTTTTCCTTACCAAATGTTATCCATTAGGAGCTCCTAGTACCTTACTTTTCCTCATAGTTGTTGTTTCAGTTTCAGTTAGTTGTTTAGTTGTTGTTGTTTCAGTTAGTTGTTGTTTCAGTTAGTTGTTTAGTTGTTTTAGCTTTTCTTACACAGACATTGTATCAGATCCACCAATTGTTGTAACCTTTTTGGTCTTATAGGTCATTTTGGCCTTTTGAAGACATTAATATATCATTTCATTTCTCTCTCTTCTCTCCATGTCTCTTGCTTGCGTTTTGCATTAGGTTGTTCCAGGATGGTGTTTAGGGCTGAAAGAAGACTCCCAGAGCTTCCGCATGTAACATCTCACATATGCACGCCCTAAGAACCATCAAAAAAGGAGCCACGTGTGCTTTGATTTATGTCCGTTAGCCAACAGTCTCCTAGTAACCAACAACCCCTTTGATGCAAAAGCTTGATGGTCTCCTCGCACAGTTTCAAGATATTATGCTAAAGGATGACCTCCCGTCGCAACTCCCACCTAGTCGACTTGAGGTTCATCACATTGAGTTAATCTCCGAGACCCAATAAGTTCCCCTATCGCCTTTCTGAGGCATTGGATGGAAAACTGGAGTAGCAACTTTCCCAATTACTCCGAGCTAGATTTATCCGGCCCTCATCCTTGCCCTTTGCTGCACCTATCTTATTTGTGCAAAAGAAAGATGAGTCCACACGTTTATGCTTGGACTATAGGGCACTCAATAAGCTAACAATGAAAAACACATTCCCAATGCCCAGGATTGAGTATATCGTGGGCATTGGGAAAGTTCTTTTTGAAGATAGATGATGTCTCGGGTTTTTGTGGAGCTCATAGGAAAGTGTGTGTTCATATTTTCAGATGATATACTCATCTTTTCTACTACTATAGAGCAGCATGAGCAGGATATTGAAAAGATCTTGCAACTATTGTGAGACAATGAGCTCTACATCAATGCAAAAAAGAGCAAATTTGGAATCAAAGAAATTCACAATCTGGGATATGTCATCAGTGCAAACAAGATTAGCATCGACCCTGAAAAGATAAGAGCAATTCTCGAATGGGATATTCCCAAAAATGCTCAACAGATTCACTCTTTTGTTGGTCTCTGTCAAGCATACAGTTCCCACATGGACAAATTTTCCGACCTTGCAGCACCTCTCACAGATTTGCTCAAGGGCGTGAAAACGCGTCAACAAAAAGTGTCTATTTTATGGGCCAAGCACTCAAGGCATTCCATGCAATGAAGAAAGTTGCCTCCGGTTCTCAAGTTGGCTTCATGGGATGAAGCTTTCAAGGTGATTACCGATGCCAGCAATTTAGCCATAGAAACTGTCCTCCAGCAGAAAGGACACCCAGTGGCTTACTATAGCCGAAAATTAAATGATGCACAAAAGAGTTACTCTGTGTGTGACAAAGAGTTATTAGGGGTGATGACAGCTTTTAAACATTGGAAACCTTTTCTTAATGGGAGTTAAGATAGATCATTAGGCACTGAAATGGCTGCAAACCATGCCTAGTGCCCAATGGAGTGACAGACAAGCCAGATGGAGTCAGATCTTCCAGCAGTTTGGAGATATGATTGAATACATTCCTAGCAAGAATAACCCCGTTGCCGATGCTCTAAGTCACAAAGGTACCATCCAAAATATGCAGGAATCCGTGTAGTGCTACAACACTACGTTCTACACCTATCATAAAGGATTGAAAAGGCTCCCTCAAAGCGGGGTAAAATGATACAAGATTTGCAAGACCAAAACATAATGGCACTGCAAAATGTTTTCAATAACTCTGAGTGTAGTGCAACTAAAGGCTGTAAACTTCCAATAGCTAATCAGTCGGAACCATGCCCTTTTTATGGAGCTAAGACTTCTAACTTTTTCCACCACCAAGTTCATTAGAGGGGGATATGTGACATGAAATATATGATTTTATTCAGCAAGAGTCACCACCCTTAAAAAGTACAAGTTCAAGGCATGAAAGAAGGCAAGAAATCTTTTCATGCCTCATGCAGCCAATGTAATACTCTAACGGAGGCCTCACACTTGAATAGAGGGTACCTTGCTGATGTAAGGGATGTATCCCCAGCAGAAATGTGTCCGGCACTAGATATGTCCCAAAGCCCTGGCCATGAATCTTTCACCTCAGCACGCTTCTGTAAGAGCAGCTGCCCACTGCTCTCTGCATAAATCCACACATGTACTGCTCTATGATAATCACCATCTCTATGCACTTGCCACCTGCACAACGCACAAAAACCATTAGCAGCCTGTATCACATAAATTACCACTGGGAGGCAAACAGCCAACATAATGCAAACCTTTAAATTAAACATATACTGTGACGAAGGCCTGCACTATTTCTAAACCACAACAAGCATGTCAGCTACTAGCTACTGCAAAAGAAACCTCCATTTCACACATAAAGTGAGCATCTGCCAAGCGCGAAACCACCTTCAGGCACAAATCCAAGACCAAGCATTCAAGAGATCTCTATTTTTCAATAGCCCAATGAGTCCATGTATTAGCTTCGTAAATCTATGTCGAAATACTTCTTCTTCTTCTTTTTTATAAAAAGAGACTTCTATTAAGTATGAAAGAGTCAATACACAATCATGGCTAAAAGCCGGAAATCCTCATCACAGAGTGTAAGGTACAGTTAGGGCACAATGATGCCAAGAGAGTCTGTAGGGAGCCGAAGAGAAGAAAATAACATGATCCCATTCCTTCATGAAGAAGACATGCTTTGCTTGTGCTAAACTAGACGGTCCCTGTATACGGGCCCAAGTGGCCATTAGGGTACGAATAATATCTCCCCAAATGGTAAAAATGCACTAAGTGTCATAAATCTGGGTGCCCTCAATCACCTGAGTACATCTAGCCTTCCATATCTGCCATGCAATGATGCTGGCAATAATCTCCAAGGTGGTATCAAGTCTCCCCAGGGAGGAATATCTTTAAGTGTTTGGGCACCCCTCCAAGTGTCCCTCCAAGGCTGCCTACCTAAATGCCCATGTGTTGAGAAGTAGCCTCCACACCTTTCAAACGTGGTACAATTCAATAGCACATAGTTCTTTACCTTGCCCGTTTTTGAAGTCGCACCAACACATATTCAGCTTCATTCTTCGCTCTCTCTCAGCCATAGTCACATGGAACGCAAAATGGGGACGGGGAACGAGGACGGAAAAGACTGAGAGTGGTCATTCCCTGTGACTATATAGAGTGACATGGGACGGGAATGGGAACGGGAAGATGCTGCCATCCCCAACATTCCCGAGTCTAAAAATGCCCATTCCCTGTGACTATGCTCTCAGAACCCATTTTTGGCCTTTGACCTGCCACTTGTTGCTCCATACACCTGCAGCCGCCTTGTCTTGCAGCCATTCAACCTGCGAATACTGTCTAGAAATTGCCCAGTGCTGCTTCTTGCTTGCCCATTCTGCCCTAGAGCTGATCACGTTGTGGCATGTACAAAAGGTTGATATCACTTGGCATTACATCCCCCAATGTGGCCTCTCCCCCTGCTCCCAGGATGTAGTCTCCCTCCAAGAGCAGACAACCATGAAGAGAACAACTCCTTTTCTTTGAGCTTTTTACCTCTACAGAGGATTGTAGTCCCCAATGGGTGGACGCTTGCTTTAAACCAATAGAAGGAACTTTTTCTTGGTGGGAGGAATCTTGGAAATCCGGTATGGCATGTAGCGAATCCCCCAGATATGCATAAAGCTTTGGATACTAATTTCCTTTTTTCATGAAAACAATCCAGGAAAGGGGGGACCGGCCCAATTTTGCTTCCTGGTTTGTACTCAAAGCAGCTTGTTGACCTAAAGAAGCTAAGAAGCTCTAATTACCACTTGTAGAAACTAGCAAGATTGAACAGGCTTTATTACGCTAGTAAACCCACTTAATCAACACAATAATGGGTACGAGCAAGAGTCCAATCCACAAACTACTTGCATAAATCCAATACTGGAATGAAGGGATGTAATGCATGAAAAATATGAGTAATCACCATGTAAACATGATGCCTAAGTGTGTTTAGTCTCTCACCAAGAGAATGGAAATAGCCTTCCACAAGCCAAGAGAGAAGCCATGAGCTCCAAGAAACATAAGTTTCCATTTCTAAAAATGATCATCAAAAGTTACAACCATGGTCCAAGTCCCCTCTTTTATACATGGACTTGTCCCATTATTAACCCTATTGAATAAAGTTCCTACTTTATTACAAACCATCCCTTCCCAAAGATTTTGTCCTCAAAATCAATAACATGTACAATCTCAAAGTATGAGACTCTAATGTAATCAATGGGAAGTGGTTAAGAGTTCTCAAGTACATCCAAAGCACATATACAATGAAAATCCGGATGTATACAAGTCCACAAAGCTTCAAGCCCAAAGTGTATGAGTGGGACTGTTATGACAGCCCTTCTAGTCGATGAAGACCCTTGAAAATCCTTCATTTAGACTCCATATATTGGGCTGAAAATGATATGTAAACTCAGCCATATGTAGCCCACATCATAATCTTTCATTAGGATACGCCATGAAGCTTGTTGGAGTAGAAAAATAGACCCAATAGTAGACCTTCCCAAAGCTGTCCAGAAATTACAGCATGTATACTTCTCCTCATATTACCCAATTTGCTCAAGTAAACCATACCACTTGGTCACGGAAAGTCATCCACAAGTAAGCCATGTTGTTGGACATACTCCAATGATTGCCAAGTAGCCTCATCCATGGGTAATTGCTTCCATTTGACAAGGTATTCATCAATATTCCGATTCCTCAACTCTCTTGTCCTCTTGCCAATAACCCTCTCCGGCTCATAAATGATCTCACCTTCTTCATTCATGGGTGGAAGCTCTTCCATCTCTCGAGGCAAAGATCCCATAAACCTCTTAAGGTTAGATACATGAAACACATTATGGATCCTTGTCGAAGAAGGCAAATCCAACTTGTAGGCCAAATCACCAACCCTCTTGATAATCAAGTATGGTCCATAATACCTATGAGCCAATTTTGAGTTGGTTACACCTTTGAGAGTGTTATGCCGACTCTTGGGAAGCTTCAATAGCACATAATCATCCTCTTAGGTGGTAGACTCTTTGGCACTTGCAAAATATCTTCATACTCCTTAAGAAGAGTTGCCATTTCCTCATCTATGTGCTGTCCACTGCCTTCCATCCCCTCTTGGGTAACATGTAACACATAGATAGTGCCAAAAGCCTTAATCTCTTTCTTGAGTCGCCTTGGAGTGATCAAAGAGAGCTTCTTAGGTGCATTTGCAGCAAGTACCACTTGTTGCCCATGATGTAGAAAGCTCATGAAACCTTGTTGAAGGTTCATGTGAATGTCACCAAGTGAAGCCAACCAATCACACCCCATGATAATGTCGATGGGACCCATATCCAAAACCACCAAATCACCGTCCCAAGTGTATGAAGAGGATAAAACCACTTTTGTAGAAGGGCAAACCAAGCTAGTCTTCTCACTTTCCCCATTTGCCACTTGCACTTGGAACGTTGTAGGTGTCTTCTTTGTGTTGAGTTTGAGAGAGTTGATGGATTTAGAGTTGATGAAGCTATGAGTGCTCCCGGAATCCACAAGAATATGTGCAACCCTCCCATTGATGGTCCCCACCAACCTTAGTGTGCTTGGGTTCTTGCAACCCGCCAACAACTCTTGTGAGATAGAGCATATGCAAGCTGAAATTTCTGCATTGGTAGGCATGTCTCCGTCCACAAGGCTTTCCTTAACTCCACCTCCCGGATCAAACGGAAACTCACCATCCTCCGTGATGAAAGAATGGTCTTCAAGTGACTCCTCATGTGCTTCTTCATTGCAATCCTCCCATTCCTCAATGTCATGAGAGTCATCCTTGTTCTCTTCCTCATCCATGAGGATCATAGTGGCCACAATCTTCTTTGATTTGCACACATGCCCGGGTGACCACCTCTCTTTGCACTTGAAACATAGCCCTTTGCTTCTCAACTCCTCAATCTTTGGATCATCCATTCTTTGAGTCTTCTTGAAGGGTTGAAAGGGCTTCTTCTTCATGAAGTCACTACCCTTTTTGGCATCAAATTGATGTATCTCATTCTTTGGCTGTCCACCCCCAAATGATGTAGGAGTTCTTGGATTAGAGGATGGTAATGTAGAGGTAGGACCTTTCCCAAAATTGTAAGAAGTAGTGGTTGGTTTGAGTGTGTCTTTGGTGAAGGTCATGGGCTGAGACCTCTTGTACTTTGGCTCATAGAGTTCGGCTAACCTCATAGCTTCTTTGAGAGAGCTAGGCCTTTGAGCCGACACATCCGCCTTGATGAAGTGTTCAAGCCCATGCACAAACTTTTTCATCTTCATGTCTTCACTCAAGCCTTCCACGTACATTGAAAGCTTCAAAAATCTCTTGATGTAACCTCTCACCATCATCCCCTTTTGAGAAAGCTCATACCATTCTTCATGGTATCGGTCGAGCACTAAGGGTGAAATGAAGGCCAAGTTCATCTCCCGCTTCAATCCTTCCCAAGTTGATGGCGTGTTCCCTTGTTTGACCAAGTGCCTCCACCATTGATGAGCATAATCTTCAAGATGTAAGGAGGAAAATTGTACCATATCACGCTCACTTTTTGGGTAAAGTTGGAAATAGGTGTCAAGCTTGGTAGCCCACTCCTCCAACTCTTGTGGAGATGACCCGTCACCTTTGAACTTTGATAGTGAGATTTTGTCTTTGACATCCTTGGAAGATATGTGGGATGGGTTATCATGTTGGGTAGAGGGCTTGAATCTTTGCATCTTCGAGTATGACTCCATAAATTGTGCAAAGTCTTTGTAATCCCTCTTGATGATATTCGACAATTCCATCCACTTCTCGTGAGCATCCCTTTGTCTTTGGGCAAAGGACATTTGATTCCAATCGAGTGCAATCTCCTCATCATTCACAAACACCTCATCCTCTTCCCTTGAATGCATTGCCCTAGAAAAGGTAGGACCCTTTGATGCATTGAGGTGAGACAAACCCGAATGAAAAGAAGGAGGAAACATGTCCTTGACAAGAGGTCTCCGTGCATCCGCCATGAATCCCCAAGTGGATGCTCCCAATGGATCCTCTTGTACGGCCTTCATGGAATCCTCATTCAAGATGCCCTTGCCTTTTCTTTGCTCATAGTCACCATAATTCCCATGCTTTTCTTGTGCTTGAGACTTCCCAAACTTGTCCTCCATCACACCAATCCGTGAGGATAATGTTTCAAAATGAGAATCAAGCTTGGAGTCTAAGGTCTCCAACCGTTGTACAAGCATTTGCATAAGGGTGTCATGGTTAACCGCCGCTTGTGTCCCTTGAGGAATTTGATTATGTACATTGCCCCCATTGTCTTCATTGATGAATGCATCCCTTGCATCCATATTACCTTCCATGTCCTCATCACCAATGATCATTTCTTGCACAACATCCCCACCCTTGCGTGGTCTTCCCTTCGGCATAGTGAAGAAATGCAAGATGTTGGTAGAATGCCCAAATGATGTCGGAATTGGACAAAAGAAGGTTCTATGGGTAGGTAATGGTGTCTACTATCCTCCCAAATGAACACAGTAAGAATTAGGTGTAGGCAAGTACTCTCTGTTTTAGGGTTTGTGCGGGACAGCTGAAAGTAGTAATTTGGCTCTAAAACGCAAAATATATGTCGGAATTAGGATTTTGACGGCTCTATAGAAAGCTAACGGAAGATAGAACCTACCCCTAAAAGCATTTTGATTCAGTCAAGTATATTCTGTTTGACTTTGACTGTTGAACTACAGATAGAATAACTAATAGTTACCTGATAGTTGCTTAGTCGGATATATGTATCTTTGCTCAGTCGGATTGTTGCTCAATCGGAATTCTACTCAGTCGGATTATTGCTCAGTCGGAGTTTGTTATGATCTGGTTTGTCGGATATTATCTGTTAGTGTCTTGTGACATTCTAGTTACAACAGTTTAAACTGTCTGAAGTCGCCTATTTATAGGGGCTTGTAGTCGTCTTTTACAACAACAAGTAGTAAGAGAAGAAGGAGAAAGCAATGTATGAATCATCTTGATCAATCAATCATGGTACTTCAGTTCTGTTCTGTTATTCTCTATCTTTGTTCAATCTGTGTTCTCTATGCTCTGTTGTGTTTAGTCTGATGTGGGAATTGAAGTTAGTGTTGCTTAATGGGGTTGTCTTTGCTGTGTCAGTAGTAGTTAATTGTGTTGTGTTTGAGGACCCCAAACACATTGGCGATCCTGCTGGTCCCGTTCTGTTACGAGAGGGGAAATGAATGTCAGAGGGGGACAAAAGAGTAGGAAGGGTTTACTATACCAGGGCTCAGGCCCGAATTGGTAACCCTGACCCGTTTCATTATGCTGACGAGGGTGAAGATGATCAGGAACACCAAATCCCTGAAGAAATTGTTGTAGGCCAAGGGGGGGAAAGTTCAGTTGCACCAGAGAGGAGGCTCGTGGGGGGACTTCTAGGCGCCCTAATCCTGACAGGAAGGTCTGCAGGAGTTAGAAGGAGTCTTCAGTTCAACCCATTAAGGGGGGCTACCAGGCAAAGACCTAGGAAACCACCTCCGCCACATCCGATGGCTCAACAACTACCCAACCCTAGGGTGAAAGCAGCTAAATTCAGTGGAGGATCTAAGGAGGATGCTGATTGTCATGTAGCTCAGTTTGAGACAAAATGGGAAGCAAATGGGTATACTGTGTTGTACAATGATGCAGTTAAATTGCAGCAATTTGCAGCAACTCTAGAAGGGAAGGCCATGAGTTGGTTTAGCCAATATGGGATACCACACTTCCCAACATATGATGATCTTAGAACAGCCTTTTTACAGAGATTCAGGAAGGAAAAGACTCCAACAGACATTTTAAGAAAACTCCGAGACATCAGACAAAAGAAGATGCTTGTAGAGGACTATGCTCAGAAATTCAGAATTCTGGTTGAAAGGTTACAGGGAAATGAGAGACCCACCAATGAGATGCTGGCCGGTTATTTTCTGAAAGGCTTGAGAAGTGGGCTGAAAAATGCAGTGGCTAGCATTGATATTGCAGGTGGAATTAATGATTTGGTAATTGCAGCAGCTCGAGTAGAGAAAAGACTTGGAAGCTGCAAGGGCAAACACACCAGAAAGAATGATTCGGATTCCGATGACCAGCCAGAGTCAGCATCAGATTCTGAGCAGGAGGATTCAGAAGTAGGATCCGACAGTGAGGAAGAAGAGGTGAAGACAAAGAAAAAGCACAAGACCAAAGCAAAGCAATCCAAAGAGGAGGATTTGGTAAGTAAATTGAGAAAGATAGGTTATTCTGTTGCAGCACCAAAAGAAAAGAAGTTCTGTGAAATTTGTGACAAGGATGGGCATACGACAGCTTTCTGTTGGTATAATCCCAAGAACAGGGGTCAGCCTACACCTTATGCAGGTAGAGGCAGAGGTGAGGTTGCAGCAAACCAGGCCGCTCCAACTAGGGGCCGAGGAGTATTTCAGAGAGCAAGATCTGATAGACCACCATGGAGGGAACAGGAAAACAATGAAGGAAGACAGGCAAGAGTCATGCCTTGTGTTTATTGTTCAGCACCAGATCATTGGATAGGGCCAAATTGTGCCTTATGGGTGAAACATAGAGAAGAAAGAGGTGTCCCAGTGCTTAGGAACAATCAAAATAACCAGCAGGGGCAGCAGCAACAACAGAATCAACCAGCAGCTCAAGCAAATGTAATCATGATTCAATTAGAGGATGAACAGGTACAGGTAGAGCAAGGTCCAAACATACAGGAGCAGCAAAGTAAAGAGCATATTGAGGATATTGAGGTATTGGCTGTTACCAGGTCTAAACAAAAGGGACCAATTGATTGGAAGGAACAAAAAGGCATCAGGGACCAGGTCCAAAGAAGAATTTTGAAACATCAGGACAAGCAAGAAGAATCGGAGTTGGAGGATGAAGAAGAGTTAGTTCTGCATCAGTCAGAAAGCAATGTAAAGATGAAGGATGAAAGGGACAAAGATTGGTTTGAGGTACTCATAAATTCTCCCTTGCAATTATCATTAGATCAGTTGTTAGCTTTGGTTCCAGCATTTAAGGAAAGATTGCTTAAAAGACTTCAGGGTCAGCAGTCAGGAGATCATCCGACTTTGGTTCCAGCAGTTAATACCATTGATCCAGCAGATGTTGACTTTGTGGTTCCTGTCATTAAGGTTGAGTACCAGGGCAGGGTGTTTGATGAAGTTCTTTTGGATGGAGGATCAGGGGTTAACATTCTCCCTGAAATTGTATACAAAGAAATGGGTGCAGCAAGTTTAGCCCCAGCACCATTTCAGGTGAAAATGGCAGATCAAACCAGGGTGCAACCATTGGGAATTTTGAAGCAGCAGGAAATTGAAGTTGCAGGTATGGGATTCTTGGTAAATTTTGTGGTAATCAGAATGTCAGAATCACTATCACCTTATGAAATGTTACTGGGTAGGCCTTGGTTTAGAATGGCTAAAGTTAAACAGGATTGGGGATTGAATGTGGTGGTTCTGACCAAGGGGAAAAAGAAGATTACTGTAACCATGCAGGGTAAGAGAAATATGTCTCTTAAAGAAAAGCCATTGTTTGCACAGACAATTAATCTTGCTGAAGAAATCGAAGATGATGAGGAGGAACAGTTTTTAATGGCTAATCCAACAGTGGTGCCACTATTTGATGTTGATGTAGAAAGAATATTGCAGCTTGTGGAAGATCAGAATTAGGAAGAGTCTGAGTTCTTGCCAGGTCAAGAGATTGAAGGGACAGTGTTCAGACAGTTGCTGGAACAGCAAACAGAGATTGCTACCAAGGAACAGATGGAACAAGAGCAAAAGGAGGCAGGAGAGATGGCTGTAAGGATTTATGACAAGAAGTATGGCACGTCCAGTCGGGTTAAAGAAGATGATCTTAAGGAATTGAATTTGGGTACAGATGCAGAACCAAGGATGGTGAAAGTAAGTGTGCAGGTGGAAGGACAATTTTTGGAGGATCTTTTGCAGTTGTTACAGGACTATATAGATGTCTTTGCTTGGGAGTATTCTCAGGTTAAGGGTATAGATCCTGCATTACATCAGCATCGGATTAATTTACGAACAGATGCAGTTCCAGTGGTGCAGCAAAGGTATAGGATGAATCCGAATTTTGCATTGCAGGTGAAGGAAGAAATAGATAAGTTGTTGGCAGTAGGGTTCATTAAACCTGTGAGCCAGGTGACATGGTTATCTCCAATAATTGTGGTACCTAAGAAAAATGGGAAGCTGAGGGTATGTGTTGATTACAGGAAACTCAATGCAGCAACCATAACAGATCCTTTTCCAATGCCATTTTGTGATGCAGTGTTAGATGCTGTAGCAGGTCATGAAATGTATAGCTTTTTGGATGGCTTTTCAGGTTACAATCAGATTAGTGTTGCTGAGGAGGATCAGCATAAAACTGCTTTCATTACTGAGTTTGGTGCATATGATTTTACTGTCATGAGTTTTGGTTTGAAAAATGGACCACCCTCATTCAATTATGTGGCACATAAGGTTTTTGAGCCACACTTACAGGACTTTATGAGAGTATTTGTTGATGATTTCTCTGTTTTTGGTAAGAAGGACTTACATCTGATGCATCTGAAGTTGTGTTTGGAGAGGTGTAGGCAGTTCAGACTGGTCTTGAACCCTTTCAAGAGTGTGATTGCTGTGAAGAGTGGGATTTTGTTGGGCCATGTGATCTCACAGGAAGGCATGGCAATTGATGTAAAGAAGGTTGAGGCTATTCAAACAGCAAAGTCTCCTACTAATGTGAAGGAAGTCATGAGGTTTGTGGGTCAGATTAAATGGCATGCCAGGTACCTCCGATATTTAGCCAATATTTGTGCACCATTGACACATTTAACTAAGAAGGATGTACCTTTTGTGTGGGCTGAGCCTCAAGAGAAGGCATTTCAATTGTTGAAGAAGATGGTAGCTGTTGCACCAGTTTTGCAGCCACCAGATTGGACTCTACCTTTCCATATTTTTGTTGATGCCTCAGATGTAGCAATAGGGGCAATTTTGATGCAGGAGAGGGTGACAGGATGGTATAGGCCAGTATTTTATGCCAGTCGGATATTATCATCTGCAGAAAGGAATTATGCTGTGACTGAAAGAGAAGCTTTGGGGATGGTATATTCCTTGAATAAGTTCAGGCATTATTTGTTGGGGAACAGGGTAATATTTCATGTGGATCACCAAGCCCTGCTGTATCTGATTAAGAAGCCATTGTTGACAGGAAGATTAGCCAGGTGGATGCTTTTGTTACAGGAGTTTGACTTTGTAATTGTCCATACTCCAGGGAAAGAGCATGCTATTGCTGATTACTTTAGCAGGTTGGAAACTGGAGAAGCACCAAGTGGGGTGGATGATGATCTACCAGATGCCCCATTGTTTGAAGTTCAGGCTGCTGAGTCGGATTCCTGGTATGATCAGTTTTTGACATTTTTAACTGAGGGATTTATGCCAGTAAAATTTACTCCAGATCAGAGAAGGAAGTTTGCTTTGAAGAGTAGACCATTCTTAGTGATTGCTGGAGCATTGTACAGAAAGGGAATTGACCAGGTGATAAGAAGATGTGTACCTGAGTATGAGCAGAAGGCAGTACTTCAGGAAGCACATTCAGGAACAGCAGGAGGACATTTCTCAGGGGATATTACAGGAAAGAAAATATTGCAGGCTGGTTTGTGGTGGCCTACAGTTTTGAAAGATGCCCATGACTATGCCAAGAGCTGTGTGATTTGTCAAAAGCTTGGACAGCCAGATAATTCAGATAGGATATCAGATCATCCTATTTTGCCTTTGGAACCATTTCAGAAGTGGGGAATTGATTTTGTGGGACCTGTCAAGCCAACAACTCCAAGAGGTAACAGGTATATCCTTGTTGCTACTGATTATTGTACAAAATGGGCTGAGGCTGTAGCTCTGAAGGATAACAAGGCTGCAAGTGTTGCCAAGTTCTTGTATCACAACATCATGACCAGGTTTGGGTGTCCTGTAGAATTAGTCAGTGATAGGGGAACTCACTTTCTGAATGATGTAATTTCTGAACTAACAAGAACTCATATGATTATGCACAAAAAGTCTACAGCTTATCATCCCCAGGCCAATGGACAAGCTGAGAGTACCAACAAGACATTGGTAAGGATCCTCAAGAAGATTGTGCAGGATAACCAGAAAGATTGGGACTTGAAGCTGGACTCTGCTTTGTGGTCTTATAGAACAGCTTTTAAGGTTACAACAGGGATGACACCCTTCAGGTTGGTGTATGGATTAGAAGCAGTTGTGCCTATGGAATTTGTGGTACCAAGTTTAAGGGTAACTGCTGAGAAAATGTCTCCAAGTTTGTCAGTGAAGTACAGGAGCAGGTATTTGATGCAGTTGGAAGAGGACAGATTAGTTAGTTCTTACATCACTGAGGTGATTCAAAGAAGAAGACAGGCTTGGGTGAGTATGAATGTCAAATTTAAGGTGTTTCAGGTTGGTGATTGGGTGATGGTGTACAATTCTAGGTTGGGACCTCATCCTGGTAAGCTCGCACTGAGATACAAAGGGCCTTATCAAATTGTTGAAGATCTGGGACAAGGAACCTTTATTGTGGCTGATGTTTTTGGAACTAGGGTTGAGAAACCAATTAATGGATTCAGGTTGAAAAAGTTTCAAGGAACACCACCACATTTGGATTGGGCAAGTTCAGCATTGATACAGGTGGACCAGGTGAAAATGGATCCAGAAGAAAGTCCGACCATACAGGGATATGGGTCTGCATCGGATTCGGACTCAGTCGGATTTTGCTGGGTCGGATCTCAGATAGTCGGAGTTTTTGAAAATTTTCACAATTTTGCATGGTGCCTTGATTTGAGGGGTGAGTGGACACTTAAGGAGAGTATCATTTCGAGGCAGCCAGAGTTTGATCGCACTTTTCGCGCGTACCAGCGTGTGCGAGTTCCTTTCTCTTCAGCGTCCATGCAAGACCACTCGCGCATTTTCTCTGCATTTTCCTTGCCCTCGCCTTTCACCATGCCGAAGGCTAAGAGTTCTGCAGGCATGCAACCACCAGCGGAGGACGAGCAGCGGGATGCTATGAAGAAGAGGCTTCGTAGGAAGGGAGCACCGATGAGAGTTGAGGTTAGCAGCTCTGAGGAAGAGGAGCGTGCGGCTGAGGAAGACGACGAGGTTCCTACACCGTTGTCTACTGGCAAACTAACACAGTCGCTGATGGATCCCTACACCGATTTCAAAGTAGAGCTGGACAAGACAGCACCCGGGAATGCAACATGGTTGAAGCAGGTCGGTTTGCGGGAGTTTGCAGGCTTGCCGTGGGATGACTGGAGGAATAACTTCTATGCCAAAAGCCAGGTGGAGATACTCCGAAAAACGAAAGGCGCAATTTCTTCCAAGGTGAGTATTACTGTGGAAATGGTTGCAGAAGTATTTCAATTACCCTATGTTTCGGATGCTGTGATCCCTAAATGTCTTGATGAAGCCTTGAAGAAGGAGTTTGGTCCCAGAGAAGGGGGTAGACAGTATTATATGTTAAGGAATGTTAACTATGCTAGGAGGGAACAGCTCAAATGGTATCTTGAAAGACTGTGCTCTATTATAAAATTTGATTACATGTCGAAGGAAAATTATGCACCATTGTCTTGGGCAGAAAAAGGAGAGGAGGTTAGTTGGGCACATTGGTTATTTGACAAGATTCATGGAGAAATCTTTGGGTCGGACAAAAGAAAGACACAGTCCAATAGTAGGTTGAGTGCTTATTTAGCTGCTATGTTTCAGTATGCACAGAAAGTGGAAGTGGGGGAGATTATGTTGCCCGATAAAGAAAAATACAGCAAAGTAGAGAAAGAACAGCAGTCTGAGAAGGTTGTAGAGCAGAGGTCGGAATGTGATGAGTTGGAGCCTGACAAGAAGGAGTTGTATCAGAGCATGCTTCAAGTTGGGTACAGTCCGACAGAGGCCTTCAAGGTGATATATGGAGCTCAGAAAAAACCGTATGTTGAGGATGTAGAAGTGCAGCCTTTGATTGATGCATCAGGTTCACAAACACCCAAGATGTTGGGGAAGAGTTTTACACTGTCCAAGAAGAGGAAACTTGAATTGGGGGGAACCAAGTTAGTTGCAAAACTTGACTTTGGAGCACAGGTGGTGAATCAACCAGGGTTTGTGGTGAAGGATGTGAATACTGCTCAGCAGTATCTGAAGGCACTTCAGTATTTCATCGAGAGTCAGCAGGAGAAGATTGAGCAGCAGCATCTTCTGAATGAGATAGTAACTTCAGAGGATTACCAGGATAAAAGTGCACAGATGAAGCAGCTTGAGGAGGAATTGAAGCAGACAAAGCTGACGCATATTGCTGAAAAGGCTCAATTATTGGAACAACATGCGTTGGAGATAGCTAAGGTTAAGATGTCTTTAGGAATCTTCAAGGAATGGACAGCAAAAATGGATGAAAGGGTTACATCCGAGTTGGATAAATTGGCTAAAGATAATGCAGAAATGAAGGTTGATAATGAAATAATGCAATTGAGACTTCAACCTTTACAAGTGCTGGAAAAACAGATGTTGATGAATGAAGAGTTGGATGTAAATGGAGTGCTGATGGCACAAGGGGATGTACAGATTCTGAAGCAACAAATGCATAGCACTATGCAGGATTCTTGGGGAATGATCAAGGAGAGGATGTCAACCATGATAAATTATCCTTATGATGTTATGAAAACAGGGTTTGTAACTCAGCATGAGGCAAGTTTGGTAGAAGAGGTTGGACAGTTGAAGAAAGAACGTGAGTATTTGATTCAGCAGGTACAGGAACTGAAAGAGATGCAGAGTGTGAAGATTCAAAGTGATAGGACTGTGGAGGAAATGTTTCAGGACCTAGAAGTTCAGGTGGAAGTACCTATTATCAATTTAAGTGTACACACAGCAAGTCAGAGTGAGCAGCCAGTGGAGACTTCAGTGGAAGATAAATCCGCAGAGATGACTGAGGAAGTTCCAGTTGTTGAAGGGATGCAGGCTGAGCAGCCAAGTGATGTAGTACCTGAAATTTGAAGAAGCAGTATTTTGTCATGTGGCCGGTCTTTTCTGATCAAGGGATTGTGAATTCAAGTCCGATTTCTTTGAAATCAACCACCGGGCTGTGCCATGTGTTGAACTACAGATAGAATAACTAATAGTTACCTGATAGTTGCTTAGTCGGATATATGTATCTTTGCTCAGTCGGATTGTTGCTCAGTCGGAATTCTACTCAGTCGGATTATTGCTCAGTCGGAGTTTGTTATGATCTGGTTTGTCGGATATTATCTGTTAGTGTCTTGTGACATTCTAGTTACAACAGTTTAAACTGTCTGAAGTCGCCTATTTATAGGGGCTTGTAGTCGTCTTTTACAACAACAAGTAGTAAGAGAAGAAGGAGAAAGCAATGTATGAATCATCTTGATCAATCAATCATGGTACTTCAGTTCTGTTCTGTTATTCTCTATCTTTGTTCAATCTGTGTTCTCTATGCTCTGTTGTGTTTAGTCTGATGTGGGAATTGAAGTTAGTGTTGCTTAATGGGGTTGTCTTTGCTGTGTCAGTAGTAGTTAATTGTGTTGTGTTTGAGGACCCCAAACATTGACCAAAAAGTCAACATGACTACTTTGACCGAGATTGTGATATCCGATTAAGGGGTTCTATGGCTCATTTGAAAACTCTCAAAGAGTAGAATAGAGTCGTGTAATCACTCGGACCTAATCCCAAAAACCCTAGGACTGAATTAGGGTTTTGTAAAATCCCAGAAATTCCCAAAAATCGGTCCCAAAGCTCAATCCGGCTACAAATGATTGGTGTTTCTCCCCTTGGTAGTTGTGAATAACTCTTCAAGTGTATCCATGGAGTAAATCTCCAATCAATAAGCTTGTTTGGCTCCCTTGTTGGAAAAATTCCGCCAGAGCCTCCTTTGTAATTGGAACCAAATCTCAAATGAAAATGCAACTTCTCAAATCACAATGCAATACTCTTTGTATCCCACAATGTCATGAAAGATCATATGCACTCTTTGTCCATCAAAGCATTTGCAATATCCACACAATATGACGGAAAAGGGGCCCCATTGCCCAAATGCATCCACAAAGTCGATGGTGAGGATTGTTGAGGACGCGCGTTGAAGCTTGCCGATCTCCCGGCCAAGCTCTTCTCACCCCTTCACCGAGTTTTCCTCCAAGGTGAAGGTTGAGGCCATTTCTTCACACCGGTGTACCTAATCCCCCTTTGTACCGCTTTACCAAGCAATCACGGCACAAAGAGTTCAAGCCATTCTCCCCTTGGCCTCTCCAACCAATGCCAAGGTACCCTCACACATTGCTAGATTCTATAGAAACTTGAAGTGGTAGCAATGGTGAGTGTAGGTACAAAATGATGTGGATAATATCAAATGATAGAACAAGTTTGTTGGCTTACAAGTATTGAGCATGACTCATGCCCTTTTACAATTTAGAACTCATCAATAAAGCATGGACTCATGCCTCAATCCATCATCCAAAAGCTCCAACACAAACCAACAATTCACAATGCCCTCACCATGGCATTTGCATAAGCATTTGTTAACCACAATCAAGGCATTTGCAATTGCATTCCAACAATCCCTTTCACATCATATTGACAAATGCATGCTTCCAAAACTTATGCTCTCTTATGCCCATGTGTAAAACATAGCATTGGCATGGCTATGTATAGCATCCATAGTGTCCATATGGCATCAAGATGAGCATGAGGGACTCCAAAAACATTGCATAAGCTTGCTATTCCATCAATGGCATGCCAAATGAGACATAATGAAGAAAATCCCCCAAAATGTGATCTATGAATTGGCCAAGCTCATGTGGAATCAATTCCTTTCACCATTGCCATCAATAATGCATGGAGAAGCAATATTGGCATGTGAATGGTCAAGCTTTAATGGTTAATTTCTGAAAATTAGGGGAGTTTGAATGTGTCCAACCCTAATCCATTCCCAAGCTCCACCAAATGCTTCAAACTTGCAAGAAATTGATCAAACCACTCACCAATGTCATCCGGAAAGCTTCAATGGTAGAAAATGTTGAAGAAGCCTCTTGTTGAAGAAAAACGTAGCCTCTTTTTGCTCCCTGATTTGCAGCCAAAGAACACCATTTCTCCCTCCCCATTGGCCATGAAATGCTCTCCAAAATCTCACCAAAAAGGGCTAAAACACTTAGCAATCCTTCATGAAGCTTGTGGCTAAGCTTCATAGCTTGGAGGAGGCATGGAAGAGGCAATGAAAATCAACGAAAATCAGCCCCAAAATTCAACGTGGAAGTGAAAATTCAGCCCCATTGCTAGTCTCCATGCTCATTGAGAGAAGAAATCACCATAATATGATGCTTGCAGCCATCTATGTTGAGTAGAACTTGGCAATGAAAGCTCAACTTTCAGCCATGGAGAAAGGTTCACAAGCTCCCAAATCTTGAGAAAAAATTTGCAAGAAAGAGGCTCAAATGAAAGATCTCAAGAAGCTCTACAAAAACCCTAAGGTTTGGCATCAAAACGGGTAAAGGAAGAGCATCCCATGGCTATGGAAAGCTTGAGGAAGAAGAAGATGATTACTAAACGTGATTAGCAGAAAAGTTAATTGCAATTAGTCACTTGCCCTAAGTTTTGGCCCGACTACCCCAAATTTTTGGTCCAGAGGTCCAAAATTTGGTCCAGAGGCCCAAAATTTGATCCAAAAATGGCAAAATTGGCCAAAATCACTCAAAATTCAAGCAATTTCCATGAAATGCTCACCATCTCCATGAGATTAAGCAAGATTAGAGAAGATTTGTCAAGAATCACTCAAGGATTACAAGAAAATGAGAAAAAAAAAATGAAAGAAACTCAAATTTTCAAGCAAATTTTCCCAACAACCCATGCATGCCCATGATCAAAATCAAGAGCTCTGATACCAATTGGAATGAAGGGATGTAATGCATGAAAAATATGAGTAATCACCATGTAAACATGATGCCTAAGTGTGTTTAGTCTCTCACCAAGAGAATGGAAATAGCCTTCCACAAGCCAAGAGAGAAGCCATGAGCTCCAAGAAACATAAGTTTCCATTTCTAAAAATGATCATCAAAAGTTACAACCATGGTCCAAGTCCCCTCTTTTATACATGGACTTGTCCCATTATTAACCCTATTGAATAAAGTTCCTACTTTATTACAAATACATGTGCAGCTTACCCATTTACAGGATTGTACATAACAGTTACTCTCAACATAACATGGGCAACACTCATTGGGTCTTCGTATGATGCACATTCTAAAACTGCATATGGAGGAAAGCATTGCAGAATGGAAGAAGGCCCACGCCAATGATTTGGCACTTCAAACAGCTTGGTATTGGCACGAACAAATTGCAGAATGAAAGGCAAGCATCCCCAATAAGAAGACAAGAATTGGGACCTTGCCAATCAGGTCCTGATTGATTCCTCTATTTGAATGAAAATGCAACTGCTTGTTGTCTTAACGTTCAAATTAGAGCGCACACACCTAGTTGGAAATGTCACATGTGACCGACACACAGGAGGGATTAACACATTGATTCAGCAGCATCTTATGCCTCTGTACTCAAAGAGGTTGAGAAAGACTCTGCACGTCTTCCCTTCGATGCCAAAGGTAGGTGGGCATAACCTTTGATCCATTTCTCCCAAGATCTGCTTCTCAGCAGTAACTAGCAAAGAATGCCCAACCTTTGATACCATGTAAGAAAACACAACTATATGTGTTGCAATAAACACAACCATGTGGTGCAATTAACTTCACTCCCACATTCAGCATCTGCCAATACACAACAGACAGCTTGCCACTATGTATTTAATGAGAAGCTTAAATGGCTATTGAATTGCTCTCATGGAGGTTGTGTGTGTTCAATACTAAAGGGAGATTGGGCTGCACCAGACGATGCACAACAAAGAAGAGTGACAAACGTGGAGGTGGAAGAGGGCCTTTATAGGCTCTGGAAAAACACCTTTTGGCTAACTTCAGGTTGGTCTCGAACAACCCAAGGCCCAATAGACAGTATTCTACTGGCAACCACAGTGAGTTCTGTGGCTTTTACAAAGCTCTCACTATGATTCTAGTGTGTTTACACTACATGTCACCCCATCTCGCTTGAACAAGCATTCCGAAAGTTGTTAAACTGTTCCCAATTATCACAAGGTCTCATAAAATGCCTTAGTCCGGATACACAGCATCTACGCTGCTCAAACATGGCTTCTACTCACAAAAAGGACCTTGCTAGCCAAGACCTAGGCACAACATAATAAGGGTGGAGAAACTTTCATTGCTTTGCTGTGTCCTTTTTCTTATTGCATGCATTGAAGTACTGAACTTTTTTTATTTGCTTTTCTGTGTCTTGCAGTCATAGCAGTAGGCTTCTTTTAGTGCTAGCACTTTAAAACTTGTAGCTTCCGTTTTGGGTGACAGATTTATTGCACCTGTTTATGGATATGAACTTCAGAGCTGAAAGCCTTTGATGTTCACATGATGAGCAATATATATTCAGTTTTTTATCTATCCTTTATGCATCGCAGATTTGAGCTAGCATTCTGCCCGGATGATCAGTGATAAGCACTCAATGCTCACAATGGTTGTTTATTCATAATATGCATGGTAAAACTGCAAAATCTCTCGTAGTTGGCCATGTGCACTGGCATTGGATTGGTATGAGGAGTTGCTGTCCAGGATGCCACGTAGTGCACATGAACACAGAAACTTGGGCAGGCAAAAGGAGGCTATGGGCTTGCAAAAGGAATCAATCAAAGTAAAGCTTCATAGGGCTTAGGGCTTATGAGCCCCCTTATTACATGAGCACATTCCACATGATGGTCAGTGTGTAACCAGCCTAAGAAGTTTGCTGAGTGACTCTGAATGCCTTGTTCTTGTATTTTTGTAATTCAACTCTCACACTGCTTCTCCACCAGGCTTTCAAATCGTTAAGAACAATCAAAAAACACTCAGCCCTTCACATTGAATTAGAGTTGTGCTGTGTCACTTGCTGAGGAGGATGTGAAGTAGTGCCCAATTTTTGCAATGTAGCTCATGGGCACTCACTCTGAGGTGTAGAGTTGGCAACTCTTACAAATGGACAGCAGGAACCTGCAATATGTGACTGTGTGCAACCAATCTATATAAATAACACCATAATGATCTACCCAGAAAACCCCCCCAATACAAGAAGGAAAAAAAATTCTTCCAGATCAGTGTAAATTTTAACAACACTACAAGCTTCTATGATTTCTTAAAGAACATTTTCAAGCAAACCCTAGCACCAAAAAAAAAAAAAAAAAGCTGAATGTGGAGGAATTCATGCACTTAGCAAATGTGTGAAGGCTGGTTTTCTTAATTTATTTAATTTTTTAAATTAAAAAAAGGCTAAAAGAATAAAGAGAAGAGAAACCGGGGTTTGGCGATGCCGGTGTGGTGGCCAGTCTTAGTGAGAACGTCCAGGCATTCCTCCGACGGATGCTCACCACCATGAGCGTGCTGGGAAGCCATGAGAACAACAATACAACGAGCTGCAGTGCTAGAACCTCAGAGGTATAAATTTACTTTTACGCAATCTGAAAAGAAACTTATATTTCAATAATTACAAAGTCTGGCTTGTTGGTATTAAAAAAAAACTTATATTTCAATAATATGGGCTAGGCTACTTAGATTTGATAGTGACATGCCCTCAATAGTGCCTTTACTGGCACTAATTAATTAATTAACCACTAAGGTTTATTAAACTTTGGTCTCTTTCTCTACATACGTTCGCTCGGCATCCGTTCGATGTTCGCTCCCTCAACATTCAATGTTCGTGCTCTCTATCAACGTTCGCTCCTTCCATCAAAGTCCACTCTCTCGTGAACGTTGATTTTTTTCCCCTCTCTCTCATTCGTTCAATGTTTGCTCTCTCTCTCTCTCTCTCTCTCTCTCTCTCTCTCTCACCCGCTCAGAGCAAAACCGCGTGATCAGGATGGATATCATCAGAGTGGACCAGAGAGGACATGGACTAGCCCCCTTAGGCACGAAAATGGCTCATTACAAGAGCCATTTTCTACACCTCTCACCATATGATTTTATCACCCGCCCATGGCGTACATGGATGTACACCTATCACATGGGATACGTTGTGCCATTGGACAGATCCGGACCTCATCACACCAGCTGCGGATTGAGACAGCGTGATATGTGCATCAGATCTTGGATGACCGCATTTGTCAGCTATGCTACCAGGAGGCAGAGACAGAGGAGCACTACATTTGCCGATGTACAGTCTATTATGAGATCCGAGGGAGATATCACTGCCTCTTCCGAGAGGGTTTTGGGCGGTTACACAGGGTCATGGAGTTTGAGGATCAGAGATGTCTGGGATTGTTTCTACTTAAGCTCAGGAGACACAGAGAGACCCTCTTGGCAGACAGGAGACCGAGCCATGATGTACCTAGACAGAGGACCCTGATAGATTTCTTCGGCACCAGCACCAGCAACCCAGCCCACACACCTCCTGATACCTCCTCCATTGGGCCATCAAGGCACCGACCACACTCCCAGGGAGTCACCCCCACTAATAGAGCAGTCATCTTATGTCGTGCTCGTCAGCCATGCCCACCAGGATCCCGACCATGGCATCCTCACCATTGCCAGATCAGAGCCATTATTGCCCGGCATCGGAGGCGTCTACCTCGCTTCTACGACCTCTCCATTCTAGACAACCCCATGGCGGAGATACTTGATCTAAGGAGAGGGCAACACTTCAACTAATCAGCATACATGGATCTACCGGATATACATTTTCCAGTATTTTCTACTCAGTATCATCTCGGACTCTTACAATTATGTTCTTATAACTGTAAGATAATCAGTTTATTGTGCTTTTTAGACTCATTTAGTTGTTCTCTTTGATGAGACACCAACTTCAGATGTACTCTCAGTTTTGGTCTCATAGGCCATTATGGCCTCTTAGACACGTTAATATATCATTTCATTCTCTCTCTCTCTCTCTCTCTCTCTCTCTCTCTCTCTCTCTCTCTCTCTCTCTCTCTCTCTCTCTCTGTGGGGGCTTCTGCCCAGCTGAAAAAGGCGATGCAAGCTCTTTTTAAACCTGTCGTAGAAGATTCAAGAGTGGAAGCATCTCGAAGAAGAAAATAAAAAACCCAAAAAACAATAATAACAATGGGACCCAACCTTTGGAGCCATTTCAAGGCTTCCCACGCAAAGCTTTCCCCAATACCTTTCATTTTCAAAACCTAAGGTTCAAACAGCAAACAAATTAATTAATGTGCAAACAAAATTTTGTCCCCATATTAGGGCACTCAAAGGTTACTTTAATTTTCTGCAAATATTATAAGGTTTTGTTCGAATTTAAGAAATCTCCTCTAAATCATTCTATTTTGAGCAATGCATCCCCTCCTTTCTCTTCGTAACCATTACACCAAGTATGGAACTCATAGCACGTATGCGACTCGGTCATCATTTCTCTCTTCCTAGCATTCCACTCCTTTATATGCACAACCAAGCAACAAGCAGGCCAGAAGCTCAGATGGTGTACACAAGTAGATGGCAGCCGTCCCTTGTTTCCTTGCATCCCCCTCCATGCTTGCACAAGGTTGGGGTAAACAACACGAAGGAGAGTTGCCTCTCTTCTCTCTCTCTCTCTCTCTCTCTCTCTCTCTCTCCCTTCCACTACCTTTTTGTCATCCATCATGGGGTAGAAGTGGCTAGTGGAATTGGTCTTGGGCTGACATGGACCCCAACTAGGTTCAAGTCTTCCCAATCGATTGGTCTCTCTAGATCATTAAATCGACGTAAAGCCTCTCTCATGTGTGTGTAAAACCTTTCTACCGACCATCGTGGGGCAAAAGTGGTTAGTGGAATCAAATTTATTATATTTGGTAAAATGCTTTGTATATAAATAGATGTGTGTGTGTGTGGAGAGAGAGAGAGAGAGATGTGCAGCTCCGGGCTTCTTCTGCGCAACATCGTCTACCTACTTCCGCCATTTGCTGCTTCTATAGCGTCGACCGGCTGTCTGTTGTGCTGCTGGTTCTACAGCGCCAGTCGTCAAGTATTTCTGAAGTGCCAGCCCCGCCCTGCCCATTCACTGCTGTCTGTTGTGCTGCTGGTTCTACAGCGCCAGTCGTCAAGTATTTCTGAAGTGCCGCCGCCCTGCCCATTCACTGCTTCTGCAGCGCCAGCTTCCCCTCCTTCGCTGCCTCTGCAGTGTCAGCTCTTGGTCGACTTTCGTTGCTTTATGCAGTGCCAGCCTAATATTGTTGCACGCCAACCTGCCACATGTTGTTTTCGTGCCTCCATTTTTTCCTCTGCCCCAACCTCTGTCTTTCAATACTCTTCTCTGTACATCCCTTTCTGAGTGTGTGTGTGAGAGAGAGAGAGAGTGTTGTGTGTGTGTGTGAGAGAGAGAGAGAGTGTGTGTGTGAGAGAGAGAGAGAGTGTTGTGTGTGTGTGTGTGTGTGGAATACTGGAAGATTTCTACTTGGCCTCTTCATGTCAGGCTCAGAATAGTACAGTCCATTGTAATGTCCTATGTCCAGTTCTATTTGCCTTTGCTGCATTGGTCCTCCAGGGATATTTCAGCCTTTATGTCTCAAGCTATGGAGATGTTATGGAGGACAAAAACTGCTGTGAAAGCATTGAGACTGATGAAGATGGAAATGGTGTGCTCTCCTAGGATGCATGGTGGACTTAATGTCCTCAATATAAGATATCATGTACTTGCAAGGAAGGCGACTATGCTGCATACTTTTTTCCGCCAACAGCAGCAATGGACTTGTATGCTAGCATCCATGTGTGTCAACATGAGGAATTGTGCTTATGGTCATTGGATTACTGATCATTGGGAGGTTGCCATTGGGAGATTTGTAGGGAAGATACCTGGCTGTCCTTTCTCTACTGCTCTCATACTTGACTGGAAACAAGTACTTTCTAAGGTCAAATGGGCTCCTGATAAATTGCTCGGGGACAAACTCAATGAGGAAAGAAAGTATTCATTGGAGTGCCATCTTTGACATTCCACTCGCTTTACAGGAACCTGTTCGGGCATACAATCTCATGAAATTGGGAATTAGATACATACATGATGTGGTAGATGATCAGGGCTATGTCTTATCTTTTCCTCAGGCCACTGCTTCCTATGCATTGGGAATGCATCATAGGTCTATATGGAAGAAAATTGCTGATTTATTACATTCTTTTCTACCTGTTCCTCCTGTGGGGCTGACACAGACAGGCTTACGGATTGGCAATTGCAACCCTCTGCTACATGCACTCATCCTGTTCCTCTTCCCGCCTTAACCTCCGTTAAAGCTTACAGGCTTCTTCAGCCTGCTCCATGGATTCAACAACATGCTAATTCTCTATGGCATATAAGGAAGCCCCTCTCATGGTGGGGCGGAAGAATCTCGGGATGTTATGGAAGTGTAAAATGCCATTGAAACAAAGACTTTTTCTTTGGACATGTATGACAGGCACATTGTCAGTGGGGGTCACACTTGCTAAACGTCGCATTGCACCATCCACATGTTTAAGATGTCAGGCTCCTTCAAAGACTGTTCTTCATTTGCTTTGGCACTGCCCGTGTTCTAGGATCCTCCTCAGGAGTTTTCAGATTATCTTCAGCTCCGTTTCCCGAGTCACAGATTTGGGAACCATTTCTGGCTCTTTGGCAGATTTATGAGGTCTTTGTCTCAATACTCACTATTTCTCTCTTGGGTGAGATATTGGGCTCTTTGGACAATCTGGAGTGAGCATAATTTGGCAAACTTGGGTCGGCAGATTCACAAGTCATATGAATCTTTCCGAGCCTCATTGCGGCAATCCTTATATGATGCCTGCCATGAGGGTGATATGGATGCTTCTTGCATAGAGCTTTTCTTTTTATGTTTCTGATCTTTGGGATACTCTCCATTTCAAAGACCTCCCATCATGTAAATTTATGAGCATATAAATATACTGCATTGGATATTACCAAAAAAAAAAGTGTGTGTGTGTGTGTAAGGGCCTCAGTGAACTATTTTGTATGGCTTCTTCTCCATACCATGCCAGTTGGCTTCGAATCAGAACGTGAATATCAAGGTCTATTATCATGCTCACAAGAATGATGAGCACAGGAACAAGGTTCCTTGTACTAAGTTTGGCAAATCTCTCCAGGAGCTTTCTCGTGAGAACGCTTTGTTCATAATATGGTGATTGATGATTTTGTGGACAGTAAAAAAGACTAGCAACTATTGAATCCGTATTTCAGGTTCGATATTCCTCTATGTTGGTTTCACCACTAAAGAAATTCTCTAAAAATGTTGCAATGGTCTTCTTTTCGGGCAAGATGCCTCTTGCAAATGAGGTGGCACAATGGATAAAATCAGAATTATAGGGAAATGTGGTTGATGGGGTTTGTATTGGACTACCAGAGGATTTTATGAGGTTCTTTTTAAAGAACCTAACATAGAGTAGCCTTGCTGAAAAAGTAGCCTCTCATGGTTGGCACTCAATTGGTTCATGTATTGCCATGGTCGGCGAACAAGGATTATGAAAGTGTCATTAAGCATAAATGCCCAGTGTGGGTCACAATGAAGCATTTCCCAAAACAGTTCTGTGAGCACTTGCCTATGTTAGCTGCTTCATTGGGTAAGGTTATTTATCCTCTTTGACTTGTTGAAGATGGAAATCGCTTCATGATTCTCTAGGACACAACTAGACATGTTGTTCCTTCGGTCTCTATTGGAATAAAATGTACTGATGATAGGAAATTTGGGATTAACCATTGGTATTATGACCTTATTTGGGGTACTTTTGCTGGTGCATGCTTTAAATGTAAACAGTTTGGGCATATCTCCAATAAATGTCCTACTATGATTCATAAGCCACCAGCTATGGCCCAACCCTCGATGGCATTAGCTCCGTATTCTAATTCTCTTGCAAATTGCATTCCTCTGCCTAAGCAGTAAGAAAAACCCAAAGGTTCTTTGTCTGTGATTAATCAACAAGGTTTGTAAGACTACACCACCTACTAAGTCTAAAGAGTATAATAGATCAGGATGGTTTTATCACCCCGAAAAAGACTTTCAAGGCACCTTTGTACAAAATCCGTAATTGGACGTAGACTCAAGAGAATGTAGCTAATGATGTGGATTCTTTGGCAACTAATGCTCTCAACACAAAAGCGATTCTTGCTGCTAATGCGGTCTTGTATAATTGGGTTCAAGTTTGTACTGGAGGTACTCATCTCTGTGATAAGCATGATGTTATTTGGAATATACTATGGGATCCGGGGGAGATATGCGCATATGGATGATGGTTAAATCCTCTCATTTCTCCGTTATATGTACATAGGATGCTTCCAATAAAGTCTATAATGTACAAGGTATTTGCAATAAAGTCTATAATGTACATAGGATGCTTCCAATAAAGTCTATAATGTACCTAGGATGCTTCCAATAAAGTCTATAATGTACAAGGTATTTGCAATCCTCATAAATGGAGATGTTTATGGGATTATGTACATACAATAAAACTAGATATAGTTTGTTTGCAAGAACACAATCAGCATGAGTATGGTGGCTAGTTTGGCCATTTTGGTGGATATGACATTTCCTATGCCGGAAGCAAACAATTCTTGAGTGTTGCTTTTCTTTTGAGACATGAACTAGAGCCAACATTGGAATATAATGTCTTATTGGGCCGATGTATCATTGTGCAATGTACTTTTCAGGTTAATTTTTTCCAATTTGCAAGAGTATATGCATCTTAATCTTCCCATGAGTGGCAAAGGATTTGGAATTTCTTCAATTCCTATCCTTGTTTATCAAATACTTTTGTTCATGGAAATTTTAACAACTCTCCATGAAGGGAGAATAATACATCAGGCTTTTCTCACATGTTACATGTTGAGTGTCAAGCTTGGGACAATTTCATTTTGCAAACAGATGCCTCTGATCTTTGTCTCTCTACTATGGCTCGAACTCCAAGTTTCACTTATCGCCCCATAATGCTTTCACTCAATATTGGGCAAGATCGGATAGATGATACTTGTTACATACTCGACAGTATAACTCCTTTTCATGCAGGCTTTGGGTTAATCATGCCTCAACACTCTCTGATCATTCACCACACTATGGTTGGCTTTATATTTTCATATGCCCTTATGGGAACCTCCTCTACAACATCAAAGACTGTTACACATAAATAACAGCTATCTTTCACATGATCCCTTCAGATCTTTGGTACATGATGCTATTTCTCCACTTTCTACTCGGTTATTAGATGATATTGACTCTGTTTGGTTTTGTTTTGTTCAACGATGCAGATAGTCATTGCCGACTATGATGGCAGGTAATATGTTGCAAAGAGTTGAAATGGTTGAGAGACAAATCCAATCACTCATGTCACTTAGCCATCTTCAAACTCTTACAGAAGATCAACAAAATGTTCTATGTGAAGCCAAAGCATGTGTCTCTGTGAATCCACAAAGAAAGATATAGAAATGGCAAATCAGATCTAGATGTAAGAAATTCCAAAATAAAGGTTGCTCATCTAAGCAATTTTTTAAAAGCTTGCATACTGATACGCAGAAACATAAAATAGTGCATATTAAGAATTTTGATGGCACATGGACATCCACAAAAATGGAGCTTGCAACTGAATGTGTCAATCATTATCAACACATTTTCCAGAGTTCATTCTAATGTCCTAAATGTTTAGAAAAATTTCTTAAAATGTGTGCACTCCATTGTTGAGGGTGAATCTGCTTTAAGACATGATCTCCCCTTCACTGAGGAAGAGTTGACACATGCGTTATATGGTATGGAACGTTGGAAGTCACCTAGTTGGGATGGTCTGACAGTTGAATTCTTTGTTGCTTTTGGGATGAGCTTAAACTTCCGATTTTGAAGATGACTAATGTTGCATGGGAAATAGGACATATGTCTGATTCTTGGAAAGAAGGCCTTGTCACTTTGGTACCTAAAAAAACTGTGGCTCAAGCCTATGTAGATGATTCTTTGTTCATGCCTCAAAATGATCCAAATGATCTCAAGTGCATCATGAAAACTTTGGAATTGTTTGGTAAAGTAGCGAGTCTTTATATCAATTTTTCTAAGTCCAAACTGCTTCCGTTAACCTCTTTTGTGATTGGCATGCATTGCTATGGTGAGGGAAAATTATTCCAACAGATCAACTAGTTAGACATCTTAGATATCCACTGGCATGGCATATGCCTACACAAGATGCTATTCTTTAGGTATTGAAAAAAATGAAGGCCAAGCTAGCATATTGAAAGCTTTCTACATGGCCTTTACATGTGCATCTTAGAATTGTTCAATCAATCATTATGGTCTATGTGCAGCTTTATTTGTCATTTTGTTGATCTGGCATAAAAGTGATATTAATTCTTTTATGTATGATGCCTTGGAATTATTATGGAAAACTAAGCATTATATGAGAGTGCTACGTGTTTTGAGATGATCTTTGGTCTACACACCTGAAATGCATGATGGATTAAATATACTTAATCTGCATTATTATATCTTTTGGCAAGAAAAGCCACCATAATTCCCACATTCTCATTGGTGGGAAGCAATGAGTGAAAATTTTGAAGGAAACATTTTGGGATGCCCTTGGTTCACTTACATTGGCATTGTAAAACATGTTTATATTACACTGTTGAAGGTTACAGATTTATTGCAAGTGTAGAAGGTTTTTTGCAAGCATTGTTTGTTGGTAAGTTTCTACAATAAAGATGTCTGAGAGTCTATGACAAATTGTGAGCGAGAAGCTAGACATTAACTTCTAGGTATGTAAGTTGAGAATGACCAATTTCCTAAAGGATATTGGGAGTTCAACTCATGGTAGGTGATGAAAAAAAGCTAGAGATTGCTAAAAAAAATTGACTCCACATCAAGTGCAAGCAAAGCATGGCATAAAATAGTTAGAAAGGTGCTATACTAGTTTTTTGTCAGTGTGATAAATTCTACGATTATGCCTATATAGGATGCAAAAACACCTAAGGAGGCTTGAGACACCTTCGTGAAGATGTACATCATAAACACCCAAGCTCAAAAGATGCAACTAAAGCATGAGTTGCATAATGTGACCAGAGGAAAACTAAGTATAGCTGATTACTCAAAGAAGGCCCTTACCTCTATTGGATTACCGATAGATGATGATGATATAGTGTCCGTGACCTTGAAATAGTCTTGGAAAAGAATACAGTCAGTTTTAGATCTCCAATAGAGTTCAATAGAACTTCCTAATTTTCAGGAATTGATTTCTCTCCTCATTCATGAAGAGATGAATATTGGGGGATGTTCATCCTCTGGAAATGCAAATGAACATGCCTTCAATTCAGATACATATAGAGGCAAAGGCATGCCATCATCTAGAGGACAAGGTGGAGGTTGGCTTAGAAATTGAAACCATCAGCAAACAACAATAACAACAAGAAAATTAATCTCATACAGGTGGAAAAGGCCACTCTAAAGGCAAGGGGAGCCAGAGAGGCCAAGGTGGTTGGCAAAGAAATTAAAGTGCAAATAGTGTAGAGTGCTATTACTATGTTAAACCAAGGCACATGGCAAAGAACTACTATAAAAATCAGAATGATACCAAAAGTGGAAAGTTGCCGCGGTAAGGCAACTTTCCACTTTTGGCAACCATGTATCATTAAGCAAACAGGGTGATAACAAAAGTGAGGCAACTATTTAAGGCAACCATGTATCATCAAGCAAACAAGGTGATAACAAAAGTGAGCAGCTATTTATGATGTAGAATATGCTCAAGTCTATAATAAGAGATATGTCAGGATCTAGAGATGTTTGGTATATGGATTCTGGCACCTCTAACCATACAACCACTCATGGTGATTGTGGTTTAGAGATGGAAAAAAAAAACCAAGTTAAGTTATGTAGAAACATGTGATAATAGTGTGTATCCCATTGCACATGTTAATAAAGTGCCATTATCAACATCATGAAGTACTTGGCAAATGTACTTCATGTTCCAAACATTACAAAGAACTTGATTTCTACTAGATAGATGATGGTTGAGCAGGGTTTGCAAAAGTGAGAATCAATCCTTAAGGGTGTTTTATGAAAGACTTCATAAATCAATGTCGCTTGGTTATAAGAGGTAATAGAAATGGTAGGATGTTTACTTTGGATGTTCACATGCCGGAGGTGAAAGTAGCCATGTTTGTGAATGGAAAAAGTGTCATTGTAGATATCAACATATGGCACAAGTGCATTGGTCATGTGAATATATAGTTGTTAAACTCTATGTAGGCCTAAAATATTGTTATAGGTTTACCAAAGTTTAAGATTGATGGTATGTATAAAGTATGTGTGAAGCATGCTTGCTTTTGGTAAGCAAGAGAAACATGCTTTTCCACATGAAAAGCATGACAGTACAAAGCTATTGGATGTTATAGATTTGGATTATAGATTTGGATGGATAGAGACCGACCAAGATGGATAGAGACCGACCAAGATGGATAGAGACCGACCAAGATTGCAACAATTGCAAGTTGCAAGTATTATGTTACATTCATTGATAATCATAATAAGAAAGTGTGGGCTTATTTTATAAAGGAGAAAAGTGAGATATTTGCTCACTTTTAGAGATTTAAAGCCTTGGTCGAGAGCCTTAGTCAAGAAAGAAAAAGGTATGCAAATAAAATGCCTAAGATTAGATGGGGGGGAGAGTATTTTTCCAACAAGTTTAGTAATTTATTGAGAAAGCAGGGAATCAAGAGATAGTTCATATATAGGTACACTTCGAAATAGAATGGTGTTGAAAAAAGGAAAAATAGGCACATTCCTTTTGATATCTAGAAAGAATATACCTGATTATTTTTGGGTAGAAGCAGTAGTGAACTATTGTTTACATTATGAATAGGACCCCCACTATAGTTCATGGTATGACGCAGGAACAAAAGTTTTCAGGCATAAAACCAGATGCGTCTCACTTGAAAGTGTTTGGATGTATTGGATATGTGCATGTTCGATGAAGTCAGAATAAAGTTAGATCCAAAGGTAGAGAAACACATCTTCAATAGTTATGACGCATGAATAGAAGTTTACATGCGTAAAGCTAGATGTGTCTCACTTGAAAGTGTTTGGATGTATTGGATATGTGCATGTTCGATGAAGTGAGAATAAAGTTAGATCCAAAGGCAAAGAAATGCATTTTCATTGGTTATGTTTTGGAGTAGAAAGGTCATAAATGTTATAACCCCATCACTCGTGGAGATGCGAGTGAGCAGAGATGTTATCTTTGATGAGATGAGTAGTTGGTATGCACTAGTGAAGGCAACATAAGATGAAGAAGTAAGAAGTAATGATGCTACCCCCCACATGTAGAGAGCAATAATCAAGGGTGCTTAGTGGGTTGGAGAGTCCTCTAGTAGTAGTGGATATAGTGTTAGTAGTCCATGGTCAAGCAGGTTGAGGAGACAGATGTAGGTACACATGTATCATGCAAAGGAAAGAAAAAGGTAGATCAACCTTTTGTGCCTTAGCAGGTCAGTCATATGTGGATGACTCTAGTGGCTTCAAGCAGAGCCTTGATGAGGGGCTTGGAATTCCATTAGCTAGTGTGCAACGAGAACCAGGGCTATTTTAAGGACACCTGGTACTGATCCAATTGTATGCAGGTCTACGAGGGTTTGATGACAGGTTGAGATATAATGGATATACAATCCATCATTATGCTTACAAGGTTAAAGCAATACATGAGTTGGATCCCACTTGTTTTGACAAGACACTTGGAAATAAAAAACGAGAAGATGCCACTTGTTTTGACAAGACACTTGTTTTGACAAGACACTTGGAAATAAAAAACGAGAAGATGCCATGTATGAGGAGATGCCATGTATGAGGAGATTCCATGTATGACGAGATGGTAGCATTCGTTTTGCAAATACATGGAAGTTATTGCCTTTGCCTAAGGAAAAGAAGGCAATTTGGATGTAATTGGGTGTATAAAGTCAAGCGTAACTCAGATGAATTAGTGAGAAGATATAAGACAAGAAGGCAATTGGATGTGGGTGTTTAAGGTCTAGCATAGCTCACATGAAGTAGTGAGCAAATATAAGTCAAGATTGGTGGTTATGCATAGACTTATGGTATTGACTATCAGGAGACATTCAGTCTTGCAAGAATGGCAATCCTGAGCGTTGTTATTGCTATGGCTATAGCAAAGAGTTGGTCTTTACATTAGATGGATGTAAAGAATGCTTTATTGCATGGTTATTTGCAAGAAGGCAATTGGATGTGGGTGTATAAGGTCAAGCATAGCTCACATGAAGTAGTGAACAGATATAAGGCAAGATTAGTTGCTAAGGGTTATGCATAAACTTATGGTATTGACTATGAGGAGACATTCAGCCTTGCAAGAACGGCAATCATGAGCATTGTTATTGCTATGGCTATAGCAAAGGGTTGATCTTTACATTAGATGGATGTAATGAATGCTTTCTTGCATGGTGATTTGCAAGAAGAAGTATACGTGATGCAACCACTAGGGTATAAGAGTGATGCACACCCAAATTTTATGTGTAGGTTACGCAAAGCTTTGTGTGGCTTGAAGTAGGCACCTAGATCATGGTCAGACAAGATCGGGGAGTAGCTTATTACTATTGGATTTCAAATATTCAATGTAAAATTTTCACATTATATAAAAAAGATAAATAAAGGTATCATACTTTTAGTCATTTATGTCCATAACTTGATTATTACTAGTGATATTGATTATGACATACATGATGTCACTGGTGATAGGTGATGCTAACATACATAATTGTCACTGGTGATAGTGATGCTAACATACATGCCGTCAGGATGCTTTTGAAGCAAAAGTTTGAGAACTAGGATTTGGGTGAGATGTGGTATTTCTAAGGTTTAAAGGTGGTGAGATCACCTCATGGTAATAGAGGCGGTATGGCTTGGACATGTTATCCAAGTATGGTATGATAGGCTATAAGTATATTTCAATGCCATTGGAGTACAATACAAAGCTCCCGTAGAGCAGATACATGTATCCAAGTATGGTATGATAGGCTATAAGTATATTTCAATGCCATTGGAGTACAATACAAAGCTCCCGTAGAGCAGATACATGTGAGCTTTTGGAGAATCCCACTATGTACATGTGAGCTTTTGGAGAATCCCACTATGTATATGTGCATAGTGGGTAGCTTTATCTACATGACCATTACTAGGCTAGACTTGCGCTAGGCTATCTACTTAAGCTCTGATTTTACCATCATCTATGGAAATACCATTTTTAGAGACTATATGTCCCAAGATTACTTCATGCTTTACCATGAATTGGCATTTCCCACTATGTACAGGTGCATAGTGGGTAGCTTTATCTACATGACCATTACTAAGCTAGACTTGAGCTAGGCCAGACTTAAGCTCTAGTTTTACCATCATCTGTGGAAATAGCATTTTTAGAGACTATGTCCTAAGATTACTTCATGATTTACCATCTCTTGCCACAATGAACACATATTCACATATCCTAGTAGATAACGAATCTACAAACAACATTGTCCTAATTGGCATTTCTCAGGATTTAGAGAGATTCTATAGAGTCTACATCTAAGAAACACCTTCTTTAAGCAGCTTAAATGTTCCTTCCAAAGTGATGCTACAACCAGATCATCCATAAATATTTTAAGAAATTCTCTTTGATAGTCCCAAAAAGTCATACACATTAGCCTTTGGAAGGTTTCATGAGCATTGGTCAAACCAAAAGGCATAACCTTGTAAGCAAAAGTGCCCCATTCAGTAACGAAAGTTATCTTATGTTAATCAGCAAGTTCAATTTGAACTTGATTGTAGCCCAAGAAACCATCCAGAAAGCTATAAGCCTCTTTTCTAGCCACCCTCTCTAATACATTTTCAGTAAATGGCAAAGAATAATAATTCTTAACTGTGGCTGCATTGACTTTCTTCAGGTCAACACACACTCTGAGTTTTCCATTATTCTTTAGCACAACCACAATTGGTAAAACCCATTCAGTGTGCTCAATTTCATAAATAAACTCAGCTTTGATGAGCTTGTCAAGTTCCTCTCAAAATAATTTTGCATAATTAGGATTCATAGGGCAAGACAGTTGCCTTATTGGTCAAGCATCATCCATAATAGGAATAGTGTGCTTGTAAACTTCAAGTGACACTCCTTTCATATTTGTGTATTTCCAAGGTAAACACATCTTTGAATTCCTTCAAAAGATTAATAAGATCCTTCTCCTTCTCTTCTATTAGGTAAGTAGCAATGTAAAATGACTCAAGCTCTTCACCAAGTTCAGCAAGATTAAATTTATTGACCTCAACAGGTCCTTCATATGAGGGTCTTGCACTTTCTTTCTTGGTTCTCGTGGCCTTTTCATCATAAACAATGCATTCTCCTATGTTATAGTTTCTGAAATACTCAGGATTTTGGACACATCTTCTTCAAGGTGTTCCTCTTCTTGAGTTTTCCATTTTGCTTCTATTTTAGCTTCTTTTAGAAGCTTATTCTTCTTCTTTTTGGCACATCAAGTCATCTTTTCAGAGGAGATCTCTTTTGAAGATATTTTAGTTCGATCATTGGCTCATTTAGCTGACTCAAGCATTTAAATAGGAGTGATTCAATTCAAATCTACTCCAAGAGTGTGAACTAACTTATCATAGAATTGCACAGCACCCACATATTGTAAGAAATGATTCTCACTTTTAAGATCAGGGTGGGGACTTGCCCTAATTCTCAAAGGTTTGTTCCTAATTTTACCCAGTTTCTTTTTTGCTTTTCTTATTTTCTTATAAAGGATATCTTTGCAATCACTTCCACTTGAAGCTTCATCATTAGAAATTTCCCTTATTGCTATGGGGCTCATCATAAACAAATTAGCTTCCATGTGTTCATCCTTCCATAATTTGGTTCCAATTTTCTAGGATACTACATCTATAGTTGCTAATAATTGCATCCAATTTTCACATTACGTTGGATCTGGAATAGACGCTATCTCATGGTTATGTTTATTAATTTTTGTTGTAATTTGGTTAAGACTAATGTCTAGGTCTCCAATTATAACGTGCTTTTTCAGCATAAATCTTCTTCTTGAGATGATTCATCTTTTCTTTGCACATAAGACATATGCTAGTTATAGTGGATTCTCTTGAATGAGAAGTAGTATCCGAATCCAGATCTATTGGAGATCTACTAGCTGGGTGAGCATTGTGATTAGCCAAATTGACTTTGATCAATTGCTCTTCTTTTCGAAGATAAATGTTATTAGTTCCCTAATCGTGAATGATCAACAACTGTCTCCTGAATGGCCTTCCTAAAATAACATCATAGTTAGTTGGCCTTGAGAAATCCATGATAGCAAAAGTACGCTCAAAAGTTATGCCACCTGTTTCCATGCACATTCGATCGACCTTGCTAAATGGCCATTCGGGAAGCATCTTACCATTTTAACTGACACACTAGTGGGCTCAAGTTTTGTCTTTCCCCACTTCTCCCAGCATGTCTTAGTGGCTACGCTCACCCCAGCTTTGCCATTAAGTATGGATGGAATTTTGTATCCCTTATATGAGTTCGGAAGTGTAGCATTCATGTCTTCGCTTTCATAATATTGGTATTCTCCTAATTTAATAGGAACTTTAGGAAGACTTATTTCTCGATCCGAATCTGAATTTTCATTGTCCTTGTCACATCAGTCTTGTCTATCTAGCCCTAAGGCGTCCACTTAGCCATTTTTGTACATCATTCCACATGGCAAGCTTACCTTATAAGAGTTGGCCCAAAGGAATAGTGACTAAGTAGACAAGATTGTCTCCAACTATTCAACATTCCTAGGATAATGATTTTTTTGTCTTTGGAAAAAGTTATTGTTAGGAAAATGTATAAAGCTTGTAGTAAAGAGGCCATTATTAGACTTCTTTTCTGTTTCCTGACCCACTTCCAAGATACCGAGGAAGAGCAAAGATACCAAGGAATCAAGGTCAAATCCATATTTCCATGATCCTGGAAGAGAGTTTGCATCAATGATTGAAGGCACCTTAGATCTTTGAGGAGTTATAAGATTTGTATGTTGCCAAAGATCCTTGAGATCTTGGTCAGATTACTGTTTAAGGATATTTGAAGGAAGGGATTCTCGCTCCTCTTGAAGAGTTATGTTTCCGGGTGTACATCGAAGATTCCCTTGCACTTCATTGTCCTTCGTTAGATGTTTATTCATCGTTCTTGCTTCTCTCTAAATCTTGATTGATCTAGACTTGAAGTCTAGCATCAATTCATCATCCACATTATCCTTGTCCTTACTAACCAGGATACTCTTTTTCTTGTTATGTTTCCTTCTCTTTTTTTTCATTTTTATTGGAAGCTATATCAATTTCAATTGCTTATTTTTTTAGGGCTAGCTTGGCTTGAGATCTTGTTTTAGTACTACATTGATCGAAGTCAAGATTGGGTTTACTTTCCTTCCAGCATGTTTAAAGGTGTTGTTAGTCCAGGAGAACCACTACTAGAAGGTTGGGTCATACAGTAAGGGCAATCTTTGAGTAGATGCTCGATACCACAACCACTAAACCATCTATCCAAAGGAATAGGATTTGTTACAACTGGGCTATCCTTGTAGACTTTATTCGGACACTCTACTTTTATGTGAGGCACACCACATGCATAACAAAAGAGTAGGACTCGTCTAGTCACAATATTTATGTCTCTTCTTCATGCTAATGCTGCTATATTCATCAAATATATATATTTATCAGATGCAACCATAGTGAAGCCCGAAGGGGTTACAAGATAATCAGAAGTCTCAACATTTTCCCCAGGTATTTCATAAGAGATTTTAGGCACTAAAGTCCCAGAGGAAATTTCATCTTCCGCTTGGTGGGAATAGGAGTCACTCTTGGTGGAGCTGGTTGAGGAGGCAATATAGGTGGAGGCATTTCAGCAGGTCTAGTATTACTCCCTCTGACATTTGTGTTATGGTTAACTACCGGTGGTGACGGTAAAGTAAGTGGCTTGTGAGGAGTAGGCAATGGTAGGGTTCCCATTGGCGGGTTTGCTTTGAGTGCCAAATTAAATCTATAGCATCGGCTAGTATCATGATTACCCATACAAGCACAGTAGCCACACCATAGATTTGGCCTTGGTTTAATTGAGGACATTCCATTGTCATATGATTGGATTTGCAATACACACACCAAACCATGTCCCTCTTAGGATAGAGGTGGGGATTGTCTGCCTCTTTTGGAATGATCTTAAATTCGTCTTTTAACTACTTTAGCAGTTTTCCAATCAAATCGAGGTCCTCTTTTCTTTCATCATTTCTACGTCCACCTGATCTATCACTTCTCGATCCCGTTTTGAATGATGCTTAGAGCCATGAATTTCTTTGGGTGGTCCCATAAAGTTATCATTGTAATCAATGGCATCCAATGCACACTCATTGAAGGTTCTATGCCTTCGTGCTGCATACAACATATCATGCAATCTTTCATTTTGTACACCTTCTAAGAAGAGTGAGATCAATTGTATTTGGCTAAGTTTCTCATTAGGTCACACCTGTTATAAAGATACTTAGCTCTATTGATATTCTCGAATGGTCTCTTCTTATTTATGTTTAAGAGTATTGAGCTGGTTCATCGAATTCCACTTGGCACCAGTCTTGGTATAAGAAATTAAAAACGATTGGCACTTCAAATCGTCCATAAGTTGCTTTTCCTTGCTTCAAATCTTCATAAGTTGCTTTTCCCTCTGGTTCCAAAGTTCTGAACCATTTGGTAGCCTCATGCTCTAGGTGAATCCAAATGCTTTGATCTTTGTGGGATTGTCTCATTAACATCCACAGCTTCACAGACTTGCTCAAAGGTTTCTAAATGGCCATGGCCATTTCTTGTCCCACCGATTTTGGGAATAGCCTTGGATACACTCCAAACTCTAGAGTTTCATCTATCACGTTCCCTTTCTCAAGGTCCATGTGGCAAAGCTGTTATAGGAACTAGAGGTTCTTTGCCCGTAATGGCTCTCGCAATGGCTTTTGCCATCCTTATGGCATCCATAACTGATACCATTCTTGCTGGTGGTGCAAGATCAAATGGAGGTTCTACTAGAATTGGTCTATCCAGTGGGGTGGAGGACAATGAGTCCTCACTGCTACACCTCTACCAGCAGCTATTGATCCATTCCTAGGGTTAACAAAAGCTACTGACATTATCTTATATCAAGGAGTCAAGGTAGATACACCAAAAGATCATATATTCAAGATATGAAGCAATGGTGTCCAAATCTACAACTTGGACGAGTGCCCGTAATGGTCCGACGGAATACTTATGGGGCGATTTCCACTTCAAGAGCATATGGTAGCAAGTTACTTCATGGATATATTATGAGAGTGGCCATTGTAATAGCATTAGGACTCTTATGAGCCTAAAGTGCCTGGTCGGCCATAGTTTTAAGTGAGTGTGAACACTTAGCCATGTATATAAGTGAATATCTCTCATAATACAAAGAACTCTCCCATTGTGCAATAGTCTTGCTCTTGCTAATTCTCTTGCTAATCTCCCATTGTACAAAGAACTCTACCATTGTGCAATAGTCTTGCTCTTGCTAATTCTCTTGCTAATCTCCCATTGTACAAAGAACTCTACCATTGTGCAATAGTCTTGCTCTTACTAATCTCTCTCTAATCCATGCTAGTGAGTGAAGTGAGGTGAGAGGAGGGATGAGTACACGTAGTGCAACATGGCGGTGTGACAACCCTCGCGAGAATTGCTTCTCAAGGAGTTGTGGAGCTTAGATACCTCAAGGGTTACGAGCTCGGCCATTGAAAATATCCTCATGACAGTTGCGGTTCACCATGTAATCTTCTTGTACAAGGGGTTTTGGGTGAGCCATAACATTCTTGGTGCCGCCGTTGGGGAATCATTCCTTGGATTTTTCTATCGTTTTTCTCTAATCCACGCATTACCCATTGCCCATTGTCTTCATTAATGGTTTCCCATGAAAAAAATGTGGTTTTGATGGAGATTTGTGTGTGATTTTGTGAGAAATAGCTCTCTTTTTTGTCTTTTGAAAGAACAAAATTTTTGGCTTAAGTATGTTGTTTTGTTAGTTTTAATATAGTTTTTAGTGCTTGTTAAGTGTGCATATAGAGTGTGTTAGGTTTAGTTTTGTTAGTTTTAATATAGTTTTTAGTGCTTGTTAAGTGTGCATATAGAGTGTGTTAGGTTCAGTTTACATCCATTGCATCATACAATGCAATGCATTGTAATTTTATGATTTTTAGCTCTCTTTAGAGTTAAACATAGGAGCTAAAATCATTATTTTTTGTTTGATTTGTATACATTAGAGTGTTAGCAAGTATTAGGAGTAGCTTAATCATTTTTGAAAATTTTCATAAAAACGTTTAAAAACTCTTAAAATCAACTAATCTTTTTTAATTGATTGGTTTTTATCATTCAGGATGATTAATCCAATTTAAGAGGTAAATAAACTAGAAAATGTGTTTTTTGGGGTCAAAATTGATCATGTAAGAGGTTGAAATTAGTGTTTTTGAGTGTTTTGAGAGCATCTTGATGCATCAAAACACCTAATTACAACAATTTCTTCATGAATTAGAGGAATTTCTCTCTCTTTTGCTTAATTTTCATTAAGAGAAGAGACTACAGTTAAGATTTTAATTAATCTCTAATGATGAACTAATTTACACATTAGTTGATGCACATAGCTTAGAAATTTCATCCCCTATCCGATGATATCCTCCTCAATGGTGTGAATTAATTAGTGATTAGTGGTGGTTAATTAGAGCCTTTGATTAGTTAAGAAGGGGGAAAGATTAGTGGAAGGATTAATTTTTGATTAATTATTGAGCACTTTTTTCATAACTCATTAAGGCTAATGAGCATTGAATGAAAAGATGCCAATGAGTTGTCAATTTGTTCATTTTGGGAGTCATTTATGAAGGGTGTAAGGGGGTGTCATAAAAGTGTTGGCTTTTCTTATTCCCACTTACCTTTTTGGAAAAATGTCCATATCTCCCCAATTTAAAATTCAAAAAATATTCCCTCCACACAAGGAAACTCAATTTCCCACTAGACTCTAAAAAAATAAGAATCCGCGAAACACCTATCATGAACTACCTAGTTCATGTTGTCAAACATTTCTTTTTCATGTCGTGAAATGCGCCCACATGTGAAAAAAAATAATCTGTGAACTACCTAGTTCACATCGTGAAACAGGCCCATGTGGAAAAAAATTATAATTAATTGAGTCCGTGAGATCCATTTCACGGCATGAAAGGCACTTGCACTTTTGTGGACGTAAAACAGGCCCGTGGAAAAAAATAAAATAAATTTAATTAAGTCTATGAGATTCATTTCACGGCGTGAAAGACACTTGCACTTTCACGGGCGTGAAACAGGTCTATGCAAAAAAATAATTATAATAATAATTAAGTCCGTGAGATCCATTTCATGGCGTGAAAGGCACTTGCGCTTTCACGAGAATGAAACAAGTCTGTGAGCCAAATATATATATATATATATATTTTTAATTAAGTCCATGAGATCCATTTCACGGCGTGAAAGGCACCTGCATTTTCACGAGCGTGAAAGGCACCTGCATTTTCACGAGCGTGAAATAGGTACGTGGGCAAAAAAAAAGTCTAGAAAACAGCCGTGCTTGGAGACTCATATCTCCTAAACCATGAATCTGCATTCTAGTGCTCATTGGAAAGCCTGCATTGAGCTCTTCGGAATTGGTCTCGAGCATCCAAGGGCAAAATCCATCGTTATGCTCTCCAACCAGCAACCTCAAAATTTGACCCGAAAATCGAGGCAAAAAACAAGCCTTAAAGTACTAAAAATCACCCGAATAGCCCAAAAAAGATTGTGTACCATATTCAGGCTACTTTTTGAGTGTTTAAACAATGAAATCGTGAAAAAATCAGAGAGACAAAGTTGTACTTCAAAAAAACTACAACGCTCTCATACAGAGTTTTTCCAAATTCCTCTTGGAACACATTGAAAAATGGGCTCCAAAATAGGAAAAATCTTTTTGAAAAAATAATTCATCTTAAGACAGTGATGGCAAATAGGTTTTGAGATCTTCTCTTCCATCTAGGATGCTACTGGCATGTACTTTTTTTGAAAAAGTTCATCCTAAGGGCATTCACATGTGCTTTTGAAACCTTGGCTTCCATCCGGGACACCAGTGGCACACACTTTTTTCAGAAAAATATCTCTAAGAGGTCGTTCACGTGCGCTTAGCACTTAAGTAAATCAAGGCAAACGGACACTCATTTAACCCAAAGAAGGGGACGTGAGGCCTCCTAAGGCTGTAACAGGCTGTAAGAAAACATAAAAAGTTAAAAAAAAAACACATGTGTGCTTGCTCATTAAGAAGCAATTGGCAACATCGAGATATGGCAATGATAGAGGGATTACATGGGCTCACACCCAGAATATATTTGAGCCATTGAGATCCATGCCCCAAATGCACCTCCCAATACCATTTGCCATGCTGACAATAAGCGTGTCATCGGGTGTTGCACCCCCTATCACATCAATCCCTCTAGGATTTGGTCCCTTGCCTAGCACCACCACAAGTTCTAAACCTTTAGGAGGGCTAGGTACCAACCCTTTGCAACCCCTAGATGAGGGGTTGCCCAAGGACTAAATGAGGTCCTAACCACATTAGCACCCACATGTGGCCTCAGTGACTTATCCAACAACACAGCCATACATATTTCCAAAATCATGGGCAAATACAATGGAACAATTGATCCTGATCAATTCATGCAAATGTTTGAACATAGATGTGAAGCTTTTGGAAATCCAAACTGTCCCACCAAGTACATGCGTTGAAACTTTGCTTAGTAGGAAAGGCTAGTCGATGGTTCATCACATTGATGCCAACGATTAAGACAAAGTTTAGGACTTTGAAAATAGCCTTTATCCACGGCTTTTCAAGACAAGGTGATCGGTGGAGTGGAGCAAGAGAACTCTATTCAATTGAGCGAAAACAAAATGAAACCATTAGAGATTTTATCCTTCAGATAAAAATCTTAGACTCACAATGTGAGCCATGGGAGAAACTAAACAATGCTCAATTGAAGAGATGTTTCATGATGGGCTTAAAGAATAATAGCTTACACAACTTGATCATTGTATCCAATCCAGAAACATTCGATCAATGTTATAATGAAATAATACGTTTAACATGATGGAGGATGATCACGATACGAGATGTTTCTCATCTAAACCAAGTGAAGCAATGTCTAAAGAAAAATTAATCTCGGAATTGTCATTCCTTGAATTCTACACAGCCTTGAACCTAATTGTCAAAGAGAGGATACACAGCCTTGAACCTAATTGTCAAAGAGAGGATAAACTCCCTCAAAATCAAACATCCTTACTACTATGGGCAAAATGCCTAATGTTCATTGCCATCGCTACATCCATCCCAATCCCCACTATGCGTACAATAGGCATATCTTTCTCTGTACTACATATATTGCAAAATATTTGGTCTCACGACACACCCCAATGTCCCAATTCACCTACAATTAACTCAAAATCTCCATCTCCTGTGCCCCAAACAGAAATAGTCCAAAGAGTAGAAATTGCTCAGGAAGCAGTTAAGCAAACACTTCAGTGTTTCTATTGTCGTGGACCGCACAAAGTGGCAGACTGCACAATTTGAAATACTTTCATGCCCACAGTCACTAACACTTTGCAACCCAAATGTGAACGATGTGATATAAATCACATATTCCGAGATTGCCTAAGGTGAGTTACTTCAAAGCAATCTGCCTCGTAGAATACAACTCTTAACATCTTGAATGTGTAAAACAAGCAATTGTCCATGGTACCCTTGAATATGCTTACATGCTTACAATCCAAGGCACGAGAAATAGTAAAAAAGAATGCAAAATAACACACTTCAAAATGGGTAGAGGAGCATGTTTTAAAACAAAAACCAAAAGAGGAAGCAAAACCTTCTAAACCCATGAAAAACAAGGGATAACAAACTGTCCAAACCAAGGTTGAAATAAAGGACAGAGGAAAGGAGCCTATGGAGGATCTCAACCCAAAAGAGCCAAAATCTACACATGATGCGAATGCATCCACCTCAAAGGCTACCACTCAAACCACAAAACCCACATGTGCAACACATGAAATAAAAGCCCGAAAGCAAGTTCGTCTTGTCGCATGGGCAAACATAATGAAAACCTAACGATTCAAGGAAAGTCATAAGATGAAACAACACTTAGTGAGGACAAAATAAGTTCTGACTCGTCACTCAGTGCACCTCACAGGACAATCAAGAAACTAGAACCCGCCCAACCATCGCAACTTGAAAATCATGATCACATAACATATGCAAAACGTAAAAAGAAAGCTCAGGAGAGCATGCTTAGCATTGTTGAGTGTCATACACAGGATCACTGGTTGTGATTGAACCTCATAATGTCAAACCTAAAAAAGTAACCAAAATATAAAAACTAGAGGAGTATTGCTTCCCCTTTCAAGAGGAAGACGTACTCTCTACTACGATGAACTCATTAAGCCAAGAAGAATCATCAGAGAAAGATTGCACAAATAATGCAGTTGAAAAAGCACATGAGGAATTCGATGAATCCATTACAAAATTTAAGCAGTCTCTCAAATCCTCATTTGGAAGAGTGCTCTTCTCTCGTGGTGGGGTGAGGCTAGCATAGCTTCAGCCTTGCACCTTTAAAGGCTAAACATGAGTTATACTAAGATATCAAGAGCTATATAGAACACTAAAAGCTCAACCAGAGAAAATTCCATTCACAGAAGACATCAACATGCCATGTTTGGAATACTTTGAGCAAACAATGTATATAGAATCTAACCCCCTTACGTGTAAGTTTTTTGTGGTTGAGTATGTATTGGAAGTAGATTTGATCTTGGGGCATAAATGGACTAGTGCTACCCAAGCACCACTATGCTTTGCTAGCGATAGGGTCATCACATGATGATCAATGACACACAAAGTTGACAATACCATATTGCACAAACCCTAATGGATTTCTATGATGCTTAACGTAAAAAGCTACAAGCCTCTTTCTCCGGGGAAGCCCCTCTACACAAAGACCTACCATCTGCATCACTAACCAACTCCGACAAAGAATCTACCCCTTCAACTCCATCCTCACCAACAAAATCCAATGCCAAAACCTCACAATCAATAGCTATTTTTGAAGAAATCCCCCAAGTGCAACCATCTATCTCTAAAAAAGAACTCAAAGGAAAAGCCTCGATCTCGACAACTCCTCGTCAACCACCCTCACCATAGGAGAAGGTGCAAGCTCAAAAGTCTCATCGTCATTAGCCCGCCACTCCACACGAGACTCTAGCCTCATTGACAACAACACCCATGAGTCTCAAAATTGCAACTTTAGAGCCAACCAATGTGAAGGTCGTCCCAAAACCTTCCACTTCAACTAAAAAGAAAACTCCACTATGACATCTAAAATCAAGGTACCTTAATGGTATAAAATTGTGGGTGGAAAGGCAACTACTTGTAGCTCAGGGCTACTACGAAGGTGCCAATCCAATTTGGGTGCCTCGACAATTAAAGCCTCTTCCTTAACGCAAAACTCAAAGGCCAAGGAAGAATAAAAGTACTCCACAACGTCATCCACAAATGCCGATGCAAGTTCCTCAAAGACCTTCAACAACTCAACTAGTGTGGGTACCAAAAAGGTTACTATAAGCTCAAGGGTACTACCAAGGTAATACTAAAGCTTGGATTTCGAAGCGCATCAGCAAGTGTCCCAAGCCTGCTAAAATAAGGAAGCCTCAAAGGCATCAACAACCATTAACTCCTAATGTTTATCAAAGATGGGTGCCTGTGCATGTGCTTCAAGAACAAGGATATTATGAGATGGCAATCTCATCATATGGTTTTGCCAAGATCGAACAAAGGGAAGAACGCTTCACCAACACCTTCAAGCCCAGCAGCTTTACCTAAAGTTTGACAAGAATGGAGGCCCAAGCAACACCAAGCAAGCCACTCAACCCATCTCGTGCATACAACACATATACAAGAGCTTGTGTGTTCAGTCAACACCAATGGCAACCAACCAAAAGTTATCCCTATCACCTTGACAACAATTGAGCCACAAATTCAAGAATCAATTCCCATGTCTACAACAGAGACTTATGAATGTATCAAGGACAAACTCACAATGCTCTTTTCACCCCTCTGGATGAAAATTAAGAGTGCAGAAGCTACATGGCAGACAGAAGAATCTATTCTCTCAAAAAGAAGAGTAGACACAAGAACCTATTGCTTGCAAGGTGGTTTTTTTAAAGGAAAAAGAAAAAGAAGAAGAAGAAGAAGAAAGACAAAAACAAAAGGGAGTCACAATATGGCCTACCTAAAAATGGTAGAATATCATAAGAAACTCCCAATGCTCTTTAATAGCCAATACATTTTTGTTAAGCTTATAGCTTACTATTGTTTTGGCTAAGTTAATGTAGGAGCTGCTCCATGAGTACATATCCATACTCATGCGCTGGAGGACATTTTCACCAAAGCCTCATCTTCGACAACTTTCTAGATACATCTCTGGATGGGGGGCCATGGTGGGCGACAGCCTGGTCAATGGTACAACCCATCGCCTGGAATTTTCCTTCAAATTGCAAACCTCTCCAAATGAAAACTTAAATTTTCACAACACATTGATATATAATCCTTAGTGAAGATATCTATATTAGCCTTGCAAGTCGATGTAATTCTTTCATGCTTCACCAACCAGTGGCTTCTTCAAGTGATGAATGCCGCTTTAGAAACTGAGAATCACAATCTTGTTCTAATGATTTTGTTTATGTTCCTCTGAATCTTTCCTTCTCTTCTCCCCCATCATTAACATCTGTTAGTTTCCTAACTAACACAAATCACTTGTAACTTTGCTTATGATTGCCAAAAACAAAGTGAGCAAAAAATATAACCCACATAAAAACATGCTCACAAAAATATAAAATGTAATCACTCATAAAAAAACCCCCACCACCCCCACCCCGTTGGGATTTCTCGCTAATCTCTAACCTTTTCATTTATTAAAACTAGCCTTTATTATTCCTTCTAGAGGAACAAGGACTTTTGAACATAACTCAACATCAAAAGCCATCAATAAAACTTGACAATTCTCCCCACACAAAGGTCTTTGACACGATGACACGAGGACACGATCAGGAAGGGGGGAATGTTAACCCATTCCTAGGGTTAACAAGAGCTACTGCCATTATCTTATATCAAGGAGTCAAGGTAGATACACTAAAAGGTCATACATTCAAGATATGAAGCAATGTTGTTCAAATCTACAACTTGGACGAGTGCCCGTAATAGTCCAATGAAATACTTATGGTAATTTCTGCTTCAAGAGCATGTTGTAGTAAGTTAGGATGAAGTCCCAAGTGATGTACTTCATGGATATATTATGAGAGTGGTCATTGTAATAGCATTAGGCCTCTTATGAGCCTAAAGTGCTCGGGTGGCCATAGTTTAAGTGAGTGTGAATGCTTAAGGCCATGCATATAAGTGAATATCTCTCATAATACAAAGAACTCTTCCATTGTGCAATAGTCTTGCTCTTGCTAATCTCTCTCTAATCCATGCTTGTGAATGTGTGTGAGTGAAGTGAGGTGAGAGGAGGGACAAGTACACGCAGTGCAACATGGTGGTGTGATATCTTTCACAGGAGGCACAATGGAATTGCTTCTTAAGGAGTTGTGGAGCTTGGAGTCCTCAAGGGTTACGAGCTGGGCCATTGGAAAGATCCTCATGATAGTTGCAGTTCACCAAGTAATCTTCTTGTTGGATGTGTTTCAAGGGGGGTTTTGGGTGAGCCATAACACCATCTAGCATTATGTGCACTCGTGGGTGAGTGTAGCTGGGAAAAGGATGACGTAATCATGTAGTTAGATCTGGGACTACTGTTATATTTATTGGTCCCTGATCGAGGCAGTAGCTGTAGTTGAAATCATAGGCATAACTCTTGCCAATTAATGAGCAAACGAGTGTTCACCCAAAGAAATAGGTGGAACCACACTACTGATTTAGCCATAAGTCATAGGGCCTATAGGTTTCGCCCCATAAGTTTTTGCTAAAGAATCTGGAACTACAAAGTTGTAGGGTGGAGGAGGAGTAGTGGGCAGAATTCTTTCATCCTAGGTACTATAGAAAGTGAAATCTAGGAATCCTCTTGAAGCTCTAATTTCTCAGAATCCTCTTGAGAGTACATCCTTCCCTATCTATTAACCCCATTTATGGCGGTTAACTAGGCGGACAGCTTAAACGGGCCCCATTTGATTTTTTTTGAAGCATTCGGAGTCATTATAAGTGATTGGCATTAAAGGTTTTATTAATTTGGATCACTTTATAATTTTGTCCACCCAAGCGATTTTTTGCACTTAATGCATAATTTATGAATTTTCCCGCTCTAATGAGCTACACACAATGTACACAAGGGATAACCAAGCTAAGTGTAATGTGGGCATCGAGTTCACATGTATACTAGTAGTTTAGCACACACTAGATGATAGATTTGCTCAATCTCTCTATAAATTAAAAAATAAAAAAAATAACCATAGGCATTGCATTCCTAGCATTAATAGAAGCATTTAGATGCATTTTGTTAATTGAGAGAAGAATTAACTAAGCACTAATTAGGAGATAATCAAATCATCATTTTTAAAGCTATTTTCTAGCAGGCACTAAATTGGTCATAACTTGAGCTCCCGAACTCAGAATTTGATTCTGTAATAATAAGCATTGTTTGAATTGGGAGATCGAGCTCTAAAACCCTATAAGTTCAATTTGGGATGGTAAGGATTATAAAATTACTATTTTTAGACCCTTAATCAAGATTAGTGATGTAATTAGTCATAATCTAGGTGTCTTTTCCCTATTATTGATGTATTCACTTTGCATTTTAGCTGAAGATTTTGCATGGTAGAGTAATTTTTATTTCTCTGTTATGTTATGCAAAGAAAGCAAAAAAAAAAAAGACAGAGTACTTGAATTTGCTTAATTTTGCCCATTTTGAAAGGGGAATTGTGTGCAATTTGCGTAAGATGGTTTTCATAGAATATTCTGTTGTAGCTTTGGCTTATTGCTTCAATCTCATGCATACTTTGCTTGCATGTTTTCATGGTGAATCATTTTCAAGCTTAAGTCTTTTGACATTTGCATTGGAGTGTGAAGGTTGATTCGGCTCAGATGAGACAACGGAAGGTAAAGATATTGTTGGGTACAGGTTTGTCTTCTCTATCTCACCAAAAGTTTGTAACTTTGGCAAAGAGAGCTTTGTCTCTCCTTGCCTGTTCCATCTATGCATGCATATCCTTTATGGTGAGATTGAAATGGATTTGTCATCTACATTATATGTTTAATGCATGTCTTCTCTATCTCACCAAAAGTTTGTAACTTTGGCCAAGAGAGCTTTGTCTCTCTTTGCCCACTCCATGTATGCATGCATATCCTTTATGGTGAGTGAGATGGATTTGTCATCTACATTATATGTTTAATGCATTTGGTATCTTAGTGGTGCTTATAGGTGCAATTAGGTCCCATTGAGCACATCTTTGTAGGTGTTTGTTTGGCTACGAACAAGAGGAAAGAGGAGGTGGGGAGCAAGGCAAATTCGACCTCATGGTGGCTTGGTCTTCTTTGGTGATTACGATATAAAGACCAATGGGTATAACTGCTTGCTAGCATTCCCAGTTTTAACACGAAGGAGGTGAGTGTTTGGTAAGGTAATTGGTAAGACTTCCGAGCTCTAAACTCCTCACAACTCACATACATGATATGTTACAACATAGCCTTTGAGGTCCTTGTTGTGAGTCCTCACAGAGTCCACGAGCACTTACATGACTATATATGCTACATCTATCTCTTGGGACTAATTTCATTTATTTGGTTGATTTACAATACGTAGTAATCAAGTCTATGGATCAATGATGGAGTGGATCAGCTAAAGCTTAAAAGGAGTTTAGAGACCTTGACTTGCGGACTTGCGGACTCTATTACGACCACTCAATCTATGGATACATCTTTAAGTAAGTTCGAAACTCTATTGGTTGTATGCTTGAGTAGCCCATTATGTTATATCTTAACATTCCAGCGTGGTTGGAAAGTCCGATTCTAACTGGGTAAGAAGGGGTACAAATTAGGACAAGTGAAAGATTGTTAAAAAGTTGTAGTTCTATGAATTGCAATAACTTTTGATGCACAACCTAGAATGAGAAACTATTTGCATCAATGGAAAGCTCATCTTGAGTAGATAATTTTTGACTCTTGAACGTCCCAAATCGGACTTACGAGTAAAAGTTATGGGCTGTACAAGTTGACCAAAGTTATGGGCTATACAAGTTGACCCTCTCTGGAAGAGTTGTCCACGCTTGGCCAAAAGTTGTCCACGCCTGGCATTTTCTATACAGACATGTCTAAAATAGCTATCTTGAGAGGTAAGTTTCCTAAAACTGGTTGTTGGGCATTCCTCAAGAATCTATTTTGAGAACTAAGCATATGGCTCAACTCATGACCTTAAGGAGCATTCACAACAACAAATGAATATTGAAATTGATGCATATGGAATCTTTGAGAATTTCAGAATTTACAACCTCTGATTCAGCAAGGCTGGAAACCTTAGATGGAATCCCCTTTGATTCCTTCGTGATGAATGGAAGCAAATTGCGTAAATTCTATGGACCTCTAACTGAATCCATGTTGAATGAAATGCTTAAAGCTCAACAAAAGAACTAATTGGAAATAGAGAATAGAAGATTGGGCCAACTGGAAGGTAAGGCCCGAGCTGAAAAAGTAAAATAAATAAGAAACTAAACATATATAAATAAAGCTAAGTGCTTGACGCACAATCTCGATGATGATGAGGAGTATGTTGCTCCTGGCTGCCTTTGGTTGGGTTTTCCAATGCAAAGTAAGTTTTTCCTAGCCCTCGGTCTTTTAGATTCAGGAGCTGATAAAAACCTTCTGTCCTACGAAACATGGGAAATCATGGGAAAACCTAAACTTAAGGAAACAAAGCTTATTCTGAGATCATTTAATGGTTATGATTCCAAATGCCTCGACGTATTATCAACTTCTTACCATGTTGCAAATGATCTTTTGGGGAAGGTAGTTTTTATGTTATGAACACAGGTGAAATGTTGGAAGAGATCATACTGAGCTGGAACTCAATGGCCAAGTTCACATGCAACCCTAACTAGAAATATCATACCATGAGCATGATGCTCCCCTTTGGAGTAAACACTATGTACCTAACTAATGATATACCAACAGTATGGTCTAGCTCAGTAAGGGAACCTAAGCATTACATGTTAGATACAGAAGGGAAGATTATAATAAGCCATATTTGAGATACAGAAGGGAAGATTATAATAAGCCATTGTTACCCCCTAAAGTTGAAACCTTTCTGGAATCTGACCAAGTTTTTGCTAATGAATCTCCTGCAGTCTTAGTTCTTCTAAATGAAGACATGCCCAATGTAGTGGTAAATGGATACTGATGGGTGGCACAAAAACATTTAGCAAATCCAACTTTGCAAAAGCATAAAACTTGTTTTTGGGTTCCCAAAAAGTAAGTCATCACACTTAGGTACTGTAGCACCCTTATCACCAAAGTTTGCATCCCTTCCGCTGCTCACTACCACCTCAGAGTGCCTCTGCATCCACCGATGTGAGCCTTTGACACCGACCACCTCACGGAGTACCTTTGCCTCACATCGAGGTGTCACCAACCGTGCTTTAGCTCCGACATCGTCTTTGCTTCTGCACACTGGTCTTCTTCTACTTAGAGTCACCTCACACTCTAATGTTAGGGATGATTAGCCATGAAAACATGCAAGCAAAGCATGCATTTGATTGAAGCAATAAGCTAGGACTTCAACTCAATACTCAATGAAAATAGTCTCAAGCAAATTGCTCACGACGATTAGTCTTTTAAAATCGGAAAAATTAAGACAATTCAAGAACTCTATCTTTTTTAGTCTTTTATGCATAATATAATAGTGAAATGAAAATTACTCTACCATGCAAAATCCTAAGCTAAAATGTAAAGTGAATGCATCAATGTTAAGCCAAAGATGCCTAGATTATGACTAATTATATCATTAATACTAATTAGGAGTCTAAAAATTAAAAAAAAATAGTCCCTCTTAGCCCAAAATGAACCTATAAGGTTGTAGACTGTGATCTCTTGATTCCAACAGTGTTTACGGAATTGAATTTCGAGTTCAAGAGCTCAATTTATGACTAATTTTATGCTTGGTGAAAAATATCAGAAAAAGTGATGATTTGATTATCTACTAATCAAAGCTTAATTAATTTTTATCTCAATTAACAAAATACATCAAAATACTTCTATTCATGCTATTAATGCAATGCCAATGATTATTTTTTTTAATTTTTTATTAATAGAGATATTAAAGATTAATTAGATCTATTTTAGTTCTCTATACAGAACTTTATAGAGAGCAAAAACAGACGTTTCGATTCCATAATTCTCTAATTGCACCATTTGAGTCAAATTGAAGTAATTCTGAGCTTTAAAAATCGAAATGTGAAACACCAGTTGCCGTAGTGCGAGAAATAGTTCACGACGTGAACCATTTGCTGTTACTTCACGGCGTGAACTGCTGGCTACTACTTCATGATATGAACCATTCCTTGCGGTTTCATGGATATCCGCTAGTTCACAGCCAGAAAAGGCTATTCGACAGAAAAGCAGTTGAAAAAGTTGTAGTGATTTCGCATGTGTCGAAATACACTCTCATGCACTTGAGGTCCGGTGAACTCATTGGTGGAGACAACCTTACACCCGATGACAGTGCATCAAACCACCCAGATTCTTCCTACCAAAGGAGTGTTGGTTCAAGCTGCTGGGTGAGCACTCAATTGAGTGTTTCAGCTCGGAGGAATTTGACCACCGTTGATACAAGTAGTGAAGAATCCATAGAAGAAGGGCTACAATTCTTTGGCCTTGGAGAGGAAGAAAAACCATCTTCCCCTGATAGATCCAGCAGAATCTTTGATATGGCTAGGGGATTTTTGTATTGCAACCCTTAATCGTGAACTAGTAGTCCGTGAGATCTTAGCTCGTGAACTACTAACGCGTGAAGTGTTGGGTCACCGTGAAGGCTTAACCTGTGAAAGTAGCAGGCAATGGTTAACGTCGTGAAACACTTCACTGTTGTTTCACGTGATAAGATTCTTCTATTTCTTTATGTCAGATGTGTCAGGATAAGGCGTCCTACTTTTAGCAAGGTAATCCTAAAAATTTTGGCATTGATTGGCAAAAGGCGCTTCACGTTGTGAAGTAGTAGGAATGGTTCACGCTGTGAACAACTATTTTTTGCACTTTCACGTGTTTAGTTCTATCGCGTCTACAAAATGATGTTTTTGATAAAAAACAGGAGCAGGATGTAACACACACAAGAGAAGCAAACCCTAATCCATAATCATCAACCATAAAGAAGGAGAGAAGCCATAGTCACAATCTCTCTCACACACACAAAGGAGAACACAACATAGTGTTATGTCCACACTACAAAGTAAACCTAATGTAATGTCCACACACACTATGACCAGCTGGACACGCGGTCATTTATGTCTCACACATGTTCCTACCTAATCTGCCAGCACATAGCATAGCTGGCTCACACTGACATCGAGCTTGAATCTCAACAGCCCCTCTCAAGCTCATGATGTACTGCCGATGAAGATGTAGATGAGCTTGGGATATCAACACTCTCAACACTCCCCCTCAAGCTCATCCCATGTACTCCCAACATAGTCCGGAAGTACTCAAACTTCTCCCTGCTAAGTGGCTTCGTGAAGATATCAGCCACCTGCTCATCAGTCTTCACATAGTGAAGATCAACTGTACCATCCAGCACCTTTTCTCTGACAAAGTGATAATGGACCTCTATGTGTTTGGTCCTCGCATGAAATACTGGATTCTTTGCCAACTGCATACTGCTCATGTTGTCACAATGTATGACAACTTTGCCATCAAGAGGCTTACATAAATCTGCCAAGAGACTCTTTAACCATATAGCCTCACAAGTAGCAATGGCTGCACCTCTGTACTCAGCCTCTGTACTGGATAAAGCAACTGTAGGTTGCTTTTTGCTACTCCAACTCACCACAGCACTGCCAAGTGTAAAAGCATATCCACTAGTAGACCTCCTGTCATATGCGCTACCTGCCCAATCAGCATCTGTGTAGCCATGTATGTCCAAGCTTTTACCACTCTCATAGAATAAACCATAATGTGCTGTGGTTTTCACATATCTCATGATGCGTCTCACTGCATCCAAATGTGGTTTCCTGGGGCTCTGCATAAACTGGCTGACTAGCCCCACTGCATAACTCAAATCTGGGCGTGTGATAGTCATGTATATGAGACTACCAACCATCTTCCTGTACATGGAAGGATCATCCAATTCCTCGCCATAATCAGCCCGCAACTTCACATTTTGCTCCAATGGTGTACTCATAGGCTTACACCCTGTCATGCCATACTTTGCCAACATATCCAAGGCATATTGGCGCTGTACTAACCAAGTACCTCCATGATCTTTCACCACTTCAATGCCAAGGAAGTATCTCAATTCACCAAGATCTTTCATGTCAAATTACCCACTCAAAGCTTTATTGACATGCATCACATCTGCACTATGATCACCTGTGATAATCAAGTCATCTACATAGATGACTAGTAAAACAATCCCATGCTGTGTCTTCTTCACATAGAGTGAAGAATCTGCTGTAGAAATCTGAAAACCAAGTGAGATAAGATATCTGCTCATCTTATCACTCCAAGCACGTGGTGCTTGCTTCAGACCATATAATGCCTTTTTCAACCTGCATACGTGAGTGGGGTATCTAGGGTGTACATACCCTTCTGGCTGTGCCATGTATACTTCCTCTTGTAGATCTCCATTCAGAAATGCATTCTTGACATCCATCTGATGCATTTCCCAGCCATTAGCTGCAGCCATAGCAATGACTGCTCTCACTGTGCCCATCTTAGCCACTGGGCTAAACGTCTCATCATAATCCAATCCATGGGTCTGTGCATAACCCTTTGCTACCAATCTTGCCTTATGTCTTTCAATAGAACCATCAGATTTGCACTTCACTTTGTAAACCCATTTACATCCAATAACATTCTTATCCTTTGGTAGTGCAACCAAGTCCCATGTATCATTATGGACTAATGCGTCCATTTCCACATCCATTGCTTTTTCCCATACATGCTCTCCAACAGCCTCTGTATAGCATGTAGGTTCCACATGCTTTACCATAGATGTCATGTATGCATAATGCATAGCAAAATCTCTATATGTCAATCTTTCCACTGGATATCTGACTCTCTGGGATCTCCGCAATGCATGCGGGTCACTCTGTACACCTGTAACACGAGCATGTGGTGGCACATATCTGTCTTGCCTAACACCAGGTGTGCGTACAACAGGTATCCCTAGCTCCTCATCCAAACTCTCTGAACTAGAGGACTCATAACCTGTGATCCCAATTCCTTCGACTTTCTTCTTGCCTTTATCCATAGCACTGCTCCCAGTGCTCACACTCTCATGTCTCAGACGTCCTGACCATGGACGTACACTGCTACTACTCTCAGCTTCTGCTGCTGGCCCAGACATAGTAGTAGAGCTAGAACTTGCTTGTGATGGCAAGTTCACAGGCACATTCGCCTCAAGTGTGTCAATGACTCCCTCATCTTTGGCTTTATACCAACTATCAAGCTCATCGAATACAACATCTCGTGAGATGACTACTTGTCTAGTTTGAGGGTTATAGCATTTGTAAGCTTTGCGATCCTGTGCATATCCAACAAAGACACATTTCTCTGCTTTAGGATCCAACTTCCGTCTTCTTTCATCAGGCACATGAACATAAGCTACACATCCAAAGACTTTAAGATGTCCAATGTCTGGCCTATAACCTGTGAGCCGCATCTCAGGCGTGCTTCCATGAATGGCTGTTGTAGGTGATTTGTTCAGGATATACACTGCAGTAGCACATGCTTCTGCCCAATAGTAATCTGGCATGCTCTTTTCATTGAGCATTGCCCTTGCCACTTCACATATGACACGATTCTTTCTCTCAGCCACACCATTCTGCTGAGGTGTATACCTGCATGTCAACTGTCTCCTTATCCCATGCTTCCTCAAGAAATGCTCAAAGGCCTTTGAGGTGTATTCACCACCTCCATCTGTCCTCAGACATTTAATCCAACAGCCATACTGCTTTTCTGCAAAAGCTTTGAAATCCATGAATTTTTCCAATACTTCACTCTTCTCCCTGAGAAAGTATATCCATGTCATCCTACTAAAGTCATCAATGAATGTAACATAGTATAAACTGCCTTTGATAGATGGGTTTTGTGCTGGGCCCCATACATCACTGTGCACTATTTCAAGTGGTCTATTACTCATGTTTCCTTCTCTAGGAAACCTCAACCTTGCCTGCTTTCCAAACTGACAGGCTTCACAAACATGCATATGACCATCATATTTGAATCGAGGCAATCCACTGACAATGCCCCTTGTTTGCATGTTCTTTAATCTCTGTATATTGACATGACCAATCCTCTTGTGCCACATGTCAATATCCTGTACCACATTCCTGCTCTTTGAGAACATGGCTGATTTTAGCTCAGGAATTCCAGCATCCAGCTTAAACAGTCTTCCTTCTTTCTTGCCTTTAGCAATCACTCTACATCCATGTTTAAAGTCTTCAACGAAGCATCCATGCTCATTGAATCTAACCTGTAATCCCTGTTCTACCATTTGACCAACTGAGGCCAAGCTTTTAGTGATCGAAGGCACATACAGCACATCTGACATAGACTTTGTCTGACCATTATGCATGACCAATGGTACACTTCCAACATGTGTAATGACATGCTGGGTATCATCACCTGTTTCCACATAGCCCTTCACATCCATTGGCTTCATGTGCTCAAACCATTCTCCATGACATGTCATATGGTTTGATGCTCCTGAGTCCATGTACCATGTATCATCATTCTCAGCATTTGTTGTCATAGAACCCACAACATGCTTCATGGCAAACAAATGATTTGCAGTTCCATCATTGCTACTTGATGCATAGTTGCCACCATGTTGTGCATAGTTTCCACCATAATGACCACCACGTTGTGCTCTTCCCCCTCTCAAATCATTCTGTTTGCGAAAGCAATCTCTCGCCATATGACCATATTTGCCACAATAATGGCATTCCACATCTTGCATAGAATTTTGTTGGCCTTGCCAACGTCCTCGTCCATGGGGGTTACCTCTGCCTCGCTGAGGTGCATAACCACGACCACCTCGAGCACCATATGAAGGCTGAAAATTCTGCTGTGGAGGCCTATCCTGCCATCCACGACCATTACCACCACGTCCACGTGATGCGAATCTCCCCCTGCCTCGAAAGCCTCTAGATGAGTAAAAAGCTTGATTTCTTGCATGTTCATCATTGCTTGACGAGGATGCACCACCTGTAACACTCATACCACCAAGGCCAAGCTTCAATTCTTCCACAATGAGCAATGACACAAGCTCATTAAAGTCTGGCATTCCTCCCAACCTTACTGAGATGGAAGTGTCAAAAGATTTGTATTCTTTGCCTAAACCACGCAACGTGAGTGCAACCAAATCATCATCATCCATTGGGGCATGGATTGATGACAAGGAATCAGCATAACCCTTGATTTCCTGAACATACTCATGTATACTCCGATTCCTTCGTGTTACACTGTGAATCTGTTGCTTTAGTTGTATCTTCCTGGCACCAGTGTCTGTCTCATACATTCTACACAAGATACCCCATGCTTCTTTCGGTGTATCTGCATCTTGGATGTGAATAAGCAAGGCATCTGTTACACATATTGAAAAATAATGCAACACCTTCGAGGACCGCTCTACCCATTGCTTGTGAGCCAGTAACTGAGCATTATTTGGTTGAGGAGGTAGGTATGGCTCCGGATCTTCCTCCGAGACAAGACTCCATAAACCTTTGCCTTTCAAAAAACTCTTCATTCGAAACTTCCACACTTGAAAGTTAGTGCGATCAAGCTTCTCTCCAACAATCTGTATCGGACCATCTCCCATTGTTGCAAAAAAATAGAGTAGATGTACCCTTTCGATCACAATGTACGAAGTACCTGTAATGCTCCAAATCTCTTCAAATCACATCAAATGCTTGCAAATTGTGTGCATTAACATCCCACAATGGTTCACCAACAATGTACACTCGATCAAAGTTGAAATCAAATGAAACTCCTTCACAAAAAAATTTTCTGGTTTTTTTCTCGCCAGTAAATTCTCGCCAGTAACCAGTCAAGATTATGCTCTAAATCCTTCAAATCTTGTCCAAATGCAATGATTCAACTTGCATTAGCTTCCCAACACATTGCTCCAACATATCCTAGAAGGGTTTGATCCAATTCTTCAAGGGGAATGAGAACCACCAATTTTTGTAACCTCTGGTTTGAATTTTTCTGCACCTGTCAGGTACCACCTCTCACTAAAATTGCTCTATCTCCTTCAAATCTTCTCCAAATCCAAAACTTTTTGATTCAAAAGTTTAGCAACTCATAGGACTCTACTTGTACCAGAGGAATTTGGCCAATTTGATATAGGCAAAGATTAATGCCTTGATTAAAAATGCTCTGTTTCTGGACAGAATTTCTGTAAACCTGCACACCTCTGATAAATCACTTCAATGAGCTCCAAATCCATGAAATGAGCTGCAACCAAGCATCACAAGTCCTTAGCAATGTCTTTGCTAAACTCTCCAAGCTTTAAAGCATTCAATTTGGTGTCCAAATGAGTGAATTAGGATGAAATCTTTGAAAACTGTCCAGAATTCTGCATCTTCATGCACCGCCTACTCCAGAGGGCTGTAGAGAGAGGGGAAATCACAATTGAATAGATAGGCCTCTTAGCAATGACCTAATCTACCTTGGGTATGAAGGGTTTAGCTCAATTTTGCCTCTAGCTCCTGCAATTGATCCTCCACGGGGGGTATGTTTTCTGTTTTTGTGAAAAACCAGAAATTTTTGCATAAACTCACTTTCATTTGATTTTGCTCAAATCTGTATGCATCAATCTGCTTCAAGATTCTGTATGTTGTTTGTGTCCACTTTGTTAATACATTTGCAAGCCCGAATACATGTGCCTTTGTGTATACATTTGCCAAGAGTATACATTCACTTCAAGCTTTCCATGGAAGCTTTGAGAAAAAACCAGAATTTTTCACTTGCTCTATGCACTTCAATCTTCACTGAACTTGCTCTTTGATACCTGCAATCCGCAGAGAGGGTCTTGCTACACTCACCAATGGTCCTTAGCTCTCAGATCTGATGCCGATGTGTGCTCCACAGCTTCTCCTTTGCTCCAAGCTCCAATGGCTTCCTTCACAGCTTTTTCTTCTTCTTCCCTCTTCTCTCACTCACTCTCACAACTCAGCTAATGAGCTCTTGGCTCTGATACCATGATAAAAAACAGGAGCAGGATGTAACACACACAAGAGAAGCAAACCCTAATCCATAATCATCAACCATAAAGAAGGAGAGAAGCCATAGTCACAATCTCTCACACACACACAAAGGAGAACACAACATAGTGTTATGTCCACACTACAAAGTAAACCTAATGTAATGTCCACACACACTATGACCAGCTGGACACGCGGTCATTTATGTCTCACACATGTTCCTACCTAATCTGCCAGCACATAGCATAGCTGGCTCACACTGACATCGAGCTTGAATCTCAACAGTTTTGGAGTGTTATTTCCCGATCCAAATGATCCAGAATGGTTGTGCTAAGGATTAGGAATGTAATGCAAGTTATTAACACAATCAATGGCTCTTTATTTTTGTAATTTTGTGAATTTTTAGAAAAAACAGAAAAGCAAAGTGTCACCCCTGCTAGCTCACGGTAGCAAGATTGGTGACGAAAACATCAGAATTGAAAGAAAAAACCAGTGTAACTTTCCTCTAAGCTCTCCCAAGTACTCACCCCCCACACTTTCAACACAAAAGTTTCTGTAATTCCTTCTCTACCACTCAAACCTTATCTACACAGTTTCTTCACATTGCACCATTCAAATGCAAAGGCAATGGTGAATCTTGCATAGTGGGAGTTAAATCTCTAAGAGGGTAGAAGAAATAAAGGTGTTTCCCTAGCAGTGGCACCAAAAATGTTATGGGCTACCACACATCCTAAGAAGGAACTTCACACAACCGCAAATGGGAGAAGCAATAGACACAACAATCGTTGGGTACTTACCAATGCTTTGAGCTCACATCCCTTGAGGTTCCCAAGCTCGCTTTGGAAGCTCCAATCCTCCAAACTCCACCTCCATGCTATCACCACACAGAGTCGCTCGCACCACGCATGCAAGGAAATCGACCTCTCACTCTCTCATACACATGCATGCATGAAAGAGGCACATGTACTAGAGCACACTCTAACTATCTCTCTCTCTCTCTCTCTCTCTCTCTCTCTCTCTCTCTCTCTCTCAAGACAAAGCAAAAGAGTTCTCATAGCATAAAGGGGGATTGTATCATTTCATTATGAGAATTACCTTTTATACAACTGGCCCTTATTCACACTTGGGCGCCCAAAACTTACTAACTAAGGCCTTGGGTAGCCAGTGTCTCAATACAACTTTTATAGTGACTTTTCATGACACTTATTAAATCTTCAATTGGAGGAGCATCTTTGTTAATCCAAAATGGGATTAACACCCATGCCTGGGAATAACACTCATCAGGAGCCACCTTTGTCCTCACACTAGACATTTCAACAACATTTCAACAGTACATTTTTACTAGGGTTCTAATCACACTTTTTCTTTATTTTTCCTAAATTCTTTCTTTCTTTTTCCTAAATTCTTTCTAACATTCTCCTATCTAGTTGGGAATTAACTCAACATCTACTTTCTCCTATTAAGCTTTATCTCCTAAACTTTAGGCTATTTAAAACTTTGTTTCATCTTTTTAGAAAAAAGAACTCTTTTTAGGGTCATAATACTACAATTCTTTCATCAAGGTTACTTGTGCATACTTTGGGCAATACATCATAAAACACTAAAAACTAAGCACATTTAAACCTAATTCTAGGCTTAGCTTAAATTCTTTTTCTTACTAATTCTTACAAGATTTAGAATTAATTCATAACTCTTTTATCCTAAAATTTACAGATCTTAATCTATGAAAAAAGCCAAAAGTTCTATATGTGAGAGGGAATAAAAACTACATTTATGTGCACATTTTAGGATGCACAACTAATTGAATAAGCTAATCTCTACATATCCTTCTAAATCCTAATCCCCTAATTTTATTCCATTTGTAATCTAGGGCTAAAAATAATTTCTGATCATTTACAAGGCCACTCCTAAAGTCATCGAGGAGGGTTGACAAAACCAAATTATAAGCTTTTTATCATATGGTTTACTACATTAATTTATTACAAGGTACACACCTAGTGTGAAACATCATTTACTAAGGTTATCCCTCATGGTTTGATCAAAGCCCTATCCTAAGGTTGACTATGCATAATTATAGAGAGGTTAATTCATTTATTTAATAGTCTCTAAGGCATAAAGTACATGTCTAATAGATCTAAATACACCCTCCATTTATTGTTTAATTTACTAGAAAGATAGAAATAATGAAAAATGAAAAGATAAAGACTTCAAAGCTTTTAAAAAAAGACTATGTACTTGTATAAATTCAAAAATTTTAATTTAAGGCATGATACCCTACTTGTAAATAGGCCAAATTTTGATGTGTGTATGCTGCAGGGTGTCAATACAACCTTCAAAGCCTCCAAGAAGTCCACACTTTTTTCCTTGATTTCAATGCCCCAACACTAGCTTCTAGGTGATGTAGATGGTAAATATGATAACCTAGAGTAGTATTAGGGTATGTAAGACTAGTAAATACGTATGAAAGAGCATAAATAGGTTAAAACTACTAGCAATTGGATGTATTTATGGAGGCGTCAAGAAATTGAGGAAATGGGAGCCCTTTATATAGCCCTCACCCATCCTCCATGCATGAAATCCACCATATATGATATGCACGGAATTCTAGTCACCATGGACTCTACATCCATTAAGTGAACTCCATAACAAGTGGCTAGACTAAGGCTTATTAAAGTATAATCCCACCATGCACTAATATAACTGAAGTTAAAGGAGCTCAACACCACCATTGCACCAAACCACTAGCCAAAACCATGTACACTTACCACTTACTCGAAAAACCATGTGTGACCAATCCAGTTTCCACTTTTCACTCTCCTCTAATCGACTTTCCACTTACCACTTATACCATTCCCCTATAATCCACCTTGGTTTCATTAAACCATGGTTTTCACCTAAGCCTTTGAACCTTAGACTGTTTAATTAATTTATCCAAGGCCACATACACTTAGGCTAAACCATATCAATTTATTGTTCCAATGTGATAATAATATTTTTTCCCATGATCTAGGCACTAGGGCAAACTCCACATTTGGTTTTAAATATGAACTTGTTTTTTTATTTATTTATTTAATGTCAAGGTGCTTCTTCACATATGCACATGTGCATGTAGACTCGTTGGGGCACACCAAAATTAGTCAATTTATAATTTTTCTAAGCAGAGTACCTTAAGTGAATTAAGTTTGGCATTATTCCTTTAATTTTTTTCCTTTACCAACTCATTTTTGTTTAACACATCATCAAGCTATTGAGGTGTGCACACACACACACAGTACATTTACCTAACTTGTGTAATTTCTTCTCTTTCCTTTAAAAGAATGGACAACTTATTCAAAATTTTATATTTTTAAAAAAATCAAGAAGGGATCTTACATATCCGGTTCTCCAGGGCTTATCCTCCTTGAATTGCCTCCACCAACAAACCCCAAGGGAGTGCAAAGGTTCATGGGTCACGTCGGCTATTACAGAAGATTTATCTTCATTTATGCGAAAATTGCAAGACCTTCGTACAAGCTTTTCATTATATTTGTATGGACAGAGGAATGTGAAGAATCATATGAAGGCATTGGCATCTGCTACCATACTAAGAGCACCAAAATGGGATGTAATCTTCCATGTGCACATCGATGCCTCTGCATTTGCTACTATTGGTTATATACCAGCCTAACCCAGAACATAATATGGATTTTCCTATCAATTTCTCTAGTAGACAGCTCAATGATGCTGAGAAAAATTATACAACTACTTAGAGGGAAGGACCTGGCCATGGTTTGCGCAATAAAAAAGTTATGACACTATTTGTTGGAAAACATGTTTGTGTTCTTTATTGACCACCACCAAGCTCTTTTTTACTTGGTAAATAAACCTTGTGCTACAGGATGCATTACAAGATGGTTACTCATCTTGATGGAGTTTGACTTTACAGTTACATTACATAAGGGATCCATGCATGTGCATGCTGATCATTTATCCAGAATTACAAATGGAGAACCTCCTATGGGGGTAGATGATGATCTCCCTGATGCTCCCTTGTTCCAAGTGGAGCGTTGATATAGTAAACTTCTTAACCAATGGTTTACTTGTAGTAGTAGACAAGGTTATGCCCAAAGATAGAGTCAGGAAATTGATATGACTAGCAGCACCTTTCCAATTAATCTCTAGACAACTTTATCGGCTAGGAAAAGATGATATGTTTGACGATGTGTGCTAGAGGCTGAAGATGTTCCTATTTTAGAGGAGGCTCAACAGCTTAGCTGGGGGGAATTTCAAAGCTGATTTCACGACTAAGAAAGCCCTTCAGGTTGGGTTATGGTGGCCTACATTATTTGGAGATGCTGTAGAATTTGTTAAAAGATGTGATGAATGCCAATGATTTTACATCACACATAACAAAGATAGAATGCCATTGACTGCTATCATGTCTCTTAGTTTATTCCAAAAATGGGGCTTGGACTTGGTTTGAGAAACTATGTCGAAAGACTTGGTTTGAAAAACAACTAGTTAAATGTGAATTATTTAAGGAAGCTGATCTTGTACTTATGTATGCAGTAGAAAAGAACAAACAAAAATTGAAACTGATGGGTATGGGACCTTTTAGAATTTCAGAATTTACAACCTCTAGTTTAGCGAGACTAGAAACCTTGGTTGGAATCCCCTTTGATTCCTTTGTGAATGGAAGCAAATTGCGTAAATGCTATGGACCTTTGAATCCATGTTGAATGAAATGCATAAACTCAACAAAAGCAACAATAGGAAAAAGAAAACAGAAGACTAGCCCACCTCAAAGGCAAGGCCCGAGCTAAAAAAGAAAAACAAAAAAGAAACATGACATTTCTAAATAAAGCTGGGTGCTTAACGCACAATCTAGATGATGATGAGGATTATGTTGCTCCTGGTTGACTTTGGTTGGGTTTTCCGATACAAAGTAAGTTTTTCCTAGCATTGGGTCTTTTAGATTCAAGAGCTCATAAAAACCTTTTTTCCTACGAAACATGGGAAAGAATGGGAAAACCACAACTTAAGGAAACAAATCTTGTTCTGAGTTCATTTAATGGTTATGATTCCAAATGCCTCAGCGTATTAACTTCTTCCTACCATGTTACAAATGATCTTTTGGAAGGTAGTTTTTATGTTATGAACGTAGGTGAGATGTCAAAAGAAATCATATTGAGCTGGAACTAGATACCCAAGTATAGATGCAACCCTACCTCGAAAGATCATACCATGAGCATGGTGCTCCCCTCTTGAGTGAAACACTATATATGTGACTAATGATACGCCAACAATATGGTCTAGCTCAGTAAGGGAGCCAAAGCACTACTTGTTAGATACAGAAGGGAGGATTATAATAAGTATAGCAAAACTTGAGCTAGATTTAAAGACATTGTTGCCCCCCATGAAGCTTAAACCTTTTTGGATTTTGACCAAGTTCTTGCTACTAAAGAAACTCCTTAAGTCTCAGTTCTTCTAAATGAAGACATGTTCAATGCAATGGTAAATGGATATTGATGGGTGGCACAAAAACATTTAGTGAATCCAGCTGTGCCTAAGTATAAAACTTACTTTTGGGTTCCCAAAAAACAAGTACATCACTTGTTAGCAAAAGATGAATGGAGCCCTATAGCAGTGATACCTCAAAGAAATCAAAAGAGGCAGCAAAGTAAGTGTGCTAATCGCTAAGTAAAAATAGCTAGAACTATTGGTGAACAATGTTAAAGTGGATGCCCAATGGGAAGTTAGCTACAGTAACATGGAAACCCATATATGCAAACTTACATGCAGTTAGTAAAAGAGGAATCAAGCTAGAAACAAGCTACAGGTCAGTTGAGAGAAGACAACCTGACCCCACAATGGAGATCCACTAAGAGGATGTGTGAACCCACATGGCTTTCACCTGATAAAGATAAAGCTAAAGCCACGGTTCAAAAAATGAAAAGGCAAAAAAGCTTTGGATGTCGAACTTTCTTTGGTAGATTTATAGGTCATTTTGAAGGGCTGATAAAAGCCTTACCCTCAAGCTCTAGACTAGCTTCTAGTATAACCAACACTCCTATGAGTCTACCAAGTGTACTACCAGAGGCCCAGACACCACAAATACAAGTACAATGATTAAAATCAAAGAAATCATCAAAAATGTACTTGCGGTTAACTAGATATACAAACAAAACTGGCATTTTCTTGAATAGCTGTAACTTTTGATAGAGAACCTAGTTTTGCAAACTAATTGCAGAAATGAAAATATATATATATATATATATATTTTTGTAGATAACTTTTGACTATAAGAACACCCCAATCGGACTTGTGAATCAAAAGTTATTCTCCTGGCAAGTTAGGGATGTCTTGGTCGAGTTTTCTCACAAACTACAATTATGGCCAAACTGATGTTCACACCTAGTATTTTGAGCAGCCATATGAAGTCAGTATCATATGAGGCTAAGTATGTGTGTTATCAATAGTATGTACTTCAATTATACCAAATCCCATGGTCATCAAACACTGGGAAGTATGTGTGTTATCAATAGTATGTACTTTAATCATACCAAATCCCATGGTCAAGTTAGTATCAGATGAGGCTAAGTATGTGTGTTATCAATTGTATGTACTTCAATCATACCAAATCCCGTGGCCATCGAACGTTGGGAACCATAATTTTTAAGTACTCCAAAAAACCTCTCGACAAATGTTTCATATTGGGCTATTTGAGCACAAATACATAGATACATTTCCCTAAACAACATAATTTTTAAGCACTCCAAAAACCCTCCCGACAAATGTTGCATATTGGGCTATTTGAGCACAAATACATGGATACATTTCCCTGAACAGTAATAAATTCTGAAAATGTGCCCAATTTTACAACTTGATTGCATCAATGGAAATCTTGGAATCTGTAGATAAATTTTGACTACAAGAACACCCCGATGGGAGCTGTATAACTCAAGTTATGTTCTCGACAAGTTGGGGCTGTTTTTGGGACCAATCAGATGTCCACGCCTAGTTCAAAAAGGGGACTAACAATGTCAAATGCAGCCAAGGAGTTACATGTGGCAAGAAAAATGTCGAAGCTTGTTACATACCAAACCTTGGTGCATTTTAGATATGTCTGCTAAGAAGAGGAAACGAAAATGTATGCATCACTTCCTCCTTCGGATTTCAATGAAAACTGGATGCATGTGCTAGCCACCATAGATGTGATGCAGCCCCGAGGAACCCAATATGTGAAATATGGGATTGTTCCCACTACCTCTATTCTTATGGTCAATTGGCAAACCATTGATAAGGAATCAGAAGAGGAAGTTTCTAGCATAGAAGGAACTGGATCACAAGATTGTACCAGCACCCAACGCCTTAGAATATGGTGAAAGCAGAAATGATATATCACTCAACGAAATGCCTTGCTAACAAAGAAAACCCATGGATGCCCAGTGGCTGAGATACCTCGAAGCTACTAAGGTACACGATTAGTTTTCTAAGGATTGGGGTGAGGAATCAAGTAAGATATCCCTAGAAGGGAAACATAGGGAGGAAGTCATCCTTCGAGAACTAGAAACGCCTAAGCTTACGAAAGTTGGGCACCGAAAACAAAACAAAGCTTTGGCAAAAGCTAAGCGAGAGGCTAGGAAAGTTATGGCTAAAACAAAAAGTGAGAATAAGGATAAACTAGACCTGCTTTCGGTACCAGACCATTTCAAAACCTACACAATTGACGAATGAAAGGTGGTCCGATTGACAGCAAAAAGAGTTAAGGAAGATGGGTTGTCCACATCATACGATGGCCCAGCTAAAGTTAAGGAAGTTGATATTGCAGAACCAAGGGAGGAAACCAAACCTGTTTATATCGCTAAGGACTTGACTCCGATTGAAGAAAATGAGCTTGTTGCTCTCCTTAAAGAGTTTAAGGATTGTTTCGCTTGGAACTACAAAGAGATGAAGGGTGTACCACCTGAAGTGGTGCAGCATACGATCCCAATCATGGACGGATCAAGACCAACCATGCAAAAACCATACTAGATGAATCCTAAATATGTCGCAATTATATAAAGGAGGAATTCGATAAACTTATTGCTGCGGATTTCATCTACGAGATAGAACATATAGATTGGTTGTCACCAATTGTTAATGGTGCCAAAGAAGAATGGGAAACTTAGGGTATGTGTCAATCTCAAAAAGGTCAATGCAGCTACTAGGAAGGACCATTATCCATTGCCTTATATGGAACATGTTTTGGAGAGAGTAGCTGGTGAAGAAGCTTATAGCTTCTTAGATGGATTTGCAGGCTATAATCAGGTGTCTATAGCGCCCGAAGACCAGCATAAGACAGCCTTCAATACAATATGGGGGACATTTGCTTACAAAGTCATGCTTTTCAATCTTACCAATGCCCCAGCAACATTCCGCACAGCCTTCAAAGACTACTTGTTGTTGCAGAAGTGGTTGGAGGTATTCATTGATGATCTGTGTGCACACTCTTGATGGACAGACCACTTGCTTGAGAAAGATGTTTGAGAGATGTCGATTGTATCGTATATCTTTAAACCCTTTAAAATGCCAATTTTGGGTCAAACACGGTGTGATATTGGGACATATTATCTCTAAGAATGCCAATTTTGGGTCAAACACGGTGTGATATTGGGACATATTATCTCTAAGAATGCCAAATTTGGGTCAAACACGGTGTGATATTGGGACATATTATCTCTAAGAATGGTATATCCACCACAGATGATAGCAAGGTCAAGTTGATCTTGGAATTGCCCCCATCGACTAATTACAAAGGTGTGCAAAGATTTATAGGCCATGTTGGGTATTACCGCTGCTTCATAATATTTTATGCTAAAATTTCTAGGCCATTATATAAGCTACTCATTTTCTTTGAATGGACTGAAGAATGCCAGGAAGCATATGATAGATTGAAGCGAGCACTGGCTAGTGCGCCAATTCTAAGACCACCTAATTAGGACCTTATATTTCATGTGTAATCGATGCATCAAACTTTGCTCTATTGGATGCGTATTGGCACAGCTTGGTAAGTTCAAATTGGACTACCCAGTCTGCTTTGTTAGTCGATGATGCAGAGGTGAATTATACTACCACAGAACGAGAAGGGTTGGCCATGGTTTATGACTTCACGGTTATAGTGAGAAAGGGAACACAACATGTGTTGGCCGATCATATGTCGAGGATTCTACATGGGGAACTGGCAACGGGTGTTGATGTGATGACCTCCCTGATGCTTGTTTGTTGAAACTAGACATGGTGCCCAAATGGAGCGAGGAAATATTTGATTATCTAGCTTATGGTTTTTTGCAAGAACCACCCTTGAACAAAGATAAAATGCGATGGCTTGTTAAGTTTGTTGCATTGCTGGGGAACTATACAAGCTAGGTAAGAACAATGTCTTAAGGAGATGCGTGAGGGAAGTTGTCACGATAATGGATGAAGCACATTCAGCGGTAGCTGGAGGACATTTTGCTAGAGAGATTACAGCTCGCAAGGTGCTTCAAGTAGGACTATGTTGGCCCACGTTATTCGGAGATGCCATAGAGTTTGTCAAAAGGTGTGAAGAGTGTTAACAATTTGCTATCCCGCAATAAAGGGATAGGATGCCACTTACCCATGTTATTGGAAGACAACCTTTCGAGAAATGGGAAATTGATTTTGTTGGACCTATTAGTCCAGCTGTGCATCCATCACACAAGCCCGATATGTAATCGTGGCCACAGACTATTTCACGAAATGGGCAAAAGCCAGAGCCTGTAAGCGAGCTAATGCATGAACAACAGTTAAGCTCTTATATGAGCAAATCATTTCAAGATTCGGCTGCCCATTAGAGTTCGTTTTAGTGATCGGCGGTTCATATTTCATTAATGAGGTGATTGATCACTTACTTGTTGGATTCTTTGTAGTCCACCGGAAGTCATTATCCACAGGCTAATGGTCAAGCAGAGAGTAAAAACAAGATTTTGTGTATTATCTTAACAAAAACATTGGAAGCAAGTCGAACAAAGTGGGAACATAATCTAACAGCAACCTTATGGGCATATCGAACATCGTATAAGGTAGTGACGGAAGGTAGTGATGGGATATACTCCCTTCTATCTAGCTTATGGTGTTGAAGCAGTAATGCTTATGGAGTACCTAGTTCAAAGCTTGAGAATTGCAGTGCAAGAACGTTTGACGGAGAATGCATTAGCTGAAAGGCTAATAGAATTAGAGAAGCTTGATGAAACTAGACTAATTGCATCACATGGACTTATGGTCGAAAAATTATGAAGAAAACATTGGTTCGACAATAACTTAAAATAAAAGGAACTAGAAACAAGGGACCTTACCCTCATGTATGGTGTAGGGAGCACCAGAAAAAAAAAACTCAAGTACAGAGGGTTAGGACCTTTTCAAGTGTCCGACATCACACCTCAGGGGTTGGTTAGAATTGAGACAATTGAGGACGTACAAATGGAGGGTTATGTCAATGGAAGCAAGCTTTAAAAATATTTTGGACCACTGACCTAAGAGATGCTCTTGTAAGAACATCTTTTAAAACAATGGAAGGATCTTGCAAAAGAAAAGATCTAGCAAGCTCAAGAAGAGGCTAAGGCAAGGGAGTCCAAGGCCAAACAAATACTCCAAAAGACGATGTTGCATGTGAACATGGCCTCACTAACTCTCCTTGACGAAGATGAACTAAACATTGAGCTAGCACGTCTCAGGGTGGGAGTGGCTAAATGTCATGCAACGAGCATTGCATTGATAGATACGAGATCAAGTCATAACTTGATCTTATATGAGACATGGGTAGCTCTAGATAAACCACATCTTGAGGCCACCAATGCACAAGTAAAAATTGTGCACTTGACAACTATGAAAGTTGAGGGATTTCTAAGTGTTAGTGTTTCCATAAGAAATAATTCCTTATTTGGAAAGGTGTTTGTTATGCTCGTAGGATCGATGGAGGAGGGAATGATCATGGGACGATCTTGGTTTTGCTCCAGTAAATAACTGTAATATCCAATGGGAGAAGAGGACGACACAGCTAAACGAGGGCAATAACATCATTTTTTGTGCCCTTATGGAGCCTAATAAACACAGGGAAGCAGGTCGCCATGATTGAGGATATGGAAACACCAAGCACGGTAACAGCAACTCACATACCAAGGGAAGGCATCAACCCCACAATCCATACGCAAAAAAAACAGCTAAATTCACAAGGTACTTAGCATTGGGTGCCTAAGGGGATGAGAAGGGCATCAATAAGGAATCAAGGAAAAAAGTTCAAAGAGCAGACAAGGAACATAAATGGTCTTCAAATGTAAGCTGTCAGTATTCCAAACAAAACAGCACTCCACAAAGCCCTCGTAAGTAATGGGTTCGAAAGGAATTGCTAGTGGCACAAGGTTATTACCATGGTAATACAGCAACATGGGTGCCCAAATTCCACCCAATGGCCATTGTTGCAAATACCTACAAATATAAAGAAAAGGGTAGTAAAGGTATTCAGAACCAACTCCTTACTAAAACAAATGCTAGGAGTGTACAAACATTGGTGTGGAGGAAGAAACCAATCCAACAGGATGGACTAAACAAAACTACTACCTGTAACCACCACAATCGAGAAGTTGGGCAATGTTATTGAAAAGAAGAAAAAGAAGGTGCAACAAATGGACACAGATACAAACTCCAATCCACAGGACTCAGTAGAAACACTCTTCAGTTGGATAGAGGGAAAGATCAAGCACTCTCACACGGAGTTAAAACGCTTGCAAGAACAACTACCCATAAGTGCCAAAGTACCACCTTGGTTTCCATGGCACTAAAAATAAAGGTATCCATTACTAAAATATGGATACAAGGTAAAAATGGGGATCATTCACTTCATCCAATCATTGAATGCATGATTGAGTGTTTGAGCATGAAAGGAACATAGGGTATCAACCTTGCACACACTTGGTTCAAAACAGTTCACGCCGTGTAACATTCTAAGCAGTTCACGCCGTGAATTGGTCCTAAAAGGTTCATGCCATGAACTAGTCCTCAAGGGTTCACGTCGTGAAATGGTCGCATTTTCTCGACCAATCATGAGAAGCCATGTGGCATTCTTCATTAAGGCAACTGCCCGATCCGACGACTGTGCCATAAATTTGATTTTCTTTCCTTTTTCGTGCATTTTGCATTGGTCGTCCTTCATCTATGCGCAACCCTCGAGCTTGGATCTCATCAATTTTGGTTTCCGTCTATCTACCTGTAAAATCGACATATCCGAGTTTGAGGTGGGAGCTTGTACCTTGCCTTTGCGTTTTCTTTTCATGTTTTCATTTCTTTTCTTCTTGAGCATAAGTTGCATGATTGAAGTGGTTGATTGAATAACCATGAATGATTGCTCCCCGTGTCGCCAATCACATTCATTATCATCATCTCACAAACCCCGCACTCTATTGGTAAATCACATCATGCATTCACAAAAACTGGTTATTAGACACGAATTAAATTCACTCTTCAAAGACAAGGTAGAAAACCTGCACTTTCATGAAACCACAACTTGCAATTTCACGGGTTAGGCCATTTCACGGGATAACCTTTCACGGCCTAAAAACCTGCACTTTCATGGTTTAAACCATTTCACGGGAATACCTTTCATGGCCAAAAAACTTGCACTTTCATGGAGACACCATTTCACGGGTTTAGGCCATTTCATGGAAACACCTTTCACGTCCTAAAAACTTGCACTTTCATGGTGTTTTCCCACCTCACAAGTTTTGGACCCTGTCGTTCACGGTACTATCACGATGTGCACCTTCTCAATTTAAGTTCATACCTCCTTAATTGCTCACACCACTAACACACTTCCCATCAAATTTAACCTTGACACTTTCAACCCCCCCCCCCCCAAAAAAGGAGAAGAAGAAGAAGAGAAAACAACAAGGCATGGCACTTTCCCTCACCAGTCAATGGACTGACCTTCTTCTCAATGTTATAAATGTCGACCTCAGCTACATCTGACTCGGAAGCCGCAGAGACTCCGGCAGTGACACAAGCCAGTGCTACGGGATCCCCAGTTAGTAGAAAGAGAAGACCCACACGGGGCCCGAAATTGAGTTATTTGGGTTAGTATGCCCATGCGTTCCATGGCGCAATCATCAGCAAAAGAACTCCACACTGCACATGGAAAGGTAGCTCTACAATACCACAGTCTTGAGTGCTTACACATTTTGGAGGATGCTGAAGTCAAGGAAAAGCTAGAGAAAGTGGGCCTTGGGCGAATGACACAATGTCTCCCCCGAAACATTGATACAGAGCTGTGTGTAGAATACATCAAGACATATGACAAGGCCATGAAGAGGGGAATGGTAACTAAAGCAAATGGCACCACATAGTAGGTTTTGATCATAGAATACTTGATACGTGAGGCTTTGCAATTGCCACCACCAATTAAAATACACACACATAATTACAAAAAGATGCCCTTGGATGTAATGCTGAAGAAGAGTTCTTACAACTCTAATGGAGCTGAGTATGACAACATTAAGGATGAAGTAACAAAAAAGGTCTGCAAAGAGCAATGTTGCTCATTATGCAAGTAAAGCCAGTAGCCAGTAGACAGGTATAATAGGATGCCCCTAAACAAGATAGCCAAGGTACATGAGAAAAAAGAAGATGACCACATAGAAATGGAAAATTATCTAAAGGCACACCAGTCAAAGATCTACAACCCTTACCTGATGACACAGGTGCTAAATCACGTAGCTCATAGGCCTCTTCTAGATCCGAAACCAAAAGAAAGGATGCAACTTGCAGTAAAGACATAACCACCACCACTTACTGTTGAAGAAATGTAGGAAGGGCAATCCATACTAATGGAAACAAAAGAAATCATGAAGGAGATCAAGAAAGGGAGAAAGAAGAAGACTGAGAAGAAAATGAGAGGCATTATACCGGATGTTGCTGTGTGAGGAGACACAGAGGATCGAGGCTGAGCTAGCCCAGGAAATAGCATCATACCAAGAAGCACTGGGGCATTAGGAAGCAAGTCTCAGCTTGACGGCACCTCAAGAGAGAACATAAGTACATCATCTAACTCCCCCTCAAAATCTCGCACAAGTAATTTTCAAGAATCTTTCCCCCCTTAAAAATTCAACAATGTCAGACACACTTGCTTCTGCTGAGCTACAGAAAGAGTCTCAATAGGAAGTGTTGCTAGAAGCAGAGCCCCAAGGACACGAAGAAGCCACATCACTCCCAGAGTAAGACTCCGCGAATAGCCACTAGATATAGGGAAACGACAAAGGGCTGAAGAGACACCAAGTCCCAGTAAAAGGCAATGTCTAGAGGATGTAGAGGAGATACCAGAGACATCTTTCCTCCATAATATAGATTATGATAGATTCTTTCAAGAGACTATGGAAGGACTGGAGGGACTCTTGCACTTGCCACACACTAGATTGGAAGGGGTAGCAGAAGTGCTTCCCTTTGGGAACAACAGCAACATGTATGGTAATGCCATCTTCTTACAACCCATATGCTTCATGACCGAAATGCAACGTTATGGAAGTAGGTCCAAGAGGCTACAACTCAAGTTCAAACACTACAATAGCATCTAATAGCAGCAGAAGCAACACACATGGATGTTATCCTAAAAAGCTTAAAAGCTGCCGAGGAGTAAGAAGCCAGATACCAAACACTTGAAAACAACAATATTGTTCTGAGTCAAACCTTAGTTCAAACACTACAAGAGCATCTAATAGCAGCAGAAGCAACACACATGGATGTTATCCTAAAAAGCTTAAAAGCTGTCGAGGAGCAGGAAGCTAGATACCAAACACTTGAAAATAACAATATTGTTATGAGTCAAACCTTAGTGTAGAAAATCAAGGAGAATACAGAATTGAAAGCATAGTTGGAAAGCCAAGGAGTAAATTCAAAAGGAAGTCACACATAACAAGGAACAAGCGGCTATCCAAGCTCAACAGCTATAGGAGCTACAACACACCTCCCAAGCCAAGGAAGAAGAGCGACAAAGACGACTAGATTCACTATCCTCAACTCTAAAAGAAGCAAAACAAAGAGTACTCCAACTCCAACAAGAAAGAGAACAAAGCAACATAGCAAATGCAAAAAAATAATAGCACTTAATGAGACCATCAACACCAATAAGTCCGAAATGTTGAAAATGATGGTGGCTACATGCAAAGAAGCAATGATGCAAATAACACATCAGCTCCAAGAAGCAAGTCAAGACTTGGCCATAGAAAGACTTCACAAGATTACAGAGGCTCAGGGAATGGAGGTTGCAGCCAGACAAGCATAAGAGGTAGCAACAAGGCGTTTTGAAGAGCTGGATGCCGCAAGGAGTATATGAATTATCTCATGGCTACCAAGTTTCTTTTCTTTATCGGCCATCAAACACTCCTTCATTTGGTGAATAAGCCTTGCACTAGATGGTTGTTACTCCTTTTGGAGTTTGATTTCACCATCATCGTGCAAAAGGGATCCATGCATGTCTATGTCAATCACCTTTTCAAATTTCCAAATGGAGAATCCCCTATAGGAGTGGAAGATAATCTTCCCGATGCTCCATTGTTCCATATTGACTATGTATTGAAATAAAGTGAAGACATGGCCCACTTTTTGGCTAATTTATTTCCAATTAGTTATCCCATCAAGAAGGATAAAGCCAGATGCCTCATTAGGAAGGTGCCCCCTATCAATTGATAGTGGGCAGGCTTTACAAGAAGGGTCAAGATGGCATCATGAGGAAATGTGTTCATGAAGATGACTTTGTCGCACCGATTCTTGAGCAAGCCCATTATGGCATAGGCAAATGACACTTTGTTGAGGAAGGACATGATAGCTTGTAAGATTCTCTAGGCTGAACTATGGTGACCTACACTTGTTGTTGGAGATGGAGTTAAGTTTGTCAAATGTTGTGATGAATGCCAAAGGGTTGTTATGCACTAACCCCTATTCATGGGTCCCATTAGCCTAACCGCTAAAAGGAAGACCCATGTGCTCTTCAAAATAGTCTCATTAACTGATTATTTCATAATAGTAATTACTTCATAAAGTGGACTGAGACCAAAGCTATGCAAAATGGTGACAGGAGATCTACCGCCAAGTTTCTATATTTACCACCACGAGAAATAGTGTGCGATTTTGCGATACACATTTTATAAATGAAATGGTGGAGTTCTTGCTCAAAGAGTTCCTTATGGTGCATATAAAATTGACACCCAAGCTAAAGCACAAACAAGACATTGTGCACCATTCTTACCAAGATAGTGGAGGCATCGACGAGGAGCAATTGGGAGCACAGTTGCACTCCGCTCTATTGGCCTACCGTATTGTATATAAGTCGGTTGTTACCTTTTCAGCTTGCATTCGGGCTCGCCAATGGAACAATTTGATCCAAGCCTTTGAATTGGAGCAAGGCATAACCTCAAAGGACATTACACCAAATATAAACTAGTAAATGCCAGTGAAAACCAATCTTCAAACGATCAAATATCCATAAACAAAGAAGTTTAAAATGTACACATTGCTAGATCGCTTGATGATTGACCACAAGAGCTTTGACTGTTCCAAAAAAAAAAACTCCTCACATAGTCTCGCCTCTGCAGGGAGGACCAACAGCGGCGTGTTGTTGCCCAGGTAAAGATTGACACCACCAAATGTGTACAGCCTCCCGAAAGAGAGGTACATGTTCAAATCCACCCACTTCAAGTGATTCGAGTATACCTTAAATAAAGGCTGGGCGCCCTAGGGGTCTTTGGTCGATGTGTAGTGTGAAAGGACGTTTAGGTTGTGTACATCTTTGCATTATCATACGCCCTAACTCTTTTTCGTCTTCGAGCTCTACCCTAGCTAGTTAGGGTTTTCTTCTATCAGCTTTCTCTAGGTTTTCCTGTGCAGAAGAGCTCTTGTCTCCATGGCCATCAGCGAGCTGGCTTGCACATACGCGGCCCTCATCCTGCATGACGATGGCATCGCCATCACGGTAAGTGTCTCCTTCGCTATCTGACCCTTTGAGATTGAACTAATATACTCTATTGTGCAGAGTGATCTTTTGTCGCTTCTTGAAGCCCTAATCCATGAAATTTTTAGATAGGCAGTGGAACCCTTGTCTATGCACTGGTCGAGGCCGCTGAACCCCACAGGGAACTATTGAAAACCTAGGCCGATTCAAGATTTGTCAATCTGACTGTAAGTCACTGGAAGCCCAGGCGTATCAAATCATCAGAAATCCTAGGCCGATCTAAAGTTTTACAAACTGAACTGTAACCATAACCATTGGCACCCTATCCCATAGGTAGCTCAGATCATGATCTCTCGCCCTCTGTCATGGTAGTATTCTTTGAAGTTCACAAAACTTTCATCTTTTCTTTAGCCTCTTTATGTTTGTTTCTTTGTATTCAAGGCACAAAAGTATTTAAACTTGAACAGGATAGTGCTGACATTCTGGCATTAACAGTCATACCACGATGTGCTCGATTTTGCATTAAACATAGCTCTGATTCAGACAGCTTGCCTGGTGATTAATCCATACAGTGTCCTTAAACTGAATTGGTCAATGCATTTGTAATGTTTTTATGTCTCTAAGTAGCTCAGTAGGCTACTTAAACCTGTTTGTAACTGCAGGCTGAGAAAATTGCAACTCTAGTCAAGGCAGCAAATGTGCAGGTGGAGTCTTATTGGCCTGCCTTGTTTGCTAAGCTTTTGGAGAAGCGTAGTGTCGAGGATCTCATCACAAATGTTGGCTCTGGTATGTTTCATTGTTGATCTGACAAAGAAGCCCACCATGTAGACTCACAGCAACGAAGTAAATCTGAACCTATCCCTTGTTGCAGGTGGAGGTGGTGCTGCTGTTGCTGTTGGAGGTGCAGCTCCTGCTGCAGGTGGAGGTGGTGCTGCAGCACCCCCACCTGTTGAAGAGAAAAAGGTGAAGGTTACTGATTCCTTACAGACTGACGTAGTACATTTAATCTATCTGAAATGTTCACACTTTCTCCCAATTTTTTCAGGAAGAACCTAAGGAGGAAAGCGACGAGGACATGGGCTTTAGCTTGTTTGATTAAGAATATTTGCTGCCATGTTTGTGGCTTGATGAGCCTTGTATGTGAACTCAGTTTTGTAGGAAATATAATTTAGAACAGTGGGCTGATATTTAGTCTTAAAAAGTTTCAATCACTATGAGATGAATCTCGCTGTGTCTGGTTAGACCACTCTCACAAAATTGAAAGCAGCTTTTTCCTTTTTTCCCCTGTCCCCCCCACTGCTGCCCTTTATTCAAAATAATACTTTAAAGCTTGTGCGTCATTATTTATGTCTAAATGCATGATCTATTTGTTCTATTTGGAATGTGTATGCAGAATTGTTATTTTGGGTCTGAAACGTGATCATAAATTGAACTTGTGAGATGGTGGAGATTGAGAAGAGGTGAGGGGCTGCGTTGGGTTTTCTTTCTTGTTTCTTTGACTGGCCCCTTGTATGGAAAGTGATGACTAGTAATTCTAACATGGTTACATATTTTAAGAGGTAGGCCTTCTAAGTTTCATGGTTTGGCACGATAAAGTAGTTCACAGCAGTTCTATGCTTCGTTTCCCTCGAGCTATGCTGTTGGTGATTGCACGTGTAGACATTCTTAAAGCAGATTTTGATTTTTCTTTGACCAATTGCCATATTAACTTTGGAAAATGTATCTCTATTGAACCGGCAGCCATTGCAGGCTTATGTGCCTTGATGATCAGAAGGGTTTGTCTAAGTAGGGATAGGGCTTCATCTTCTCCATTGTACAATAAGTAGTGCACAACGAATTGTGTCAAGTTTTATTCTGTTAGGTTTGAGAGCTCCTTGCATTCTCAACCTATTTATTGTTGCAATCCTCACCTTTTTGGCCTTACTCAAGGTGTGAATTGATGTTAATATTATTGTTAGGAGGGGCGGAGATTTGGTTTGAGCTTTCTTAGTCTTGGTGTACTTCCTATTCACACTTCATCTTACCTTGTTACCTACATGCTCCTTGCTCTGAATTATTGTACATAACTGCTCTCCTTTCAATCAACATTGTATTGGCATATGTTTTTGTCACCGATGCATACCCACCAATTTTATCTTTGCTAGCCCTAAATTTTGGGTAGAGATATGTGACTGTCGTTGAGAAACATTGGTTACCTTTAATGCAAACTTTAAGACGTGGCTTGCTAGAAAATTTTCCTTCACTACCCTAAGCCCTGCTTTCTCAACCATGCGATAAAGGAGGGCTTCCTTTCCTTAATTATTACACAAGGAAGTGTGTGATACCCAAATCTAATATGTAGAATTGCTCTTTATTTTCTAGATTGCACTAAAAAGTACCTAGTTAATGGACAAATCAAAAGATATGATGGTACTATGAAAATTACAAGACTTGAATTATCACCAAAGGTTTTCACGTAGGTTGAAGGATTCATCATTTTAGGAGTATTTTATACTACGTAGTCTTTTAGCCCTAGCAACTCGAAGGAGATGATATGTATATATAATGGATGGAGTCTCATTAACTTAATGAGAACCGAGTTGTATATGGAGTAGCCACTAGGTTTTGTAATTCCCAATTTAGAAAGTTAGGTATGCAAGTTGTGCAAGGTTTTCCATTGGCTAAGATGAGCTTCATGATTTGAGGACTAGTTGATTGATGCAAAAATATTGAAAGCATTTGGCATTACTAATGGAGGGTGATTTTTACCACTATTGTCGTTGAATTAAAGGTATGTGTAGAAGAATTTTTACCACTATTGTCATTGACTTAAAGGTATGCGTAGAAGACACTTCCTCACAAGTGCATAAAACTTTATGTAGAGAATCTTGTGTGTTGTTGAATCTTCTTATAACACTAGATCTATATCATCTTTGTTTTGGTCGATGTTTCAAGCATATTTTAAACGAGCCCTAGGAAAATCATTGAAAGGCAATGATGAAGCTACTAAATCACATACAAAACACTCAAGATTATAGTGTCACCAACGGTGTGGGAAAAATTCTTACCAACTTGTGACTCAGATTGAGTGGGTGATTGTTTTGAGTCAAGAGCTTACCTTAGCCTTGTCGAAGCATATGTTGTTGCCTTGCCTTAGAGCTAAAATTATAACTTTTCGATATTGGTTTGCTAGCTTGTCACTGTCCCGTTGTCACACCGGAATGCTCCTTTGCCAATGGGGTGAAGGGAGAGCTCTCTATACCTAGATAGAGGCAAAAAGAGATGGGCTTCACGATGGTTCTCTCTTACAAAAGGCGGGGGAAGCTAATGCAAGAGAGAAACCTATAAACAAACCTATCTAGTAAGCATTCATCTATTAAGTAAAATCCAATAGCATACATGCAAGCAAGAATAGAGAAGAGAAGAGCTCACAAACATTTTATTGCAAGGGAATTATTGTCTATTGCTTATTATAAAAAATGACTTATATGGTGTCTACTAAATACAAAGTGTGTATATTGTAGGTGTTGTGCACAAGCATTCTGTAAAAGGTAGGCTAGTGTAGAAAAGCTCCTTCTGGTGAAACTCTAACACACCACTTTCTTCGACACTTATTTGTTTGTTTTCTTCAACTCTTACACGGTCTGAGATAGGGAATTGAGTGTAGATGTACAGTGAGACTGGTTGTTGATAAGGTGAGTGTAATTAAGGTTGAGTTGTCCCATGAGAATTGAAGAATTTAGGACACCTAGTATGGCATATATGTTGGTAAATTGTGAGCAATGGGTGGCTTATTGGACATGGCCGAATGGATTTGAGCATTGCCTCTTTTTGAAAAATTATTGGCTACTTAGCTCGTTTGCTTGAAGTATGGCGATGGTGGCAGCCAAAAGAAGTGAAGCATAACAGCTTTAAGGTGAAATTTTAGATTGGTGGACAATGCCGAACGTGCATGCGACCTCTGCGCATCTCTACCTTGCTTGATTTTAGCATGGTTGGCAGAATGTTTTGTACCGTGGAGGAGATGTAGAGCTTGGTTGATTCTTGGGCTTTTGCTGGCTTTGGTTACATTGTTAGATCTTTTCCTTGGGTAGGTTCTCTTCTTGGGATAGGTTTTCATGCTCTCTCTCTCTCTCTCTCTCTCTTTTTTTTTTTTTTTTGAAATATGTACTCTACTATTTACATTATCATCTCTGACTCATGGGTTATAGGTGAGTCATGATCCTCATACAATCTGCTTTAAGCTGATCATTTGTGATGCTGTAACAATCTTCCATCACTTTAATTCTAATAATGTTCCATGGAACAGTTACCTTGCAAAGCTGAACTTTTTCAAAGCACCAAAAGTTTCTAGCATTCCAGATATAGAATAAGAACCACATCCTTATTGACTGCATACAGAACTGCAATGCAACAGTAGGCATAGGGCATAAACCAAAGGTTACTGAAAACTGGGTAATTTTAACAGGCATACACTGTTGAATGTGAGACAAAATCCATTGCCACCATTCTTTGACTGGTTTACAGTACCAAAATACATGTTTAATGTTTTCCATTTTCCCACAGAGGGCACATTTCCCATTGCCAATGTTTTTCTTGTGAAGCAACTCCCCAGTAGGCAGGGCACCTGCTAAGAGTCTCCAAACAAACACTTTGTGCTTATGTGAACAGGGTAAGCTCCATATTGATGATAATCTGGCAATCCACCAATCCTGAGATCTATGCATTCTCCACAATTTATTGCATCTTTCTGATATATTCTGTTGTGCCAAGAGAACCTGATAAAACTGTGAGGTTGTGGACTTCCACCAAGAAACTGCCTCCCCTGGAAGCTGCCAGTCTCTGAACCTTTCCCACAAATTGGTATTAGGTGGAATCTGCAGATTGAATGTGTATGTACATAGTTCATTCCAAGCAAGTCTGAAATTGCAGCCTAATCTGAACCTTCTCTTAGCTGTCAAGAATAAAACAAACTTGCCATCAGAATCAATTAGCTGCTTGATGTGCCTGACCCCTTTCTTGTACATTGTCAAAGCTTTCCTACCCAATTTATAACAGGGTGCCTTTTTAAACAAAAAACTCCAAAACACATTTTCCTCCCCTAGTGAGTTCCCTGTGTATCTAACTCTGCCATCCCAAATCAGAAAGGAGCAGATGTGTTTCCATGAGTCAATAAAAAGTTGTGCAGTTTGACAACCTGTTTTCAAAGGTGCATGTGAAAAGAGTTTCTCCCAATCAGATAAATCCCAAGCCCCATGGAAATACACAACAGAATAGCCAATGATCTGCCACATGCATCTAGCCCATAAAGTATCTCTTGAAAACATGTGTTTAAGCATGGTTGCTCTTCTTGCATGAGCATGTGCAGCCAGATTTAGCACTCCCAGTCCCCCTCTCACTTTGGGTTGACAGATCATATCCCATTTGATGAATGCACAGGTTTTCCCCTTGTTCCCCCATAAGAACCTTTTGAATGCAGTTTCAAAAATACTCAAGTGTGAAGGTTTCCAGTTCAACAGAGGGATATAATAGAGCAGATAGGGAAGCAGGATAGATTGCACAATCCTCAATCTAACATGTAGAGGCCATTCATCACAGAACCATGAAGCAATTTTGGTCTGAACTTTGTCTGCCACCCAAGATGTGAGCTGTTTATTAGTCACATTGACTCCAATAGGATAGCCCAGATGTCTAAAAATGTGACCCTGATGCACTCTCTTACCAGCCCATATCAATGCATTAAAATTTTCTGCAGTAATATCAATTAAGTGAGATTTATGCAGATTCAGGTTCATTCCAGCAGCCAAAGAGAACAGAGATATATATTGCATGCATTTGATAATGTTCCTATTAGAAGCCTGTAGAAACAAGATGGTATCATCTGCAAATCCCAAGGCTAAGAGTTGCTCTCTGGTAAGTTGAAGCCCTTGAATATTGCCTGAAGCAGCTTGAGTTTCCAAAAAAGTAAAGAGGGGATGTGTGGCCACTGCAAAAAAAAGGGGACTCAAGGGGCATCCTTGTCTGACTGATCTGCTCATATAAACTGGAGGACTTAATCTGCCATTGATGAGAACCCTAGAATATGCTGCAGCCCCTAACAGATATATGCATCTGCTTATTTTCTTCCCAAAGCCCATCTTTTGAAGAACCTGTTCAATGAAATCCCAAGCAACTGTATCAAATGCTTTGGCATAATCTATCTGTAGCATAACCATGTTCTGAGCAGTTTTTTGAGCAAGTTCAATCCCCAGTTGCACTGACAGTATATTGTCCAATATGGACCTGCCCCCAATAAACCCAGATTGGTTTTTGTGTACATGTTTCCTCAACTGAGGAGCAATTCTGAGAGCAACAGATTTAGCCAGCACTTTATATAAGAGTCCCATCATAGTTATGGGCCTCCAGTGATGAAGTTGATTACAGAAGGTTTGCTTAGGCAGCAATTTGATTACCCCCTGCTTAAGATCTGGGTGCATATACTGTTGTGCCCAAATATCATTGATAAGAGAAACCACAGTTGGACCAAGTTCTTGCCAAAAACAGATCAGAAATTCTTTAGAGAGACCACAGTATCCAGGAGTCTTGTCTACTCCCATTTTACTGAGAGCATAGAATACTTCATTAGCAGAAAAGGGGATCTCCATTCTCTGGGCATCACTTCCAGAAATGGAGGTGTCCACTGTTGCTAACAAAATATCAATAGCAGCTTGTCTTTCTACACATGTATCAGCAGGGGGGTTTAGGATTTTTTCAAAGTATGACACTGTTTCTTGCATAATGTACTGGCTATCTGTGTTCTCAGAACCATCCTCAGAGATGAGCATGTTGAACCCTTCCCTTCTATGTTTTGCTTGGAGTTTTTTGTAGAATGCCTTGCTAGTGTCATTGCAATCTGCAAGTTCTCTGATTCTGCATTTGTGTCTGGATTTAGAGACTTCCCTCTGAGCAATCTCAAGCAATGATCCTCTTATGTTTTCAATTTCCCTGCATACCTGAACAGTAACATGCCCTGTATGTACCAAGGATAGCAGAGGAACCAGTTTATTTTGTAGATTAACAAGTCTGACTCTTTGTTGCTGAGCATGCTGCTTGCCTACCTTTCTGATACACTGTTGCATACCCTTACAGATAGAGACCCATGCTTCCAGATGTGATAGATTCATTTCAAGCACTGCTTTAATCAGTTTTTTAACATCATTTTGAAAGGAGACAATATTTAATAAAGAGTTATTAACCATCAACCCTCTGTGATCACCAACTTGCTTAGTGAGTGCATCAGCATCAGAAAATTCCAATATGAGAGGAAAGTGATCAGACATAGCCATTTGAATTTGCACTTGCATCTTGCATTTGGCAGGGAGCCAAGAGTCCCTAATGAAATAGATTCTATCAAGCCTAGACCAAGACATGAGATGAGATTTAGAGTGAAAAGTATAGCCAGGGGAATTCTGGCCTGAGCTCCATGCATCTACAAGATGGTGTTCATTTGCAACCTGCAGCCAACTACTGCTTTCTTGAGAGGATATGATAGAATGCATAGAAGTAGTATCTTGACTGTTGAGCACCATGTTAAAATCTCCCCCCCATATACCTTGCTGCACAGGCACTGATTCAAGCCATGTCCAGAGATCTGCCCTCTCTTGCCAATTGTTACTTGCATAAATATTTAGAATGTCTAATCTGCCCCATGGGCTGTCTACTAAGAAGACAGAAGCTCTGCCAGATCTGTGATCTGTGACCCATTGTGGGTTTAGAGAATTTTTAATGAGAGTTAGTACTCCAGAGTACTCTCCCATTTTACCTCCATAGAAACAAGAATAGCCTTTAAAGTGGAAAGTGGCTCCACCTCTAGAATGCATTTTATGCTCTTGGACACACACAATGTCACTATCAGTTTGTAGAACCCATTTATTGAATATGCCTAGTCTAGTTGGGTCATTTAGACCTTTAACATTATATGAGGCAATCTTCATTACTGAGAATCAAGCACCACCTGAGTGGAATTCAATCCCTGAGAACTTTCCTCAGAATCTGTCATGTTAATTTCCAGATTATCTATATTTTTAGGATCCTGTATTTGCTTTTTAGCTGTATTACAAGCTTCCTCAAGTGCAGCCAAAGTTTCAGGTGATGGCATCTCTTTAAGTAGATCAAAAACATTAGGACTAATATACCCAGATGATTGTTGCTTGGCTCTGAATGATTTCCTAGAAGCTACCAGCTGAAACCCTTCAGCATCAATGGCTCTTTTCCCTCTATCTCCACCTCTGATCCCAGGGAGAGGCCTGGATGATGAAGGTGCTGCATTGGTGTTTGTCTGGTTCCCTGCATTCCCTATTCCTTGTGTAGGTTTAAACAAGGGTCTTTGCACATTTCTGTTAGCAGCATTGTTAACACCTGGAGGTTGAGCATATGAAGGAGATACAGCATCTCCTCCAACAGGAATTGCAGACTGCCCTGTAGGTGCAGATGCTCTCTTGTCACCCCATGGGTGAGCTGAGGAAGATTTCCCAAATATCTGCTCTTTGGGAACTAAAATTTTGCTACCAGGGTAGGATGGGATAAGGTTAGTTTGAGGTGATATGGTGGGACAATTTCTTGAGAAGTGCCCCACTTTATTGCAGTGGAAACAAGCCCCAATGAGATTTCCCCATTTGAGGTACAGCACAATACTTCCAATGAGAGGAATGTCCAACTCAATTGTAGCAGGAAAGGGCTTATCAGTATTCCATAACAAACAGGCTTTGTTCCTATTGGGGGAGTTTATGGTGGGAGAGTAAAGCACTTGACCTAAGGAGCCAGTTATCTCCTTAATACATGGCCACAGGTAAGAAGGCAAGTCAATGAATTCTACCCAAACAGGACTCTGTGACAACAATGCTTCTTTAATTTGTTTTATGGGTTGCCAGTCAAGAACATGGACAACTTCTCCAAATAAAATGACAGTAGGTTGAGATAGGAAAGCATCCCTGTTCTCATTCTTAGCAAAAAGCACTTCATAAAGACCTTGCCCAGCATAGAAAATTTTATCTATGACAGGCATTCCAAATCCATTATCAATGGCTAATGCAATATCTTTTATTGGGGGTAATCTACTAGAGAATAGCATAACAACAGCCCGGGCTTTAAACACAGAGATTTGCTGCCATACAACATTAGTGTCCAAAACTACTTTATGTTCTCCTTTAATGGATTCATCAGGCGAAACAGAATTATGCAGTATGTCAGCCAAGACGGAGGTATTCAAAGCGGGAGACGAGTCAGATGTATTATTCAGAAGGCTTTGAGCCTCTTCCCTAGGATTGACCCTAAAAGCTGAGGGCAATGAACCAGTAGAAGCCATAGCAATCAAGAGCTAGTGATTCTGAGTCCACTGACCTAAGATGTGTGCTGAGAAGATTTGGTGATGAAACAGAGAGGAGGCGTGGCAATCCCCGGCGACGAGCAGATCTTCATCGCGGCGTCGAGCAGATCTTCATTCTCTCTCTCTTCTCTCTCTCTCTCTCTCTCTCTCTCTCTCTCTCTCTCTCTCTCTCTCTCTCTCTCTCTCTCTCTCTCTCTCTCTCTCTCCTTTAAAATAAAGTATTTTAAAAAGCAATTTATTTCAGGTGATGATGTGACACCCGATGCCACATGGCAATGTGGGACAGCGTTGTTGCATGGCACATGTAAACTTAACTTTTTTTTCAATCAATTTTTTCAGGTAATGACATGGCACCTAGTACCACATGATAATGTGGGCCTGTATTGCCACATGGCATAGGCAATCTTTTTTTTTTCCAAGATTTTGTGTAGAAATTTTCTCCAAGGGAAGTTAAAAATTTAGGGAGAGAAAATTTAAAGGATCTATGTATCAAAGAGTTAAGAGTGTCATCTCAACTACAACACTTGAGGGTTTTCCTTTGGCTTTCAATACTCATGAAACACCACAACTTTATTTTCTAAAGCAATCGCTAGAAAACTTTGTATTGTTTAATGGGAAAGTGCTCCCAAACTCTAGCTTCACTCATTTGCCAGACAATTTTACCAAAAGAGAAGTGTACAATCTTTACGTGGAGTTAATGAGGGACACAATAAACCATATTCGTTCATTTTCGTCATTCCTCAAGATATGGAGATAATATTTTTTACATATGAAAATTCCCAAGAAGAGCAGGATGGATGCTTGTCAAATTTGTGGAGAGTTCAAAGCAAAGCGAGATACATTAAAGAGTGCAGAAGAAAAAGGTAAGTTTAAATATTTAAATTTAAAGCTTTGTCTTGTGTTGTAATGGATCATGGTTTGATTTTGCACTTGTTTCCAAGCTGATTAAAACTTTAAATGTTTATTGCACTGCCCATTCGCTAAGAACCAACCCTTTGCAACCCCTAAATGCCCAAACCTTGGACATATTGACTAATCTTGGAAGGGGGGTTGCCGAAGGACTAAATGAGGTGTCCTAACCACATTAGCACCCACACATGGCCTTGGTGACTCATCCAATAACATGGCCACACAGATTTCCAAAATCATGGGCAAGTACGAGGGAACGACTGATCCTATTCAATTCATGCAAATGTTCGAACAAAGATGTGAAGCCTTTGGAAATCCAAACTGCCCCACCAAGGTACGTGCGTTGAACCTTTGCTTAGTGGAAAAGGCTAGTCGATGGTTCATCACATTGATGCTTCCGATTAAGACAAACTTCAGGACCTTGAAAATAGCCTTTATCCACGGATTTTCAAGATAAGGTGATTGGTGGAGTGCAGCAAGAGAACTCTATTCGATTGAGCAAAAACAAAACGAAACCATTAGAGATTTCATCCTTCAGATAAAAATCTTGGACTCATAATGTGAGCCATGGGAGAAACTAAATGATGCTCAATTGAAAAGATGTTTCATGATGGGCATAAAGAAAACTAGCTTACACAACTTGATCATTGTTGTGAGATCCCTCTGCCCCCTCCATGCACCAGACTCCCGGTAGCTGACAGCGGAAGCAGCCCCCTCATGCACAGGGCAGGGTTTCTCACTCGAGGCCTTGCCCACGAATGTCCGGGCACGAGACTAGGCTGGTGGTCACTCCGAAAACCGAAACTGGGAAAATTTTCCATGCTCGGAAAGCGGGGACGATTCCACCATTTTGAATTTTCTTAACAAATTTTTCTAACGAGATCAATTCTAAACTATCCTTCACCTAAATAAACTAGATAGAAGGAAACTATCACTAATATAATTTGATCATCTGAGTAATTTCAACGCTTTTTTCCTAATCAAGATCAGGCACAGCTGTTGATCCACTCAATTGAGAAATTTATCAGGGAATTAACTAGCTACTCGAATCCTAGCGTAATCCTAAGATTTTTCAGTTTGATTATTAAAACTCCACTGATTCTAGCCTAACCCCATCCGGCCCCTAGGTTAGCCACCACACCCTACCACTGGAATCGGTGGAACCAAACAAGTACTCACCCACCCATAATTGAAATGCCTTTCTTAACTTTAGCTTTAGAAAACAGATACGCACACACTCCTCTTTAAAACTTTAGTATAAAAATAATCTATTGACAAAACAGATATGATCACAGATTTCATAATTCAAAATTTTCATTCAATCCCTTGTTTCACAAAAATAGTACCACTCTAGACTCTCCGTTGGGACCAGCTGGTCAGTGATCCAGTAACAGATTACAATAATCACTTTGTCAACATACATATATATATCTTCCTCGACATACGTATGGGTGTCCTAAGTCCTCGAGCCCGTGCATCGCTTGGTCAGAACCCTCTAGGATCCTCCTTAGGTGTCCTGGTACTTCACTCAGGGATCGCTTCGTCGGCCCTCGCCCATCATATCGGAAGCACACCATTTTTCGCCATACCCAGGCTGGTCAAGACCTGGGCAGGTTTTTGCCGCGTGAGCTGTCCCCCTCGAACACTCCCCGCCAGCTATTGTAACCGAACTTCCCTTAGATAAACATATATGCCAAATGCTCCCTCCAGCATTCTGGCGTAAGACAGCCCTTTAAGAAAACAAGGTTTCTATGCAAGTTTTCAGTTTTGATTTTGTTTAAAAACCATGAATAATCTTAAATCCGTATCTCAATACTTCTAGATCCAGGTTTGAATTCCAAACAGAATTCCTCGAATTCTGTTAACTTGATCCTCAGATCAAAATCAAAAGTCTTAACTTAGTTTCAGATTTGGTGAAGGATTTGAGTACATTTTTCCTGAACTGGACACATGGTCATTGATTGAAATTGCTGAAGAAATTAGGTCTTGGTCATTCAATAGTCTGAATCAGAGTTTGGGTCGTCTGGAAAGGTTCTTCCTAAACTATCTTTCTCGAAAGGTACTATTTCAATTTCTCTTTTTCGTTCATGGTCATTGATTGAAATTGCTGAAGGAATTAGGTCTTGGTCATTCAATAGTCTGAATCAGAGTTTGGGTCGTCTGGAAAGGTTCTTCCAAAACTATCATTCTTGAAAGGTACTATTTCAATTTCTCTTTTTCTAAATTTCGTTCGACGAATATTTGCTTACAGACTAAAAACATGAATTTCTTATGAGGAATAAAATAATCATTTATCTCGATCTCCGACTTCGATAGTTTAATTGAATTTTCTCATTACCATCTTAGTGAATATGAACGGTAGCGTTTCTTCTCACAGATTATCTACTTATTCATTTTTTTAATTTTTGCAGAAATTAAACAGAGGATTAAGAGAACCCTTATTTAAATATAATCATTCTATATGCATCTATTTATGCATAAAATCTAATTCTGATGAAAGTCACACTTTTATCATCATAAAAATCATTTATGATGAAAATCACTCTTTTAATATGAAAGAATTTCTTTTATGCATCCATTTATGCATAAAAATCATTTATGATGAAAATCACACTTTTAATATAAAAATATCTTTTATGCATATGTTTATACATACAAATCATTTATGATAAAAATCACTCTTTTAATATAAAAGAATTTCTTTTATGCATCCATTTATGCATAAAAATCATTTATGATGAAAATCACACTTTTAATATAAAAAATATCTTTTATGCATAAAAATCATTTATGATGAAAATCACACTTTTAATATAAAAAAATTCATATGTTTATGCATAAAAATCATTTATGATGAAAATCACACTTTTAATACAAAAAATATCTTTTATGCATAAAAATCATTTATGATAAAAATCACACTTTTAATAAAAAAATATTCTTTTATGCATACTTTTATGCATAGAATTCAATAATGATAAAAGTAACACCTTTTATAATAAAAAAATATTATTTTATGCATACCTTTATGCATAGAAATCAATAATGATAAAAGTAACACTTTTATAATAAGAAAATATTCTTTTATGCATACTTTTATGCCATAGAATTCAATAATGATAAAAGTAACACTTTTATAATTAAAAAATATTCTTTTATGCATACTTTTATGCATAGAAATCAATTGATAAAAGCAACACTTTTATAATAAAAAAATATTCTTTTATGCATAAAAATCAATAATGATAAAAGTAACACTTTTATAATAGAAAAATATTCTTTTATACATACCTTTATGCATAGAAATCAATAATGATAAAAGTAACACTTTTATAATAAAAAATATATTCTTTTATGCATACCTTTATATGCATAGAAATCAATAATGATAAAAGTAATACTTTTATAATAAAAAAATATTATTTTATGCATACTTTTATGCATAGAAATCAATAATGATAAAAGTAACACTTTTATAATAAAAAAATATTCTTTTATGCATAAAAATCAATAATGATAAAAGTAACACTTTTATAATAAAAAAATAAATTATCAATATGTATCTTTCTATACATAGAATTTAATTCTATTGAAAATCATTCTTTTATAAAAATTAATCAATATGCATCTTTCTATGCATGAATGAAAATGACACTTTTAGAATACTTCAACAATGGGGATTACTCTTTTTGATTAATAAAAGATGAAATTTATTTCATAAATTTTCAAAAAATTTCACCATAACCTCCTTTGTATGGCTGACCATTTTTTAATTTTTAACTCTCTAAAATTAATTAGAAGTTCACCAAGAGTATTTAAATTATTCTAATGTAAACATTTTCTACTTATTTAAGAGAAACATTATGAAAAACTTAATTTTATCCAATAATCAATCATCTAGGATAAAGAATGGTTGGATTTACTAAAGAAGAGAGGGGAATGCCTTTTTTCAATGAGGCATAACATCATTTCATTTTAGAGAAGACAAAAATCATAAAAAACCATAAAAGAAATAGAAAAGAGAAGAATCTCCAACTTACATAGATAATTTGAGAGCTTTCCTTTGGCTTGATGGTTTGAGGATTCTACTCTTGTTTGAAAACAAGAGTGGCCACCAATCTTTTAGAAGAGGGAAGGTCAAAAACTAATGAATTATGAGTAAAATTCACAGTTTTTGGCACTTGGGAGAAGCAGGGTAACAGTGCAAAACACTATTGAGTTTCAACAAAGGGGAAGGCTTCTATTTATAGGAAAAAGTGAGCTTCTAACCAAGCCAACTGATTCTAGAATTTTCCAAATCAGTTTGGTCAATTTTTGACCATTTCTGGGTCAGTTTAGTCCACTTTTTGGATTTAGTTGAAACAGGAGAGAGGAGAGATAAAAATATCTCATTATTTGGGAGTTTAAAACTCTCCCACACATGTGAATTAGGCGCCTCCTTCATGAGGGAAATTCCCCCATGCTGAGGTGTCAAAAATGCATCATTACTTCTAAATATCTCTCTTTTTTAACTATTAACCTTGTCCTTAGTCAACTCTTCATCTTATGTGAGTATTTACTCATTTTTGAGGGATTTTCCTTTTATTTCTTCATTTATCTCCTCCCTACATTTGGATGAATCTTATTGGTCCATAGGAACCTTAATTTAAAATTTCAAAAAAATCTTGACCCCCAGGATAATGTCTCTTGACCAGATTATACTTAATTTCTAATGCACCTTCTGAAAATCTTTTTGAACTTCTGTTTGGGAAACTTATTTTAATAAGATGAGATATTTTTCTATCCAAAAATATTTAAAAACTGAATTATCACTCTCTAGAAGATTTTCTCTCTCTAGGCCAAAACTGGTAGAAACAAGATCTTTTATATTTCTGAAGAGGGATTTGATTACAGGGGAAGATGCTGGACATCTTGAGAGGCTGGGGAGGAATCTTACATTCTCTCCCACTTGAAAAACGTGAGATGCCCTCATCTCGCAAACTGGGGGTAATCCCGCAAAACAGATCGGCTTCATTATCCCAGGTGGCATCTTCAAAAGGATAGAACTTCCATTTTACTAATAATTCTCTGAGAATTCTGTTCCTGAGAATCTTTTCTCGAACATCAAGAATTTCTTCAGGTTGGAGTTCCATCTGCCCTTGGGTTGAAGAGGTTAGGATTTCATCATCATCAAGTACATGATTTGGGCTTGGCACATATTTCTTTAGAAGGCTTACATGAAACACATTATGAACTTTGAGATGAGGAGGCAAAAGAAGTTCGTAGGCTAAGTCACCTCCTTTCTTTGTAATCAGATATGGTCCACAATATCTGGGGGGGATAACTTCTTGTACTTCCAAAGAGATAGAGAACTTCTTTTGGGCCGTACTCTAATGAAGACCATATCTACTTCTTCAAACTTTCTGTCTGTCCTCTTCTTATTTGCATACTGCTTCTGTCGATCCTGGGTAACTTTAATATCTTTATGAATGGACTGCATTTGCTGCTCCATGTCGTCAAGCATCTGTTTGGACATCTCGACCCTAATCAATGGGTCGGACCAAGTTAATGGAGTTAAGCAATCTTGTCCATACAGAGCTTTAAAAGGGCTCATCCCGATACTTCGGTGATAAGAAGCATTGTAGGCAAACTCGACTAGGTGCAGATAGCTTAGCCATTTCTTGGGTTCCTTGCCACAGCATGACCGAAGTATATCTTCGATTACTTGGTTTACCCTTTCAGTTTGACCATCGATCTTAGGGTGATAAGCTGTGTTGAGATCCAAGAAAGTTCCCACTACTTCGAAAAATGCAGTCCAGAACCTTGAAGTAAACTTGGGATCTCGATCACTTACTATTCTCCTGGGTAGACCATGCAATCTAAAGATTTCTTTGAGGAACACTCTGGCCACATCCACTGCAGTGTAGGTTTCTTTTACTGGGATCAGATGGGCAACTTTGGTTAGTCTGCCAACTACCACGAAAATGGAGTTGTAACCTGATTGCACTGAAGGTAATCCAGTAATAAAGTCCATACTGATACATTCCCACTTCATCTGGGGGATGTCCAATGGATGTAACTTCCCTGACATTTTTACTCTTTCAGCTTTGACTTTCTGGCACGTCAGACATTGACGTACATGATTCAGTACATCCTTTTTCAGACCAGGCCAAAAGAAGCTTTTCTTTACAGACATGTAGGTTTTGATGAAACTTGGATGTCCTGCTATAAGGCTGTCATGGGCTTCATTCAGAATTTGATCCTTGGTTCCCTCATCATTGGGGATGCATAGCCTGCGATTATAATACATAATGCCATCATCCAGGCTGTACCCTTGAACTCTGTTCAACTCCTGTGGAGTTTTCCTTTCCTACATAAGTAGGGTAGCAATATGACCAAAGAATCTGTCCTGCATGATCTTCTCTCTTGCTTCAATAATCAAAGGATTTGATACTACAGTAATTGCAAGCAAGGAGGCTTTTCTGCTGTGAGGGCATCTGCTACCACATTTTCTTTGCTTGGGCGGTACTTGATTTCAAAATCAAACTCCTGTAACGTCTGCATCAACCTTCTTTGGCGCATGTTGAGGTCCTTCTGAGTAAAGATCCACTTTAAGCTCTGATGATCTGTCATCAAAGTGAATCTTTTTCCCAGTAGGTAATGTCTCCACAACTTTAAGGCATAGACTATTGAAAGTAATTCCAGGTCGTGGACAGTATAATTCCTCTCATGCGTTCTGAGCTTTCGGGATTCATAGGCCACTGCATGACCTTCCTGCATGAGTGCACCTCCCAGGGCAAAACCACTTGCATCAGTTACTACCTCAAAGGGTAGAGAGAAATCTGGCAGCTTCAGAACGGGATTGGTTACCAAGGCGGTCTTCCGCTTATCAAAAGCACTCTGGCACCTGGCAGACCATTGAAATGGGGTATTCTTTTTGAGAAGGTTAGTCAGGGGGGAAGCTGTGAGAGCATACTTTGGTATAAAAATCCTATACCAACCAGTCAATCCCAAGAATCCTCTGACTTCTTTCACTGTCTTTGGTTCAGGCCAATCTATGACTGTTTGGACTTTTACGGAATCTAGAGAAATTCCATCTTTGGATACCAAAAAGCCCAAGTATTCAACATGGTCGGCAGAGAAAGTGCATTTGCTCTTTTTTGCAAAGAGTTGGTGCTTCCTTAGAATCTCAAGAACTTTTTTGACATGAGTCTCATGGTCAGCTGCATTCTTTGAGTAAATCAGAATGTCATCAAAGAAAACTAGAACAAAATCATCCAAGTATTCTCTGAGGATGTTCTGCATTAGGCAATTGAATGTAGCTGGGGCATTAGTTAATCCGAACGGCATGACAGTAAATTCATAATGCCCATAGCGAGTATTGTTTTTGGTACATCTTGATCATTGATCTTGATCTGGTAATACCCGGATTTGAGATCTATCTTTGTGAAGATCTGGGCTCCATTTAGCCTGTCCAGAAGCTCATCAATTCTTGGGATAGGATACTTATTCTTAACTGTCAGCTGATTTAGACCTCTGTAGTCCACACAGAGTCTAAGCGTTCCATCTTTCTTTTTCTGAAAGAGAACTGGTGCACCCCAAGGTGAAACACTGGGTCTTACAAACCCTTGTTCTAACAGTTGTCTAAGCTGTTCCTTGAGTTCGATGGCTTCAGAAACTGGAATTTTGTATGTGCGTAGGGCTACAGCTCCGAGGGTTAATTCTATCACATGATCTACTTCCCGAATTGGAGGCATCTCTATTAATTCTGCTGGGAATAAATCATCAAATTCATTTAACCATTCTGGTTCTTTAGCCTTAAGCTTTGAGTCTACTAGGTTCATTTTGACAACATAAATTTGCTGCTTCTTTCTAAGTCCTTTCAGCAACCTAGAAGCTTTTACTAATTGAAGGTCTGGGGATCCGGAAACTCCAGCTCCTTGAACTTTGTTCCCGTGAAGGTCATGGAAGGAAATGGTTCCATTGTGACAGTGTATGTCAGCTTGATTTTTGTGGAGCCAATCCATTCCAAGGATCCCGTCAAAAGCTCCCAGAGATAAGACTTTGAACTGACAGTCGGTTACATTACCATCTAGATTAAACTGGATAAGATCTGTCTCATGGTGAGTGAAAAGAGTCTTCCCACTGGCCAATTCAACTTGCATAGGTTTCCCTGATTTCTGTTCTAAGACTAGCTTACGCAAGCATCCAGGGAAAATGAATGAATGAGAACTGCCCGAATCAATCAAAAGCTTAAAAGGCTTACCCTGATATTCTGCTGGAGTATGGATGACTGAGAACTGACGGTTAGGTCCTTGGTTTTCAATCGCAGCAAAAGATCTTCTCTCTTTCCTCTTCTACTACATCAGAAATTGTGACTGCTCTGGCTGCTGCAGTCTGAGGTGGAACTCTTTCTCTTTGGTTGCCCCAGTTCTGGGAAGGAGTTCTGAGGTTACTCTAGGGGGACAGAGGCAGATGGCTGAGCTAGAGTTCTTCTGGGGTTACCCTGGCTTGGGCGAGACGGACCTTGATTGGACTGGTATGAAGGGGTTGGTCTCTGAATTCGAGGTCCTTGACTTCCCTGTCCCCTTGACATGGCAGGAGTCGCGCAGTCTTTCAGTTGGTGACCAAAACCTTGGCATCCAAAACATCGGTTTTCACTTCTGAGTTCATCCTTCTGATTTCTTGAAAGAGGGGGGGCTCCTGAGAAAGTATTCTGGGGGAAGGGTCTTCCTTCACTTTGGAATCTTCCTGCATCCTGATTCTGATTCGGGCCTTGCTGCGGGGGTGGAAAGTTTGAAGTACTTCCCTGGGCTTGGAATCTTTTAAAGTTAGAGGGTGCAGGCTTTGGCGGGACCTTTACTACAAAGGCTTTGGCAAAATCCTTTGCCATTCTTACTGCTTCAGCCATGGACACTGGCTTGGCATTTTTGACCAGTGTGTCCAAGGGTTCGTTCATTCCCCGAATGAACCTGGCCATGAGTTGTTCTTCATCTAGAGGTGGTGAATATTTGAGTAGAAGAGCAAAGGCCTGGTGATATTCCTCGATGGTTTTGCTCTCCTGCTTTAGCTCTAAGAATTGTTCATTTTGATTTCCAAAAATCCAGGGGGACAAAATCTCTTTCTTAGATAGGTTTTTAGGTCGTTCCAGGATTGAGTATTTCTTTCCAGATGGTTGGTGTCACAGTGGTTCCTCCATGCTACCCTGGCTGTTTCCACTATTTTCAGCCAGGCAAGAGCCATTTTGCTCCGCTCATTGTAGCCTGTGACGTCAAAATATTCTTCCATGGCTTCCACCCATTTCTCCACAGCCTCGTTCTCCCCTTCTCCTTTGAAGGGTCCTGGCTGAGTCCTATGAAGAGCCTTGCGAACATCAGGGTCAAGCTCGTCATCTTTAGAGAGAGGGTCTGGCCGACGGCCACGGTTTCCTTGTCTCATGATTCTGCCAAAAATTTATATATTATTGAATTTTTATTTTGATCATTCACGAGATCCTAAGACTTAAGAAGTTCGAAAAACAATTTCTTAAACAAGACAATGATCTTATTGGAGATCTATGACCTCCTCGGGAGTCGCATAAGACGACGGTACTGGTGGGCCATAGCCATGCCCTGATACAAATGTTCACTTACTGACAAGGGAGCTATTATTTTCTCCTTAGGAATAAAACAACTAAGGAGTCCGTAGACTTGGCATGAAAGTCTGAAATTTCGAGGCGTCGAATGATATAGAATGACGCCACGCACCATTTTCAGTTTTAACAGAATCATAGCCAATGAGAGGTTCTGCCACAGCATTGCACGGCGGTCGCAAGAGGCGTGGACATACTGCCCTGCAAACCATTTATGCTGTAGTTTCTCCACTGGGTTAGGAAAATATAAATCCTCGAAATGGCGTGCGAGTCTATATCTCGCAGAATACAACTCTTAACATCTTGAGTGTGCAAAACGGGCTAGTGTCCATGGTACCCTTGAATGTGTTTACACGCTTGCAAGCCAAGGCACGAGAAACAATAAAAAAGAATGCAAAAGAACACACTTCAAAATGGGTAGAGGAGCATGTTTTAAAATAGAAACCAAAAGGTGAAACAAAACCTTCTAAACCCAAGAAAAACAAGGGCCAACAAACTATAGAAACTAAGGTTGAAATAAAGGATAGGGGAAAGGAGCTTGTGGAGGGGCCTACCCCAAAAAGGGCCAAAAGCTACACATGATGCAAATGCATCCACCTCAAAGGCTATCTCTCAAACCACAAAACCCATGTAATGTGCGACACATGATTCAAAAGCTCGAAAGGAAGTTCGTTCTCGTCGCATGGGCAGACATAATGAAAACTTGACAATCCAAGGAGAGTCAGAAGATGAAACAAGTTCTAGTATGTCACTAAGTGAGGATGAAACAAGTTCTGACTCATCACCCCATGCACCTTATAGGCCAATCAAGAAACTAGAACCCGCCCAACCACCCCAAGTTGAAAATTATGATCACATGACATATGCAGAACGCAAAAAGCAAGCTCAAGAGAGCATGCTTAGCATTGTTGAGTGTTATACAAGATCACTGGTTATGATCGAACCTCATAATGTCAAACTTAAAAAAGCAACCAGAATACAAAAATCGGAGGAGTATCGCTTCCCCTTCCAAGAGGAGGACGTACTTTTTACCGAAATAAACTCATCAAGCCAAGAAGAGTCATCAGATGAAGATTGCACGAATACTGCAGTTGAAAAAGCACATGAGGAATTCGATGAATCCCTTACAAAATTTAAGCAGTCTCTCAAATCCTCATTTGGAGGAGTGCTCTTCTCTTGGTGAGGGTAGCATAGCTTCCGCCCTTGCACCTTTAAAGGCTAACCATAGCTTCTGTCCTTGCACCTTTAAAGGCTAACCATGCGTTTTACCAAGCTATCAAGAGCTACATAAAACAAGACTGTAAGGATTCACAAGTCTCCAACCAAACCTCACTTAAAGTGGTCAAAGGACCGAGTGTGCCATTGTACACATTGGGTACTATTGAAAACGCTATGAGCCGATTTTTCATAGTTGCCTTGTTGGGGCTTGTTTTTGTGTTAAATAAGACGATGCCAATAGTTTTGATGGGCATCAGTGTGTTGTTGCCACATTGAACTTCACCCTTAGTAGGACGCTGAGAGATGAAAATGTCGGCATTGCATGCCATACGGTGTGTAACTCCACTTTCGACTATCCAAGTGACCGGATGGCCAAGGAAGAGTTGGGTGGGCTTTGATGATTGCACAAATAGATCATCAGGTAAATTGATAGATCTCAATGAGGGTAGAAGATTCCACACATTGACTACCTCATCTAGCATGATGATTCTTCTTTCTTTCGAAAGAGTGGCAAAAGTCTAACTCAGATGTGGCCTGAGTGACATTTTGCAAGGGACTGGGATGTGGTGTAAGAGAAGACCAGTCAAAAATCCCTTCCGAGGTGGCAAAAGTCTAACTCCGATGTGGCATGAGCGACATTTTCCAAGGGACTGGGATGTGGTGTAAGAGAAGACCAATCAGAAATCCCTTCCGAGGTGGCAAAGGATACTGACTGGGGGTGGACCTTGAGTGACCTAACTAGTGGTTTGCCAACCACTGAGAAGATCTAGGCCAATTTGTACAGGTGCCTTGTTGTTGTTGGTTCCCTGGTGGGGCACCTTGCAAAGTAGGTGCTAGAGTATTACCCCCTCAGGACCTCCAATTTGGGGCATTGTTGCCACCTTGGTTGTTTTGACGATTTGAGTTGTGGGTGTTGGGGTTGCTACCTCTGTTTTCCCTAGCTTTAATGCCACACTCATCAACATATCTAGACATCTGGCTAAGTGTAGTATCTATTCTTTTTTAGAATATTTTGCCAATATAGCGAGTGGTTGTCAAGGAAGGGTTTTTGGGATCATTGTTGTTGCCTGGGGGTTTACCTTGATTACCTGGGTTGCTATTCCCCTTCCCTTGTTGCCCTTTGTGAGTAGAGGTGGTATTGGAAACAAGGGCCCCCTCTTGGGTAGAGGTCAAAGAAGGTGACTTCTTGGGGTGAAACAAATCATGCAACCGAGCGAAGCACACGAGTTGGCACTCACACTCATAAAGATTAGGCATAGGTTCTTGTAACATGCAACACTAAGATATTTCTTTATGATAAAAGCATAGTGTGTTTTGCACACAAATTGTATTTCAAAGTTAAATTATATGTTTTTTGGTTTTTTCTAAGATTAGTATACAAATTCATAGTTTGTGTGTTTGCTACATTATCTCTCTCTCTGTTATCCTTCCTTCGTATTCTAAAATTGCTTTTACTTACATTATACCTTACCTTTGCTTAGTAGACACTTTTAATACCTCATGCACACCATGGATGCTCATGATGATGCCTTTGATGCATGGATCATTAGGGAAAATTTGGACTCAAATTGGACCCTTTAAGGATTTGCACATATTCTCTCCCTACAAAAATGGACTCATGGTAAATTTTTTGCAAATCAACTCAGAAGTGAGCGGAGTTTGGACATTTGGAATCTACTCTTCAAGACCTTTCCAATGATATAGAGCATGATGGAAAATTTTGCATATTCAAGAAGTCCCCAAATTTGGTGATGATGTGGCATGTACCATCACCAAATTTGGGGACTTCTTGAATATGCAAAATTTCCCATCATGCTATATATCATTGGAAAGGTCTCAAAGAGTAGATTCCAAATGTCCAAACTCTGCTCACTTCTGAGTTGATTTGCAAAAAATTTACAATGAGCCCATTTTTGTAGGAAGAGAATATGTGCAAATCCTTAAAGGGCCCAATTTGAGTCCAGATTTTCCCTAATGTAGCAGCACTTGTTATTCTCATCCTAGTGTTCCATGAAAATAGGATAGTTTAAGAAGTTTGTAACTATCTCCTATTTTCTATGAAAATTGGGGATAGTCATAAGAAGGTTATCAAAAGAGCCCTCCAGCATGTCCCTTCATCCCTACTCATGACTTCTATCCTGCTTTCTTCTATTGAGCACGTTCTCATCAAATGAGGGGACATTGTTTATGCCATTTTAATTCTAGATTTGGACATTAAGGAGAAGTCTAACAATATTGTGGCCATTAGTGACACTCCATATCTAACCTACCAGAAGGCCATCAATATGCACCTAGAGATTGTGGAGATTTCTAGTCTGCTAGTTGAAGGTCATCCACAACCATATCTATCTGCCTCCTTAGAGAACCCTGATGTGGCCACATCTTTCTTCATTGGATCCCATCACCATTGGTTGCAGTTACTACACAAAGACTCATGGGTCCCCTTCATGAAAGAGAAAAGAGTTGCTTTCTCCTCTCTTCTCATGATTATGCTCTCATCTGGGACTAGAATTTCGTTGGGAAGGACAATGATAGGTTTGTTTGTTGGGTAACTCTCTCTGGCTGGGGATGTCATCTTTTTTCTATGCTTCATACTTCTCTAGTTGCTTTGACACATATTTATCCTCTATATCCTTTGGTATGAAAATAAACTTTCTTGCCTTAACCCTATCAAAGCATGGTTTGCATGGTTTGTTTCCACTTTCTCCTTAATTTTTGTTGTCCTTCTTGATGCCAACTTGCCCTCAATGTAATATCCAATCCATGACAAAACTAAGTTGTACTTCCTTATGTGTAGCTTCAGTATCAGATGTAGATTACATCTTGTAATCAAAACATATATATACAAATAATAATAATTCGCCATAGAATGCAAAGTGCAAAAATGAACTCTTGACATGAATATATCAAGTGTGGGATTCCACTTAGGATCCGCTAAAACCATTTTACCTTTATGCCATATTTGTTTTTCGTGACTATGAGTACCACTTATGCTTATCCCTTCAATCCAATGTTTCTTCCCATCGTCATCTTTACTTCATGAACGCACCCTTTGGGATGGGCATTGAACATTCTCCTTCACGTTTGAACCTCTTTTGGACCTTTGAAGCTTAGTGGTATGACTAGTACAATTGTTGCACTTTACTTTGGCTCTTGGTCCTTTGATGAAAAATTCCTTGTCCTCATGTTATGAAGGTCCATCTGCTTTGGCTTTGAGTCTTTTTTCCTCTTCAATTAAGAGACATTTCTCTCTTCCACTCACAATCCCCTAAAGTTCATCATTCATAAATATAAATTGAAGTTTTACATGCCATGTGTGGAAAGTTTTCATGATTTCACAATGAGGACAGGAAGGTCTTAGCAATGGAATGACCAAAAGCTAGGATATAGTCCCTTCGAAAGAGAGAGAGGCAATAGGAGTAATTTAGTATGATTAACTCTTAAAAACTACCAAACTAGAGAATACCCTATTTCGAGAGAGCAAGTTAGAGCACCAAACCAAAAGGAAAAAGGATTTTGATGATGCACAAGGCTTTAGCAACACCCCAATGGTAGAGTTGAATCCTAAATGGCTTAGAAAATCAATTGTGATTAGTGCTAATCACATTGTTAATAGAGGTAGTGTTTTGTTAGTAAACTAGAGAATGATTTGAATATTAAAGCTAAAATATCGTGCTCAACAAAGCAACATGTACATCCTCCACGTGATAAATGGTGAAGCCATGGTAGATATGATGAGAAATAGCAATTTCACCCCTCTTCTCCTTGAATTTTTTCTACCACTTGCAAGGTGATTTTTAAATATCCAACTTGATCAAATCTCCCCTCCTTTGATGCTTGGTCACACCTCCTTTGATGCTTTATCACACTTCCCCTCCTTTGATGCTTGGAAGCCTTTGGAGTTGTTGTAGATGCTCCTAGTGAAGCTGTCTTGAAGTCATTGTACCCAAATACCTTGATTTTTTATGATTTGAGAGCTTGGGCAAAGAGGAATTTTTTCTTTGGATTAATGGCTAATTAGGATGCTAATGATTTAGCTAACTAAAGTTATCCTAGGATACATAAATGACCAAGCGATGATTGGTTGGATCTTATACCACCTTAAATTTTATGCCTAGAGAGGATTAGGGTGTGTAGAAATGGATTCGAATCAACATTTGACATAACGAGAAATGCAAGAATGTGATTAAGGTAAATGGCAAAACTATGGCATAATGACAAGATAAGAGCTCATATATCATTCCATTAGATTGAGGATATAAGCTTGAGTACATCTCTATCAACCACTAATTGTGACTCATAAACTTGATTAAGCCATCCCCTAATCCGCCCCAGATTTGGGGACCTTGAAGTGAGCACCCACTTGGGGCCCCTTCTCACCTAATTCTGGGTGCCTCTTTTTGGAACCCTTTGGGTTGGACACTCAATATTCTCCTTCACATTTGAACGTCTTTTGGGTCTTTAAACCTTAGCTAGGACATTTTTTTTCTTCATTTAAGGGTCGCACAACAAAGATGACATTTAACTATCTATCTTCAACCCTAAGGAGTTCTCTATATGTTTGACGTTTTGCCACATCAAGGATTTTTGTTTAATAAGGAAAACCTCATGATCTTCGAATACCTACCAAAATAAGGAATGAAGAGATAAGTACATCCAAGTGAGGCAACAAGGCTTGAAAACAAGATAAGGATTTCAATAACATTATTTAAGTGATTAGTTCAAATACAAGAAGCCACCTGAAGTATGGATAATCACTAGAGGTGTTTGAATCTAATGCTCTATCATCAATAATAAGCTAACTCTTTTAAGATTTTGACCTTTAGTTACTTTACTTTCGTCTAGCTTCAAAACAAAATTGAGTACACTTTCACCACACTCCATTGTCATCTTGTAGAAGTTTGCCATTGTTGATTGTACGTTGAGCACATCCAACAAAAAGTTGTTGAATCCAATCAACTTAAAGACTTTCTTTTGTATTAAGTATATGCATAAAAGTGAACATCGTGGCTAATGTATTATCAACATCCAAGAAGTGTCAAACATTATACTTAATCAAATAGTGATCTTTATGGGTCCATTGCTATTCCCCATTGTGGCATATCTCTGAGCTTTTGACAGAGAGTCAAAAGGAGATATAACAATCATGTGCAATTATATGTATGTACCAAGCATATACTCCTAACTGTGCATGTAAAAGCATAGCTCCAATCTTGTGTGCGTCTCCTACCTAAGTGCAAGGGTGCTAACATAACAACCCTATAAAAAGAGAGCCAAACAGACGGGTAAATGTGATGAGCGAGCCTAATTCAAAGCGATGCAAATGATGACATGGCTACCACCACCATGACTCCCAGAAAGATCCATTGTTGGAACATGCAATGCAAACTGTGGTTAAGGCGAGGCTAGGTACTGGACGATGACATAAAATGAGCACGATGGTGTCCAATCTAGCAAGTGGCAATGGCATTATTGTCACTCAACCATGTGCAAAGATAGAAAATGCATGAGGAACAAAACCCCATTATTCAACTTAAAAGGCCATGCCTGAGATTGGTTAAATATATATTCAAGTATAGATACAATAATTTGGAAAAATAATCTTAGCCCTCCAAAATGGTATCGAGGAGTCGTCCATAGAATGTGAAAAGTTTCCTGAAGCCAAGGGGTTCGTGTAAGTTTAGAGCCCTCAATGTTGACAGCTTGGCAAGTGCTTGGTGTTAATTAAAAAAAGCAGCAGCCCCAAAGTTAATTTGTAAGGCTTAATAGGCCTGTTAAGTACAAACGTAAAATGCAGCCATCCATCAAGTCCTCTCACCAAGCTTTAAGAAAACAATCTAGTAAAGGCTTAATAACCTTAAATCTAGTAAAGGCTCAAGAAAACAATCTAGTAAAAGCTTAAAAAATTGAATCCTGACGCTTAAAACATCTTACAAACAGTTTCCAAATCCCAAATATAAAGGCTTCCATAAGAATTTGCACAAGCTTAATGGCCCTTGGTTGGTAAGGATTGAACAGCCTTGAAAGGAGCTTAAGAAAGGCATAAGTTGCATTAAAGTCACAAGATCTATTACTTGATATCAAAAGTAACCGTCTCAACTAATGTGCTAGGATAAGAAGAGTTGCAATGATGACCAAGCACCTCACAAAGAAGATCTGTAACATGTTATTCGAACCAACCCTCTCCACTGATGTTGTCAAAGCCAAGCAGATACATCCACCAAAATTTTGATTTTCGACTGCATGTGACCAATGGTTCTAGCAACCTAAACTATTGCTAGATGAATCGCTTTGAAATAACCACATGTAAAAAGATCCAACGTTTTCTACACTTTGTGCATTTTTTAGGGGGATTTGGTGCTCGTACTTTATTACGCACACCCTACACACTTTGTGCCTTTCACAACAAATTACCTACAAAATATATACACGGGTTATAGAGAGCATTTCAAACATGTTCCATACATAATTCACTCCTGATTACAAAATCAACCACAATGTTCTATGAGAGGTACTACCTGTCTTAAGAAGGTGACAGCATATTACAAACAAAGCTTCTGTGTCTGCACATGCCAGGACAACGGCATCCTTTTATCTAGATTTGCAAGTTCTATATCACCTAACGGAAGCACTTGACTCAGGGGATAGCCTTTCTGTGGTAAAATAAAAGGGCTCACTTTTGCACTCTTCAACGTAGGTTCATCCAAAGGAGGCACAATGGACTCTCTCCACACCAAACTGCTGCTATGTTTCCCTTTCTCAGAAGCAAGGGATGGACCACTGCCAAAAAAAAAAGAAAAAAAGTGAGGATGTCAAACAAAAATGCACACTACTTTCCCAGCACAACGCCATGTGAATCCCAGTGGTTGAATGTTTCTGAATGACTAACCCTTCTCATACCTTAAGATGAAGGTATCAATCATATGTCTCGACTTTCTAGACATCTTTTTCTGAGACTTCTTATGTGAGTCTCCATGGCTGCTACTTTTTCCTTTATGCCGAATCTTATGGTCAATCTTTGAATGATGATGCCTTCGGCGATTCTGAATACTTGTATGTGAAGTGCTTGTACAAGGAGGATCATACACTTCAGGAGCCCAAGTAACATGCAACTTGGGACGAGGTCCAAGCCCTGACTTTTCATAGCCACCTCGCAACGCTGACTTCACCTAAAAGAACATGGGAGGCACGAAGATTTAATTATAAGCAGTTCACATTCATCATAACTGTAACAATGACTTGCAACATTAGGTGAATGCAGTTGGAAGCCGTTACCTCGGCACAACCATCTGTACAATCTGTGCTCAAGTGTGCAACCTTTTCTGAGACTTGAGACAAGGAATCTTTGTTCTTTTCCTTAACATATGATGGAAGAACTTCCAAACTGGAGAAAGGAGACAAAGCCTGTTCTGTTACATTGCGATCTACACAAGATTTATAAGTTTCAACTCCCTCCTTTTCTGCATCTTCAGGTTCATTATGCTCCTTGGATTTTCTTTCATGCACAGTCTCTGTAGGAACCTCTGGAAGAAAACAAATTTGCGTAACCAACTTGCATACTAACTCATCAACAGGAGACTCTTTCCACACTTGCTGCTCCTCAGAGTAACTAGGTTTCAGAATGCCAGTGCCACAGAACCCCCCGGTCTCAATTGGACTCTGTAAGTCTTTCCGCACTTGCTGCTGCTTAGAGTAATCAAGCTTCAGTATGTCAGTGCAACAGAAACCTCCAACCTCAACTGAACTCCGTAACTTTTGCAAACCTGAATTGAAGTCTCTACAAATAAATTGTTGACAAGTCCTACTATATCTACTCACCATGCATAAAGGTACATGTGTTGTGTCTGAGAACGACCGACATGACCCCTCTTTAGGTGCTTCTTTGAAGCTTTTCTCACCACTGACTTGGTCATGAGGGGCACTGACCACTTCCTTCCTGAACAAATTTCCTGATGTCTTGAAAAGCTATAGCACAAGCAATAATTAAGTACAAAGACAATTATGAACACATCAGCAATATAGAATGTGTTGAGAATATCCGAAGAACCAATTTGTATTGAGTTTTCAAAATAGTACAAGACAGTAATATGTCACGGTCAGACATCAATTTGTCAGATACCCAATCTAACCAGTGCTCAAAGAAAACCTGCAGCATATACAGGATGGAGCCATGACAGTCTTGATTGCACCTGCAACTTTTGCTTTTCCAATTCTTAAAATTGCACATCTCATGACACTGATGATATTATACCCCAAAAATATGCAGCTTTTCAAAAAAGACCTTGAAAAACTTGCAGTTGGAAGGCTGGGTTCACAGCCAGGTAGAGGACGAAGAGTTCAGACACATGCCGGACAAATCATAGCTGGCATGCCAGCTCATGGAAGACTTTAGTTAATTCTTGTAGAGGGCTTTGTTGATTCTCTGAGTCTCCTAAGGTCTCCCTTGGCCCAGAAGTATGATAATCTGCAGCTGCTGCCAGCATGCAGTTTGATTGCAGGTGGTGGAAAAATATCCAGGTTGGGCTCTCTGCCACTTCCGGGCACTTCAACGCTGGGGTGGACGAGTGCAGCTCAAGGTGTTGAACGACCTGGAAAAAGGGGACCTGTCCTCCACACAGCTGTGAATCCAGCTAAGTTCTATAATTTGCCAAGAAAAATGTCTCCTGTGAACATTGGAGCTAGCTGAAATATTCATGCACTTAGAGCATAAGCCAGACCGACCATTGTGAACATTGGAGCTAGCTCAAATATTCATGCACTTAGAGCATAAGCCAGACCGACCATAAATACTTTCTTTCTGCCCAAGGCAGAAGTTTTACCTGAAGCGCTATGTTACATTTACTGGGCTGATATCAATCTTCCACCATAAATACTTTCTTTCTGCCCTAGGCAGAAGTTTTACCTGAAGCGCTATGTTACATTTACTGGGCTGATATCAATCTTCCAGTAAAAACAGCCACCTAAGGTGGCCCACAATAAAAGTTTAAAAGCCTTGAATAGCAGATTACAAAAGGGTCCAACTCCTTAACTGCTTGAATCGAAAAAACTTCTATTGGCTGCATGCCAAATCAACAATCCGATTTGGCTGCATGCCAAATCAACAATCCGATTGGGTGCATGCCAAATCAACAATCCGATTGGGTAAAACATAACCACAAAATCACTCTACCAGAACATGGGTAAACACTTGAACCACAACAAAAACATGTTGCTCCAGCTCAAATATTCACCTTTCAGTGGGCACTAGGGAGACCTTCATGAAATCGATGAATCCAAGGTTAGCATAAACTTTAGCAGATGATTGCTGGCACTGTACCTCCCACAATTCAGAGCTCTACTCGAGCAGCAATGTGTCATCCAAGCACTTCACTGGCTCTCCTATAAGGTGACACAAAATCCACCTACCCACTCTCACAAACACTCACATGTTTTACCTTGCTTTTCAACCGAAAGAGATTATCCACGTGTGCATAGCCTGGTGGTACATGGATTAGACTCGTCAGGCCAGGTTCGAATCCAGCCAGCCTACACCTGCTGGAAGGTTATAACTTAAATATATAGTATCTCTCTATATAAAAAAGAGTGGACAGAGATATACATGAAAGACATGTGAATAATGTGCATGACAAATGACAAAGTGTGCAACAAGTGGCTACACAACCGTGTGATGAGTGACCTCTCCTCCAAAACCTTCCTCTGTTGGAGGTGAGGCTGGAAATTCAAAAATCGTACTGCCAGAAACATTAAGTAATTAGAAAAGTCGTGTCATTGCTCTGGTGCGACCATTTTCCATGCCTTAGATACCTTGCACAATGGCATACCATTATCGTTTCTACATACAAAGGTGACATACCATTTCTTGCAAAAGATCTTAAAAGCAACCATAAGGCCCACCATGAATGAATGCCAACATGGCACTGCCTCCTACTACTATAGCATGACAGATCTGAGTAATTTAAAGAGAAAAACTGCCGAGAAAAGTGAATTGATTCTACCACTTTCAGCAGTTATTAAAATCACAAAAATAAACTGTAACTTGTAATACAGATGCAGCAAATGCATACACCTTGCGTCCATTAAATAGACGCAAAAAAGAAAATTGAATCTCACCAGAAAGGACATCACGCAAATTAAAGCAAGGTCAAACAGCTGTAGATAAATAGATCAGCAATCTGTACAGCATGAAACAGCGAATAATGGAGTGCAAAACTGTCTGATGATCTTCAAAGGTGTATAGGCTGCTGAATAAGTAACCATTTCCTTTGCTCCAGGGCATTCTGGACCCTAGCCATTTTTTGTGCCGTAGAAGATAGGGATGTTTTCAATACAAGTGAAAACCCTAGCTGTGCACTGCAGCATAGCATAAAGAGAAAACTTAGGGTACAAGTAGGAGTCATAGCTAGCAGAAAAAAAAAGATCCTTTACAGAATGGAATCCTGGTCACATAAAAGGAAATTTATCATCGCAAGTGAAAACCTTAGTCTCCTAGAAGACAGAAAATATACAGGAAACCTTAGCGTTCTAGCAGAGAGAACACATATAAAAAACCTTAGTATCCTAGCACAGAAAAGCCATACAGAAAATCTTAGCATCCTAGCAACACAGAAAACATACAGAAAATCTCAGTGTCCTAGCACAAGTAAAACATATAGAAAACCCAAAAGACACATAGAAACCGTTGAGACCAGCAAGAGACGGCAAATTCTCCGTTGCAAAGTGTAATATCTAGACATCTTCAACAGAAAGGGGAACTCTAGAAATTCTAGCTATTTTTCGGAGTCCTAGAAGAGAAGGGGAACATTTCCATTGTAAAATATAGCCCTAGCCATTTGAAGTGCTCTTTGAAAAAGAAATACGTTCGATCTTGAAACCATTTTCAGCGTTCTCACAAGAAGACGAAGTTCAAAAACCCTAGCCAATAGGCAGAAACCCTAGCCATTTTCAGAGGCCTGGCAGAAACTAAGTTCAGAAACCCTAGCAATTTTAGCAGAAACGCTAGCCCTTTTAAGTGGCCTGGCAGAAACTAAGTTCAGAAACCCTAGCCATTTTCACAGGCCTGGGGGAGAAATCCTAGCCATTTCCTGGTTAAAAGAACTTCTTTCAAGCACCAAGCCCAAAACCCTAGCCATCTTCTGTGCTAAGGATGAAATACAAAGTTGCAAACCCTAGCCATTTTTCGTAGCCGAGAAGAATGGAAAAAAAACACAGAGCACGCACACAAGCTCGCTTACCTATAGATCGGCGAGGAGAGGGAAGCGTTGTCACTGCAGAGAAATTCTTAGTTTCCAAGCTATCCAGCCACGGAAGGATATGCTGTTCTGTGCTTTCTTTATCACTTTTTTGTCCTTGGGGGGAGCCAACGACTTCTTTTTTGTATACGATTTGGAATTACCGCGGTCCTCTCCAAAAACCAGGGGTTGGGCACGGTACGTTTGCTTCCGAGGAGTATTAGTTACGATTCTTATCCAGTTGGCTCAAGTGTGACGTGGCCAAGGACAGCGACAAGCAATGCTTCACACAAGGTTCAATTAAAAAGTTCTCTAACCTCCCTTTCATTGGGCCCAGACAAAGTGTGTAACGGAAGGGTGGTTAAGAGGGTGTCCTTTCTCCTCCTGAACACGGGCTCGATTTCGATTCTAGCCCACCCTCACCCTTCCCCCTCACTCCACAAAGGGCTCCGAGAGAAAGAGTGTAGGGGAAGGGTGGTTCAGAGGGCGTCCTTTCTCCTCTCGAACACGGGCTCGATTTCGATTCTAGCCCACCCTTCCCCCTCACTCCACAAAGGGCTGAGATAGAGAGTGTGTGTTCCTTGTACTCCTCCTCATGTGTGTGTCTCACCTCGAAAAGCTGACTCCAACTCATACCCGACTGTATATGGTAAGCCTCTCTCAGGGCTCTGATGAGTCTGTGTATAGAAAATGACATCCCTACCTGCTGTGAGAAGCTTGATCAAACCTCTTGGATTCGACCATAGCATGCCATTACACTTCCATACTGCTAACCTCAGGTGTTTGGTCTCGTAAGCCCCTCTCAAGGCTCTGATGAGTCTGTGTATAGAAAATGGCATCCCTACCTGTGATGATCTTGCTCAAATGTCCTGGATTCGACCATAGCATGCCACTGCAATTCCATACTACTAACCTCAAATGTTTGGTCTCATAGACCTCGCGTCCCTATTAGGGACGGTGCTCAGTGATAATGACCCTACCATCTCTATAGATAGCTCACTTGCTTGCTCAAAGCCTTTCATTAACTTTGGAGTTGCCTATCCATCCTAAAGCCTCCATCACCTACAATATACTTATGAAGACCTATGGGATGTTAACACTAGTCCTAAAAGCTGTTCACTTCGGGATTGTTCCCGTGCCTACCCACCGGTGGATGGTGGCCTAGTTGTTGGTTTGGGTGCGTAGAGAAATAGAGTAGAAGACACCCAAAATGAGGCCACACATACGAGTTTCTGTGCCAGTTTTAATGCCCAAAAATGCAAGCATTTCTCTTATATGTGAACAGGTCCTTGGGCTCTATTGTTGCCTATTCAGCTATTGAAGATCAAGGTCTCACACAAACATTCCATTCTTGCACATGACAACATGATTAAGAGGGTGTCCTTTCTCCTCCTGAACACGGGCTCAATTTCGATTCTACACCCTTCCCCCTCACTCTACAATACAACAAAGAATGTCACTTGCCTAAATTGGAAATTCCGAGAGAATGAAGATTTCTTGACTAGCAAAAGCAATTTACCATTCCCAATCAAACTGTGAAGACACTTGATATTTTAGTAGTAATCAAACTCTCTAAGAGAGCCACCAAAACAAAAAAAACAAAAACAAAAACCTTGCTAGTAGTACCTCATCAAACTACTACCGTATTGGCTTCCTTCTTCCTCAACTTAGTTAGTGGCTAGTGGCTCTGGATTTACTAGGTTACCTTAGCAACCAATCTATGGATGCTAAGTGCAAATGTGAAACTTGGAATTGTTAGCTCCTTAGAAGACTAGACACATATTGCAAGATAAGTAAACAATGTAGTGAACATGAGTTAAACATAATGCACAAAAAATGTGCCTAAGAGTTATATAAGAGTTCATATAGAAAAATATAAATGTATTATATTAGAGAAACGTTAAAACAAGATGCAATATCAATCTTCTATTCCAACTTTTACTTTGATTTGTAGAGGATTACCTCACAAAATCAAATAGAAAATGAGAAACTTCAATTACTTCTATAGTTTTTTCGAATTTGAGTTTCAACTGTCATCTTTTAAATATCTATCTTTCTTCTTCTTCTTCTTCCAAGTTGTTGAAGTTGATTTCTTGATCTTTATAATTTCTTGTTGTTCCTTATCCCTTTGATCTTCAAACTTTTGAAGTGACTACTATTTTCCCTATATTTTGGTCTTTAATTAGTTTTTCTCTTAATATAACATGCACTCACATTGCTTATAGTGCATACTCATACAAAGTGTACAATCCAAGTTTCCAACCCATTAAGGTTTTGTTTCAGTAATGGATTATGCCTACTTGGGTTGATTCCTAGTTTTGTTTCAGTAATGGATTATGCCTACTTGGGTTGATTCCTAGTTTTGTGTAATCTAGCAAAAGGACAGTAGTACTAGTACTATAGTTGTGGTTATTTGTAATGATACGTTTGAATGCACAGTTATGGGTATTAGAATGAGACATTGTTGCATGCTCCTCCACCACTCCCATGCCCTCTAAAATCCACCTAAAGTATATTGTCTCGCATAAGCATATTGCATTTTACTCAACATAGATGAGATTAGGCGATTTCTTATTATTCAGGATACACAATGAAAACATAAGTAATGCCCCATTACTGAGTGCTTAGTATATAGATAACTGTTAACCACTCTATAGGTTAACATGGTTTCACTCGACCGACTTGTCGTAAAGCACTCTGCCATCTTACCCACTTGAACGGGCACTTATCTTTTGTAAGACGATGCCAGAGCATATAAAGCTACCTTACCTTGAGCTTAATAGAGAAAGCTTAAGGCCTTCATGTATATACTTGCTTAAGGACTTCATGTATATACTTGCTAAAGGACTAGTAATAGAGGCTAGTCCATTTTTAAGTTTGGCCAGTCTGGTATGAAAACTAGTCACTTGTATATAAGTCATTTTTTAATACACAATCATTCCCTTGTAAAATAGAATACTTGTGAGTTATTCTCTTCTCTATTCTTGCTTACATGTATGCTATTAGATCTTACTTGGTTGGTGGATGCTTGCTAGATAGGTTTATTTGTAGGTTTCTCTCTTGCATTAGTTGCTTCTTCTTCCCTCACCTTTTGTGAGAGAGAACCATCATGAAGGCTATCTCTTTCTATCTCTATCTAGGCATAGAGAGCTCTTCCTTCACCCCATTAACAAAGAAGCACCATCATGAAGACTATCTCTTTCTACCTCCGTCTAAACACACAACGGAGTGAGGACACGAGACAGATAAGCTAGCGCACCTACATTCGAAAGTTACAATTGCAGCTCTAAGGCAAGGCCCAATGACACATGCTCAGCAAGGCTAATGTAAGCTCTTAACTTGAACATATTTGGCGGTCCCAACTGAGCTAGGGCTTAGCTCTATTCATCCGTCCACTCCAAGCTATTGGTATTACTTAATATTGCTCAGTGTTGCTTAAGAGGTCACAATTGTGTTTAGTTGTTGCTTTTGATTTTGATTTGAAATATCTTGGAACAGAAAAACCCTATTTTCTTAGTGTTTTGCATGATTTTAAAGCTCCTATGGCCTTGATCTTATTGAACCAAGGAATAGTTTAGTAATTGTGATTAGGAGTGAAATCCACTCTAGAAATATAAGCTCCATTAGCTTTGGATTAGTGCATGATTTTAAAGCTCCTACGGCCTTGATCTTATTGAACCAAGGAATAGTTTAGTAATTGTGATTAGGAGTGAAATCCACTCTAAAAATATAAGCATTAAGCTCCATTAGCTGTGGATTAGTGGGATAGTTAATTTTTATTTATGCATTTCATAAAATTTTATGCATTGTTGGAATCGATACCTTAGAAGCATACAAAACCAATAAACAAAAAAAATATAAAAACACACTTGCATAACCACCATTAACTAGGATTGGGATCCTTAATCACCTCCCATTAAGTTTAAGAAAACACAAAAAACTCCAAAAACCAAGCTAAACGAGCTCTCCAGTTGCTTGGGAGACATGAGCCCATTGACACGCATCCACTTCTAGGAAAATAGAGACTTGCAAGAAATATATTATTCAACCCAAATAACGTATCAAAACCCACAAGTTCAACATATTTAAGAATTGAATAAATAACTTGTAAAAATACTTAGCTCATGAAGGCAACATAGTAATGGGTGCAATCTTCCCCTCTCATGTGTATGGCCTCTCCTCACACGTCTATTCAGTCCTTTATTTAACAATTCTTCTACTTGTTTCTGAATCTCTTTCTACTCAAGCATGTTAACTCGATAAGGAGCTTTACATGGTGGACAGCTTCCAGGGATTATCTCAATTTTATGATCTTTTGGACGAGGTTTAGGTAAACCAGGAGGTATGTCATCTATAAAGCAGTTAGAGAACTTAGAAATAAAAGGATCATGGGACACGTTTGGTTTAGAATTAGCCTGAGACAAGAATAAAAAATGACTTCTCCTTCTTTCTTATATCTCTTTGGGTATGAGTTAAAAGAGGACCTAAACCACAATTAGTCTAACACTAAAGACAAATTCCTCTATCATCTTTCATTAACCATATTGTAAGGGTGTCATAATCAATATGAGGGTTATGTTCATGTCTCCATAGAATTCCTAAAATGACATCAACACCTTGCAAAGGAGCAACTAAAAATGTTCTCTTTTCTATCAATGAGTTCATTTCCAATTCTAGATTCTTAACCTCTTTTTCCTTGAATTCTCAACAAAGCATGAATAGGAATCTTACCTTCATCCAAGTAGTCAAGATCGGAATTACCCTCTTGCTTGAATGAGTCGTCCTCCTTCTCTTCAACCATGTGGACACGAGCCACAGGTGCGGAGTTATTTTTCTTCTCTAGACATTCTGATGCAATGTGCCTCTCCTTGTGACATTTGTGACACCTGATGATACGTTTTAGCTGACCATTTGACGGTTTGTTGTTATCCTTTTCTTTGGCTACATCTTTACCCTTATGCATCCTACATTTATCAAAATTTCTCAAAGGGAAAGATAGTTTAGAAGACTTTGCATAAGACTTTTCTACATTCTAAAATCCCTAGAAATAGAAGTATTACGTTTAAAATTGAGAGAAAGATCCATAGTAGAACTAAGATTACGAGGATGAAACATATTAACATCTATCCTATAATAGTAGGCTTGAGACCGGCAATAAATTTTCTTCTTTGCTGTCTATGTTTGACCTTCTTGATCACTTGAACTTGCAATAGAATATCCCAGAATTTATTGATGTAGGCTTGGACATTCTCTTTCTCGACTTGGCGTAAAGTATCCCATCATTGTGATGAGCTTTAGCATTGTTTTGCGAATGAAGAAAATGTTTCTTTAAAAGTTTCTAAAATTCCTTCCATGTAATAGGGCGATACTTGCCCTACTTAATCATATTCCACCATAAAGCAACACTTTCAATCAAATGATTGAAATGCATGTTTAATCTTATCTTTCTCAGAGAATTTTCCTAAAAAATAATCATCCAGTTGAGTGAGCCATGCAATAAGCACTCGCGTGTCTTTCTTCCCATCATAGTTCTGGAAAGTGAATGCCTTTTGACTAATTCGTGAGTCTTTTTGAGAACTATGGGCATGCAATGCAATCTTAAACAGTGCGCCTAACATGATCATTTTCCTCCTCAACAGAGTTGGAAGAGTTATGCTTGTGCTTAGAATGCTTCATATTTCATTCTAGCTCGCATCGGTGTTCACACTCACTTGCAATTTGCTCTTGAAGTGTAAATGCTCTTGCATAGTGGGTTGTGTGGGTAAATTTGCCATTGTAAATAAATAAATATGTAAATTTATAATGTAGATACATAAATAAAGATTGAAAACTTAGCTCTTGAAGTGTAAATGCTCTTGCATAGTGGGTTGTGTGGGTAAATTTGCCATTATAAATAAATAAATATGTAAATTTATAATGTAGATACATAAATAAAGATGGAAAACTTAGCTCTTGAACCGTGTTGAATTCAAGTTTGAAATTTGTCAAAAGGTTGATCTTAGCACCATCCTTTACTCCAATTCCGAATGCATTCCAAGCCGACTTCAAATTACGAATGAATTCCAAGATTCTTTAGTTTTCGGCCAACTTTGGTAAGATTTTAAGCTACTTCAAATCTATAGAGCATCAAAGAATCACGCTGAAAGCTTTGATTTGATAAGGAACTTGCGAAGAGCACCTCCAAAAAAATTATTTTCAATCCCCTTTGGTATTGTCTGAAAATCTTTGCAAGAGATGTTCTAATTATTCAAAGCGTTAATGTAAATTTTCTATTTTTTTTTTTGCATATATTATGTGTAGGCTGGAAATTCAAGAGGTCTCTTTTAAAAAAAATAACGCTTGTAACTTATGAGAGAGATTTTTGAAGCTTATAAGGGTATAAGCTTTTAAGCTTTAAAAGATATAAGCTTTTAAGCTTGTAAAAGCTTATAAGGGTATAAGCTTTTAAGCTTGTAAAAGATATAATGTTCTAAAGCGTATAAAGCTCAAAATTAAGCTTTTTTTAAAAGCTTAAGGGTATAAAGCTTTTAACTTTTTCTCCAATGGCTATACAGCCTGTCGTCTCGGTAGTAGGCGGTAGCACGACTTAGAGAGAAAGAGAAAAATTCGCCTCAACCTGAATTCGTGAATGCGTCGTTGACTTGAGTTTGGGGGAGGAGAGAAAAAAGAGCTTTAATTATTTTCTTTTGAAAGCTTGAAAATCAAGCTTGATCATTCTTTAATCAAAAGATTAATAGCTTGGAAAGAAAAAGTAATTTCCTCTTTTTTCTCAAAATTAATTTGAGAGCCCATCATAGCCATCCATTATACATTTCTGACACCTTCATTGGTTTAGCAATATGAGAATTGAGCCCATGTCTCCTTCAATTATTGATTCCACCAGTACGCAGTACGGTTGGATCATGGAGAGGTTAAGAGTTAGAAAAGACCACTTTTCATGAAGAAGGGTGGTTTTTAATTTATGTAGAGTGGTTTACCACCTTATTTTGCATTGTTGTCCTTGCCTTTTAGATAAAAGCTTGTAACTCTTCAAACCTTTAATCCTTCAAGCTTTTAAATCTTGCCTCCATCTTCATAGACCCATAGCTCTTTAATCTTGCCTCTATCTTTCTAGACCCATAGCTCTTTAATCTTGCCTCTATCTTTCTAGACCCATAGCTCTTTAATCTTGCCTTTAATCCTTCAAGCTTTTAAATCTTGCCTCTATCTTCCTAGACCCATAGCTCTGATACCACTACCACTACCACTGACATAGATCCACTTCTAGGAAAATAGAGAAAATAGAGACTTACAAGAAATATATTATTCAATCCAAATAATTTGCATCAAAAACAACAAGTTCAACATATTCAAGAATTGAAAAAACAATACTTAGCTTAGGAAAATGACACAGCAATGGGTGTCTTCCCCCCTCATGTGTGTGGCCTCTCCCCACACATTATTATTTATGTAATTTTATCCCAAGAATAGGCCATAGCCTCCAAAACTATAAAAGTGTGCTTTTCCTTGCACACGACACTCTCTTATGCTCAAAATAGAGTGTCCATAAATTGAGGCTCATGTTAAAGCATATAATGTTTTACAAAAGTATTAAATTTTGAATGTTCAAGTCTAAGCTTGATAAATCGAAGCTTCCAAGTGTGCCATCAAATAATAATGTGTGCATCCTCAATCTTCTGAACCCTCTTCACCTATAAAATATCCAATAATAAATTGCTAAACAAATATTCCATAAGCATACAAACCATCACCACACACATATTTGCCAAGCGTAAGCAACTTAGGAATCACCCTGCCATATAAACCAAGTGTAGCAAACATTCAAGGCCCTAAACATACGGCAATGTACACCAAATGTATTAATATTTACCATGGCATCACCCATGATTTTAACATAATTTGGTATGAAACAAAGATAATCCAAGCATCCCCAAATTATCTAAGAGGATAGAATAATATTTTTAAGAGAGCTTAAAATACATTCTTATAACACCCATAGTCTCACGAAAAAAGATGCAAGTCAAACACGTGAGCTATGCATTATTAGAATTGATACTTGGGAAGCATACAAAACCAACTTAAAAAATCAAAAAACACTTAAACACATGCATAACCACCATTAACTAGGATTAGGACCTTAATCACCCCCATCAAGTCCAAGAACTCTAAAAACTCCAAAAAGAAGGCCAAATGAGCTCTTGAGTTGGGAGATGTGAGCCCATAGTCCCACGAAAAAAAGTTAAACAGGTGAGTTATACATTGTTGAAATTCATTTTATTCATTATTGGAATTGATACCTTGGAAGCATGAAAACCAACAAAAAATTAAAAAACACTTACACACTTGTATAACCACCATAAACTAGGATTAGGAGTGTTAAACATGTGAGTTATGCATTGTTACAATTCATAGTTTTTAAACTAGGATTAGGACCATTAAAACATGTTATATAGTTCTCCTTAATGCCATCACAAGGCTCCAAACCAAGGAAACATCCAAAGAAACAAAGAAGCACAAAGCTCAAGCTTTGACCTCAAAGTAAGACCTCAAAGCAAGCAACCCAAGAGCTAGAGGTGCAAGGCCCAATGGTTATATCAGCCTCTAAAAAGGCTAATGAATTAGACCCAAAGGCCCAAGAGCTAGAGGTGCAAGGCCCAACGGTTATATCAGCCTCTAAAAAGGCTAATGGATTAGACCTAAAGCTCGTGGAAATGCAACACACGATCAATTGTTAAGGGTAAATACATCATGACCATTGAAAGTAGTTCAGACGATAGCTCTAAAGCTATCTCCCTTGCACGGACAACACGTAGAGACAACGAGTGATCTCTTGTTCAAACCAACTCTTCCCAAAGAGAAGAAACCCATTGACTATGAAAATCTTCCAAAGAAACTCAAGGAGTACCCCAACTCATTGAAAGTAGTGCGGACGATAGCTCTAAAGCTATCTCCCTTGCAAGGAAAACACGTAGAGACAACGAGTGATCTCTTGTTCAAACCAGCTCTTCCCAAAGAGAAGAAATGCAACCGGAATCTTATCTAGGAATTGATTGTGGAAGAGTAGAGAATTAATTCAATCATAAAAACCATTGCTTGTAAGCTTCAACTAAATCAAATCAATTAAAAAATTAAAACACTTAAACAAAAATACTTAGCTCAAAAAGACCATATTGGGTGCAATCTTCCCCCCTCCTGTGTGTGGCCTCTCCCCACACAAGAGTATTTCTTTATTAGCTTTCTTTTTCACCAAAATTAGGCCATAGCCCCCAAAATATACAAGATGTGCTTTTTAGAGAGCACGGCACTCTTCTTTAACAAAAATAGAGTGTCAAATTGGGACTAGGGTAAAGCCATAGGCTTTAATAAATTCCACATAAATAAATGTATCTTTCCTAAAGTTCAAAATGGAAAAATCATTTGATAAGATTACAAGCTACTATGCTTGCCAAAAATGAAATGTGATGAACCAAGATATTTCTTCCAAAGTAAACTCTTCAATTCCCATAGTCTTCATCACCTGAAAATGTAAGCCCAATTAATTATTAAATTAATCCCACAAATATTAAACAGGCATAAATCATCACCAACTCATGACTACCAGGCATAAGTACCCCAGGAATCACCAACTCATGACTACCAGGCATAAGTACCCCAGGAATCACCCTGCCATACAAACCTAACTGAAATAATCATAGGTGGCCTCAAACATACATCATATACCGCACGTATTAATATTTATAGTGGTGTCACCCACGATATTAACCTAGCCGGCATGATGCAAGAGTAATCTAGGCGTCCCCAAATTACTCAAGAGAGGATAAATAATATTTTTCTAGAGGACTTAAAATATATTCTCATGACATCCCTTTTGCTTGAGTTTACAATTGTCCTGAATTACGGATTTGCTGGGTTTGAAAAGAATGAAGAATTTCAGGGTAAACTCGAAAAAATTTCTCAGGCATCCATTTAGCATCTTCTTGTGGATGATTCTTAAAAGTCAAAAGATACTTGAAGTATTGATTACCTGTCCTTATTGTTGTTATCTCTTGGTCAATGATAGCATCAGGAACTAGTACTTCTTCCTCTCCAATAAGAGGTGGTTCCTCGTATGTTGGTGGGTGAGTAGGAAGTGTTCCTCGAAAAGGTTTCAAGAGATGGATATGAAAAGAATTGTGGATATTCCAATTAGATGGAAGCTCTAGTCTATAGGCCACATCATTAATCTTTTGAAGGATTTTAAATGGCCCATAATATCTAGGCGCTAGCTTCACTGCAGGGAATTTTTCCACACTCTTTAATCGACGTTTTTCAATTCTCAAAAGTACATAATCACCTTCTTGAAATGAAAAATCTTTGCGCTTCCTATTTGCTTGAGATGTATACTTCTCTTGAGCTCTTGCAATACAATCACACACTTCAGATAGAATGCGATCAAAGTCTCTAACATATTGGTCGGCAGCTTCAATCTTATGAGAGAGTCTAGTAGCCGGAATAGGCAATGCTCTTCCATAGATAATCTCAAATGGTGCTCGACCAGTAGCAGTATGAGGAGTATTATTATAAGCAAATTGGAGTAGGTGTATGTACTTATCCCATGCACTAGGTTGCTGGGAAACATAGGCTCTAAGCATATCTAAGATAGTGCTATTTGTGACTTCGGTTTGTCCATTCGATTCCGGATGGAAAGCTGTGGAAAAATCTAACTTAGTGCCTAAGTTTGAGAAAAGAGCAACCCAAAAGTGACTACAAAATTTAGAATCTCTATCAGAAACTATCACTTTGGGTAGTCCATGATGAACAAAAATTTGCTTAACAAATATGTTCGCGGCTTGCTGAGAAGTTAGTGTCTTTTTACATGGAATGAAATAGGCTTGCTTACTAAATCTGTCCACTATTGTCCAAATCATGTCATGGTGAGACTGGAAGTAGTAGGGAAGCCAGTAATGAAATCCATAGACACTTGTTCCCATGGTCTATCAGGAATAGGTAGAGGCATAAGCAATCCTAAAGCTTTGCCTTTGTAGCTTTTAATTGTTTGGCAAATGTTACATTTAGCTACAAATTTAGCTACATCATTCTTCAAATGAGGCCAATAGAATTCTTCAAATGAGGCCAATAGAATTCTCGAGAAACTACTTGAAGTGTTGCGGAAACTCCTCTATGTCCCACAAATGGTGGTTGGTGCATCTCTTCCAAGACAAGCTGTCTATAAGGTTGAGTAACACACAATCTTTTCTCAAAGAAAAGATAGCCATCATTATGAGAATAACTTCCGTGAGGTGTCCAATTGTTTTCACGCAATTTGATCCATATTTGAGAAAAATCTGGATCAACTTCGTAAGTTTCTTTCATGAGAACAAATGGTTCACTTTCAATTATAGAAATGTTGTTGATATTTGGTCTTCGTCTTAAAGCATCGGCAACAACATTTTCTTTTCCAGGTTGATATTGAATCATAGGTTGGAAACTTTGAATGAAAGCTGCCCATTTGATATGCCTATCTGAAATAAGAGGTTGCGTAAGCAAATGCCTAATGCTTTGTTGGTCTGTCTTGATAAGAAATTCAGAGCCCATTAGGTAATGCTTCCAGATTTTCAAAGCATGCACTACTGCTGCTAATTCCTTATCATAAGTGCTATAATTTTGCTCTGCAGGCTTAAGCTTTCTACTTTGATAAGCAATAGGATGGTTGTCTTGCATAAGAACAGCTCCAAATCCTTTGCCACTAGCATCAGTCTCACTACTATAGAGAATGGTCTTTGAAAATCAGGTAGTGTCAGAACTGGTGCTTGTGTTAAAGCATTCTTGAGTGTTGCAAAAGATTTATCTTGCTTTTCAGTCCAATTGAAATTTGTAGCTTTCTTAAGGAGTTCAGTCAAAGGATGAGCAATACAAGCAAAATTCTTGACGAACTTCCTATAATAACTACATAAGCCAAGAAAAGATCTAAGATCATGTATGTTTCTAGGCGTAGGCCAAGAAGCAATACACTCAATTTTCTTAGGATCTACACGAATCCCTTCAGCCAACACTATATGACCTAAGTATTCAATCTCCTCTTGAAAGAAAGAACTCTTTTCAGGATTGACATACAATTCATTTTCTCTCAAAAGGTTGAACACTGCTGTCGATCTTTGCTGAAAACAAGAATGTCATCAAAGAACACTATAACAAAACTTTGAAACTTAAGGAATATGCGATTCATCATACGGCTGAAAGTAGCTGGAGCATTGGTCAAACCAAATGGCATAACCAAAAACTCATAATGACCAGTTTGGGTTCTAAAAGCTGTCTTGAAAATGTCAGATTGAGTCATACGGACTTGATGATACCCAGACTTTAGGTCAATCTTGCTAAAAACCTTTGATCCTCTAAGCTTATCAAGAAGATCATCTACCCTAGGAATAGGATATCTGTTCTTGACAGTAATCTTATTCAATGCACGATAGTCTACACACATTCGGTAAGTTCCGTTCTTCTTCTTAACAAGAAGTACTGGAGCTCCAAAAGGTGAACTACTAGGTCGAATAAGGCCTCTCTCTAGCAAGTCTTCTATTTGGCTTTGGATTTCTCTTTGCTGTAAATTGTTGACTCTATAGGGAGCTTTACAAGGCGGGGAATTTCCAGGCAATAAGTCAATACTATGATCCTCAGGCCTAGACTTAGGTAATCCTGGAGGCAGATCTTCCATGAAACAGTCACTAAATTTGGAGATAAAAGAATCAAACTTTGGTCTTTTGGATGTGTCCAACTCAGCATCAAGCTGGTTAACCCATACCATATAAGTCTTCTCTTTTTCTTAGAGCTCTCTTTGCTTGAGTGTGACTCAACAAAGGACTCATTTCTCCTTTGACTTGACACTGGAGGATAATATTTTCATTGTCCTTCCTTAGAGAAATACTATGAGTGTCATAGTCTATAATAGGATTGTATTTGTGTCTCCAAGGCATACCCAAAATTATATCTACCCCTTGTAAAGGTGCAACTAAGAAATCTCTCTTTTCTGTTAAAGGTTTGATGCATAAATCCAAATCTTTCACCTCTTGCATGCAATTATACTTTGTTCCAGGAAATGCTGCTTTGACTTTATAGTGCGTAGGTGAAGAATGAAGATTTAATGCTCTAAGTACCTTTTCAGAAATGAAATCATGTGTACTACCATCATCATGCAAAATAAGAACTTTATGTCCATTTATTGTTCCTTTTATTTTAAGCAAAGAATGAACATGAGGTTTACCTTCTTGTTCTGAGTAATCTGGATCGGAATTACCCTCTTGCTCGGATGATTCTTCTTCGTTGTCGTCTTCTTCAATCATGTTGACTCGAGCTGCTGCTGCTGCTGCTGGTGTTGAATTCTTGGTACGCTCTGGACAATTCGGTGCTATGTGACCTTCTTTGTGGCACTTGAAACATTTGATAGGAGATGTCTTCGGTTTGCCACCATTGACTTTCTTATCGGTGCTATGTGACCTTCTTTGTGGCACTTGAAACATTTGATAGGAGATGTCTTCGGTTTGCCACCATTGACTTTCTTATTGGTACTCATGTTGCCTTTAGCCTCGTCCTTACCTTTGTCTCATAACCTGGTTTATACATCTTCTTTGAAGCATAAAAAGATTTAGTAAATGGTTTAGAAGAAGTACCCTCATGTGCTTTAATCTCTTTAGGAAAACGCTGTTCAATGGCTGAATTTCAGTTCTCGTCGCCTCAAACAAATCCCGAACGATTCCGCGTGATTCAAGAGTCTTGGGCTAGTCGAATTGTTGATGAAATAATTTTTCTACACTTTGAAACCTACTGAAACAGTCCTGTAAACCTTGCCCAAACTTTGTAATATTTTCTGAAATTTTTTTCAGAATTTTTCAGAAGCGATTTCGGAATTTTCTGGCCTTTTCTAGGCAATTTTCAAGCCTTTTAAAACCTGTAAATCACTTTTCTGCACCCAAAAATTTTCAGAATTGAAACCTTTGAAATTTCTCTTCAAATTTGAAAATAGGGAAAAGTAAAGGTTCAAAAAGGAGTGATGTGACTTGTATGGGGATTGGGAAAAGTAAGAGTAGATTAGGATTAAGAGAGAGATTAGGCTTATGGGTTAGGATTAAGAGAGAGATTAAATTCTCCTCCCCACGCAGTTTTGCGCCGCGGCCGGCAGGCTGCCGCCGTGCGCCGCCTCTTGGTTTTTCTTTTTGAGAAATTTTTTTGATGGATTTTACATGCTTAATCTGCTCCGTCTATTATAGGTTTGCTCATGCTTGAAGCTTTTTGATTTCTGAGAGATACTCGTGAGGTTTTTGGCTATGAGGATTTCATCCATACGGTCAGATTTTGATTTCACTGAGTATTTGGAAAAACCACTTTTTGATAGAGAGGGATGGTTTTGCAGGGTGGTGAGTGGGTTTGAGAGTAGATCTAGTTTTGAATCTTTGACCTTTGGGTAAAGACCTACAAAACACCCTTCTGTCCACTGGATAAATTCCTGCACTTTCTTGATTTTTGAGAAGTTGAAGCCCTTTCCTACCTTCTCCACAAATCTCCTAGCCCAAGCTCTGATACCACTGCAACCGGAATCTTATTCTAGGAATTGATTGTGGAAGAGTAGAGAATTAATTCAATCATAAAAACCATTGCTTGTAAGCTTCAACTAAATCAAATCAATTGAAAAATTAAAACACTTAAACAAAAATACTTAGCTCAAAAAGACCATATTGGGTGCAGTCTTCCCCCCTCCTGTGCGTGGCCTCTCCCCACACAAGAGTATTTCTTTATTAGCTTTCTTTTTCACCAAAATTAGGCCATAGCCCCCAAAATATACAAGATGTGCTTTTTAGAGAGCACGGCACTCTTCTTTAACAAAAATAGAGTGTCAAATTGGGACTAGGGTAAAGCCATAGGCTTTAATAAATTCCACATAAATAAATGTATCTTTCCTAAAGTTCAAAATGGAAAAATCATTTGATAAGATTACAAGCTACTATGCTTGCCAAAAAGGAAATGTGATGAACCAAGACATTTCTTCCAAAGTAAACTCTTCAATTCCCATAGTCTTCATCACCTGAAAATATAAGCCCAATTAATTATTAAATTAATCCCATAAATATTAATTATTAAATTAATCCCAATTAATTATTAAATTAATCCCACAAATATTAAACAGGCACAAATCATCACCAACTCATGACTACCAGGCGTAAGTACCCCAGGAATCACCCTGCCATACAAACCTAACTGAAATAATCATAGGTGGCCTCAAACATACGTCATATACCGCACGTATTAATATTTATAGTGGTGTCACCCATGATATTAATCTAGGCGGCATGACGCAAGAGTAATCTAGGCGTCCCCAAATTACTCAAGAGGGGATAAATAATATTTTTCTAGAGGACTTAAAATATATTCTCATGACAAGAAATCCATTGACTATGAAAATCTTCCAAAGAAACTCAAGGAGTACCCCAACCCTGTGTTAAAGAAAGAGCCGATAAAGCAAGCCTAAAAGCTTGTGAGGAAGTTATAAGTTGAACTAAACCTAGTACTTAAGCAAGTGGTCGAGTACGAACCACTGACCCTGCACGAGCTGATCTATGAACCCATCCTAGAGCTAATCATAGAACCAATAAGGGAACCTCAAAGTGTAATGAAGCACAAGCTAAGGTCAAAATATGTAAATAATGGGCCATGAACAAGGCTACTATAAATAGGGCCTTAGGTTCATTGTAGGGATCTTTTGATCATTCATCACTTGGACATTTACATGTACTCTTGGCTCCTTTCTCTTCGAGATGGCCACTCATGGTTTAGGTCTCATGGGGGCAAGCTTGACAACCATCCTCATGGTGAGAGGTTAAATCGCTTAGGCCTTATGCACATTCCTCCTTTGCTACATGTGCATATGGATTTTCTCTATTTTCTTCATAATCTCATGTATTTCTCATGTGTGTTTGTTTCCCATCAAATGGATGCTAGAATTGGTCTTTTATGTGCTTGATTTCTTTGATCCTTGGTCTAGATCCATTTCAATTGGTATCAGAGCCTTGATTTTGATTTTTGGGAGGTTTCTAGTGCGTTTTGGGCAAGAAATTGCAAGAAAATTATAATTACATGTGATTTTGGCAATTTTCTTGATTTTTGCATGTAATTTTCTATGCATTTTCTTGGATCTATTGATGTGATTGGGAAGATGGTGAAATTTTATGAATTTTGCTTCATCTAGGTTTTTTTCTAAGGTTTTTGGACCAAATTTGAGCATAGGAGAAAATCTTTTAGGGCTATGGATCAAATTTGAACTAATTGGGGTGATTAGTGTTAATTTTTTGATAATTACATTTTAAAACCTTTTTTTCCACTTTTCCTCTAGCTTTCCATGGCTAGGGCTCATCATACAGTAGCCATTTCTTCTCCAAACCTTAGGGCTTTGGTCGGGGACTTCCTAAGCTTCACATAGAGCTCCATTTCTTTTATATTTTTTGTAATTTTCAGCCCTTCTTGTGATCTTGGAAAACCTAGAAAATTTTGCCATTCTACCAAGTCTTCATCATCAAGAACCATAGCAAGGGGTATTGGGGCCTGATCTAGACCATATTTGACATCACCAAGACTCCAAGAGAACAAAAATAGGTGGCAGAAATGAACAGGAGCTAGCGGCGCATCTTCAAAGGTCTCCATATGAGTAAAGTGCATACTTCAACTTTGAAGCATTCTATTACTTGCTAAGCCTTTATACTCCCACATAAGGTTGATTTTAAGCTTCAATGGGCATGAATGGTACCTTCTCCTCTTGCCTTGAACAAAAATGTGACTAGGCTTGGAAGGCTTGGGCATGGAAATCTTTACTCAAGTATTCAAGCATTCAAGTCACAAGTGGGCTAATGCAAGCTTGGAGCATGGAAATCTTTCCTTAAGCATTCAAATCACAAGTGGGCTAATGCAAGCTTGGAGCAAGTGATTTTCTTCAACAAGGATGCCATTCAAGCTTATAATGATGAGATTTGAGCCTCTTTTCTTGAGATTTCATCCATGCAAAATGCTTGAAAACATTTTCAATTTCTTGAATAATCATGCTCTTCTTGAAATTTCTTGAATAATCATGCTCTTCTCACGTCTCTCTACCCATTCATACCTTCAATGTTTGACTCCACCCAAGATTTAGGGTTTCTTGGTCTTCTTGAGTGATTTGGGTTTTCTTGAAAATTAAGGTTTCACCCAAGTTTTTTTCCAAAATTAGCATCAAATTTTCCTTCTCTATGCTTTCCTATTCCCATACATGTGCTTAATGCTTGATTCCAACCTTGATTTAGGGTTTCTTTACCTTCTTGAAAGATTTGGGGTTTTCTCTTGAAATTTAGGGTTTCACCATTACGTTTTGAGATTTATGCTAATGAGCCTCTTCCCCATGCATTACGTTTTGAGATTTATGCTAATGAGCCTCTTCCCTATGCATTACTCTTGAAATTTAGGGTTTCATTAAGTTTTCTCTTGAAATTTAGGGTTTCACCATTAAGTTTTGAGATTGATGCTAATGAGCCTCCTCCCTATGCATTACTTTTCCTACCAATACATTGCACACATCAATTGGATGAGTATTTTGGGGTTTCTTTAAGGATTAGGGTTTTGAGGGCCATAATCTTGATTTGAATTCTTTTCTTCATTGAGCCTTGAGCAGTCTTGATACGTTGCACTTAATCAAGCCTCTTTCAATCCCATTTCAATTGCATAACATCTATTTGGGGCTTATTGTGAAGAGTTGTGACAATATGCTCACATGGGATTTCATATGGCTAACACATGCTATCAAGAGAGCATAAGTGGTGGTTGTTGGTTGTGCCTTTGACGAAGAATTGGACTTGATATTGACCCAAACCTCATCACCGACATTAACTTCTTGTATCAAGTGATTGAGGCATGCAATTATAAGTGTGAGTAGCCTATACCATCCCTTTAAAATCAAATTTGTACTTCAATTGTGTAGCATGGTGAAGAGGACGTATGTTGTGAGGGTACCTTGGCAAATGGTGGAGAAGCCAAGGAGAGAATGTCATGAATCCGGTGTGCCATGATTACCTTGGGAAAGTGGTACATTGGAGAATTAGGTACCTTGTGTGAAGACTTGGCCCAACCCTTTGCTTGCGAATAATCACTAAGGGGGTGAGAAGGCTTGGCTAGGATATTAGCAAGCAATTCTCCATGGACCCTCAAGCTTCAATGACATATGGAATGCAAGAGGTCATAATGGCCAACACTATGTGGTGCACATGAATTAGAACAATGGATTGGTTTTGCAATGGAAATGATACCAAATGCATTATTTAATGATGGTCAATGATGCCTTGATATGATAAGTGCATTGGCAAATGCAAAGGATATTGTGGGAATGCCATTTTGATTGCTTGGAAAATTGAAATTTCATCCATAATACAAAGGAGACTATGGTAAAATTTCTCCAAAAAATTCTTATGCATGTAGTGAATTGATGGCACACAATTGATGAATGGAGTTTCTTTTGGTGGTCACTACACTTGGGGAGAGCAAGAGATGTTGAGAAATGTGGTGCCATGGAGCACAAGAAAGGTAGGGAGTGAGTCACATGAACAAGAGAAGAAGCATGCACATCACATAAAGGAATAGACTAAGGGTCTAATATCAAAGGTTGATTTGTATGGTCACTTGTAAAAGGTGAAGTCAATGGTTAAAGGTGACACATGGAAAGCACAAGGTTACAAATGTAGTTTGAGCATTTATGAACACATGGTTGGCACTAGGGAACACAAAAAGCATGGATTGGAGTCCTTCCCAAGACTATAAATATGGGTGAATTGAACTTGATTATTGTAATGAGATTATTAAGTTTGTGTCTTAATCATTATGTCATTTATTAACCTTTATCTTGTATTAGTATTTTCTTAATCTTTCATTATGGTCTTGATCACTTTCTTTGAGCCTCCTTAGATCCACATTCTTAACAAGAGACAATGCATCACAAGTTGGAGTGCAATATGAACCCAATGAAACCATTCTTGACAATTCTTGGATAGGTTCTAAACCCTAATTCAGTCAAAGCCCATTAGGACTGAAGTTTAAGTGCTTACGTAAGCTCATAGTACTCCTCTAGACCTACACAACAAGCCCTTAACCTCTCGGTTTCGACATCGATGGGGTAATCAAACCTAGGCAGTTGACTTCAACCAAAAAGTCAAGATAGAGCATACCTGCACTTTGACTTTGGTCAAACCCTCTTATGCATAGTTACTAATCATCACAAGCTCACACACCAAGTTTCATCCAACTCTGGTGAGTTTTGAGTATTCTATAGCCTAATTTCCATTTTGAGCCTATATACTTGTGAACCCTAAAATAGAGGATATTAGGGCACCTCATCTTAATTGAGTCTTCGCATGGTTGGATAGGGGGAATCTCATAAGCTTTCTATCAAGCCTTAGATCTCTCCAATCCAAGATCCCTACTCCAAGTTATATTTAATTTTCCAAAACAATAAATTTTCATGGCACCCACTCCTAAATTAAGCCCGAGGAAGAATGCATTGAACTCCAAGGATATAGAGGGTGAAGAGATGGTGGAACATGGTAACATGGAGGTCAATCCTTACAAACCGTTTCAAATGACACTCTTCTCCAAATGTTGATGGAGATAAATGCATAGTTTGATTCCATGGGGCTACAAGGGTAGAAATGAGCGCAAAATTTGACACTATGGCTACAAGAATTGGATTGATGGAAGAAAAGTTAGCCCAACCAATGGGTCAACTTAAGCATGATGATGGTCATGGTGGTCATCAAGGAGACAAGCAACCCTTTCATGGGATATCTTTTGAAGATCAAAGAGAAGGCAAGCAACATATGCAAGAGGCTTTTACAATGGTTATTCATGAAAATCTTACAAAGAACGCCACAAGTGGATTCATGGCGGAGGCTAGAAGAGCCCTCATGAAGGAAATGAGGCCTACATCTTTCCAAGCTGGTCCCTCTCAACTACATGGAAAGCAGCATACATCTTAGTCTAGACACTTGGAACCAAGCCTTGGAGAACCCAAAAGAGTATCTTCACATTCCAAGGAAAATCAATCTTCTATGTTTGAAGAAGAGTTGTATGTTGATGATGATGTGGTTGAGCATGATTGGGAGCATATGTCATTCTCTAAAAGGCAAAGAGAAGTTCATGATAATTGGATGGAATTGTCTTCTTTTATTAAGGAGGAGTACAAAGACTGCTCAATTTGTCAATTCTTACATGCAATTCTCAATTCTAGCCACTAGTGATTATCAAGTCCATACGGGAGGTATGGATTTTGATGCTTATGCCTACAAGACTCAAGTTGGCTATGATTTTTCCTATGAGGTCACTCTTAGCAATGGTGGTTAGAACTGAATTGAGAGTGACCTTACGAATTCAATTGATGAGGATAGTGATGAAGGATGTTGAAGCAATGTAAGCAAGGAGCTATGCATTGATAATGCCTAATGGTGGAGGAGAAATGAGCACTTGGATGTCCTCTAGGCAAGATTTCTTTGACACAATGACAAAGGTCTCAAGCTATGATAGTCAAACCACAAGCTTATGGATCTCTTGTTAACACTTCATATGTAAATAAAATACATAGCCTTCAAGCTGATTTGCAACAAGGTGATGAAAGTTGTGATTCTATTTTTAGGAAGAAGAATTCACTTCCACCATTGATGCACCAAGAGGGGACAAGTGCATTGAGGATGCCTATGCAATAAGGTGGGAAAAATGAGTTTGATATACCTATGTATCGAGTTGGTGCACATGATGAGGCACATAGTCAGACACTATTTTCTTCAAAGGGAGTGATTGTAAGGAGGCAATGTGCAATGATTGATGTTAAAACCTCTACAAGTGAAGCCGAGATAAAAAGGGTAATATATGTGAATTGTTGGTACCTACACTTGGTCAATCTCTTGCTTTGAGTGGGGATAGAAGATCTACTATACACTTAATGTTGCAAGATTTTGGCTTGAGAAAATGCAAAAAGAGGATTTTCATTCACTCTCACGTTTGGTCATTACATAGAGTATGACTATGTGAGTCTTTATGCACATATTGTGGGTGTTGATGTGGATGAGACACTTGCTTTTGTAATTTGTGGACAGCAAGTAAATGAGAATATCTCGATGCCGGTTCTTTCTTGACAAGTCGTCACCAATGTGTCCGTGGTTTTGGTCAGTGGGAATACATAAGTTGAAAATGGAAATTCTTGGATTACTTTCATAAGTGCTTTGATTGATACATTTTCAGCTTATGATATGATGCCACAAAATCATGAAGACATGATCATTGAGGATGTTTTAGATGTGCATGCAGTTGCTATTGACACAAGGGATGATGATTCATGTATTGAGATGATACATGTGATGACTATACTTTAGTTAATTATGCATTGGGTGATACATTGAGAGACTCATGGAAGGTCTATGGGAATGCATTGTATGATCCATTCTTGAGTCTGGATTGGGTGACATATGATGGTATATTATTTGATTATGGGGACTTGAAGGATGTGGATCTTAATGCACATGAGAGAGGACTTTCTCATTGACGAGATTATCTATACATGTGTTGATGATCATGCATATATGGATAGTATACATGTTGTTCATGGAGATGATGATAGGCTTGAGGTGACATGTTCTACTCCTATTGATCATGACTATCACAAGGATTTTATGCATGCACATGTTGATGATGAAGTATGCATTAGTTAGTAAACATGCAGATCTTGAGGATGACACCTATGCTTATGGGAATGCTAGTTATGAGCCATGTGTCTTTACATTTTGTGGATGCCAATATGATTCTATGATCGATGGGAATGGAGCATTCACTTTCACATGCATCTTATGTCACTTTGAGATGCATGATATATGATTATGTGGCATGCCATGGTACACCACAACATGGTGTGGCTGTTAGTCAGGATTCCTATGAGATAGGAGGATTTGGTGCAACAACCATTGATGATGGAGTTCCTCTTACCGAGGTAGTGCTATATTTATTTACCGAGGTAGTGTTGTATTCATGTTCTAGATTGTTGGATACTCATTTATGTCTTCATTTTGATTCGTGAGGTCAATCTGGATTGTTGGACGTGCTGTTATGTCTTCCTTTTGATCCAAGAGGTCACACATTTATTTCATGGTTGGATGATCTACATTGTGGTTATCCATTCGACCCAAGAGGATTGGCTAGTCACATCACCGACATGGGCCTTCTTTATTTTTTGTTCAATCCAAACAATTTGATAGCCTTGTTTATTCTCTATTTGATCCAAGCAGTTCAATCCAAGCATTGCTTTGGATTCTACATTGCTTGGATTTACAATTCGTCCATGCGGTTGCATTTGTATGGATTACTCATCTTTGGGGTGATACTCGTAGCTTTTCCATCTGATTTGGGAGGATACATACTTAGCCTCGCCTCCGATGATGATTTCTGACATTGGCCATTTGATATATGCATTATATGAGCTTTTATGACTCCTACAATGGAAGATGTGCATTCTGGAATTTTCTGGACAGATTTGGAAGAGGCACCTTTGGGAGTCTTTTGATGATTTCAATGAGCTCTAATGGCTATTATGATGGTAGTTTATGATATGTAGATGCTTTGGCATCATGCTCATGTCGTTTGGGGCTCAGTTTGAAGTGTTTTTATGAGAGATTTGCAAATGGTTTTGACATCGACATGGGCTACCATAACAGTCCACTATGCTTCAAGAGCACTTCTTTCATGATTGGAGGGTCTTGTTCTACATTTCTCATGGATGAGGCTACCTGGAAATCTTTGGAGTATGTGCAGCAATATGGCATACTTGAGGAAGGTGTTTCTTGACCAAGTAGCATGATTTATATGGAGAAAATGGGCAATACTTGGGATTATGGGCATGTTGTAATTTTTGGATAGTTTTGGTAAGGTCCATTGTTGGGGTCAATGCTCTACTCCAACAAATATCAATGGTCATCACAATGGAAGAATATGATGTGCGGAACATGCTTGGCTAAGTGTATGCATCATTTTTGGCCGATTTCATGGAGTTTTCATGAAGAAATTTTCAAAGGATTTCATGTACAACAAGGGCTGCCATAAATAGTTCCACACATATGCATTGGAGATAAAGTTTCATGGACTTCCTTACATTTGGAGAGCATATTTGGGACCTTCACCACTTCCCATTGATTTCATTTAAGGCTATGTTGAATTGTCGATATCTTGTATGATTTTGAGGACAAAATCTTTGGGAAGGGATGGTTTGTAATGAAGTACAAGCTAAGGTCAAAATATGTAAATAATGGGCCATGAACAAGGCTACTATAAATAGGGCCTTGGGTTCATTGTAGGGATCTTTTGATCATTCATCACTTGGACATTTACATGTACTCTTAGCTCCTTTCTTTGATATGGCCACTCATGGTCTAGGGCTCATGTCAAGCTTGATAGCCATCCTCATGGGGTGAGAGGTTAAATCACTTAGGCCTTATGCACATTCCTCCTTTGCTACATGTGCATATGGATTTTCTCTATTTTCTTCATAATCTCATGTATTTCTCATGTGTGTTTGTTTCCCATCAAATGGAGGCTAGAATTTTTTATTTGTGTGCTTGATTTCTTGATCCTTGGTCTAGCTCCATTTCACAAAGCATGCCAAAGGCCTTGATCGAAACTATAACCATTCTTAAGTGGGGTAAAAAGAGCCACTTCTAGAGCCTCTACCTTTAGAAACAATCTGACCAGATTTCACATTGCTAGATGTAATGAAGAAGGACTTAGTGGGAGGTGATAGTAGTTGGCCTTCCATGGGTCATCACAGTCCCCATAATATTTTCTTTGATGTGATAGGTGAAGACTTCGATTCACCCCCATCAGAGGCACTACCTTTTAGGGAAGGGGTAGTGCACATACCTTACACATTGGTAGGTCTAAGCCCACCTCCAAGTGAGTGCGAGGGCTAAGGGAGCATGAATATTGCATAAGAGACATAACAAGCCTCACCACAGCCTTCTTATCGTCGTTAGAAGTTTGAGTCTTGATAAGTTCTCTTTTTCAAGGCAATTCTCAACTTTGGAGAGACTTATCCGGCTAGATGAATAGGAATTTAAAAGCGCATATAGGTGAACCTAAACCTGAAGAGGAGGAGGATGATTTGTGTCAGTGCTCTCCCTCCATACCTAAGATAAAACAATAGAAAAAAGTGCCCACCATGAACAAGCTAGGACACTACTTTAATAGTAAAAAAAAATGAATGTCGTGTTACATGTCATTTATAAAGGAGTGATGATATATCCGCAATCTTAGATGGTGGTGCTGGTATCAGCATAATCACCAAGGATTGCTGGGGCCTAGGGTAGCCTACCACTTGTAGGCACAAACCCTGCAATAGCCAAGCTTGCCGGACAGGAACTCGACCAAATCCTTAGGCATCCTATAGGATGTAAAGATTAAGACCTCTAAGCTAAGCTTCCACCACACATTCACGGTGATGGCTTTTCAAAGAAAAGGGTCATACACCATGGTCCTAGGCCTTACATGAGATGCAAGGATAGTTCATGATTGGGAAACCAATCACATTTATATATGAAAGGGTAACAAGTCCTTAAAAATAAACTTAAAAACAAGGACTCATCCCATGGATCAAGTCATTCTTGCCAATGAGTTTGACCACAATCACTTGGAGTGCTTCAGTTGATATTTACAGAGCATGCAATAGAGAAGCTCACGCCAAGTTGATTGACATGTGTAGAGCGTGTAGTAACAAGATGTTGGATGGTGAAGATGAGGACCACAAATATGAGCCCCTCCTAAAACCTACCGACTCCAAAGATTGGGTTCATGTTCTTGCAGCCATGGACACTCTTCCATAAGAGCTTGGGACAAGGTCTGTATGATTGGATGATTCCAAAATCACATACCTGTTCGTGCTCAATGTATTTGAGAGATAGAATGGGTGGTGATGGAATCGGCTCGCCTGGAGTTGGAGTTTCCCCAAAAAGACCACCTAGCAATGTGGCCTGCCTTGGTTAATACCGAGGCTAGCCACAATGTTTTGTATTTGTAGATATGGACCTCATTAGGCTACCCACACCTTGCACCATCAACAACAACCATTACTACAATAAATAACTCCCAATTCATGACCATTGATTATTTTGAAGTGGAGTTTCTACATCGTGTAAGTTTTATGTGACCCCCATGAGGTACATTGAAAGAGAGCATCATCCTCAATGGGGGATGGATTGTGGCCATGGATTACATCAATACAGTACACAGTTGTTGTTATATTAGCAGCAACAAACAATTATTGTTATATTAGCAACAACAAACAATTATTGTTACAATTGTTGTTATATTAGCAGCAACAAATAGCTGTTATTGTTGCAAGCAAAAAAAGGACCATAATGCTCGAGCTCACGATTAGAATGGTTAACGTACCCCTGGTGGATGAGGGCACACCAAACTTGTCAACATCCTAAGCCTTATCCTCCACTTACGAGCTACCCCCTCAAGTAACTCCTAACACTCAACACTCCTCTAGCCTCGCCAGCCCACATCAGCCAACCACTCAAACCATTTTAAGAATCCTAAACCTTGCCAGTGAAGATAAAGACCACCTCCCAAACCTTAACCTCAACAACCCTTCAAAGAGGTCACTAAGAAAGAATGGGTACCCAAGGGTACCTTGGCTAGCCAAGGAAGGTACGACATCCACCACCACCAAAACCCAACCATGGAGATCTACCAAGTGGGTGCCCCAAGTAACACATTTTACCCAAACCCCAAGCCCCATTAGATCATCGTCTTGTTTCAATGAGGCTATTGGAAAAGAAGCATGGGACAAAGCTATGGATAAGGAGATGGATGCTTTGGCACATAATGATACATGGGATTTGGTTGAGTTACCAAAAGGAAATAATGTGATTGCTTGTAAATGGGTTTACAAAGTCAAATTCAAGTCAGATGGATCCGTGGAAAGACCGTATAAGACAAGGTTGGTCCACTAAAGGTTATGCACATACACATGGTCTTGATTATAATGAGAAATTACAAGATCTATGATTTCATTGGCTACATCTAAAGGTTGGGAATTTTATCACAAATGGATGTTAAGAACACATTCTTAAATAGAGAGTTGCAAGAAGAGGTGTTTATGGAACAACCAGAGGGTTGTGTACACCCAAATTTTCCCACATATATATGCACATTGAAGAAAGCATTATATGGGTTGAAGCAAGTACCACGAGCACGGAGTGATAGGATTAGCAAGTATCTTGTGAGCATTGGATTTCATGTGGGAAATTTAGATTCTTCACTATATGTGGAGAAGACAGCGCATGGTATGGTGGTGATTATCATGTATGTGGATAACTTGATAGTCACAGGTGATTATGGTATGGTTGAAAAAGTTATTTGGTGATTTGGGATAGCATTATGATGGAGTTGTTGTGATACATTGTGACAACATGAGCAGTATATAATTGGCTAGTAATCCAATTTATCATGCAAGGACAAAACACATAGAGGTCCACTATCATTTTAGCAGGAAGAAAGTGTTGGATGGATAGATAGATTTGACATATGTGAAGACTGAAGAGTAGGTTGTAGGTATCTTTACCAAACCACTTGGTAAAGATAAGTATGAGTACTTCAGAGATAGACTTAGAGTACATGAGATGGACATGGTGATTTTGAGGGAGAGGTTTAAGAATGCAAGCTCATCAAGAACTGGTGGATAGCATTAGTGTGTAGACACTAGCCTAGAAGTGTGTGTGTGTGTGTGTGTGTGTGTGTGTGTTTGTGGATACTAATGGCCGTGCCCAACTGGCTAAATGTGTGGACATTAGCATAAGGTTTATTTCATTGTAAAATTATCATTAGGTAGTGTGTTGTGTTTTGTGGAGTACAATGAAGGAAAGCTATGGAGCTCCTCTACTTGGTGTGTGTTGATGGAATAAGAGCTATGAATCAGTAGTGTGTCTCTTGTGTTCCCCTCTACTCTCTTTTCATTTTTTGCATTCAATTTTTATGTGGCTAAGAAGAATAAACAAAAAAAAGGAATCCAATCCACATACAGCAGAAAAGAAGACTTTCTTTATTACTTTCTTATTTATTTACAAGGAATGGTCTAGCCTCAAGAACTTAGATTCTCTCTTTCATGGAACGACGATAAAAAAAACAGGATGATACATTGTGAGAAAAACGGTCTGAGGCATATTGTCAAAACCCTAAGATCTCTCTAGATAATTGTTATGCATAAACATGCATAAATCAGGCATAAACTCATCCACTAACCACCCCCGAGCCCCAAGGGATGCACACATGAATTAAAAAGAAGTACATCACACCTTTACCTTGATGTCCCCCATACCATCAAGAGGTATAACTCCAATCAAATAGCATGTAGCTATAGTGTGAAATGGTAGGTGAGTAGATATAATCCTCTATACAAGAGAATATCATATCATAACCTAGCCTCAAGATAACATCAAGAGACCATAGCCTAAGCCTCTCGTGAGTGTGTCCCATGTCCCTATTATATAGGAGGGCCCTCAAGTACAAGAGAATATCATATCATAACCTAGCCTCAAGATAACATCAAGAGACCATAGCCTAAGCCTCCCCTAAGTGTGCCCCATGTCCCTATTATATAGGAGGGCCCTCAAGTGACTCTTGACTCTCCATTTCCTATGTGTGACCCTTGGATGCCTGACCCTAACCTTAACCCTTAAGGTTAGTCCTAACCCATGCTCCACTAGAGCTTGTTCCCATGCTCCCATGCTCACAAGCCTAATATGGGTTAGCCTCCTAGTATATGCACACATAATGTGCATATAACATACTTTCCCTCTCTCAAAACATTGCACTCTTGCAATGAAAAGAAGGAGAACTGCGTTGAACAATCTCAACAATTGACTCCCAAGTCGAATCCTCTATTTCCCTATCTTTCCATCTAATTTTAACCTCTGGGATTAGTCAACTACAAAGTTTCCTTTCCCTGAATTCAAGTACCTTATCAGGTTCATGTGGAACATAGGATAATTCTTCGACTTCAACGAGTTCTTGAGGAGTAACTATGTTATCCCCACCTCCCAGTTTCCCTTTCAATCTATTGATATAAAAGACTGGATGAACTCTAACATGTGGAGGTAGTTTAAGTTCATACACAACCGTGCCAATCCAATGTATAAATCGAAATGGACCACAATATCTAGGAGATAAATTCAAGCATTTTCCTTTTGGAAAAGTCTGAAAATCTTTAGGAAATTTTAAATAAACCATCGCTCCTGGTTCAAAAGACCAAGTTGAGCGTCCTCTATCAGCATAGAATGGTGCCCTATCCTAAGCACTCCTGATAGAATCCCGAGCTTCGGTCAGCATTTCTTGCATATCACGCAAGAAATCCCTCGATGCATCAAGCTCGATGAGACCGACATCAATAGGTGCTGTGGGTTAATACCCATACATAAGCATGAATGGACTAAAACCAATAGCCGTATGTTTAAAACTATTATAGGCAAATTCCATCATTGGAAGATATTTTTTCCAATTTGATGCTTTTCCAAAGACATACGCACGAAGCATATCCTCTACAATCTGATTCATACGCTCTGTTTGCCCATCAAACTATGGATGATCAGAGCAATTCATACTCAAAGTAGTTTCCTCGTTGTTGTAAACCATTCGGAATAAAGTAGGAAAAGATGGCATTATAACAGCAAGAACCAGGTATCCATCAGCGGCCCGATGTACCCCACATCTGCTCATGGAATTATCGGTGTCCCGAGTTACCCATATCAACATAGAGAGTCATCAATGGCTCGATGAGTCACATATGTCCATCCGTAAACCATCAAGTTGATTGTATAAATCACTTAAAGTACGGAACTAGAGAAAGAAATGCTAACAAAGAAAAAATCCAAATTTTCTTAATCCGAACACAACAAGATAAACTCATTGAACTCTAAAGAAAGAGATTTCAACAAATGAATATGCCAACGAGATTACACCCATCAAAACATATAGGCTATAGATAAAAGAAGTTGATCTAGAGAATGCCTACACTATAACTTTAAATGAATTCAAAAAATGAGATTGTCTTTGAATGTTGAGGTCAACATGCTATTTAGAAGCAAGATGTTTGAAGGAGACATCTATCATGTCATCCTCAAGTGAGAGTCGAACGAGGGACTCCAGTAAACAAGATCTAAGCATCAATTGAGAGCCATCTAAAAATAATCCTAGAAGCATCACTATAAGTTCCAATTTTGAGACCTTTTATCTACACTCTAATACCAGCTATAAGACCCATACCCCTCCCTAACTAGCTAGGATCAGGATCTCACTCAATAGGTTTCCAAGATTAACCTATGTGAATGGCATAACCAGTGGCTCCTCAAGGCTCAACTAGTTGAGAACATCCATTTGGGCATAGCCATCTAAAAATAATCCTAGTAGCATCACTATAAGTTCCAATTTTGAGACCTTTTATCTACACTCTAATACCAGCTATAAGACCCATACCCCTCCCTAGCTAGGATCAGGATCTCACTCAATAGGTTTCCAAGATTAACCTATGTGAATGGCATAACCAGTGGCTCCTCAAGGCTCAACTAGCTGAGAACATTCATTTGGGCAACCTAGGTACTATAACATAAATTGATATCAAGTCAAATCTAAATTTTTCTTTGTAATTTTCTTCGATTCATGGACCAAGTCTCAACTGGAGCCTTTGAGTTATTTGAGAAAGCATTGATGCCTCTTAGGTCCACCCTACTACTCACTTTTCCAATTTTGAGTATAGAGATCCAATTTCATGTACGAAACCACTCATCACTTTAGCTTTCAATCACATACACCTTTGAAAACAAGTACACACACACACACTGCCTATGAACACACATGCAAATTGAAATGAAAAAATTAAAGCATACATTAAATTTGGAAAATCATATTACCTTCAAAATAACATACTAAAAATACTCAAATTTTATTTACGTCTTATTCTTATCTTTGTCCATTTTTATTCCTATATAAAACTTTTTATCTCGACTTGATATTCAAGTTAGCCATCACTCAGCTGAATCCGACTAACTAACACTAACCAACTCCCTACACTTTTTTCATATAGGTTCTTTGTCTAGAGTTGTTTTCAAGTTCCTAACCCACTAAGTCGTGCCACTTGATGGTGGTGGCCACTTCACATTCCTGCCGAACTAGTGAGCTAAGGCATCGACATCATGTCGCTTCTTCTAGGCTCCCCCGAATGTATCCAAAAGCACACCTGCAACTCTAAACCAAGGTGAGTCAAGGCCCCTAGGAGTTGCCCACAAATAACAATAAGGACTCGTGATGATCGATCACTCGAAACACTGTTACCCTATATCATCAGTCCCATGGTGGACCACCACCATATACTAAATGATCATTTGAGGATCCACTGAACTCTCATTGCATTCCATTAGCATGTTGTTTAGCATTAGCTAAACAACATGCTTTTAAATCCCAAAATTTCAAAACAATGTATTAAGGCTTGTGGGCATCCAAACATGCATCCTTAATCTTTACGCTTAATTTCATTCTTATGGACTTTTCACGAGGTCTATTATATAAATCTCTTTTATCTTCCAAGTTGATTTCAATTGTTTTCATGATAGGCTTACGCAAAAAATTTGGAGCTCGACCAATACTTCATCCATAAGCCTAGAATAAATTCTATGGTTATATCTTCGAAGGGTTTACCTAAACTTCAAGCTAAAGGTAAATTCATGGGCAAACTTAGACAAGTACTTCTATATTTCAAAGGATCCTCCAAAATCTCTATACCTAAGACGTGATCAAAATATCAACTTTGCATTAAAAAAGAATCTTCCAAAATCTCTATATTGAAGATGTGACTAAAACATCAACTTTGGATTATATTTCAAAGGATCCTCCAAAATCCCTAAATTAAGACGTGACTAAAACATCAACTTTGCATTAAATTTTGGGTTCTTCGTCAGCCTTAAATAACCCCTAATCATGTCTATAAGTTTTACAAAAATGGCTTTTATCATTTAAATCAATGTACTTTATACTACCATGTCTATTTCTCATGAAATTGGTTCTAAAGCCTACTAGTTTTAGAGGTGACATGGCTATAATTTCTGATCATTTATTGATCCTAAATTACCTTTTAATCATTCTAACTAGATTTGATTACACCATTAACTTTTGGAGGTTTTCAATTAACCCAAAATAGAGCATAAAAGTTGATTAATTAAGCTTAAATATAAATATTTCATCTGTAGCATTATATGGTAGTGATGTGTGTGAACACACTTAGGACCGCCAGGCAATTTTTTCCTCACTAGGGGGTTTTTTCCCCCATGCGTATGTAGACCCTCTTATCTACTTATTTTGGGGTGTGTACTTATCTTTTGTATTCGACACACATTTGTTCATTCTAATCTAGTGAGTTTGTGTGCTCTCAAGCTTCTCTATCTTGTGTGTGTGCATTGTTGCAACCCTAACCCTAATTCCAACAATTGGTATCAGAGCTAGCTTCCTTGACACTTGATCTAGTAGTCTACCTCCCTCCTCACGGCCCTTTTTTTCTGTCTCCGATTGAGATACCCTCTTAAGAGAAGAAGGTATATACTGTAGTGTGCTGTATATGAAGTATACTACATTTTCAGGGTCCGTAATGCGATTCGGGCGTGTTTTGGACACCGCAAGATTTGTACAAACGTTCTGAGAGGCATCATTTTGGATTGGTTTTGCCCAATTTTGGGTGTTTGGGCTGTGCAGCGACGGCAAAGATTTGGTTTTGCCCAATTTTGGGTGTTTGGGCTATGCAGCGGTGGCAAAGATTTGGTATGCAGCAACATCTATAGTGTCTTTAACAACATCGACCATCATACTTTGGCCAGTAACACTCTATTCTCTACTCTATGTTATTTTTTTATACACTTTGCTGGTGATCCAATCAGTTGGCAGCTATCCGGAGTTGCATTCAGTGAATACTGAGTACTTGTAGTGTGTTGAAAGATTTTGCATTTGGTAGACAGTCATGGCTAGCAGTAGTGATGTATTCAACATGTTGTTTGCTGAGGACAAAGGTAAAGCTTCTTCGCATGGTGGCTAAACCAAAATGAGAATCCTCAAGTAAGGATGCAAAGAAAGAAGGTGATAAGCCTAAAAAGAAGGGCAAGTGTCACTATTGCAGGAAACCAGGGCACTACATAAATGAGTGTAAGAAAAGGCTAGAGAAGAAGAAAAAGAAACAATCGAGCATGGTTGTTGGCTGATGCATCTACACTCAGTGCAGAGAAGAAGAAATCTACAAGTTTTGCTCAAGATGATTGGGCATGGACTGTACATTGCAGTTATGACCCTTCTGTTCATGATGTATGCATGTCAATGGTAGAATCGCATGCTTGGTACTTTGACAATGGTGCTAGTAAGCACATTCCTTCATTAAAAAAATTTATTCTCATCTCTAGAATCTGTCCCAAGTGCAGGAACCGTCACATGTGCAAATGGTTCCTCATATCCTATCAAAGGAGTTGGTAGAGTTGTGCTAACTGCTGCAAATGGGGACGCATTTACTCTTTCTAAAGTTTTATATGTGCCACGCATTGAGAAGAACTTGCTGTCAGTTTCAGCCTTAGCCTTCGTAGGCTTGATGGTGAAATTTGTGGATGACAGATGTACAGTTTAGGATAGAAATGATGGTTATTCTATCATATCCAGGTACCTTGTTTCATGGCCTATATAAGATGGATGTATTTGAGAAGTTGCAGCATGATGTTTGCTCAGTCTCTACGACTCGTGCTATGAGTGATGCAGAATTATGGCATGCATGATTTGGCCATCTAAATTATGGCAGTTTGTTACGCCTTCAAAGGCATGATATGGTGTTTGAGTTGCCAACTCTTGAGACCCCTACTAGACATGTATGTGGGGTGTATTCTTGGTAAAATGCATCGGGCATCATTTCCAAAGGATGGATCTGTGAGAACTATTAAGAAATTACAACTTATACATAGTCATGTATGTGGTCCTATATGAGGACACCATCTATTGGGGGATATGATTACTTCAGATATAGCTGGGTGTATCCATTAAAGCAGAAGTCATAGGTTTTTATGTGCTTTAGGAACTTCGTATCCATGGCTGAAAATGCATGTCAATGTAAAGTTGTCACCCTTCATTCAGATCGAGAGGGGGAGTATATGTCGAAGGAATTTCATGCATATATGGCTAAAAAAAGACATAAGGCATCAATGTACAGTGCCATACACACCTCAGCAAAATGGTGTGCCTGAGAGGAAGAACAGGTCTCTCATAGAGATGGCATGATGTATGGTGAAAGCCCAAGATTTACCTCATGGTTTTTGGTTAGAGGCAACTATCTGTGCAAACTATGTGTTGAACAAATGCCCTACCAAGGCCTTGTAGTCTAAAACTCCTTATGAAGCTTGGCATGGCAAGAAGCCTTCTGTGGCTCATTTGCGTGTCTTTGGTTGTCTTGCTTATGCTCTTATGCCTGAGCAACAATGTAATAAACTTGATGATAAGGCAGTTAAATGCATATTTATGGGATATAGTTCAGAAAAGCAAGGGATATAGACTCTACCATCCGACCTCAAAGCCGATTTTGGTAAGTAGAGATGTTTTTGTCGAAAACTCAGTTCAGCCCATGCTTTCATGTAAAAAACAATAGAATGTATGCTCACATGACATGTTTAATTCGCCTCTACCTTTGTTTAATAGAGGTCAGCCATATGTAGAGCAATTGAATGCTCAACCAAGTGCTAAAATTTAGCCTTTGCAGGTGCAAAATCAGCCTACAAATGAGGCAATTATTGAGGATGTAGTGAATGAGGAGAGAGCATCCATAGAAGAATCTAGGCGTATGCCAAAATGGCTTATACAGACATTGAGGGATAACAAGTCATGCATAATTGGTTACAAATGATTTTTGCAACAGTCCAACAGAGAGTACCCTCTATGTGAAGAGGATTAAGGACACATTTAAGGACACATTTTTGGTCATCATTCTATACGTTAATGACATGCTGCTCGTGGGACCCAATATAGATCAGATTTCAGCCTTTAAGGCTGATTTATAGCAGTCATCATTTGAGATGTCAAATTTAGGACCCTTGCATTACTATTTGGGGATTCAGTTTATGCAGTGCAATGATGGCAGTTATGCTATAGTCTAAATATATGCAGAAGCTCTTGAAGAGGTTTAATCTTGAAGACTATAAACCTGTGACTATACCTATGGAGATAGGTACTCGACTTAGTCTTCAAGATGCAGGAGACTCTTTTGATGCTAATTTGTATCAGGCTGTAGGATCCCTTCTTTATGTATGCAACATGAGGCCAGATATACAGTATGTGGTCTCATAGTTGAGCAGATTTATGCATAGCCGAGGTATGAAGCATTGGCAAGCTGTTAAGCGGGTTTTTCGCTATTTACAGGGTGCTCAGTATTTTGGATTGTTTTATCCAAAGGGGGGTGAAAGCTGCATGCTTTTAGTGATTCAAATTGGGCTAGATGTTATGACACATGAGTGTCCACTAGTGGTTTTGCTTTCGCCTTGGTGATTCATGTATATCATGGCTCAGCAAGAAGCAGTCTACAGTGGCCACTTCCAACTATGAAGCTGAGTACAGGGCATCTTTTATAGTTACAGAGTTGAGTGTGCGTGGCTCAGACATCTTATGGCTGCTTTGGGTGTTGGCTAGCACTACGATTTTCACACTGACAGCTAGAGTACAGGGCATCTTTTATAGTTACAGAGTTGAGTGTGTGTGGCTCAGACGTCTTATGGCTGCTTTGGGTGTTGGGGACAATCGTCTAGCACTACGATTTTCACACTGACAGCTAGAGCGCATTAGCAGTTGCGAAGGAACCCAGTGTTTCATGCTCGCACTAAGCACATTGAGATGCATTACCACTATGTCAAGGAAAGACTCTGTAGTAGAGATCAGCTTGGTCTACACATGACAACATGGCAAATTTATTCACGAAGGCTCTTCCTCGTGAAAAGTTTGAAGCTTTTACCTTTTTAGGATTGATTGGCCATACCCTGTACATGTTCACATCATCACTCTAGGGGGGATTTATAGCATTATATGGTAGTGATGTGTGTGAACACACTTAGGACTGTCGGGGCACTTTTTCCCTCACTAGGAGGTTTTTTCCCCGTGCATATGTCCACCCTCTTATCTACTCATTTGGGGTGTGTACTTATCTTTTGTATCTAGCACACGTTTGTTCATTCTAATCTATGGAGTTTGTGTGCTCTCAAGCTTCTTTATCTTGTGTGTGTGCATTGTTACAACCCTAACACTCAAAAAACTAATTTAAATTGTAAGTTATAACCTTAACAAATCACGTCAACAAAGGGGTTTACTTGAAAAAAATTAGAGCACATTATTTTTTAAAAGTATGAGTGTGGGCTTTATCTCACATGAGATAAATGGGACAACTTTCTCACCCTATATGCATTAATCGTTACTTAAACTGTAGAGAATTAATTCAAATGAAAAGTTTACTCAAAAGCAGACTTTTTTTCTCTAGACAAATTTCCACTCTCTAGAATTTTTAATTGATGAAAGGTTGGTTTTTTAAAAATACTTTTACAGGGGGAAGAGGAGGCTCCACAAGTTTCAAGGTGGTCAACCAACTCTGATACCAAATGTTGGTAGAAGACAAGGAGCATGGCTCTCCTCCTTGCCCTGTTATGCATATGCCTTTAAGCATGGCTCCCCTCCTTGCCCTATTATGTTGGTGTGGCCATGCATAAAGCCCAATTACATGATAAAGGCATATGCCTTTATGCATAGAGTTTAGCCAACACATTGAGCTTTATGCATGGTTGGAATATGCATAGGGTAAGGATTCCATGGATAAAGGTATATTATGCATAGGCATGTGCCCTATGCATAGGCATGTGCCCTATGCATAGGTTTGTGCATAGGTTGTAAAGCCTATGCATAGAGCAAGGGCCTATGCATATGCCTTTATGCATGCCTCCCCTTGCCCTATGCATATGCCGACCATGCATAAAGCCTAGCCTTATGTTCATATAGCTTAATTCCATAAAATAAAGATTTATGTATATGACGAGGGTGGCCATGGCTCCCCTTTCCCTATGTATAATCTAGTGCATATTTTTATACCTTTTTTTTCTAGATCTATGTTAGACTCACCATGGCAAAGTAATCCATGGGAGTACATGCTAGAGAAGATCCAAAATTGCTTCTATATGCTCTCCCTTGAGCAGTGTGTACTAATTTTGATGACTATAGTAAGAAGATGTCACCATGTTTTTTTTGAAGAATAAGGCCAAAGATTTCTAAAAGTTCAAGATGTGGCTATCAATGGTCAAGAATAAGATATCAATGGTCGATAATGAGCTATAAAAACCTCAAGAACTTCAAACTGCTCCATGTGGAGAGATAATTCATAGCCTACTACAAGGAGCTTACCACTATTGATACACTCGAGCAAAATGATGTAAAATGCAAGAATCCCTATAGCAATGAGCTTACCACTATTTATACACTTGAGAAAAATGACGTTGTTGTTTGGTGCTTATCACATCTTTCACAAACTTCAAAGGAAATTCAGACTTTCTGACAAACAAACTGACAAACTAAATGACAATGCCAGTGACAACCAGATGGACAAAACACACTGCATCTTCATTGTCAAAATAAGTGTCAACTATCTGATTACATAATTCTCCATATCTGCGAATGAAAAATCCATCTTCACCCAAATCTGCTGAATAGTCAATTTGATCACCAACTTTCTTCACAATGAAAACATTTTGAAAGTTAGACTGAACATTTCTCATCAACATCAGAGATTCAGATACTTAACTTTGACCCTTAACAACTTTTGCATCTTCCCTCATAAGAGTTTGACATTTCGTTTGAATCCTCTAGCCATCAAAATCAGTCTCAATCAACTTGTGTAGGTCTATTTGGCCATCTACTATGAAAATGTGACACCAATATACAAGAAACCTTCTGAGATGTATACAAACCAAGTTTGCTCTGAAATCTGAAAATTCCATAAAAATCAGGAAAATAATCTGCATATAATCCTCAGGAATCCTCTCAACCTGTTTAGATGCAACCTAAGCTACAAACCATAGAAATTGATCATTATGCACCCTGTAATGCAATCCTCTTTGACCAATTTGCAACTCCAAAATCTGCAACACATGAATATCTAAATTCTGACAATCTGCCATCATCTGTATTTTAGAATTTGTCATCCACATCTGACAATCCATTTTGTAAGAATCCACTTCTATTGGCTCATCAGCTTTAGAACACACATCCTCTGACAAAAGTATGTTTGGGTTGACAACAACATGTCCCACATCTCGTTTCAGAATGCACATCCATCAAACTTAAGCTTAAAATTTCATCATCTTGCATGTCAAACATCATATGCTGATCCTCCAAACTTATCAAACATGTTTTATACTCTTCAATGTCTTGCTCTTGAAACTTTGTGCATAGGTCAACCATACACCATTTCCTACATGCATCTTTATTTGAGCACTCATCAATTGCACATGGACAATCCTCTATCTCATGCTTCTGACTCATGCAAACCTCACATTTTTTCTTCTTCTTCTTACCCCCCATGACACACTCACATAATTAAAATACAACAATCATATTCAGCCCTCAAGAAAGATGCACCACACCAATCTGAGACCCATTAAATTTGCTAAACGGAGAGCCACGGATGCTATACCGGGATCCACAAAGTTCATTTAATTGGCTGCTTAAAATTGATTGAAACATTTTAAATTGATAATATTATGATTTCTCCTTGAAAAAATTGCAATAAAAAGTTACCTTCTCGCTGCAAAGCAAATTCAGTCTGCAAATCAGAAAAACTGTCAAACTGTGTTGTCAAACTGTCAATTGCGTAGTCAAACTACACTGTCAAAATCTGCCATACTGCCACAATCCGCCATGATCCTCCTTGCTATGAACCTTTCCTCCTTACTACTGATCTTATAAAATAAGAATATGAAGGCTATTGTGAATTCCCTAGAATGTATTACCATTCAGCATCTGACTTCCAAAAACCATAACTCCCATTGTAACCGCCACCATAACTGCTGCTCGGCATCTTCTTGGCACTCATCCCCCTTACAGAAGAAAGCAAACTCGACCATGAACACCCTTCATAAGCACCGTCATTCGAATTACACCCTTTCTTAAAAAATAGACAAATTGATTCTTCTTCAATCTTCTGCACAGCCTGATTATGTCTGAATCAGATTTTGCCTCCTAAATCTGATTTTGCCTCCTGAATTTGATTTTGCCTCTTGAATCTAATTTCAAAACAGCACCTGAATCTGATTTCGCCTCCTGAATCTAATTTTGCCTCCTATTGTAGGCTCCATCCTAATCAACCATTGTGGTTGAAACCACCGTGAATCGCCAGTGTTTGCTGCTTATCACATCTTTCACAAACTTCAAAGGAAATTCAGACTTTCTGACAAACAAACTGACAAACTAAATGACAACGCCAGTGACAACCAGATGGACAAAACACAGTGCATCTTCATTGTCAAAATAACTGTCAACTATCTGATTACATAAATCTCCATATCTGTGAATGAAAAATCCGTCTTCTTCTATTGCGGATAACCACTACTACTTCGCATGACATTTCTAACTTCCATCCAGATTTCAAAAGACACTTCACACTACATCCGATTATGACAAATTGAAAGACAAAAAAGTAGACAAAAGTAGCATCTAATTTTCAGCCTTAAACAGTTGTAAAAATGAAAGCAATAACACAACTATGGAGATGGCTTGGGTATGCCTAAGGAGAAAGTGTTATCTAATAACTTCAGAGCCGAGTCAATTTATACGGCTATGCACATTCTTAGCATGAGTTACACCAAATCGTCAAGGAGATGACTAACAAACCTACTCTAGTAAGAAACCTTCAGTTGTATATTTTAGGACTCCTAGGTGATCTTGAATGTGTTTGGAAGCTTCACCGAGTTCTTAGGTCTCGAGTCAAGTCTGTTATTATTCATATGGTCCACTAGGTCCAATTGGACTCAAGGTAGGGTGGTGGCCAATGAGACCTATCAGCCACCCAACTCGGGTAGTTTATATAGATGCGCGACAACTTGGGTAGATACTACTTAAGCTACTATTATTATATAGGGTGGTAGTCTTGATAAGACCTATCAACCACCCAACTTGGGTAGTATATATAGATGCGTGATAGCTTGGGTAGATACTACCCAACTTGGATAGTCTATATAGATGCATGACAACTTGGGTGGATACTATCCAACTTGGGTAGTATGTAGACATGTTTGACAGCTTCCATCATATTTAAATCATCACTTTTGAGATCTTTCTTTAGTAACAGAGTATACAACCTTGATCTTGGTGTCTTTCTAATCACTATTTAGGCTCCCTCACAGGAGCATATGGATAGAAGGTGGTTATCATCATTAGTTGTAGTCTTAGTTAATTTAAAGAGAGTAGTGCACATGTGGAAGATAGTTGCCTCTAATTGTAATCTCAATTTGAGAAAATAATTTAGTTTATTCTCTATCTCTATCTCTATCTCTATCTTACTAGATCTTGTTCTTTGTGAAGGTCATGTTATTTATGTTAATGCATAAGTTATAATTTCTTACATATGAGCTCTCTAAGCACAACGATAGTGATCTAGATAAAGAGACACCCCTATCCGGATTCAACCACTCCTCTGAGAGAGAGAGAGAGAGAGAGAGTCCCTGAGTTGTAGAGAGAGGAGGGACAAGGACAACATCATGCCACTTGCTCAGCTACCATCATGCTTACGTATGAGAATCTTCCTTCAAAGCATTGAACCTTATTGCATCAACATCTTTATAACACAAATATTCCACTTTAATTAAGTGAAACGAGCAAGTTCGTCATAATGGGACCATATTCTTTGTTACATTATCGATTAAGTTCAGCATAATTCATGGCAAGTATGCCTACCCTCGATCATCAAAAAAAACATATTGATCCCTTAAAACCATTGCAATCAATGTGCCCATAGTTTCCAACAGCTTGAAGTAAAGGTAACCTATGAAGGTAACTTATAGGCTATGAGCTGCTAAAACTATACACTAAATGTAGCACTGCCACACACGTCCTTTGAAGGCTCGACAAAAATGGTATTTCAATGTATTTTTACGGGCTGAAATTTGGAAAAAACAGGCTAGAAATATATCAAGCTCTTATTAAAAAAACAATTCAAACAGGCTAGAAATGTTGATGTTGCTTCTGCTTGCTTCACCTTCCATGGCTTCTTCCTCTTCTTTTTCGTCGGAAATCGAGCCTCCACTGCCGGAACGTCAGCCTCTACTGCCGGTTCCGATAGTTCCGTCACCTCTCCGGCAACAACCGCCTCCTCCACCACCTCAACTGTATCCATGGGTTTTTCCGATGCAATCACAGTTGTAGAACGCTAAACACAAACAAACGTGGAAATCAACCTCTCAAAAGTAGACTTAAAGCAATTCTTAAACATCTAGAATTGATCTAAATCTTAACTAATCCATGCCATGTTAAGTTTATATTACCTCGGCTTTCATCTATTATCAAATGCCTAGGCAATATCATCTAGTAATTATAATCATGACAAAGATCTTAGCTTGGTAAGATTATGAAACACGCACTTATGACAAACTCCCCATCTCATCAGATCACTTCAAGTGTCTAGTCCTCATAAGTAGCCTGATCACTTCAAGTGTCTAGTCCTCATAAGTAGCCTGATCAAGTAATGCTTGATTTGCTTCAAAGTATTACTATCCCAATCAATAACCTTAGCTTGCCTATACTATCTATCAACAAATGGAAAATTGGTGGATACACATCCAACTCATTACCCTAAGGCTCCAAAACATTAAGACCAATACCGTGCAAGTAGTATGAGATATGAGATTATTAAGTAGTGGCCATAATCTAGTATGAGAATAGCTATTAAGATTACCTCATCAACGGTGGCCATTAGCAAATGAGGAGGAAAGGCTTTCTTTCCGAGTCTTGTGATAAAGAGTAGACAAAAATATGCTATGTTGAAGCTAGGCAAATGAGGTCCAATTTATAGTGCAAAAGAGGCTCAAATGCTATAGGTTAGAAAAGCTTATACTCATGTGAAGAGTGAGGACCTCATTCCTAGAGCTAGCCATGGTGGGAGGCAACCGTGAAGGGGGACATGAGAATGTGCACCAAGATAAAATTCTTTAATTTTATGCCAATGGGCTGTTTTGTAGTAATAATACATGCTTAAATTATAATGACGAATTACTATCCAAATCACCAAACCTCATTAGGATTTTGAGAAGAATAATTTATAATTGCAGCATTTTGATGTTCCATTCGTCCACCTATATGGTTCTTCTGTCAAATTAAATAGTATAGAATCAATAAAAGATATTTAAACATCAATAGTACAATGTTAATTATTATAAATTATGACATCACATATATTTATTATGTTGATTAAGAGATCATATATATTTATCGTGATTACTATTTTTCCTAACTTCTACTATGTGAGTAAATCGCCAAGGCACTATGCTCGATGATGTTCGCTTAAGGATGCTACTTATGCTCACACATATGGTCAAAAGCTAGATATAAGTGTTCTAATGACAAAGCTGGTGTAGTTCAAGCACCTATCTTTGGGGGAGGGAGGATTTCACTATATAAACACCCCTGTATGTTCAAATTTTTAATGATTATGCTAAAAAGAAAAAGAACAAACCTAGAAAACAAGTTAATGTAAGGAAAATTATGAGCCTTGGTTTATATTATGGTTTAATGAAAGACTAGTCCTCCTTAAATTCCCATAATATCATTTTTGAGAGATTTGTTAACACATACCCATACACCCATGAGTGGGCTCTCCCCTTGCATTGTTGCACCCAACAATGGAGTAGTGAGATTTGAACCCAAGTCAATGTCTTGTGACTTTGAAGTTCTATTAGCTACACTACACTATACAACAAGACCGTGTTATTTTTTGTGAATCTAATTATGTCATATTATAGTTTATATATTACTACCTTTCCACTTATATAAAGAGTATGGATGAAAACCGTGGTGGTACGTTAGGAACCAAGCACCTAAGCAACTCCACTATAATTTAATATTATATAATATCATAAATTCATTATCCTTCAAAAGGAAAATGATATTATATAATTTAATATTATATAATATCATTTTGAATGAATCAAATTCATTATCCTTCAAAAAGAAAATTAATGTTTAGATAAGCAAGAGTATTAGAGGTATCATATGGTCCAAGCACATAGATGACAAAGAACAACGAATGTTTAATACACTCCACTATATATATATATATATATATATTGGTCCAAAAAAAAAACTCCACTTGATCCAACTAATGCATTCTATTGATCAACTTAAAAAGGTAAATGACTTTGTAAATGGTTGCTTTTAAGTTATAAATATATTTATCTTATGTTCCCAAAAACAAAACAAAAAAAGGCGCCACAACACCGATAGCATTACCGTCTTTTCATGTAGCAAGATTGTGGGCAAATTCACTTTAAATTATATACCTACATACATACATACATACATACATACATACACACACACACACACACACACACACACACACACACACACACGCATATATATATATATATATATATATATGCAAAGGCTAATCTGATGATTATCAGTGACCATACATGCATGAGTTGCTTTAACCCAAACATTCTCTCCTAGCTGGCAAAGGGATCTTGTCTGCAAAAACCTTGAATTATGCCATGGCCCTGGGTACCCTCAGCACTATATAACACGCGTGGACTAGCAACTAAAGCCATGGGATCGAGGGCGGGAAAGTGCCATCACAAATCTCGAGGTGATATGGACTGTTGGATTTGGTGGTTGGCCCCGGTTTACAAATTTGTAAACTCGGCCCATTTAAAAAGTTCCAGTCGTCGAGAAAAAATTTTGACTATCAGTGCAAGGGGGGGTTACCGGCTGGACACAGTTCCGATCATTCATCGGAGGGCACATTTTCGACCGTTATCCAGATTCCGGTTGCCGGTAGCAGGAAATTTTCTGGCGTGGCCAGGTTTACAAAAATATTGGCCCGAGTTTACAAAAAAGTTGGGCCCGAGTTTACAACCTCGTATTGCAAAAAAAGCTTGACTTAGAAAAATTTCTAAGTCCAAAATGGTTCAAAACAAGTTTGGGCTTTGAACCTGGGTGGCTACTTTGCTCTACCATTACGCCAAAGATTCCACCATGAAGTCAGGGGCTAGAAAACTTATATATCGTTATTTGTTTGGAGGTTCCCTTAAAAAAAATCAATGACTGCACATCGGACGGCCTAGATTTCACCCACCACCCCAATCTGATTTGGGCTAGATTGCTCAGCTTCATTTAAGCACCCATGTTACTTACGGCTAAGGCTTGGATACTGTTATCTGTCAGCCACCTTTATAATTAAATTTTCAAAATCATTTATAGGGATTTGAGAAAATCCGTATAGTAACATTATGTGCCACATGGCCCTCCAAAAAATGCAAAAGCAAACCATAGAATCGAAAACAGTTGAAAAATCCTTAGAACGGCCAAAAACCTTTGTGTGGCCACATAATAATAATCAAAAGGTGCGTTGCCTGCTACCAATCTTTATGTTGACTTTGATAAAGTAACATATCAATTCTGCCACCACCCCCTTTTTCCCCCTCAATTTTGTCTAGTGTTGTACACATGTGACCTCATCCTTGCATTCTCCCACACAAGGACTTGTATCATGACCTAAGTCATGGTACTATCCTATTTTTTATCTTGAAGATCCCTCCCCCCTCTCTCTAAAAAGAAAAAAAACAATCAAATATTCCATTAGCTAATAGTGCTAATCTATCTCTTTTTCATTTAAAAATGGCAAAGTTTACAATTGCTAACAGAATGGCATAGAAAAGTTTAACTTGATAATGCATGACAAAATCAAAAGTCAATACAATGCAGCTACTTTTGTTTAAATTCAAAGATTCCTTAAGTAGAATCATAATGTTCCTAATAAACATCATGGCATGCAATCCACACTCCCTTTCCACTACATTGAATATGAGAATTATGAATATGACAAGAGAATTATGAATTATCCCCCCCAAGCCTCCCCCCTTTTTTTTCAAGAATCACAATGAGGTACCCCTTGTTATCTTCCTGTTAAGTTGCTCTTAGCCCTCACTTCCTTTTTAAATTAAGCTATCTTCTTAGGTGGAGATGATATACCCGATAGTGTATTGTTAACAATGTTAACGGAACTTTTTTCATGGTTTGGAGCTAGTTCGCATGCCATGAGGTTTTCGTAGACATTCACAAGAGTGTCAATTGAATTGTGTTAATTTGATTTTGGGTTTTATACATTGCAATAGAGTTTGGTATGCAGACAAGGCCATCATCATCATCAACATCACATCTTTGAGTTTATCATCTCACAGCTTTGATAGCATCATCATCATTGTCATCGATCTCTACATCCTGCTAGTAACACATTAGGAGAAACTTGGACTCAATTTTGGGCCCTCTAAGAAGTGCCAACTAAGCGTAGAGAGAGATAATCAAAAAGGTCTAAAAAATATCCAAAATTGCATTTTGGCTCATTTTCATCCTTTTTTTAATATTATAATAAATATTATCCATACATTAAAATATGCATAGAATACTACTACTTTCAATTAGTTTTCTGATGTGGCCGCATTCATAATGCAAAAATGTAGCTTCAATGATTCAATTCTCTTGAATATTTGATTGGATGCATGTAAACCTTGTCAGAATAGAATTTCACGCCCTTGGGGGTTTTTTCAAAAAACATCCTTATTGATCGAGCTAATTCCCTTTTCAACTTGCTAATCTTAAAAATGGCAACAAAGAACACCAGCTTTGCAAATGAGAACATTAATCCTAATTTGGGGATTCCAATTAATCGCACCCATGGGGGTTTTTTCAAAAAACGTCCGTACTAAAATTGAGCTAATTCCCTTTTCAACTCGCTAATCTTAAAAATGGTGACCGAGAACACTAGCTTTGTAAATGAGAACATTAATCCTAATTTGGGGATTCCAATTAATCCAACATCGACACATGGAGACACTCAAGTACTCAATAACAATAGTAGAAATGGTGCACAAAGAAGAAGATGTAATACTTACCATCTTCATGTGGACATAAAATCTGAGTACCAGCCCACCACTGAAGAAATGCAACAAGACATTTTATTTATCACATGTGAAAGATCCCTGCCCCCTCCGCGCAACGAATTCGGGGGTGCTAGCAGGCGGCGAAAGTGGCACTTCTTGCGCAGGGCAGAGCCTCTCACTCAGGGCCTCGCCCACGAATATCCAGAAAAGAGACTAATCCCTCGGTTCTTCCAAAACCGAACCCGGAAAAACTTCCCTCACCCAGAAAACATGGGCAATTCCTCAAGGATATTTTTATTCTAACATAGTCTCAAGAGCCTTAACCAACCAAACTGATCCGACCGAACCCATAAATCACATGGTCAGATCAAGGAAGAGACTTGCACTTGGATCATAGAGACCAATGCTTTTTTTCTCATCGAGAGGCACAGCCGTTGATTCTTTTCCATAGAACAAGGACTATCCAGGATTTACTTCAGCTATCGTACCCTAATAGAATTTAGTCTCATTTTAGGGATCCATCAGTCCAACCTAACCCCATCGAATCCCATGGGTTAGCCAAACTGCCCAACCATTGTATTGATAGGATCCATTATAAAAATTTGGTTATGTTTTGCCCCGGTGTTATATGCACATTATGTGTGCATATACTAGGAGGCTAACCCACATTAGGCTTGTGTGAGCATGGGAGCATGGGAACAAGCTCTAGTGGAGCATGGGTTAGGACTAATCTTAAGGGTTAAGGTTAGGGTCAGGCATCCAAGGGTCACACATGGGAAATGGAGAGTCAAGAGTCACTTGAGGGCAATCCTATATAATAGGGGCATGGGGCACACTCAAAGGATGGTCTCTTGATGTTATCTTGAGGCTAAGTTATGTTATGCTCTCTTGTGTAGAGGATCATAACTACTCACCTACCATTTCACACTATAGCTACATGCTACTGGATTGGAGTTATACCTCTTGATGGTATGGGACATCAAGGTAAAGGTATGATGTATTTCATTATAATTCATGTGTGCATCCCTTGGGCTCGGGGGTGGTCGGGTGGATGAGTTTATGCATGATTTATGTATGTTTATGCATAACAATTATCTAGAGAGATCTTAGGGTTTTAACACCCGGGTACCAGGGAAAAGAGTTCCCAAACCCCCTAGCCGATGCTTCAAGCAAACGTCAAGATAGTCACACCACTTACACACCCAATATGAAATTGCCTGTTTCACAGATTCAGCTATCTTTAAAACAATCTTTTAATGAAACCATAGTATTACTGATCATAATCCTCCAAAATATCCAAGTTGAATTCTGATTTTCAATCATTCTTTCATCGGTGTACCTATGGCATCATTGGCAACCAGAACGCTCACCATCTATCCACTCAAGGGCCTTTTCAATAATTCCTAGCTCATAGTACCTGAAAATATATTCACTTATGAAAATCCAGATGGACTCTCCGTTGAAGATCAGCAAGATCAACCAACAGATCCATATAAAAGAGTCGTGGACTCATCCGTTGAGGACCAGCAAGGCCAATCAACCAAATCCATACCCGAGTTCAGAAAACAACTCTTAACGCCTTGTTCCATTTTCTTCCTCGACGCACATGTGGGTATCTTTGGTGACCCAGAGCCCAAGCATCGTATGGTCAGCACCCTCTAGGCTCCTTCCCAGATCACCTAGCGCTTCACTCATAGGCTGCTTCCTTGGTCCCTCATCCACCGTACCGGAAGCTCACCATTTAAATCGTGGTCAAGACCTCGGCCGACCGTGCTACGTGACACGTCCTCCGTTGACTCTCCGTCAGCTGTTGCAACTTTATCACTTAGGTCTCCATGACCTCATTCACAAGATGGTTAAAATGCTTCCTCAGCATTCTTGACATAAAACACTCATTTACAAAAAGGTCATAAATACAGTTTCTAACGAACTCTCATCTTTCCACATTGTTCCACATCATTCCTCGTTATTCCACATTCTTCTACATCAATTCACATTGCTTAATCCACATCCAATCATATGTATTTCCATCATCCTTCATTCATTCTCATCCAATCACATCATATTAGATCTCGTCACATCTCATCCATTCACATCTACCCATATCCACATCACATTATATCACATCCATTCACATCACATATCATCCATTCACATCTATCCCGATTCACATCACATACATTCACATCACATCTCATCCATTCACATCTATCCCGATTCACATCACATCCATTTCACATCACATCTCATCCATTCACATCTAACCTGATCCTCATCACATCACATCTCATCCATTCACATCTGGCCCGATCCTCATCACATCACATCCATTCACATCACATCTCATCCATTCACCTCTATCTCGATTCACATCACATCACATCCATTCACATCACATCTCATCCATTCACATCTATTTACATCTCATCACATTCACATCTATTCATCCACATCACATCACATACATCCCATCCACATTCCATCACGTCCACATCTTATTCTCATCCATTTACATCACATCACATCCTTTCACATATCATCACATCTCATTCTCATCTCATCACATTCACATCCACATCCATTTACATCACATCACATCCCATCCACATCTCTTCACATCCACATCTACATCACATCACATCCCATCTACATCTCATCACATCCACTCACATCCATCCACATCTTATCACATCCACTCACATCTTATCACATCCACTCACATCCTATCACATCGCATTCACATCCATTTACATCTTATCACATCCTATCACATCGCATTCACATCCATTTACATCTTATCACATCCTATCACATCGCATTCACATCCATTTACATCTCATCACATTCACATCTATTTACATCCACATCACATCACATACATCCCATCCACATTCCATCACGTCCACATCTTATTCTCATCCATTTACATCACATCACATCCTTTCACATATCATCACATCTCATTCTCATCTCATCACATTCACATCCACATCCATTTACATCACATCACATCCCATCCACATCTCTTCACATCCACATCTACATCACATCACATCCCATCCATATCTCATCACATCCACTCACATCCATCCACATCTTATCACATCCACTCACATCTTATCACATCCACTCACATCCTATCACATCGCATTCACATCCATTTACATCTTATCACATCCTATCGCATCGCATTCACATCGTATTCACATTTAGTAACATTTTCTACTTTCGATACTGATGAGACTTTTCTAAAATTCTGCCAATTGCTTGGCTTAGTTAAAGGTACTTTTTCTCGATGGATATTTTCATATTCTTTCTCAAATTCCTCAAGTGAAATATATTCAATATTCTTCTTTTGAGTAAAAGATTCATGAGATTTATAAAAATCAATTCTACCCATATTTCCCAATAAAATTAATAATGCTCAAAACTCCACTTTTGATAAATACTCATAATTTGAATTATGCTAAAAATTCCTCTTTTACCATTTAATTTCTTGGATCTCAAATATCATGGGAATTCCTCTTTGTTCATGAAATAAATTTCTTGGATCTCAAATATCATGGGAATTCCTCTTTTTTCATGAAATAAATTTATCAAAAATTATTCTTTTACCCTTTAATTACTTGGATCTCAATTATCATGGGAATTCCTCTTTTTGCATTTAAATGATTGAATTCCAAATGTCATGGGAATTCCTCTCTTATCATTTAAAAATTTCTCATGCATAAAATAAATTTATCTAAAATTCCTCTTTTCTTTAATAAAAATATCCATTATTTCAAATATGCCAAGAATTTCACTTTTACCATTTAAATTATTGTACTCCAAATGTCATGGGAATTCCTCTTTTATCATAAAATAAATTTATCTAAAATTTCTCTTTTCTTGAATTAATTATTTATGCATAAACACTAAAAATTAGTTTCCCATGAATATGATGAAAATCATTCTTTTAGCATAGGATGACCAATCCTAGAATATATGGTAGAAAGTCCTCTTTTAGCATTATGCATAAAAATAAGATATGTATTATTTTCTAAAAATTTTACCATAGCTTCGCTGCTATTACTGATAACTTTTAATTTTCCTAAAAAGAATAAGACATTGCAATACAATTATGATAGAAGACATATTCTTAAACTTAAATCCAATTTATGGAATTAAAACATAAATTTAGCCATAATTATCATATTAATTCTCTTTCACATTTATAATCACTTAAAGTAGTTTTTTAACTACTTATAAGAATTTGTCATTATTTTATTATAATAAAAGCATAAAAAGCCATTTTCTTAACCTCTAGCTTAATAAGCTTAGAGTATGGTTTTGAATTAAGAATTTATCAATGAGAAGCATTCTTTTTTCTAAAGAATTAATCATAGGAATGACTATTCTTTTGGGAGAGAGATATATACATAAAAAGCATTCTAATTAAGCATAAAGATTAACCTTTTTGTGATTAATCATTACAAACTCTTTAGGGAAAGCTTGATTTGCATTAAAAATAATTAATTAGAAACTTCTCAAGCTTGAGAGGGGTTGAGAAGTGAAATCATTGAGAATATTAACAAAAAACCATGAAATTCTTCTTACCTTTAGGTTTGGCTTGCTTCTTTATCTTAGAAGGAAGCCCCCAACCAATCAATTGGTTTAGTGAGTTGAGAATAAAGCTCCAAGAGTTGTTGAAGAGAGAGAGAAGCTCCAAGCTCTCCAAAAGTAGAGGATTTTTAAGGGATAATAGAAAATATCATTATTTTAATGTAATACTGGCATGGTATAGCTCACATATTTTTTTTTCAAAAGACTAAGGATATATTTATAGGTGAGGGAGGCCACTAACCAAGTCCAACTGGGTTCTAGAGTTTTCGAGGTTCAGTTTGGCTGAATTTGGACAAGATTTGGACCAGTTTAGCTCCCATTTTGATCTAGTTTGATCCAGGAGAGAGGAGAGATAAAAATATCACAATTTTTTTGAATTAAAAACCCTTGCACATGTATGAATTAGGCGCCTACCTCAAGAGTTCCCCTCTCCTTACCAAGGTGTCAAAAATTCATCATTCCTCCAAAATATCTCATTTTTTTAGTAATATCTCTTAATTTTTAACTAATAAACCTTGTACTCAGTCAACTCTTCATCTTATGTAAGCATTTACTCATTTTTGGGTATTTTCTTTTATTCTTTGGATTTATCTCATCCCAACACTTGGATTAATCCAATTGACCCATTGGAACCTTAATCGGACCATAATCCAAAAATTTTTGAAAATGTAGACCCTTAGGCTAAGGTCCTTTATACACATTTCCAATTAATTCCAAATGCACATTGGAAAGTTCATTTTGAATTTCTATTGGAGGGGAATCCATTTTAGACACTAGGACGATTTTTATATCCAAAGATATCTCAATTTTGGATTTTCTCTCTCTAGACATTTTCTCTCTCCCAAAACAGGGAGGTAGGAATCTTACAACATGAGCAAAAAGAACAAAGGAGGAATAAATGAGAGCGCCAAGGATCCATTTACAAATGCACCACCTCCATTTTCCAACATTACAAACCTACTAAATTTCATAGGTGATGGTAGACAAGGTTTGTTGGGCTACGCTCAACACTTAGAAGCAAAAGAAATGGTTACAGAACAACAGAGGGATTTACTACAGAAGGAAAGTACCGAAATAAAACAACCAAATGGGTTGTATACACAAAAGCTTATGGCAAACAAAGAAACAATTCAAAACTTGGAGAAGAAGATCGATACTTTGAGGACAAAGGACACATCATTAGGACCACGTAAAAGGAGAAGGCGACTTAGCAACATAGAGAAAATGAAAGTTAGAAGTGGAGGGATGAAGAAGCGAGTAGAGGTTGTGAGGTAATGTAGACTCTCGTTTCATATATATTATTGTTTTTTAATTAGGTCGTTTGTTTGAAAGTAGGAATTAGTAATTAGTGATGTTGTTCTATTTGTAGATCTTTACTTCATCTAGAGTCCAATGTACATTCCGAAGCTGGACTGCATTATAATCATTTGTTGGCACCAAAAAGAATAGTGAAAGAGGTGCTGGATCAAAAGAAGTTTCAAAAAATCAATGAGAAGCATGTGTCTTTCTTTATGAATAAGAACCATCTCGATGCAACTTGGGTGCAGGAAATTTTGGATGAGACTAGCATCTCTCAGAAAGGATATAGCAAACTTTTTAAAGCACTAGCAAAGAAATGTCAAAGTAAAAAGCATAAAGGCTAGTTACTACCAAAACCAATGCAAGTAAAGTCTGCACACCAACATGTGAACTCAGAGGTGTTTGAGAAGCTTGGTTCACCAATACATATTGAAGCAACATTTTGCTAAAGTAGTCTTTACCCACATAACATCTTCTTTGATCTTGAAGCTTTGCAAAGGTACGCAGTTCAATTCTTTGAGATTGGTCAAGAAGAATATGGTGGAGTTCTGAAATTTGTTTTAAAACTACATGAGTGTGAGATTTTAAAGAACAGAAAAATGGAGAGGGTTACTATCACTCTAATGAACATGGCCTTAGACCCATCACAAAAGATGATACAAGATATTTTAGTGTCCAATCGGAGAATAACATATTTTCTCTTGGGTCTTTTGAGATATTTCCTTACTCATTGAATATGATTGTGTATTACATTGAATTAAATTGAACATGAAATCTATATTAAACATGAGCTGCTTGATAATGACAGAGGTAAATAAAGAAGACTTTGAAATTTTTAATTGGGTGTTATATCAAACTACAATTCCATCACTGATTAGTGAGCAAAGAAATGGAAGGGTACTTCATATGGATGGTTTCGGTGACTATACAGTGGAGTGGCACGTGGTGGCAGGTGATTTGAAGACTCTAAAATGCATGTATAACGTTAGCAAAGCTACAAATGCAAAGAGTCCATGTCTATATTGCATGTCAAGTGCCAAGGCTTTAGATCGTGTGCAATGGAACAAAGCTCCAGACAGGCATTTAAAAGATGGAAATTTGAAACCAATGCTTGATATTCCTCTATCTAGAGTGCACATATCACATATGCACATTTCATGCAATGTGCAAAATAATAGAGAAGTTGATGTATTTGTACATATGTTTTATATGGACGTTAAATCCTCAAAAAGAATCTTTAAAAGCAATCAAAGCAATAGAAGACATGCTATCAAACATTGGCTTTACATGGGGCCCATGTAATAGAAGACATGCTATCAAACATTGGCTTACATGGGGCCCATGTCAAAATTGACAAGGACAAAAGCGATCATGGGGGGCATCAAGTTACTAATAAAACCATCAATACTAATAAAACCATCAATAGTAGGTGGTGTTAATGCTAGAATAATTTTGTCATACTGCCTCAAAGACAATCAATATAGGAACATGCAAAACATGTTTAATCGATAGAAAGATCTCCATAATGCAGTCAAGGACAATGTAAATGGAGGTGCAATCCAAAATTGGAAGACAGATGTGTGGATTTCACTTGACAAAGTCTTTGAATTCATGGAGAAAAAGAAATGGAGCAAAAATGAGCTTGAATTATTTGGAAACATATTAGAGACTTGGAAGAAGTCATTTATTGCAGCGTGGGGTAATCAACATGTAACTCATTACATGGTAATAACTTAAAAGACTTAAAAGAATCTCAATACTTTGAGTCTAATTTATACATACATCTGATTTTGTTGTGTCATTGATTGCAGTATATACTGTATAATCATACACCATACTTTGCAAAAGACATACGGTTCATTGTCAATATGGTCAACTCAACGCATGGAGAAGTCACATTACATGGCAAGAACAGGTTACTTTAAGCACACTAACTAGACATGGTGGAGCAAGAATCGGGCCAATAGTCTTCTAGAGTTACATCAATGGACTTATAGGAAATTGATCCATAGAGCACAACAAAAAGACACATTGAAGTCCTCATCATTGACACATGCAATACAATTGATTAATAAAGAAAAGCGACAATGCGTCTGGAATCAGTCATCTGCAAAAGAGCACCATGAGTTGTGGCATCAGTCAAGACTCAGGGTGGTTAGGAGAAGGTGGAATTGATCTTCTTTAGTGGTCTTCCTTCTTCTTCTTCTTCTTCAACTTCATCTATCGGTAGATCTATTCTTAGCAGTTACACCTTTGGAGGCAATAGCTCTAGAGGAGGAACACATTGGCTCTGTCTTGTCCTCATCAAATATCCCATAAGGAGGCAATGTGTGTGATTCTTTAATTCCCAATGCAACAACCTAGGCTTTGTATGACAGGTAGTAGGGGCATCTTAGCGCTTAACATCCATGCCCTTGACCAAACACCCGCAATGGAAACACGCGCAATGGAAACTGTTTCTCAACCAGCACCACTTTCTCAGCATTCAAAGGCACATCATATCCACCACAAAACCTGGAGAGTACTTTCAATGCGAATAAAGAAAATTTTGCATTGTCTTTGAAGAACTCTATGAAATATAATGATCTGCGCATCAAAATATAACGATCTTTTGAGAGATAGTTGTTACCAAGGACATTGTTTTGGTGAAAGCTCTCTATCTTATGTAACTCTTTTCTAAGTTCTTAACATAAAAAGCCATTTCCTTAAAGAAAAAATTTGTAATCATCATGATTCAAGTCAACTAACTGAAGTGTCAATGTCATAATTTGTATGTACCTTTTTGATGATTCAAATGTCTTATATATTCACAGCGAGACCAGCATACTTTGATGACCAATTGATTTTGAACTACTAGCACCAGATGATCTTGAGCCTCTTGCTCTCTTCAAAAATTCATCATCATATACCAAAACCTAGTAGCAATGTAAGACGTTTAATCAAAAAAATGCACATAAATCGAATACTAATAGCTCAAAAAAAATTGCTACTGTTACCTGTTGATTTTCATCACCCTCAAGCATGGATCTCATCCACAAAGGGATCGTAGACTTACTATCTTCATGTTCGGTAGGTGTCTTTTATCCTAGCTTTCTTAGCCTTGAGCTCTCTATCTTTCTCTTCTAGCCAGTGCTCCAAGGCCTTACAATCATCTACAACATTGCAAAGGTTTGTTTAAAGATCCAATGGAAGTTAGTGATCCTGGTTCCTCATATAGTGGATCTGGATGAGTCTCCTTGCCTCCTATGATGCTGATACAGAGAATACTTATCATGTTTTTCTTGAGTGAGTCTAGAGAATTAATGCATGTGACATGTGGGACCCTCTAATTGGTCTTAGGGTGCATGCCATGATCACACAATAGCAGTTGGCGTAATCATGTCATACAAGCCGTGATCACGATCGTGTGGTTAGTATGTAATCACATTAGCTAAAAGTGCTAAAAGGCATGTGATTCCTTCTTTTCCAAGCATATGACACCCCTAGGGCTCATAAAAGATGAGTTTCAGCCTAGTTGTTATGGTGTGATTCTGCAGCAGGTAGGAGAATCACAGCCATGATTCTGGTGAGCCAGAATCACAATGACAAGCCAGTGAGAGTCTGGCCATGATAGGTTTTAGAATGGGGCATGATGTACTTTGAGACTGATTTTAGACTTCCAGGATTATTATGGGAAGAAGTGATGTGATGTGATGTGATTCTACAGAATCACGATGGTGAATCTGAGTGTCAGAGAGGGTGGTAGTATTGTTAAAGTGTTAGTTAGTTAGTCCTCCAGGGCATGTTGGTGCAGGATCATTATGATTTGCCGCCTTGGTGCTCCATGGAATAGACCCAAGAATATCTAGATGAAGCTCGTGATGTAGAAGGGGTGTGTTGGTGTAACATTTGTAGCTTGTCTATGAAACACAACTCTTACTCCATCCATTAAATTAGCTAGTCCATAGAATCCGTAGAGCAGGTTCTTGCATGAACATGTCTTACTTAAACATGTGGACTTATGGGTCTATGATGATTGCTTTGCCCTTAGGGCAAGGAATTGAATAATTTACTTGTTTTACCCTAGTTTAATTGGGATCCGTTGTGACGCCGAGTTGGGAAGGTTCTTGTGGCTTGTGCTTAGGTACTTATGGCTTCCCAATCACATTTTCAGTAGTGGGTACTGACTTTCGTTTGCCATTCCCACCTAGTCTCAATGTTGTGGTTTGACTTAGTGAGCTCAAGTGTTTGACTTGGGTTTCTTTTGAGCATCCATACCTGTTTGGAAGGGTGGTGTGCGTCGATGCAACCCAAACCTGCCTCCTGTTTCTCTTCTCACTTTTCTTGGTTGGTTTGGGGTGATTGATAGTTGCTATGGATGAGGTTTTTGCACAGATAGCCTGGCCTCAGGGCTTCGTGGCCTGTGTACCTATACCTTTATATTCCCTTCATAGTATCTATGTGTCTTTAATAGTCGCTTGGAAACCCAATAGTGATGAACATGAGGCTGCTAGCTCTTAGAGTTTCGTTGTGGGGGGTGGGATTTTGGCCTCTGACTGTCACACTTGCTTTTCACCCCTCTGCATCATTCAACTGACGACTAGCAAAGCAAACTGGATAGTCCAATTTGAACTCACCAGGTTGGCTAGCATGCAACCAATAGCGAAATTTGATGCATCGATGTGTATGTGAAATATGAGATCCCAATTGGGGGGTTGCAAAATAGGTGTGCTTGCCAAGGCTTGCTTCAGTCACACAGCCTCTTTACACTCCTCAGTCCAATCAAATATAATGAAAAGTTTGTACAAGGGTCGGGCTATCTCAGCATAAAATATGATGAAGCGATAATACCCCACATGACCCATAAACCTTTGCACTCCTTTGTAGTTGGTAGGCGGTGGTAGCTCAAAGATTAGTTTGACCTTGCTATCATCAGTGGTGGATATACTATTTTTTGAGACTATGTGTCCCAGTATCACACCATGCTTGACTCAAAATTGGCACTTCAAGGGGTTTAATGATATCCGATATAATCGGCAACGTTCAAACACTTTCCTCAAGCAGGTCAAATGATCTTCCCATCGAGAATGTGCACATAGATCATCAATAAACACTTCCAACCAATTTTGCAAGTAGTCCTTAAAAGCTGTGCACATCAATCGTTGAAAGGTTGCCGGGGCATTTGTGAGACCGAACAGCATGACTTTGTAAATAAATGTCCCCCACATTGTATTGAAGGCTATCTTATGTTGGTCTTCTGGTGCTAAGGACACCTGATTGTACCCGAAAAACCCATCTAAGAAGCTGTACGCTTCCCTCCCAACCACTCTTTCCAAGACATGTTCAGTATAAGGTAATGGGTAATGGTCATTTCGAGTGGCCGCATTTACTTTTTAAAGATCAACACATACTCTCAATTTCCCATTCTTTTTAGACACTATCACAATAGGTGACAACCAATCCGTATGTTCGATCTCATAGATAAAGTCTGCACAGCAACAATGAGCTTATCAATTTCCTCCTTTATAATTGCTGCATACTTTGGATTCATCTGGTATAGTTTCTGCCTGGTTGGGGTCTTAAGCCTTCTATGATTGGAATCGTATGTTGTACCACCTCCGGCGCGGTACCCCTTTCATTTCCTTGTAATTCTAGGCAAAAAATCCTTATATTCCTTAAGGAGAGTAATAAGTTCTTCTTCCTCTACAGAAGTCAAATCCTTAGCAATGTATATGGGCCGTGCTTCTTCCCATGGTCCCACAATATCAACCTCCTTGACTTCTGCCGGACCATTGTATGATGCCGACAGCCCTTCCTCTTTTACCCTAGTGGCTGTTAGCCGGACCACTCTCTAATCATCTACTGTATAGTTCTCGAAATGGTCGAGTACTGAAAGAACATCTGTTTTGTCCTCATTGTCCTTTTTTTGGCTTTTACCATGATCTTCTTGGCCTCACACTCTGCCTTAGCTAAGGCTTTGTTGCGTTTTCGGCATCCCGCTTTTGTAAGCTTGGGTGTATCGATTTCTTGAAGGGTGATTTTCTCTTGGTGCCTCCCTTCCAATAATATTTTGCTCAACTCCTCGCCCCAATCCTTTGAGAATTCATCATGTATCTTTGTAGCCTCAAGGTATCTCAACCATTGGGCATCCGTAGGTCTGCTTCGTAGAGCAAGGCGTTTCGTCGGGATTGGTACCGTTTCTGTCTCCGCCATTGTCTGAGACGTTGAACACTGGTATGACTTCGTGTCATAGTACCTTCGGTACTTGATGTCTCTCCTTCTGATTCCTCATACATGGTTTGCCAATTAACCATGCAGATAGAAGTCGTGGGAATGGTTCCAAATTCCAAATACTGGGTTCCCTTGGGCTGCATTACATCAATGGTAGCCAATACATGCATCCAATTTTCACTGAAGTCCAGGGGAGGTAGTGATGCATACATTTTCATTTCCTCCTCATCCTTGGTCTCCCCCTCTGTAGGTTGGCATATCTAAAGGGATGTGGTTTGCTCCATGTGACCGAGTCATTACCGAACAATTTCCCTTCCATGGGGTGTGCTTTCCATGCTCTTAGATCAATTTTCAAGATTTGTGAATCCCTGCGTACATATACATGATCCAAGGCCCAATCATGCACCAATTTGGATTCTCTCATGAAGGGTCGTCCCAATATTATGTCATATGTATCAGGTTGGCGTAGGAAGTCCATGACCACAAATGTATGATGATAGTGAAATGTAAAAAGTCTAAATTTAACATTTTCCAAAAGCCCAATCGGTCTTGAAGATGTTCCATCAGCCATCTTAACTACTAGATCTGCTCTTTTTAGTTCAGGCTTCCCCCAGTTTTCCCAGCAACGTTTGGTAATGATGCTGACACTTGCCCCACCATCCAGGATAGCCAATGCCTGGTATCCATTATGATGAATCGAGATGGTAGCGTTTATGTCATCACTTTCATAGTAGCATCCCAATTGGTTAACTGGTATCTTAAAACGACTCGCGTTTCCTTGGTATGCTTCAAGGATCTTTCTACCAAGGGTGGCAAAGTATCATCAATATTATCGGCTGCTCGCCCATTCTTTTACATCTATCCCCATAAGGTGGGTGAGTTACATAACAGTTGCCCCAAGGGCATCTGGACAGGTGTGGATAGTACAGCCGTCGCGAGGCTTCTTATATCCGTGGGTTCCTTGGATATAGAGTGCTCTTCCCATCGAGGTGTCTCGTATTCTTCCAAGGGGAAGGAATGAATAGATCCCCCCCAATTCATTTTCCTCAAACATTCTAGTCATTGTGTTTGTTTGGGAGTCCTCTTCAGTTCCCTCCGGAATCGAGGTTGGCATGTTCAAGACCCTATTCCGAGGTAGTTCATCTCATGGATAGATGGTATCCCTTACTCGACTTGCCCTTGGCTTAGTTTCATGAAGTTGTTGTTGGTACTCTTTGACTAAGGCTTTGGCATCTTCTAGCTTCCTTATTTCTTCATCGACAGCATTGGGATACTCACCAACCCCCTTTGGAGTTGCTGGTTGTTCTCCTTGCTTTTCCAGGTCTAATCCTCCCACATTGATCCCTTGATTCCCTTCTTCCTTTGATTGTGTGGATCCGGTATCAATTGTTTCTTCTTTGCATCCGTCTTGGATTGTAACCCATGTGTCCCACTTTCCTAATTTCTTCACTCTTCTCCTACAGCTAGTTTTGGAAATAGTCGCATCCGCCTTGAGCGGTGTGATCTTCCCAGATTGTACACTAATGGTACGGATGGTGGCCTGAGAAGCAGAACCACTTGCTCAATAGGGACAATCTTAGATCAAATGATCAATTCCACATTTAATGCAGGTGAACACTGGCATGTCATTGGGCATGGTCGCCACTTATTGTGGTTGGTGTGTATGATTCATATTCTTGTTTGGGCACTCGGCTACTCGATGTGGCCCACCGCAACCATAGCATTGTAAAGGTCCTCTTCTGAGATTTGAGTTTATTTCCTTATCCTTCCACTATACCGTGGTTTGAAACACAGGTACTGGCATATTATTCTATAGGACATATATTCTGGCATGACCTCACCCATGTCCTCGTAGTATTCCCCACTAAGTTCTAATTCCCGCACCAGCTCAACATCTTCTGATGGCTCTTCAATCACTACTTAATTGATCTTAGCATGTGGTGGTTGTGGCGGTAGAACTGGTGGTGGCAAGAGCGAAGCGTCCTGTACCCGGAACATCCCCCTAGGTAAGTAGGAAGAGTTGGGTTGTCTAGCAGTGGCAGAGATCTGTATAGGTGGTGCTGGCAATGCCAATGGGACTCTATTTGCTGGTAGTTGTGCCACATTTTGAAACCTTGGAAATCTACACATTGACATGTCATGATTTTCCAATTTTACACAGTGCGCACAATAGAGTAATGGTCTTGCCCTTAACTGTGGACATTCGGTGGTGGTATGATCTAGTCGGCACATGGAGCACCACACCAATTCTTGCGGGGGGTAAAGGTGACTATGCCCCTGCCCCAACGTCTCTCTTCCTTCCCTGACCTTTAATTTTTCTAATATGGCATTAGTGAGTTCTTCATCCACAGTCATACGTCCAGTCATACGTCCGACTTGCTTACTTCGAGTTCCAATTTCTTGGTGACTCTCGAGACACGCAAAGTCGTGGTTGCTGCAAATGTTTTAACATCTTTGGGTTGTGGTAATTCTAACATGTTATCTTCATATTCGATTGCCAATTTGTAGCATGCATCAAGAGTAACTGGCCGGGCTAGTACCAGGTAATCATGCATTTTATGGTCTCTAACCCCTCTCCTGAAACAAGGTATCAATTGATCATCTGTCAACCTTTCCTGAAGTTTGCATCTTGAATTCAAGTTATTCAGAGACATAGTCTCTCATCGACTCATCTTCCTTTTGTTTGATGTTATGTAGTTGTGCCACAGGGTTCCATCTGTCACACCAGTGCGTGCAAAGCTGGGCACAAAAACATTCTTTAATCTTGTAAAATTAACCTTGTCCTCAGGCTTAAGGGTTCTGAACCACTGATGAGCTTTTCCTTCTAAGGTTAGCGAGAAGGCATGTATCATGTTCATGTCACTGACCGGTCCGCAGGTTTCACATGTAGATTCAAAAATCTCTACATGTTGGATAGGATCCCCATCCTTAGAGAACTTTTGGACAAGTTTTGAAATGATATGGGGTTTCATCTGGGAAGGTCGGGGTTCTAGAGTAGAGCCTAGTTCCCTGACCATCCCCCTACCCATCCCTGCTGCCATATTTAACAAGTCTGCCCTTGTGGGGCCACATTAAGGTCCATGGCTGGATCGTTTCTAGGTCTCTGGGGAATTGCTCCCCCCTTCCAAGACCTCGTCCCCTACCTGTGTTGGCTCTTCTAGGTATCTCGGGTTCATGGATTGGTCCAGTTGTGGTACCCTGGTAGGATTCCCCAATAGTAGCCTCTGTACGCCTTTGTGTAATTAAGAGCTCCATGTCTTGTAAGAATGTAGGGTGATTGATCATTAACTCAATATCTTTGGTAGAGTCGGTCCTCTACTTCTACAGCCAAGTTAGCTATGTTACCCTCTTCTTCTCCGATTGTAAACCCTTCCTCCATTTTGGATTCCTCATTGATGGGTTCCAGGTTGTAAACCCTTCCTCCATTCTGGATTCCTCATTGATGGGTTCCAGGTTCGGAATTTCTCCATCACTTCTACTTGTAGCAATTTCAGGTTCTTTTCCTCGTGATTGGAGTGGGTTAATACTTCCTGTCTCCTTTCTCTCAGCTCTTGCCCTACGAGTATCAAGCTCTTGTTTCCTTAAGCTCAATTCTCGGAGTTGTCGTTCTACCTCACTTCGTTGAAGGTCCAATTCCATTTCCTCGTTGGTGGGAAAGAATATTTGACCCGTCCTAACTGCACTTTCCATATCTCGTCTAATTCGAGGAGTGTCAGTATTTGACAGCATAGAATTCCATTTCCTCAGTGGTGGGAAAGAATATTTGACCCGTCCTAACTGCACTTTCCATATCTCGTCTAATTCGAGGAGCGTCAGTATTTGACAGCATAGAATTCAACGCTTGGAATGGCACTTCTTGTCTTCCAGATCTTAAGTGCATGTATGTATGATTTGATAAGCTATTAATAAACCCAAATTGATTCAATTTCTAATTCTACCGCTCTGTTCAGGAACGAGGCATTAATTACCAGAGAATGTTTCACGTTGTGAAACAGCATGACTCGGTTCACGTCGTGAAACTACAGGAAAATAGTTCACATCGTGAAAGGTTTTCCTGCACTTTCACGTGCTTAACAATTTTTCTCCTTAGGGTTTTTTCCTTCTTTTAGTCAAATTTCCTTTCTTTAGTCGACCCTCACAGCCTTAGTTTTGTCAATCCGTTAGTTTTGGCCTTCACGTGAACCTACAGGATTTCTTTCACGTTATGAAACAGAAGGTGTTTCTTCACGCCGTGAACTGCTTTAGAAATGGTTCATGCCGTGAAGGTCTACTGCACTTTCACGTGATCCAATTTTTGGCGGGTTGCACCGTGCTAGAGGTGTCAGGATAAGGGTTTCTATTTTTAGAATATAATCTCGTGATTTCCAGCAAAAATCTCGGCACTGATTTCATGAGCGATTTGCGACGTGAAACTACAGGGAAATGGTTCACGTCGTGAACAACTTTCCTGCACTTTCACGTGGAGTTTTTTGCGTCGGCAATTTGTGGTTTTGGGTGCATAATACTTATCCAAATAATGAAAATTAGATTGTGCCAATGCTAAAGAATGAAATGCAAGTTCCTGGCTCAATCAATTGTCCCTTACATTTTCTATTTTTATGATTTTTTTTGTGAAAAAAGAAGAAAACAACACCCAACCTACTTCTTCACGTTGGTGTTTTTTTGTGATGCTAACTTCAAAATTAACAAGAGTACCTAATGAATCCTTTCCTAAACTACTCTCCACAACATTCACAGCATCAAACTATAACTTTTTTCTCAACCACACACACCTTATCCTTTCATTTCCACACAATGCACTACCAGAATGCAAAGGCAATAATGAATACTATGCAATGGGAGCTGAAACTCAAAGAGTATGGAAGAAACAAAGGTGTTTCCCCGGCAGCGGCGCCAAAAATGTTATGGGCCACCTCACCTCCAAGAGGGAACTCTAAACATTCACCTAATGGATGAGCAATAAAACACAACCATCGTGGGGTACTTACCAATGCTTTGATCTTGAGTCCCTTGAGGCCTCCAAGCTCGCTTCTTGTAAAGCTCCAAACTCCAAGCTCCACCTCCACCTCCACACTGTCACCGTGGAGTCGCTCACACCATCACATAGACCAATCACACTCTCTCACACAAGCATAAACACACAAGCATGAAAGAGACACAATGCTACAATGCTCTCACTCTCTCACAAAGCATAAGGGGAGAGCTCTCAATAGCACAAAGAGGATTGTGTCCTTTTTATTATGAGAAAATACCTTATGTACAATTGGCCCTTATTCACACTTGGTGCCCAAAACTTACTAACTAGGCCTTGGGTGGCCAATCAAGCTTTTCACCCACAATTTGCACTGGACCATCACCTATGTTTACCAAAGACAATGCTTTAATGAGCACACTCAATCAACCAATACGCCAACTCTTTGCTAGTGTCCATCATATCGAACCCTTATTTTTTTACTTTAACCATATAAATATATACTAGTAAAGTTTGTAATTTTTAATTCATTGAAGTAAATATTGCTATGTATTTAGCACATGAACTCTCAATTAATATATGATTAATACTATCAAAATCTCTAGTTAAACAACCCCCGCACGGTAAAATCAATTGGAGACGATGGAGCTAATTGACAAAAATGTTTCTCTGTTCGAGTCTCAAAACGAGCTTGCTCGCTCTGACCCTGACTCGAAAAACAAAAACAAAAGTTAATAAAATAAAATAAAATAAAATAAAATAATATATATATATAGGTATGATAGCCAATTAATTAATTCATTATTGAGATATATATTAAATGGACTATTGTGTGTTTACAACTCAAGGTCAGAAAATTACGATTCGATCGCCGATCTATCATCAAAGGTAAGCTACTTCTCCGCCATTGTGTGTGTGTGTGTGTGTGTGTGTGTGTGTGTGTGTGTGTGTGTGAGAGAGAGACAGAGACAGAGACAGAGACAGAGACAGAGAGAGAGAGAGAGAGAGAGAGAGAGAGAGAGAGAGAGAGAGATTTTTCAATTTTCCCCAAATTACGAGCTCCCATTTTTTGGGTCCTTAATTGTGAAAACCCATCTTTCTAAAACTCTGTCAAATCAATGATGTAATTGCAAAAACTAGCAGATGGTCGTCTGCACACTGTGATAAACACTTGGAGGCATTTTGAATCAACTAATTACTCTTCAGAAACCATGCGGAAGAGGGACTTGGCAATACTGTTGCTGAGTGCCTTTGCTATTTTCTTCTCTCTTCAGGTCAGAAAAATCTGTTTTTCTTATATTTTGATTATTGAATAAAATTCACTTAAGTTGTTTTTAAATGAGTTTTTTTTCAAAAAAATGTAAAGTAATTATTTTACTTCATAAATGGTATACTTACACATCATTTATATATATATTTTAATTGATCATTATTCTTTTTTACATTGATAATTCCCAATTCATTTTCTTAATGTGTATGTATATGTGACTTGATAAGCTAATAACATATCATATCTCTAATTTTCTTAATATGTATGTATGTGTGTGTGTGTGCTTCCATGACAATTTTGTATATGTCATGACCAGAATGAAGGAAATTTCTCATTCAGAGAGGCGTGGTTTCATTTCGTGGATGATTCCTATCCATTCAAGCACGAAGCAGAGCGCCTCCCGCCGCCTCTGGTAACCGACCTTAATGGTGATGGACACAAAGAAGTATTAGTTGCCACACATGACGCCGAGATCCAGGTGTGCTTATTCTGTTTGCATCAGTAGCATCTCTCCCCATTTTAAGCATGTGTTCATTCAATTTCATGCAACTCTCTGTTCCTTACCTGCCCCCCCCCCCCCCCCCAAAAAAACACACACACACACACACACACATGCCCACATTTATCCAAACAAAAGAACTTTTTTTTTTGAGAGTTATGCATGTTTTGTGTAGTGAATATCAAAGGCATAGGCTGGGGAGGGCTTAGAACTCCCTCATCCCTCACACACCAGGCTAACTGCCTATGGGCAAAATAACTCAACCTTAAAACTCAAACACACATGCTCAACCGCATGCACACATAGAGAGACCTGCAGTCACATATGGTACAAAGCGCTCCATACAAAATAAAACCATCCAAGTGCACACCCCCCAAAGCACTCGCATTGACAATGCACACAAAATAGCCAACACCATTTGATACCATGGCATGGAACCACTTTGATGCCAACACGTTGAAAACTACATGAGTAAAAGAATTGGCAGAACTGTAGTGTTGGATTTTAAAAAAAATTGTCATGGCTAACTCTTGGCAAGCTGTGGAAAAACTGCATGGTTGCTGTACATGGATTGCAAAGGCTTACATTTGAAACACTCATTCATGATTTGCAGGTCATAGAGCCTCATCATAAAGGTGTTGATGACGGTTTTAGTGAGGCACGTGTCTTGGCAAAGGTCTCACTTTTGCCTGAGAAAGTGCGGATTGCAGCCGGGAGATTGCCTGTGGCAATGGCAGCAGGCTCCATTCAGCGCACGTATAGGCAAGGCGACATTACCAAACAAGTTTTGGTGGTTGTGACAGCAGGATGGAATATCATCTGCTACGACCATAATTTGAAGAAGCTATGGGAAGCGAATTTAGAGGTGTCTTAAATTTTATCAGGGACACCTTTTGTGGACCTTGTAAATCATCACACATTTGTTATACAATTGAAGGCTTTGTGGAGTTTTATTTTTGCAGGAAGATTTCCCGACACAAGCTCGTCATAAGGAGGTCTCAATTCTCATAACAAACTACACACTGAAGCATGGGGACACAGGGCTTGTCATTGTGGGTGGAAGCATGGAAGTTCAACCGCAGGTATGTTTTTTTTTTTTTTTTGGGGTAAAAACTAAGGGGTGCAACTAGTAGACAATTAAGTAGCATGGCTAGTCTGAGCTCTGTTTTAAAATTATTTTTCAGTTATTTTTGGATCCTTTTGAGGAAGAACTGCTGTCTGAGAAAAAAGCAGAACGTCATCGTCGTTCAGCAGCAGACAAAGAGGTTTTATATCAAACAACATTTTCTGTTCTAACAGTGCTTCCTTTACAATGTGATGGCCTTCTACTATTGCAAAATAAGGAGAAATGGGAACGGTTGCCTGTATGTTGAATTGGAATGGTTAACTCGGTCCCTACTGAGATCAAGGAAGAAGCTGCCTTGACAAAAATAGCTGCATGTGCACACACACGCTTTGCTTGCATGCGTGCCTCATCATGGCTTAGTCTTCCCTTTACCTTTGGAGAAGATTTGTCCACTAACATGGACATATCTTTACATGAACCTGCATGGACCCTTGGGTGCTGATGATGTGATCGGGGATGTCATAGCTCGTAGTTTGATGGAATTGATAATGTGAATATTTGCAAATAGATTGTCAGGGAGTGAAGATAGCACTTTTGTTTTTGTTAAGTTTTGTTTCTATATAAAGGGTATCTAACTTGCTTTTTCAATTATTTAGCATATATGAATTATATTTTTGAATATGGTCATAGGCAAGTGAAGACCTCACCGCTGATCGAGGTGGTGCAAAGGCACGACACATGCACTACTATGCCTTTGCAGGTCGAACTGGTGTACATCGATGGACTCACAAAAGTGAGGTATGCAACTTTATTGCCCTTGGCTGCTGCTAACTAATATTGGTTACATTTCAAGGTCAGGTTACCTTTGAATTAAAAAAAAAAAACCAATTGAATGCATGGATGTTAAGTGATTACATGGTCAAGAGGAATACAAAAGGTCAAGGATCCATAAACTCCTTGTAACGGGGAGTGTTGATCTTGGGACGATTCATTTTAATTTGGGTAAACACAGTTAAGCATGAAAAATGAAAGTACATAATTCTCAAGAACATAAATAGTGCACTAGGGGCCAAAGATGGATCGCCCCCCCTCCCCTTATGGTATTGGAGTTTGATCTAGACAAGCCTGGAATGACTGAGAGCTACCTCCACAGGCCATTAGCATTATCCAATCACAATTGATTGATGAAACATACAAAGAGCAATTATATTGGTGTACAGGATCATTTGTGCTGCAAATGATCACATAATCACGGACTTACAAATATTCACTCTCATAGGGTAATCTGGTTCTCCCAAAAGCTTTGAAAATCCCATTCATTGCGTAAACGTTTTCAAATTGAAGCATAAACAAGTCTTTGCTGATTTTATTTTATCACTTTCCCATGCTTGTGTAGTGGTAGGGCAGCTCCTCAACTCAGGTTGGACAACAATATGTAACCTTCTTAAAAGAAGCCATCGAGCATCATAGGACTTCTGGGCAGCAATAGAGCAAGCATCTCCCACCCTCCCCACCACCCCCCCAAAACCACAACCCACACACACACACACACACACACACACACACGTCTTCTCCCAGATTGGTATTATATCAACAAAAGAGTTTTGATCTTGACAAGCTTGGAATGACCAGGAGCTACCTTCGCCGGCTCATTAGCATTACTCGATTACACTTGATTGATGAAAACATACAAAGTACAGTGTATTACTGAACTGGATCATTTGCCATGCAAATCATCACATATTCACAGACTTAGTGTCATGTGCACACATGCTGCACTAGGGTGCCACGTGGCCATTCTAGCTAGTCAGGACACTTGGAAGTTGGGACTCATTTTGTGATGGGTATCGTGCATTTGTGAGCCCTTGTCCAGGGACATGTCACCAGGCACCATCTAGGTTGTGACATGTGGAAGCTTGGAGATAGAATTGTTTACTTGGTTAGAGCAGAATTCAGCATTCACAAATTGACGATTTTGCAAAAATGAATGAGTGAGAGACAGAGGAGAGTACACTAGATTGGGTCCCAATTAACCCTATGAAGGCCCCCGACTGCAAAGGTGTAGTTGCTTTATTGCTTTGAATGTGTGTGGACTAACCTGTGGGCTGTAAATCAGCACGAAACATTAACCAATGGATATGTGCAGAGCACCTCTGGAAAGAGTAGACTTGGTCGCCTCCTCTAATGCTGCTGGGCAGCACCTTTGATGGCTGCGTTTCCCTTCCAGGGACCTCCTAGGTGCAGTCTTTTGCAACTCTGTTGGTCGCCTCGCTTCACGAACTTTCTTCCTTGTGGTTTCTTGCTTGTGGGTTGCCCGAGGCATGCACACAATGCTGTGGGTTCTTGCAAAGGTCTCAGATGCCTGGAATGAAAGGTAGAGCACCTAGGGGATTTGGACCATTTGATGCTGGCTGATTGGGGATAGGGGCTGGCGGACTTGAAAAGAGGAGATGCTTTATTTCTTCTTCCCATCTGATTCAGGCTTCAAGCTTTTGGAATTCTCTTAAATGCTCTTGAAGCTGCACCTCCCAAGAAACTTCATGTACTTGACGCACGATATTTCTTCCTGTACTTGAGTATTATTCTCGTGCTTCTTGAGCTTGATGGTATTGTTCCTCATTTTTTTGCTGAAACCACTCTATGATGGAGTCTGTACCATGGATGATACTTTGCCCACTAGACTTAGACTTAGATGTAATCTGCATACAAAACTAATGCTACATGTAACGCCTATGCAAGGAACCCTAACACACATGCACAAACTTGGGTGTAGATGCAAAAATGCAAACCCTAATTTGGTTTCAAATGCAAAAACACAAACCCTAATTTGTTGCTTGCACTAATTGCAAACCCTACTGCACAAAATGCTAAATGCTCCTTAAGAAGAAGGACCTAGATGCTCTAGTACCAATGTAACATGCTAACTATGTGGAAGCATAATTATTGAGTATTAACGCTAATCACATGGGCAATGATGGCCCAGAGAAGTATAGAGAGAGAGACTTTTTACCCATACCTACTCCTATAATATATAACTGAACAAATGAGTATTGGCTAAGATCCAAATCAGATCTGAGCCTTGAATGGTGTGCATGAATTGATGCTATGCATGAACTAATACTTACTCACCTCGTTTGTGCGTTAATGGAAAATGCTACTATGGAGGTGTACTGTGTGAACCCAGATGTTGTGGTTGCATGTTCTTTGTCACGTGCATTTTGCACTTGGATGCCATGGACATGACTATGCAAGATAAGTGCAAGCCCTGTGGCTGGTCACCTAGTCCGTTGTGAGCCCTTGTTTGGGACATGTTAGCCAGTGTGTAGTGTAATATGCGGAAGCTTCGGAGAAGGATCGGTACTTCAAAACTCAGAAATCAGCACTCTTTTCACGACGGAATTAACGCACAAACTGAAAGGAGATGTGCAGAAAATAGAGAGAGAAAGGGGAGATGGAGAGGACACAGTATTGGGTCCCAATTACCCTCTGTAGGGCCCCCACCACGGATGGTGTATTTGCTTTATTAGAATGATGTAAATCTGAAAACAAATACAGAAACTTGACCTTTTCTTGGCTGGAAAACCTGCCCTTGACCTTCAGTCCTTCACCCCTTTGTGTTAGCAACCTCTTGGCTGTCCTGGCCCTTGTTTGCTTGATGCACTTGGTGAATTATGAGATGATCTCAATGATTATTGGCTGGAGTATTTATACTCCCTTTTGCATCCAGTCGGCCAGCTAATAAAAGCCCCACGACTAGGTCCTTTTCACTAAAATGCTTTCACACTATATTCTATATGGTGCTTTCACACTAGGCAGCCTGCTGGCCACTGCAGGGACAGTGTCAAGCTGCGCATACCTTCTGGGACAGCTCCTGGCTGCTGGGCACATCTGCGCATGGGTGTGGGACTGCCCCTACACCTGGCCTGACCTGCTGGGTAGGGTTTCTAACCCTGTCGGCTGCCTGTCCAGCAGCCCTAGGGCTGGCCGACAGCCCTTCCAGCCCATGCCTTGGCTGGTGGGCACAGCTTGGACCCTCCTGGCCCCTTGGGGGTGGTTCTACACCTCCCCCATGCCCACACTAAGAGTGCAAGTGCAAATCTACGCACTGGGGTAGCCCTATGGGCTGGCCCCATCTCTACATGCAAACCTACATGCCTACAGAGGTCTGGCATCCAGTTGCAAACTAGATACACAGAACATCTGACATCATTCCAGAGGGAGACTCACAGCGCGGACTGGCACTGTTTCATGTGCAGGACTGTGCACACCTGACCTTGGACTCATGTGCAGGACAATGCACACCTGACCTCGGACGACTGAGATGGATCCCTGGCTGACTCGTCCCGGACTGGGCTCACATGGGACCAGTTCACCATCCCAGGTCCTGCACCTTCTGTACAGAAATGTCTACGTGGCATCCAAGTGCGGGATGCACGTGACATCCCCTTCTGCTTAACTTGACGGAAGCTGCATAGCCTCCAAATAATCCGTCAATAATGCCGGATAGTCTTCGAAAAATTCTTTGTCGAGCCATACCGCTTCATGAGTTCCTCGGTCTTGAAACTTCGTGAGAAACTGTCATAGTCTTCGGCCTGAGCCATGCTTGAAACGGTGCAGAAGGATCTGTTCTGGAACCATTACTTCTGCTTCATCAATTATGTCTGGTTCCGCTTCGTCTTTGACCTCTGAAGGGGGTGGACCTGCATATGGCTTTAACCAACTGACATGAAATACATCGTGCATAGTCCAACTCGGAGGTAGCTTTAACTGCATAGACACCTCATTAATCTTTTTCCGGATGGGAAATGGTCCGAAGCTCCTGAAAGACAACTTTGGGCATCGCTTGCCCACCTGCTTCAATCTTTGCTTCATAATCCGAAGATACACCCAATCCCCTTCCGAAAACTTCATGTCCCTTCGGTCTTTATTGGCCTGTCGAGTGTAGGCCTCTTGCGCTTTAGCCAATCTGTCTTTAACGGACTCTAGGATCTCCTGGTAAGACTCCGTCACTCTGTTCGCCTCAAGTACTGAAGACGAAGTCCTGGTTAACAACGACTGGAAAGGCCTTCCAAACGCTGCCTCATATGGAGTCCTGCCAATAGCTGAAGAAAAAGAGTCATTCAAAACCTTGAACTAAAGGCAAAAACGATTCCCACTTACCTTGCTGATCGTGGACATAACACTTCAGCACATCAAAGGCCAATTGGTTGTATATCTCTGTCTGGCCATCTGTCTGTGGGTGGAATGCACTGGAAAAATTCAACTTAGTACCAAAATTATCAAACAATGCCCTCAAAAAATGACTGGTAAACTTGGCATCTTGGTCTGACACTATGGTCCTAGGAATCCCACCAATCGGGTACCAATGCCGAATGAATAGCTGGGCAACATCCTCGGCGGTCACATTGGCCCTGCAAGGAATAAGCATAACAAATTTGCTGAACCTATCAACAATAGTTAAACACTGTGTATTACGCTTACTCGGACTGGGAGGCAGATTTGTGACAAAGTCCATCGAAATGTCCTGGAAAGGACCTCAGGAATCGGCAAAGGCTGTAACAACCCTATCTTCTTTCCACGAGGAGCTTTCACCTTTTGACAAATGTCACAGCGTTGTACATATGTAAACACATCACGCCTCATCTTTGGCCAATAATATTGCCGTTCTAATTTCTCCAGAGTCGAATTCATGCCCCTATGACCACCTGTAATGGCGTCATGGGCATCATGGAGAAGAGCTGCCTGGAATGATTTCATGACACATAGTCGGCCTTTGTAGAAAAGCCAACCATCGCGTATCAGAAAATGGCATGGTCCTGTGGCATCCAATGCCTGTTCCCACTGTGTACCAAATTCCTCGGAATCCGCGTACGTGTGCTTCATGTCTTCTAGTCCTGTACCAACAAGGTCAAGTCTAGTGGTCTGAATCGCAGATACTTGTCCCTTCCTGCTCAAAGCATTGGCCACTAGATTGGCCTTTCCTGGAAGGTACTCAATCATGCCACCGAACTGCCGGAATATCTAACTCCAGCGGTGTTGTCGATCACTCCAGTGTGCACTTGGCATCGTCTGAATCCAGCGCAATGCCTGATGGTCAGTGCGAACCTCAAAGTCACGGCCATACAGGAAATGTTTCCAATGTTTCAAGGCCTGTATAATTGCTAGGAGTTCACGATCATAGACTGAGTAGTTCTTTTCGGCGGGCAGTAACTTACGAGACATGTAAGCTACCGGATGACCATTCTGTTGCAATACACCTCCAATTGCGATGTTACTCGCATCGGTGATCACTTGAAATGGTTCGTCCCACGAGGCAAGGGCTAAACAAGGCGCTTCTGACAAAGCCACCTTGAGGTTCTGGAATGCCTCCAACGCGCGTGGAGTCATTCGAATCTTTTGCCTCCTTGTTTTCACTCCCTTTAGCAGATCGGTGAGGCCTGCCGAGAGATCAGAAAACTTGTCAATGTGGGTGGAATATGCCTGGCATATACCCACAAATGATCTGATGTCATAAGCGGTCTGAGGTACTTCCCAGTTAACAATCTCGGCCACTTTAGCCGGATCAAGTCGAATGCCTTCGGCACTAATTATATATCCCAAGTAATGTACCTGGAACAGATAAAATTCTGACTTCTTTTCATTGACATAGAGCTCGTTGCTTTCCAGCAACTTAAGGACTTTTTCCACATCAATGTCATGCTGCTCAACTGTAGCTGAAAATATGAGTATGTCGTCCAGAAATATGAACACACACACTCCAGTCAACTCCCGGAAAATACGCATCATCATGCGGTTAAATGTAGCTGGGGCGTTCGTCAATCCAAATGGCATAACCACAAATTCATAGTGGGCCCGTTCTGTACGGAAAGCTGTCTTGGGGATGTCCCCTCTACAATCCGTACTTGGTGGTACCCACTCTTTAAATCCAGTTTGGAGAACACCTTAGCTCCATTCAGCCTCTCGAGAATATAGTCAATTCGAGGCATCGGGAATCTGCTCTTGATAGTCAGCTTGTTGAGTGCACGATAATCGACACACAACCGAGAAGACCCATCTTTCTTCTTGACAAACAAGATCGGTGCTGCAAATGGCGACACGCTGGGGCGGATGAAGCCAGCTTGCAACAATTCTTGGAGTTGGCGGTCCAACTCCGATTCCATTGCCTTAGAAAGATGATACGGAAACTTGCTCGGGGGTTCCGAGCCTGGGAGGAGGTCAATCTTGTGATCCTCCGGTCTGGACGGGGGAAGCTGGGGAGGGAGACTGTCCCGAAGAAAAATCTTCTGGAACTTTTCATGGAGAACCGAGTACTTCTCGGAAGCACTGGCCACCGTCTGGGCTGTCTGGATGTAAATCATCGCACACTGTGCGCCTTTCCTGACTGCTCGCTTAGCCTGCAAGTGGCTTATGAGCGGAAAGTTTGGAATACCTGGCTCACACTTAATGGTCACCGGGGTGTTTGACACATTCCGATCGATCTGGAACGTGTGCTTGTCCCACTTGACATCAGGAAGAAACTTGTGAAACCATTGGATACCCAAAATTATGTGTGCTCCTACAAGAGGGGCAACCATAAAGTCACGCACAAACTCTATGCCCTGAATCACTAACTTAGCACCTAGAGCTTCATACTTGACACTCGTTGTCATACCTGTGCTAAAACCCTCAACTTGTTTGTCCACCGGAGTCGGCTCGAAACGGGCACGTCTAGCGGCCTCTTCCGTGATCACATCCTCCGTGCTGCCGCTGTCAAATAAGACGACGACTCTCTGGCCACCTATGTAGCCAAAGGACTTGAGCAATTCGTTGCGCTCATACTCCTGGTCATGGGCGCCCTTCTGCTTATCTTCGAGCTCCCGGCTAATAATTGCTCCAACTGAAGCACCGGGGGTTGAAGAACTAGGGGTAGCCGCTGGGGTCTGTGTGGGAGCTGTGCTCACCACGGAAGCTGTGGAGGCGGCGGCGGCCTTTGGAGGCTTCTTCGGACAATCCCGAGAAGTATGTCCTTTTGTGTGACAAAAGAAACATCTACCCTCCTTCCTGTACTGAGCAAGCTCCTCAGCACTCAACTTGCCACCTGTCTTGCCTGCCTCCGCTTTCTGGTCTGGAGTAAGCTTAGACGCATTGTTCGAGTTCTTAGAGCCAGAGGCTCCCGGGCTCTGTCCTTGGGAAGACCCCGTCTGGTTCTGGCTTTTGCTCCCCAACTGAAGGACTAGTTGCGCGTTCTGACGTGCTCCCCTGAACTCGTCTTCGAGTCGCTCAAGGTAGTGGGGCGGTAGAAACCGCTGCTTAAGGTCGCGGACGAACTCGTCCCACACATAAGCTGCCATACCTGCTCTGGTGTGGGCATGAGCCCACTGAGTCCACCAAGGAATGGCCTCACCTTCCAAGTACCAACTAGCTAAGATCACTTTGTCAATATCTGTTTTCCTAACTGCGGCAAAGTAAGCTTCAAATTGATGTAACCATGAATACAGAGTAGTGGGATCGAGTTTACCATTATACTTACTGAAATTCATTTTCTCGGGAAAATGATTCGAGGGCGCCGCCGGTGTCAATCTGGCGTCCAAAGCTCTGAGGTAACGCTCGTGTTCCACTCGTCGCATGGCGTCGTCTTCTCGTTGTCGAATCTCCAATGCACGCATCTGCATCTCAAGCAAGGAGCTTGGCTGCGGCTGTGACCCCGCGAGAGGGTCCCTGTGTGACGAGGATCTGGTATCTGGGATACGGAAGGAGAGGGAGGAGGAGATGGAAAACGCGACGCTGGAGAGCGAGAACGCTCCTCCAGAGCCAAAATCCGCGCCTTCTGCTCATCCAACTTGGTTGTCTGGTCTGCGATTGCTCGCATCATCTGCTGGAACATGTCTGTGACACTCAAGCCGGGTGCCCTAGCTGGGCTGCCTGGTGCACTCTGGTCCCATGGTTCTGGTTCTCTCTTGTTGCCGAAACTCGCCATAGCGGGAAAATGCAATTCCTTTCCGGAACGCAATCTGACCATCCACTATCTGTGTGGGAGACTTCCGGAGGCTAAAAACCAACTGTCCTTCGAGGGACAGGAGTCACTCCGAAAGGGGTAGTCCACCGGCGTCTAAAAACCAACCACATGAGCGAAAAAATTTTCTGGTTTTCTTTGCTGAATCTTTGTCCTTGAAGTGAGCTCTGATACCACTGTAATATGCGGAAGCTTCGGAGAAGGATCGGTACTTCAAAACTCAGAAATCAGCACTCTTTTCACGACGGAATTAATGCACAAACTGAAAGGAGATGTGCAGAAAATAGAGAGAGAAAGGGGAGATGGAGAGGACACAGTATTGGGTCCCAATTACCCTCTGTAGGGCCCCCACCACGGATGGTGTATTTGCTTTATTAGAATGATGTAAATCTGAAAACAAATACAGAAACTTGACCTTTTCTTGGCTGGAAAACCTGCCCTTGACCTTCAGTCCTTCACCCCTTTGTGTTAGCAACCTCTTGGCTGTCCTGGCCCTTGTTTGCTTGATGCACTTGGTGAATTATGAGATGATCTCAATGATTATTGGCTGGAGTATTTATACTCCCTTTTGCATCCAGTCGGCCAGCTAATAAAAGCCCCACGACTAGGTCCTTTTCACTAAAATGCTTTCACACTATATTCTATATGGTGCTTTCACACTAGGCAGCCTGCTGGCCACTGCAGGGACAGTGTCAAGCTGCGCATACCTTCTGGGACAGCTCCTGGCTGCTGGGCACATCTGCGCATGGGTGTGGGACTGCCCCTACACCTGGCCTGACCTGCTGGGTAGGGTTTCTAACCCTGTCGGCTGCCTGTCCAGCAGCCCTAGGGCTGGCCGACAGCCCTTCCAGCCCATGCTTTGGCTGGTGGGCACAGCTTGGGCCCTCCTGGCCCCTTGGGGGTGGTTCTACACCTCCCCCATGCCCACTCTAAGAGTGCAAGTGCAAATCTACGCACTGGGGTAGCCCTATGGGCTGGCCCCATCTCTACATGCAAACCTACATGCCTACAGAGGTCTGGCATCCAATTGCAAACTAGATACACAGAACATCTGACATCATTCCAGAGGGAGACTCACAGCGCGGAATGGCACTGTTTCATGTGCAGGACTGTGCACACCTGACCTTGGACTCATGTGCAGGACAATGCACACCTGACCTCGGACGACTGAGATGGATCCCTGGCTGACTCGTCCCGGACTGGGCTCACATGGGACCAGTTCACCATCCCAGGTCCTGCACCCTCTGTACAGTCTACGTGGCATCCAAGTGCAGGATGCATGTGACATGT